>NW_026712864.1:0-721676 GCF_030625045.1 Achroia grisella | reverse complement strand
ACAGGTGTTTGTAAGTAGATACAGTCCGGTTTTCAATAACAGTTGTATACAGTCTAATATATATAATAGTTTGTATTATGTAGGTTAATAAAATAAATGAAGTTGAAGAATTATGAAATAGTAACGTCTTCAGTTATATACAACAACAAAAATTGCACTCTTTAATATTAGTGTAGGTATTATCGATATAGTACCATTTAAATTATGGTACATCACTAATAATCGGAGCTTTTATAACTGTTTAACAAATCGGCGTGTAAAGACCTCCGGGTTGCCGGCCACCCGCTGAGCGCTTAATCACTTAACACTTACCGGATTAACGAAAATTTATTGTACAAAAATACTCATGTATAACTAGTGTTGGACTTTTTGACACATTTAACATAAACACAAATACAAAAATAAATATAAATACAAAATATGAAAAAGTAAAATGTAGCAAAGTATGAAAGTTACAAATATCAAATAATAATAATAATATCTCAGGACAATTCACACGCCATCCAGTCCCAAGCTAAAAAGAGCTTATGTTAAGGGTACTAGAAAACCGATATATACATAATATACATACATAGAAAACAACCGAACCGATGCAAAGAATAATTCTCATGAATACAAATGTTTGTAGGTAGGGTGCGAGGAATCGAACCTGCGACCAACGGAAGTATGGCGGTGTGTTAAATTTCTAGACCACCGAGGCCGTCAATGTCAGTTGTGTTGTTATAACTAAAACATGTAACCGAATTTATTATGCAACTATAATTTTTTCTATTAATTTATAAAAAAAACCTAACTACATATTTAAATAAACTTATAAATAGTATATAATGTATATAATAGTACATAATATAATGATCAATTAAAAAAATAATTGTATTATTTATAAATGTATTCACATATTATAAAACTAGCTGTTGCCTGCGACTTCGTCTGCATTTCCGTCGTTTTTCGTAAAATAAGTAGCTCATGTCCTTCCTCACGGTTCAGTGGTTTTGATGTGTTTTCCTAACATTTCCCTTTATTGCTCTGCTCCTGTTGATGGAAGCGTGATGAAAAGTAAACTATAACCTGCCCAGGAGTATGAAGAATATTTGTACCAAGTTTCGTTAAAAACCGTCGAGTAGATCTTGTTTCTATAACGAACATAGAGATAGACAGACAGACAGACAAAAATTTTACTGATTGCATTTTTGGCATCAATATCGATCACTATTGAAATAATGAAAATATATTTCCAAAATAACTATCAAGGTGTGATCCTTGATAGTTATTTTGGAAATATATTTCATGTATAGAATTGACCTCTCCACAGACATATTATAAGTATAGATATAACACGTGTTACACCCCTGAATATCACCATAAAAGTGATATTCTTATCACACGTAGTAATATCTGCAGTTAACATTGCTTGACCTGATTTATCTGCACAAAATAAGTAATTACAACAAAAATAAATTATACACAACATACTCCCGTTGCAAATAAACATGTCTTTCCACAAACTAACCAAACAAACAAATCACAGTGAACTTTGGAATGACAAACGTTGGTCATCAATCTCGGACACTACGTAGGTGAACCCTCAAAAAGACATTAATTCTTACAGGAATGAAATGAGAGAATACACGGACAAGGGACGGCTTGCTCTACAAGCGAACCCCGGAGGCCGGAAAAGAAACCCTTTTTCCGAGACGTGAGGTAATATATGGACATAACTTTTATGTTAATCCACTTCATAGTTTTCTCGTAGCGATTTCTATGTTAATTATCGCATGCCTCTTACTTGATATCATTACAGTAATTATTTATATAAAAAACATCTACTAAAAAGAGAAACACACCAGTCTTGCTCATTCTTCTTGTGATGAATCTGCATTCCGAATGAGTGGTAGAATCAAAATATAACTATTCAAAAGTGCTTGTAATGAGTTTATTTGAATAAAGCTTATTTCTATTTCTATTTCTCATATTTTATAAAAAAATATGTAATTTTATTTTTTAACATATACAATAACCATTTTAATATTTATCTTATAATGCTGTTTTTTAATTTTATAAAATAAAAATGTTATTTGTGATATATCCATATAAATATACTTTTGTAATATAATTTATTATAAATTTTGGTACTATCCTAATAACAATCGAAAATTCAGATATAAATTGAAAAGCGGAATTTTTTACTGCACTAATATATGATATCTAAAGAATGACACAATTTTGTTCTATGACATAGTAAGATAGAAAATATATAAATTAATATTAATAAATATTTAAATTATCAAGACACATGTAATCCGAAGACACATCATAAAATAAAAAGGACGAAGTTTATTGAGTAATGAATCTATAATTACAGTCATCTGCTACGCAGTAAGATAATATTAGTCATTCAACTTATAAAATCCGAAGTGGCCATAATTGCAATGTCATATCACCATTATTCTTACGTCACCCTTTACAAAAGGACAATCGTATATTTGCACGAGATCATTGGACGATCAAAGCGATCACCCAATAAATAAATAGTTGATTTGGTTCGTAAATAAATGTTGAAAAGCAACGTCGAATAGTTCGACAAGAATTCGGCAGGATACGTGGGCAACTAACGAGAACTAAATGGATTTACTTTTCAGGATGGCATTCCGTTTTGAGTGATTCGTTTGATTCTACTTCTCATTGTTTCCGGATGTATCCCATCGTAAACTACTTACAATATATGACGAACTATTTAGATTGTACATCAATATTAATATAGATTGCATAGGCTATTATAAATGATGCATTATAAATTAAGAGAGAGGGCTATTAAAGCAAGAGATTGTAAAACAGCCGTTAATTAGTCAATATTGAGGTACGGTTCTAGTTTACTTGTTACGAATTCTGTCTGAAAATTCTAGAGTGATTACTTATATTATATTATTGTTATTACCATCCATAGTAGTATTGTGAATCAGCAAACGTGTCTGTGTGCTTTTTTGTTTGACCAAAATGTTTAGATATGTATGTTACTACATGTAACTATACCTGTATTGTTTCATATTTCTTAATTATTGATACACACTTTTCATTTCATATTCCATTTTTGATTAGGTAAAAGACACAAGTTAGGTACATTACTGAGGGTCGAGATATATATAAGTAAGTTTCTGTAGTCAATAGAAATAAAAGTCATGAGTGAGTTCATGTCACAGACAAACGATACAATTTTTTTTTCTATTTCAAATAAAAATAAACTTTTCCGTATTTCATACAATATATTTTTATATGTTGATAAAAGAATTGTAATTAGGTATTACAGTTATTTTATTGACAAAGAGATATTACTATACCAAATAATAACTGTAAAAAAGAACATTTTGGCGAATATGTCATGCAGCAGACGCTTGCCAGTTGATAAAATAATTCTATAAATGAATATTTAGTTTTAGACAAAATATTGAGAGCGCCATCTATACGAGGGTGCTAACATTACCAGTAGCCTTACGCACCCTAAATAAAGCACCCACTCTCCGTTATATTCTACCCTATTGTAAGAAGCAAGCGAATGGTTCATATCTAAAGGGATGTTCTGAGTATACGAAATTACATTTCTAAGAATAAGTTAATGTTTTCATTTATATAACATATCTTTAACATTTATATTACAGATTAATTAATTAATATAAAATACAGCTTGTAGGATTTATACATTTATTATTATATACATTATTATTATAATAACGATAGAATTTTTATAATAATATTATAATCTTACAATGCCATCTAAGTTGCTTAGCATCTCTTAAATAAAAAGTATGCTTTTCTACTAGTGTCGCTTTTGACGAAGTAAATTTTAACAGAAAGATCGAATATCTCAATCTTGAGTAAGTGTAAAAGACACTAGTTATTTGTGGAATGATACCAACATATTATGGATATTCTCTACGCTAATTAGGTGGGATGAAATGAAATAATTTAACAACACGCACTAATTACGAAGTTCCACTGTTATTCCACCGGGCCTATTCCATAGACCTTATAATTAACAATTTAATGTTTCTAGAATAAATTGTTACACTTCTATATCCTAGAATTGTAAAGTCATATCTCAGACTTTAAACAGGAATATAACTTGCAAAGTAGCAAGTTACTTTGCAAGTTATATTATCATCAAAAATAAGTAAGTAGAGTTATATACGCAGATGACCTTGTACATCTTGTACCTCTAATCGACATTTAGGGACTACCAAATCTGCTTTATATTTAACGTACTTAAGATATTATATTCTAAGTAATTTTTAAATTTTATTGGTAAAGTTTACGGTTCATTCCTATTAATAAGTACTCGATTATAAAACGTGTAGGAGACGTAGATGATACGTTAATATTATATATGTAGCGCGGTGGTTATCCTCACCACTGTAGCGTTATATGGTATATGTTGTGAATTGATGAGGTGTCGCTATTTAATATATTATTTATTGTAGTATGTAGGTAGTGAGTATACCGGTAAATAATTGTACTATTTATTAAGTTTAGTATTTATTGGTATTTGTAATGTGCTATAATATTAGTGACGCGAGTACTCAACGCGGAGTCGTAAAGCGGACTGTTTTAACTTAATTTAAATCTATGTTTGTGGAGACCTAATGGAAGGATCTCAAGTGTTGACCGAAATATTACAAGTGTAGGCACATATACATGGATATTATATACATAAAGAAAATAAAAAATAACTTAGTGTTAATTAATTTATTACAGACTATACTTTCATTAAATGCACAAAAAATATTGTAACATTTAGGAACTTTTACAAGTATAAAAATATTGCGAAAGAATACAATTTTATAATTAAAAAAAAGCCTGTAACAAGTCTATGATCTTGTACTGGCCTACACTGACCTTGATTGTAGAATAAAAAAACATATAAAAACAAATATTGTAACATTTACGAACTTTTACAAATGTAAAAAATATGTGTTACAAATAAATTGCGACAGAATACAATTCTATAATTAAAAATAAAGGCTGTGACAAGTCAATGACCTTGTACTAGCCTGCACTGACCTTGATACATGGCCCGGGTGGGTGTATAGCGGGGGGGCTGCGCGGCGCATTTGGCAACTGTAGCAGATGACGGATGCTGTACCCTTGACGGGACTTCCTTGACATCCTGAAAAATACGAGAATCGGTTACATATAAATATTAAGCTGACAATTTTTAAATGTATTATAAGTTTTCTTATTATAGAAGTTTGCAATCTCTATGAAATAACAAAATAGGCAATTTTCAGTAATTATTCATAAATATTTACATCTTGATCTTGTAGTGTAACCATTATTTTAATCAGTAGTATAGTAGTGGTTATTAATTTACTATTATATAGTGATATAATTGAAATATTACATTTTGGTAGCAAAAAATAAAACATAAAAAGATATCATGAGAAAAATATGTAGCAGATTTAAGAATGTTTTTTATGGCAAATACACTGATGGCCTATCTGGTGATAAGTTGCAATTTTCTTACCTATACATATGAATAGCATCACATTATCATATATCATCATGCGTTATGTCGCGTTATACAGGTAACAAAGTAAACTGCTTGGCGGCAGACGTTAGTAAGTCCGAAGTACGCAGTACCTACTTTTTCCAACACAGGAAAATTAAGGACCAAAATTATATCCCGTTTTTTTATTTCTTATAACAAGTTGAACTGATTTCAATAATGAGCTTAATAAATAATAAAATGTTTAATAACATATAACGAGAATATACCCAACCTAACTGGACATAAATAATTGGATCCCGAACGAAAATATTATAGCAACATTTACCTTAATTTATATTCATTAAATACATTAGCGGAATAAACTTCGATATTGTGTTATATTCAAAGGAGAATTGAACTTTATTTCATTATATTACGTTCTGTTTCAGAATGATATAACAGAGTTTATCTACGGGTTCTGGACTCGACGTTAGAAGCTGATGTTCAAGGAAATTAAATTTTAATAGCCTACTACAGAATTCGTATAGATTTTCTTGATATTTTTAGTTTTCTTCGTACATTACCTTTTTCAGGATTATAAAATATAGCTACTTAGAAACTTAATAAACTAAGTGAAGAGCATTGATCTAAGTACCTTTACTACATCTTTACATAGTATAAAATAAATTCCCTTCCGCTATCTGCTCGCTTAGACCTTTTAAACTACGCAACGGATTTTAACGCAGTTTTTAGCAGTACATAAATTATACATATTATAATTAATTATAATACATGTACACCCGTGCGAAGTCGAGGCAGGTATCTAGTATATAATAAAATCTTATTATCATGACGAGGTTAAAATTGTCTGTATATTTGTTAGTATGATAATGTTTTACATAAAAATAGCTGACGAAAATAGGTGAAATTTAAAAATTAAGAAACCAACGTGACAAGCGGATGTTATGACCCGGAAATGATTACACGCTTTACATGTAGATTCGGGTCACTAGACTGTAATATTTGGGTAAGTATTATGTTTTACACCTGGGAAATAGCAGCATATTCTTTACACTTCAGCGATGATTATGATAATTTTATAAAATTTCTAGGTTTCCACAGATAATTACAGTCGTTGTATCTTAATCACAACTAAATTAAAATAAATTGAAATAATGTAAAACCTTATTTTAAACAAATTTCTACTTCCTGTTCATCTCAATATATTAACTTATATTAAACAAATATATCGCGTAACGTACATACAAAATTGTGAATGAAATAAAAACTAGCACGTGTAGTCGTTAAAATGATTAATAATATACTGCACAATTAAATACCAGTTGAATAATTAGACAAATAACTAAATAAAAATATATTAACGTTTTTAGGAAATATATCATGACTTGAGAGCAATCAACCGATTTAATTTATTTCTATTATTGTACCTTTTTGTGAGAGACTCGTGGTCTAGTGGTTTACAACCCGAGATAGATCACAAGTCATGAGTTCGAATATGACCATGACAAAATAAATTTTATGTAATTTTGTACTTTTAACTAACTCTTTGATAATGAAAACACCGATAACAAACTAAAACCGTAGTAGAGTCGCCTCTTCCACGATAAATAGTATATCCACGATATATAGCTAGCGAAATGTGGCCATCTTAACGTAAAGATCATAACAATGTCGACAGTGTGTCTAATCCATCTGGGATAACAATAGTACTAGGTACCCATTTGTAACGTTCATAACAAATAGGTAGCATAAATTTAAGTCTAAGTCTTTATGTATAAAAGAAACAGATTATCTACTTTAATATTGTATCAAGACTAATTGGATACTTCTGATTATACGGTAATAATAGGTATTTTCTTGGTACATAAGAAATTTTAATACAAAATCATAAATAGATCCTATTGTAATCACATAAATAAATCCATATATATATTTATAAAATTAATATAACCTACGTGCCTACCATACATTGTATGACCCGATGAAGGTTATGTTTAATAAGAATGTTTTATCCATCTAGGCATTACATTATGTTAGGGCGTTATGAGGGAGACACTACATTCATTAATATTCCATTGAATAAATTCAAAATAAGATATTTATATACTTATTAATATATTGACGGCCTCAGTAATCTAGCTATTTAGCCCACCGCTTTACTTCCAATAGTCGCGGGTTCGATGTACGTTACAAATATTTGTATTCATAAATATGATTGTTTGCATCGGTCTGGGTATTTTTATGTATTTTTATGTATTTAAAAAAATATATGTATATATTTGTATCAGTTTTCTAGTGCCCCTAATACAAGCTCTACTTAGGGTCTAGATGTATCAGAGCTTCATTACAATATAATTTAATAAAATAAAAGCCTTTGTTTTACTTGTCCATTATTATTACCAAAGCTATAATCAGATTAAGATTTCAATCTATCGCTCATTAATGAACTTTCGTCAATTTTAATAGAAAAAATATATATACGCAAATATAAGTATTATATAGACAGATTATATAGACAGACATTTTGGGTTCATAGATTCCGTGTCTTTATACTACTAAGAGGTTATATGAATAAAGTAAACTAGAATTGTCACTTACCATCAGATGGGTCTTCAGCTTGAGTCTTGAGTTTTTTATGTAATTGGAATGGTGAACAATCACCATTCCAATTATATAAAAAAACTCCAGAAATACAAACAATAGAGAGAAGTATTTTCATATAATTTATTTTGTATACGTAAGTATGTAACTTTAATGTTTATATTGAATTCATTTATAGAAGTATAGATGATACTGTAAATTCACGGAGGGACTTATGTAGCCGCTGAAGGTGGCACCTTGCTCCGTGCTGAAGTCCTGCCTATCATAGAAGAGTTTGATCTGAGAGCACGGCTAACAGTTAGAGCTTAGGCTGAGGCTATTATAATTTCGACCATAGTTTATTCAAACGAGCTATATCAGAGAACACTATTACTAGCAGATAATTATTTAAAAACTATTAGATATTATAACTTAACAACTTATTACAATGTCTATAGACCACTTTGCCCTTACAGTTACAATTGGCAAAGTTATTGCCTATTCATGAATTATCCAATAAAATCGAAGGCGGGCATAATACAGCTAAGTCACGTATACAACTCAGTTATATAGATCTGAGTCATTTATTATTGGAAGCAATGTAAGTAGAAGGGAATAGATAATACAATAGCTGCTTACAGTTATTACTCAAACAGTGAAATATGTCAATAATAAGATAATTATGGAAAATGGACTGTAAAAGAACGAAGGACATACTACTATACTGTATACTATACAGTACTAGCTATTATTCATAATTTCGTCTGTTTCATATGCTATAAATCCGATCTAATCAAATTAATAAAAATTAATAAAAATTCATTGCGCCATTTGTTTCTTAAAAGGTAGCAAACAGATACACGGATAAACTATGGCATTTATAATATTACTATAGAAAAACAGATCATGTACTTACTCATCTACATACTTTTATACAAAGCTTAGAAGTAGCATAAATTTTTATATTTTATATTTAGAAAATAATAAATATAAATATTTTTGGATAGAAAGATTAACTCAAGAAACTTGGAAATAGAGAGAAGGAAACAAAGTTAGTACAAAAACGGAACGAATAACTCAAGTATGAATATAAATTTAGAACATTTTTCATTAGTTAGTTGTTACATAAAAATACGCAATTAAGTGCTTATGTACATAATGAGACTTTATTTTTCAGAGTTATACTATATATGTGCCTGCCCAATAAATATGTGTTTGAACATTCTTTAAGTTCTCTGCCGAAAGTAGGTTTGTTTAAATGCCGATTTTCATCTTCATGCTAAAATTAGATCTTAGTTACCCAATTAGGTATAGCAATAATGAATACCTATATTAATGTTGTATTAAGATCATTAGCTATTAAATAATATTTATTTAGGAATAATTTGAAGACTAATTAGTAATACAATACTTGAATTAAAATCAAGGGCTGTTAACGTAGAATATGGTAGTTATTTATTACATTTTAATCGCGTAACTTTTGTTTCTGTCGTAAATATAACTATAGGATTAAATAAGGTAAGTATAAAGTTTCAATAAAGATATAATAAATAAATTATAGCAACTATTATTTATAGAGAGACCAGAGACTGTAAACACTGTCTCTGATTTAATTTAGGGGCTGAGCAATCCTATTATTTATATTGTTAACCGGGTCGTAAGATGAATCTTACTTGTATTTTAACAAGTCAAGCACTTTAATTGAAACTACATAATATTTTTACGTATATCTATAGATAATTAAAAAAAATAAAGGTAGAACTTCTTATAATTCCGTATAGGTATAATATTACAAATAAGTTCATAAATACAAAAGCGCCAAATTTAATCAGACATAATTTTACGGAAAAAATTGGTCGAATAAAATTCGTAACGCGTATTAACCCTTAATATCTGGGATTCATACAAGAGCTAATCAAACAGTACCTTAACCTACAGACATAAGATTCATATTCATGGTTGCGTTCGTATCGAAGCCATCGAGCGGACTACAATCCGAGCACAAAGACTCCCGATTGATATTGAATCTAAGTTATATTAAGTTACACAAAGGTTCATAATGAGTTAACCTTGCCGTTTTCAATATCCGTTCGAGTCAAATAATATTTGTTTAGGTAGATAAAATACAACTTCAGTCAATCGATGTCTACATATAAAGACCTATAGCCAACTAATCATTTCTGAAAACTTCTGATTGATATTTAATTGATTTGTGTATTCGGATATTTAAATTATATTTGAACTTCTCAATTTAATACTTGACTGATGTTATAAATGACGAAATTAGTTTATTCGTTAGTTAACTTTTTGCATTTTAACTGCTCAACCATTCAAAATATGGTGTATAAATACTATTTATATATTATGTAGAATCAGAAGAACTAAAAGCATTTTAAGTTATATCTGTCAACATATCGCAGTTAGGCAGACAAAGACGCGAGTTAAAAAAAAGTATTTTTGCAATAAATATTGCACGTTATTATTATTTTTTCATTCAACTAGGTTTATCTTCTTATTTTTAAAACCGTTTATATTTTTTAAATATTATTAATAATAATAAGAACCAAATATCAATTACAAATTAACAAATAGTTAACAATTCTTTTAATTGAAACCCAGAATAATACCAATAATAGAATATGAGAGTAATTAATTTATATTAGGAAAATGTATAAGTTCTAAATATTAATACAATAGAACAATAGCTATATAATATATATAAATCCTATTCCGGGAATAGCTTCATTAAAGTTGCGCACAAAGAGGACTGTCAAACAGTGATTACATCATAAACAAAGGATAATTTCGCATTGATCACACAAAAACATCCGTGAATCGATACACCCATAACACAGCTGCAGACGACGCCATTTTGAAGTGCTTATTTCCATTATAACATTGTACTAACTACACTGAAATGTTCTACAAAAGTTCGCGTTTTGCTTCGCGAAGTCCACAACTTTCATCTTAGCCGGGCACACTAACTCCCCAATTACGTATTACGTAAAAACAACGTTTATTACAAGCCAGTACAGATTGAATTAGCTCGCGGTGAAATTCCGCTTCCAACTTTCCGCAAATACGCCAACTTCAAGTTATCTGAAAAGTTATTTAACAAAGTTTCATAGCTTTCTTGTGCGTCGCGCGAGTTTACGTCCTAACTTGCTAAGGATTAGGTTAATTATTGTTTGAAGGTCGAATTGTTGATCAGACCTTTTGGATTTAAGGCACATCTGCGTTATCCCATCGAGAGCCGTGACTGTAGAAAGATTTTCCTTCTACAATGGACTGAGACTGGGACCGGTTGCTAAAATGACTTTGTAATGGCGTCCTCAATAAAACGATCCAATATCGTAGGCCTTTTACTTTATTTATGACTTAGTGCCGCAGAAATATCTTCAAGCGACATGTAATTCAAAATATTACATAACATTATCTCTGTCTGACATTAATTTATCCAATCTGGATATGGATTTTTTTTATGAAATATGACTTGTTTATGTAGTTTGCATTACGACTGATAATATATTACTACGACTTGTAACTCGGAGGCCAGTTTACTTACTTTGTTTCATTCAGAATAATTTGGTTTCGATTACTTTCTATTCTCATATCTGGTTACTTGATTAATGCATTGAATAAGTTACGTAAATATATTAATAAAAAAAATTTAACTTCAATTTCAATGATAATATTTTCGTAATGTTGCGTTTGTCAATCTAAAACAAAATTATTATTATTATTGTTTAGCATTTATTATAGTTATATGTATATTTATTATGTATGAATTAATTTTCAGTGATAACACACATAAAATAAACAATGAAACATTTATTTAACTCCGTCAATAGTTTTCCTACATAGTTGTCGTGAATGATTTATACTTAGTCACTAAAGTAGCACTCGTGAATACTTTTGACTGAAACTTTTCAGTACCAACTTTCTCGTGTAGGTATAAAGTAGTAAAAGTTAGTTTCACTTGTCACCTGTCACTTATCCTTGTATCCGGACCATAGGCAAGGTCAAAAAGTGATTGTAGCGTCCTCCTTACAAGTATTGAAGTAAACACAAATTAGAAGAGCGTCATCCGATAAACGTCACCTGAGTTACACTTCAAAACAATAGCTGAAATCGGCACAAACACTTATATTCGCAATTTACACAGTAACTATAACACAAAAACAATAGTAGAGAGTTATCAAAACGTCTTTCGTGTTTCAGCATAACCTCAAAACATCTTACTGACACTCCGCGACCCACAGGAATTAATAAAAAGTTTCTTTATAAAACAAGTGGGTTGTGAGCATGTTCCAAAATGGCGGAACTTCGCGTTAACTTCGGAACGTAGAGCGACGTGAAGTTGTAGGGTGCGCGACTCTCGCCGCCCGCGGTGCCGTTGCGCACTCACCCCTAACTTTTCTCATAATACCTAACTCACCGAAAAAACTTGCTAACACCCGGTATATCGATAGAAAAGTTTTTCAGTTGCGACAAAAGTAATTTTAATAGTGTATAAACGTATAAAAGTAGTTTCAAGAGTTTGTATCGCAAGTTGGCAAGTGGTGTATCGCGTGAAACTCCCTTGTAAGAGCGCGAGCCGCTTAGTCGACAGGGGTTCGGTCGTAGAAAATCAATAACTTACGGCCGACTCTCTCCGCCGCTCTCCGCGTTTAATCATACACTTTGTGAGCAAAACATTAAAACTTGTCCGTTTGTTTGTCGGAGGCGGATCGTCTGCGACGCGGGCGAGCGGGGTGGCGTGATGTACGCGGGCGCGGAAGCGACGAGCGGAGCGGGCAGCGTCCGGTCGGGGCGAGCTCGCCGCCGTTTGAGAGTTAACTTCGGATAAAGTTTTGCGAGGTGTTCTTACAAAGAAGTACGCTTTTGTACTGCAATGTGAGGAAGATTGGCGGCGGCCCCGCGCCCCGCGGCCGGCAGTTTAACTTTGGCTGCATTGTTATCGGTAGCCAAGTTCAAATTAAAAGTTTGTCGGTTGTTTAATAACTTGCCGTAGTCGCTGGTACTTACGAGTATTGCTGTCGCGTCCCACTTTTAGATTAGTTTTTAATATGTGTGCGTGACTTGTAATGACACAATGGCTTGTTATTATGAGTTTGATTAGACGATTAACGACTCCATTCTATTGTATTTAACAACTTATCGAAATTTCGTTACTGATATATATAAATAAAATAGATATTAAAATATCATAACAAATTAACTTTGTAATAGGATTCTGGTAACGTAGCATAGCGTTTTATTAATTCATACAAAAACAAAAGTAAAGTATTAATACTTTACTGGCCCAAAATTACAGTTGGAATTCTTATCATTTATTAGCATCATCTCGACCAGCTGTCATCTATTTACTGTTATAGTCTTTGTATAAAATTGTAATATAAATTAAAATAGGAATATAATTATTTTAAAAAATAAACAATTAGGTACTTTCAATAGATATTTAAATTACACATTATTAATATAGTTAAACGGGTTGTAAGAGGAAAATTGTATGGCTGTAGACGTTTCGACTAGGTTGCACTAGCTGTCGGATAATCTAAAGCCGATAGTTGAACAAACTGCCGGGATCCATCAGTATTTACATTCGCTGTTACTCAAATGAATATATTGTCATTTCGTAAAAATAGGATTTTATACTGACAAAATTTGTATAAAACAAGAAAGCTAAAAATTTTTATTACAAAATCAAGCACAAAAATAATTAGTAAAGACGAAGTTTTGTATACATTAATACAAAAGTAACATAATTTGAATTAAGATCCACCATTATTTTTTATAGTTTGGAAATCCTCCAATTTTTAATGTGGGTAAGATATACAAAGATACCTACATTGACTGAACCACTTAAAGCAAATATCGCCCGAAGTGATTTAATTCTGTAAGTAGTGAAAACAAGTTTCGTACTTAGATTATTGCCTTACTACATGCTCCCGTTATACTTTCTTCAAACAAGTCTCTAAAGAAATCTACGAACTTAATAACCTGCATAAATTGAGCTGCCATTCCTCCCTCGGGAGCAATGATTTGCAAATGAAATAGAGATGAATAAATAAATTCGTAGAGGTCTTATAAGTTTGGACGATTTGTACCACTGGTTGGTCGATTTGTCCGGTACTACAGAGGAAATATCAACTCAGTCCAGCGACAGTAGACGGTATACAGTATTAACAAGTATTTCACGAGATAAATAAGTTAGCTAAGAGACTGTTGACATTTGTACGAAAGGAATGTAACATAATACTTACCTATTTATAAAATATGTTTACCTTTATATTATTCGAACAGTTATAGATTTATTCATTACCTATTTTATGTTAACAAATAGCAATATAATTTAAAAATAATTTTATGTATTAATTAGGGAGGGATAGGGAATCCCTACATTATTTCGAAGTCAATATTTCATCTAACGGGATTCACCATAGAATACATTTATATTGTATATATATATATATATATATAATGGTAACACTTCCTCATCCGTAGTTACCAGTTTACTTACTTACTACAGCAAGTAATTATGGATAGCTTATGTGGACTTCAGCTTGTAGATATTTTGACTGCATCGGAACATTATTTCTGAGAATATTTTCAGATTCTATAATGATGTAAAACTTCGAGCATAGCCTTTTCCATAACTCGACAAGCGTTTTGGCACGTGTTTATACTGACAGCGGTTTGCATTCAAGAAATTAGGAAATCTATACTCCCTATTAGAAAACTTGGTTGTGAAATCTCAGTTTCGTAGGATAAGATATGAATATATTATTAGATTCATGATTCATAATTATAATTAGTGAATATAATGGATTTACTTCATAATACTATATCATAATACTTCATAATAATTCTTTTACCCTGTATAAGTTACGTAAACTTCTACAGGGTAAAAGAACAAGCAGGTTTTTATTTTTGTATACATATTTGTTCGAGCACTATCGAACATTAGCTATTGACAGCCGCTAGGCCGGGTCACTTTCACTTTGCCTTGCGCCTACGACGTCACCGCTCGCTTACCTTATTAATTAGACAATTAGTTCCTTGTAATATAATAACTCCTCGTATTAAATATAATAATTTACAGTCCACTACTCATTTTATTTAGGAGTCATCAAAAAACTGGTCGCCACAGTTTGTTGATGACTCGTAAATAAAATGAGTAGTGGCTTATTTAATTGTATTTTCTGCGAGTGGAATAATAAAGAGTTTATTGTTCATTATATTCAATTCATTTCAAGCAAGCTTCTATGTGAAGACCACATTAAATATTAAAATTATCAATATTCACTGAAGGGGAACAATTTTAAGATTCAATATATAAACTTTTATTTTAAAGTTCAAAATTAAAAACTTTAATTTAAATAAAATATATTAGAACTAAGCTGATTACTATTTTTAAGGGTTTCCTTTTATCAGAACCGTAAATAAAGTTTTTAGATATACTTATAGACGAAAACAACGAAAAAATAAACAATATAAAGGCAATATGCGACTTACAAACGTGTAATGTAACATAATAACTACTCCGTGATATTGTCGACATAAAAGTCTACGTTGATTTTTAGTAGAGTATACAGCAAAGCGACGCCGCGCGCGGTGTCTGTAACACAATATCATCGTACTATATGAAAATTGTAAGCTTAAAAATGTCGTTAGTAAAGTAAACATCCATTATTATTAAGTAAAAAAGACATATAAATGATTACTAATATCTCATTGGACACTGTAAATTGAATAAACACATGGCTAAATTATTACTGTTAAGCTGAGGTTAACAGAAACTTGCAGATTTTGCTAAGCAGAAGAGGAAATTCTTGTCCCAGACGGGCCTAGGAAGCGACCTTTAAAAAAAAGACGAGCACAATAGATCAATGTAGGTCGCAGTGCTACAGGTCTTAACACCAGAATTAGCACAAAATCCTCATTAAAAAAAAAGTTAACATAATTTTAAATAAGACACACTTTATTAAAGCTAACTATAACTAGTATTTCAAATTGGTAGATAAAATAAGTATTGTAAAGTCTTATTACTTTCTTTACCACTTTTGACAACATTTTTGTATAACATTTGTTTTATACTTAATTCATATTTACGTTATATAGAGTCGTTGACATAATGTTATATAGAAGATATAGAGTATAATGTAATATAAAAAAAATATTGAAGGTATTATGAAAAGACCTTTCCCTAAGATGAATAAATGTTTGTCCGGTATTTTTTTTCTCAAACATGTTGGTTCTACGAATTATTGCAGAGTCGTAGCGAAACGTAGCGTTATTAGCTACACGGTATTAAAAATATTCCTTACTGGTATGTTAATTATTTTTACTTAAGTTATACGTATTTCATTCCCATGGGTTTAGAATGAACATTTTAATATTATACGTTATTTCATAAGTTTTATTAATACCTGTTTATGTTTGTCCAAAATTTCATACTGAGCTTATACATACAAACCCTCAGCCTAATATTGCTCAGATAGTAGATTAACGGCCTCAGTGGTCTAGTGGTTTAGCTCACCACTTTACTTCTGATAGTCGCGAGATCTATTATATGATTGTTTGTATAGGTCTGGGTGTATATTCCATGTCTATTATGTATGTATACAAAAAAATATCTAAATATTTATATTATTCTATTATTTTAGTTTGTTTCTATATCAAGCATGAAGTAGAACCTATTGGTGCTATAGAGTGAGAATTCATAGGAATGTATTGTATAGTTATTGTTTTTGTTTCAAATGTAAGTTAAAAAAATATGAGGCAATGTACAAGTTAGTACTTAGTACGAGTATAGGATGCTACTTCGTTAAGTATCAATTTTGACTTAATTATGTTTTATTTCGTTAAATAAAACACAGCCATTAAGTCAAAATTGATATTATTATAAGTTTATCCTCCCCTCCCTGCCCTTCCCCTTTGTCATCGTTTATTTATTTCTGTAAACGTTATATAAATAAATGCAAGGTTAGTAGCTCTCATGTGCCGCCATTTACCCCGTTAGGGAACTAGCGTCTAAATATATAATTAATCATTAAATTGTAAGCTTTTAGTGAAAGCATGTTTATAATTGTTTTTAAATGAATTCAAAGATTTTAATACTTAATTGAGGAACTTAACACGTTTTCCCTTTTCCCCGATTTTATTTCCTGACAAGTGACATTCTTCAACCCTTTCACGGGTCATATTAAATATTGCCCTTTAAAATATATTCTTTAGAATGTAAATTAATTATGTATCGCCCCATGGGATGGTCGGCCGAAAATAAAATCCATTTGACATTTTTGTTCTCTGATCTTTTTTAGTCTACAATTTGTAGAAGTTAAGCTTAGTTAAGTGGATTTGCAGTGCAGTAGGCAAATGCATTTTAAATAATCTATATTATAACATATGTGTCGCTTTCTCGTAAGGGGTATATGTTGTTAGATTTTGTTAACATAGATGACATAAAGGTGCACAGTATTAACATTGACCCTATATATGAAATTTGTATGTTAATAAAAAGTATATAGTTGAAAATATCATTGAGCCTCTAATCGACTATTGTTGTGACCTTATCTTTGTTGTTCAGAACTATCATAATACCATGATAATAGTCAATAGCATATTCATTGTATCTATTATGGGATGTAAATTAGTTCTTAATAAATTCAACGGAAATTATAAGAATATTAATGTAATAAATATAATGGTACAAAAATAACAATTAGACATAAAGGTAGTCTTATCGTTACAGACCTGGAACTTATTCCAGTTGAATTATTTCAAATATTCCGTCGTTGTTTCCAATTATAATGTAATTTTAATACAAATATCCCCGTCCCAGTAGAATGAAACGTACCGAAATAACAGATATTTATAAGGCCTGCTCCTACCCTGGGAAAGGTCACGATTCTTAATCCGTTTCGCAGTAAATCCGAGTTGGTAAATTGGTAATAGCTATAAATAAGACTAATTTTCGAGCAGTACAAAATTGACAATATAGTTTAATATTGTCATATGGTATATTTTACCATTTTTAAAGTAAAAATGTAAATGTGTAATTAATAAACTATATATATAAATGTTCAATATATAAATGTTCTATATAACATCGCAAAGAAGATGTAGAATTAAATCCGCCGCACAGTATCAGAATTTTATTAATTACACATTTTTTTTGTCAGATCTATTGTCTCTACCTTTGCGCTATCCTTCTTTATGAAGTGTCGATTCCCATACTTTACATAATATATATATATATACTGATTAATATAGATACGATAGTTTCGTAATGCAATTTGCAAATACTGAGGAACATGAATTTGCATATGGTTCAATAGTAGAACCTAATAGACAAAGTAGACTCGCGATCTCACAATCATAACATTCACATGAGTTCTACAAATATTTGCAATACCTAGTTCATACAGAACTGAGATCGTACATCAGTTTGGAGCCGTTCGGTCCGTTGGAATCTATTAAGAGGATTACTAGATGCAGCCAAAAGACGAGGGTCGCATCCACGTCTCATATGAATTATGGACGTCTATTACACCGATACGTAATATTTGTTTTCTTAAATAATATTACGAGTAGCAAATATTTTATATCTAAAGTAAAAAAAATGTTTAATAAATTGGCCTATAGAAGACCTATTTTACGTTAATTTAAGATGTATTTTATTAAAAAATTAAATCTCTACAATATATAGATACTTTGTTAATTTAATTAAGATGGTCTAGGTGTACAAATTTAAATACAATTATAGGTGTAGATTATTCTTCACCTTATGTAAAGCTCGATGCCACTGGTGTCCTTACTAGGTCATTAAAATGGCCTGTATGAAGGACATAATAATTCAATCCTTTTTAGTAAATAAGTTTTTAGATGCTTATTATATCCCATAAGCCATTATTGAGCATTTAAATTTATAACAAGCTATAAACTACAACACTTGGTTATAAATTATATAGAGTTGATTATAACATATTAAAAATATATAACCTTGGTAAAATAAACTGTAGAAATATCTAAGTATTTACTAAATATGTACTTGAAAGTTTTATAATATATTTTACTATGCAATATTAAAATACTAATATTTCTTAACTTTTTGAACAAATAATATTTGCAATTTTACTTTAAATGCCTTCTTGACATTTATGTACTCCTAATTTATTGTATACTGACACTATCTTTTTGTATGTAGACTGACATTTTGACTTTATCTGTTACACTACACTGTAAATAAAGACATCTTTAATCCACTGTCGGCTGAATTATTTATGCATTTAAAAGGATTTACTCTTAATATGAAATGTAGCAGCGCGGTCACGACTTCCCCACTCCACGTCGACTACGAAAAGTTAATTAGGGCTGCCATAATTAATGTATAAAAGTTACTATTACAGCAGTCAAGTTGCTGTTTTATCCGAATATTTGAAACACGTGAAAACTGAAATCCAAGTAAGACAAATGTTGATAAAAATTTCGTGGGAATTGTTACACGTGCTTCTATTGTAGTATAGGAATTTAGTCAACTAAAAATAAGCTTATTCATACAGCGCCATCGATTCAAAAGATAAGCAAACCTTGTGGTTTAGGTATCTACCAGTAAGCTTAAATACATATAAATACTTAACTAAAATACATTTATTAAGTAGTGGATAATAGCTAGTATTAAACTATATATATAAATTCGGCATTTAAGAAGACAAGTAGGTATAGCAGTAATTACACATAGTGTGCTAATTCTTCTTTGCATAGTATAAAACAAAATCGCCGCCACTGTATGTTCGCTTATATCTTTTAAATTACGCAACACATTTTTATGCAATTTTCAGCAATAGATATAGTGATTCAAGAGGAAGGTTTATATGTATATATTGTAGTATAGAACGAGCCAAGAAATTCAAAGATTTGTAATACATCCGTGTGAAACCGGGACGGGTCGTCAGTTGAATGTATAAATATCGTTTCGTAATGGCAGCTTAATACAATTTAAATTAAATAAATACTACAGACTGATATTACAATTTCATTTAAGATATTGCTTTTCAATTAATTTCTATATTGAAGTCTGTAATCTCCTCATTGGGGATATTTAATTGTGTTATCTTTCTGTTGAAGTATACCTACGTCTATTAGGTATATTGGTCTTCATCTTCATTTCACCATTATCATAGTATTTTGTTATTTTAAACAAAATCTTTTCTGTAATGTCGTATCTGTCTAACATTAGCGTTCAAAATAATCTGTATATAGTAAACAATCTATCAATATCAAAAAGGGTCGACGACGTTTCAATACAAGTTGAAGCAGACAATTTGAATCGCCCGGAAATTGGCAACGGCAACGATTTCAATAGCAACATTAAGAATATATTATTAGAATAATACACAACATTTCAATGTCAATTCAGTATACCTACAGTGCACAAAGTTACATAGATAAAAGTCTGCTATCTATACCTATATTTACATATATAAACACACTTTTTTGAGATAAATCCATTCTGAATACAAATATCAGATGAATATGATATATCAGAAAAACTACATTTAAAAATTAATAAGAAATAGCACTAAATACATTAATGAAGAAAGAGGTGATAAATAAACACCTAGTAAATAATTAATCATCAAAAGCAATAATACCACAATGTTATAAATTTGCTTTAATATAAATTGAAGTAGATTTCTACTTGCGTTATCTATTATCTATGTTTATGATTGTTATAACTGTGTAACACCTACCAAAAATAACAAAAAGTAGCTCAACAACAATAACAACTGAGCAACATTTTGTCCCAACAATTGTAAAATGTTATAAAGCAATTCCTAATGTAATACAACGTGTCCCTTTACTTTTGTTGCGTATGTAGCTCGCGCCACGCGCAGACATTGTTCACCTCGTTAATAACTGGGAATAGCGTCAACACCAATTATAAAGTTGGAACACCTTTCAAAATGGTGGGTAACGCGGGGATACAAATTGCCTTCGCTCTTCCAAGTTGCGTCTGATTGACGTGTTTTCACCGAAATGTTGACAATAACTTCGAAATGTTATTGTCAACGGAACATTCAGATTGTACAATTTCAATATACATTATCTGATGTATATAATTTATATGATATTGCAAAAAAAGTATTCTAAAAATAGCATATTTTTTACTTTCCAGATATTTTTATATTGAAATTCCTCCATGTTTCCATGAGTTTTTTGAAAAGATGAAGAATTTTATTCACAATCACAAAAATAATATTATAAAATATACATTTATTTTTTTATATAATTAGACGAGGAAACAAACTGACGGTTCACCTGGTGGTAATCGGTTACCGTCACCTATATACCTATATACTTACGTATATACATGAACAGCACTACGGATTACTTTACTGATTATGTTATCATTTGACACCCGTGATATAACTCGTGAGTAGCCATTCCATAGATATACGTAAGATATCATGCTTCTTATTCAAAAATTTAATTTATATCTATATTAATTAAATAACTGGAATAATGGTAATATAAAAAGTATAACAGTACTCATAAAAAGGTAAATCCAACCCTTTTAAAATTAACCGCAGACCACAGCACTTCCACCATTTAAAACAGTCTCAACACGGCCTACAGGGTGAATGAATATTTCTTCAAAACAGTGTTACGGTATTAATAAGGGTTGTTAGGGTCGCAAGATATTAAAATTGGAACTTAAATTTATATCTGGCCGTTATTGGTAAAAGATAATTTGAATTTTATATAAAGAAAATATTGTTCGTAAGATTTCCTATTGACATATCGTATGTGAGCCTTGTTGCTTTTACCAAATATGTATATTTTACTTTCATATTTCACTATATTTACTGCCGCTGCGCATTCAACCCCTACAGCCTACAGGGTGAATGAACATTTCTTCAAAACAGTATTACGGTATTAATAAGGTTTATTAGGGTCGCAAGACATTAAAATTTTTATACACTTGAATAATAATATATATCAATAGATAACATGGTAGTGCGTAGTTAGCTAGAAATGTATTTGTTTTTGTTTATTGTAAGATGTATATAACATATTAGAACATAAATAAGACAGTTCTCTACGATAGTCTTGCGGCATTATTTTAATGCGGTATTATTTTAGTTTCAATCTATCTTACCTAAATCAATACATTAAGCCGGTGACCAAAATTCTTAGCCAAAAATCAGTAACTCATCAACAGCACTCGTGGTAAATATCCCATTATTATTTAATTCTGCAGATAGCTTCAGAGAATTTATTTCACCTGGTATAGCTATTCCAGCTTTACTTCTATGCACATTATTTTTAACTTTAACCACGTCTAATTTATTAACATAACCTATAACATTAACGGGAATTTTCAAGCGGCCCGCGAGTAATCGAGCCGCGGGCCGTAATTGAGGGCGCCTGCTTTATAGGACATTATTTTTGATGCCGAGAACGCGACCGCAGGCGTCTTAGCAAAGTTTCCAAAAGCGGTTCACGGGACTAACGAATAACTTAAAACTTGCTTAAGTTGGCCCCTCACGTCAGATGTGGACGTGGTCAGCCTTTTCTTTATCGGCTTATTCTTGCTTAAATCCGGACGCTCCGGTAATTTTAAGGAGATAATAAACGGTGTTGTATGTAAGTATTTATTTTTTCATTGTACTTGAATAAATATAATATAAGCGTTCGTCATGGCCTAATAATTTACTACTTTTTTTTATACTACGTTGGTGACAAACAAGCATACGGCCCATCTGATGGTAAACGGTTACTGTAACCTATGTACGCCTTATTTACTACTCTGAATTACCCCCAAGAGGTCATGAGTTTGGCTGTGACGAAATAATATGTGTGTCTATTTATATTTCTTACTGATTCTTTGGTGAAGAAAAACACTAATATCAAACCTAAATATAATCCGAGAGACGACGGTAATCTCCTCCTCTACCGGCCGCAGACGGCCTCTACCACGCTAAAATATATCTAGTGAATTTTGACCATATGAAATGTTGTATTTACCATAATATCACTCGACAATGCCTCTTACTTCCACATCTGGGATAACGGTCATGAAGGTATGTCATATATATTTGTAAAGGGCAAGCCAAGCAATATTCATGAAACTAAACACCTTTTCCAAAGAAGTAAAGCGAAAAAAAATTAAATCTTCAAACTACGCGATCACGTGATCAATTAAGTACTTAATGAAAAGATAAAAATTGAATATCAAATTTCCAATTTGTGACACTACATGAATTTCCGCATAACGCAGTACTACATACGTAGTGCACTATGTATCAAGACAAAATGGGTTAGTACCTATAACCCATTTTGTCTTGAAATTCTAAAATTTTGTTTCGGAATTTCTATATATGCCTACTTAAAAATAATTTAATTAAAATTTTTCAATTTACAGGTGATTTAAGAAGGTTCACTGTCAATGGCTCTGTAATGTTAAGCAGTTTTGTAGTAACTCGTTTACTTTGCGATACTACCTATATTTGTTTAGGTCTGTGTATCTTTACTGTACTTGGTATACACACTATTATACATAGATTAATAAACTTGTTTGTCATTTCTAATTAATAGTTGTTAATACAACAAAAACAACAACTTAAAAGCTAAGTGAGTATAAAACTTTAATTTAAAATTGTTGTATGTTCTAACATAACAGTGAGGATTTTTTTAGTATTCACACACATGCACAATACCTTTAAATACAATCGATGTACGAGTCTACTATACTCTCATTATAACATGTATATATATGTTTATAATAACAAATTCGATATTTAATAATAAAACCAAGCTAATATTATTAGAGTGCCTTTATAAATGATTATTGTTTGCAAGCGACGCAAAAACAGACTCCGATAGTCGTGCCGAGACTCTGTAATCTAATGAACAAATAATAACAGAACAAAAGGAAAGCACTCAATCAGGAAATAATGAGTCGGAAGATTAGATAAAACATTTCGAAGTAAATTCTACGGGACAGAGGCAATAAATCTCGTAGTACCAATTATAAGTATATGATTGTAGCGCGACGCAGGAATCGAACGTTGTCCGGTACAATGGCCCTTTGGGGAAATACTCGCGACAATTGGGGTCGATCTAACCTCGGTAAGGGTTAGATTCTAATTCTCAGGTTATTGGAGGTGTTGAAATTGTATTTTGGTTTAAAGGAATAGTACAACCTATTTTATTTTTGCACTTTAGTTCTTTGAACTACGTTTTTGTTGAGTTTGATTATATTCTACAAATATAATATTTCTATCTGTTGCCTATAGTATCCATAACACAAGCTCTGCTTAGTTTGATACTACATAGAGTCCTGTGTGTGCCTTGGGTCTTTATTATTATAATAAATAGTATAAAACAAAGTCGATGCTTTTTGTCTACATTTTCTTTGTAAATCAACCATTTGAATATGTTTTCACTTGTGAATGTAAAACACGAGTAGGTATATGCATATAGTTATATGAACTTCGACTGACTGTACATCTGTGTATCAAGGGCTTATTTATTAGTTAAAAATAAATAGGTAAAAAGATTTTTTCATACGGCTGAACGAAATTGTATAAAATTGATACAAATCAGCTAATCTTATTTCAAATTAGTCTATAGTTGACGACCTCGGTGGTCTAGCGGTCTAGCATACCGCTTTACGTCCGATGGTTGCGGGTTCGATTCCTCGCACGGCACAAGCATTTGTATTCATGAGTATGATTGTTTGTATCGGTCTGGGTATTTTCTATGTATAATATGTATGTATTTACGAAACAAAAAATTATCTATGTACTTGTATCAGTTATCTAGTACCCGTAACACAAGCTTTAGCTAGCTTAACTTGGGTATAGATGGCGCTGTGTGAATTGTCCTGAAATTATTATTATTATTATTATTATTTATGAAAGTATAGTTGTAATTTATAACAAACAAAGAAACAATTTATCTATCTATCTATCTTTGGTGCATCATATCAATTACACCATATCCTATTTCAACATACAGAATAGTTTTAAAGTTATATATAAGTCACTCGGTCGAATATAGCAAACGTGCTTCATGTAACACACGAGGGGAATACTGTAATTTAAATATTGAGTCAATTACAATTTGAAATGGTAATAACAAACTGTTGCTTAGCAACTTGTTGTAGACAATGCGGCAATATGTAACCAGAATAAGTGCAAATCGAACTTCACACCGAGCGTACAGAACCCTTACTTTATACTACTACTCGATCCTAATTGTTCAAATGTTCTTAATTATGTACGTCCCTACCTTAACAACTATACAGAAATGACTTCCTTTTTATTGTATATAATTAAAAAACTTAGAACATAACTATATTATACGTACTTATTACAACAAAAATACATTTATATAAACCAGTTATAGAAATGATAATATTAATCAGAGAATCAACTCGTTAGCACAGCCTATGGCTATGCCTATGTAACGTAGTAAAACAAAGAGCATTTATTCATGTAGGACATTTTTAATCGACTCCATTAAAGATTACCATCAATAGATATAGATATAGATTAATTAGGCTTATTATTAGGCTGTATTATTTTTAATATTTGTTACTTCATAAATCCGAACTTCCTTACTTCATAACTAATTTATAAACCGATTAAAAAAACTCTTTTTATTGAAAGAGACATTGGTCCCATTTTTGTGTTAAACTTTTTTCCCTGCCGTTTCCGTTCAATCTCTACTTTTATATTTAGAAGAACTGGCAAGTTACTCAGTCACGAATCCAATAAACCCAAATACGGATACATCAAGTAATACATTTACTACAACTTCGCTAGATCACAATGCCACTACCCAAACAATTATTAGTCGCGAAAATAAATTTAATAAATATCTATAAATTTAATTACTAAACAATTGCTAACATAATACAAATAACATAACTACATTCCAAAAAACAAAATAAGCAAACATTACAAATGAGAAAGAAATCATAATAAATCCACCCTCGAATAAATGAACTAATCAGTACGAAGAGGGCGGAATGGGATTTTTTCGCAGTCCAATAAAAAAAACAGTTCGCAGTTCGTAAAAAAATCTCATTATCCTTTATTGCAGTCGGCCTAATTTGAATTGAGTGCTATGCAGTTATGAGTCAAGAGAGCGGATAATTTTAAGTAACTACGGACGGGGAAAGATGTAAACAAAAACGTTAGGTGGGCTACGCACGTTGCGCCCAACGTTAATATCAAGTGAAGTAAAAATTCTTATTCGTCTATAGCATTCTTTTAATTATTGTTTAAAGTGATAATTTGTAATGTTTCTTCTAAATGACGACATGTATAGTAATCAATTTGAGATTTAATATTTTAATAACTAGAATGATTTCGTTCTATTGTCAATAGTTTCTGCAGAGTACGCGGATTTATAGCCTATGTTCATCGGGGATAACGGAGCATTCTAATAGTAAAAGATTTTCTGAAATTGGTCCACTAGTTTCGAAGCCTATTCAATGCAAATAAACATAAAATCTATTGCCCTCTTTATAATATTAGTAAGTATAGAAAAAACTATAGTAGTACCTCAGTTACCTCAGTGTTACTAATTTAGTTGATTACATTTTAGAATATAAGTAATGTGCCTAAATTACTTTTTTTACTGTATTTAAAAATAGTACCACTAATAGAACTCCAATGAAAAATAAAAAATTAAAATTAAAAAAAGATTTCTATAGCTCGCGATTTACATTATTTTCTGTTCTTTTTTTTTGTAACAGTAATGTGCTGTTTTTACTGTTATTAAAGTTAGGTTCTTAAATTAAATACTATAAGAATATTTGTGGACTCACACATGCTAATTGTGGCGTATTTAAACAATATAGATCCATTGAATAGTGAAATTACTCCGCTAAAGGACTTCCGCAAAATAACATCTAATTCGATAAAATAAATACCTATAAAATTAATTAAGGTATTCCTAAGTATACCTATATCTACTGGTTTATTACGATTTTGAGAAGGAAGTAAAAGTAGAGTACCTTAAGGCGACAGCATCCAACTCTTGTCGGCTCTCTTAATTTATGTGTGCTAAGATAAGGCATAATAAATAGGCAGCAGAATAACGTTTTAAAATAATCACCATTAAATTGCTGTTCGAGCAGAACAACGAATCACTGGAGAAGCCCATATTATATTATCGCATAAAAGTTACTATTAGTATAAAAGTGATTTCAATATCTTGTGAAGCCCGTGGTACACATCTATTGATGACATTATTGAGAACTAAATGTCATGCCAGTTATTTCAAAATATGTCCGTGTCTCCAACCAAAATAAATTACATAGTAAGTAGCTTGCCGGCAGATTTATATGAAACTGAGGTAGGTACCCATACATATGATTTAGATAAAGTAAATCTGGGAAAATTTACATATTTTTGGGCACCAAATTAACTTATTTTTTTATCATATTTGGAAACTAATATTGTCATAGAAAGAAGCATGATGTACTGGGTGTATGTTGCTTGTGTAAGTACATATGTACTTATATAGATAAAATCCTGTCGCATAAAAGTAATTCTGAATTTTAGTGAATCACAGATAAAAAAATCCAAATTGTGTTTTTATTTTAATTTGTCGAATATAATTGCTATTTTAAATCATTTCTTTTATTGATAAAGAATACCTACATATTAATTTAGCGCAGTTTCCGTCCATTGCAGGCTCTGTTCTATTCGTCTTCATTTTAAGAAGAGTGGTTGCGGCTCGAGTGCCCGAGGCGCAATAATGTATACTGGGCTGTACTGTTGGAAAATAGGACGGTGAACCGAGAAAATCTTGGTTACAATTTTTCTAATTTAACGTAGGTATTGTTTCACAAAAACAAGCTATTTCAATCGTGATTATACTAGTAAACACAAACCCATAATAAAATAATCATATACAACTCATAATTACCGAACTGTTAAAAATACGATATTCTATTAAATATTTATATTTATTAGATATACCTCCAAGTACATAAATATAAGGTAATTAAGAAAATGAAAAAGTAAGGTAATAATAGAAGTTATAAAGATTAATGGTTTTATATGTACGAACAAGTTTTAACATTAAATAATTTAATAGCTATTTAGTTCGACATCGTTCATTGCAACCCCTTCTCGCGGGACTTAGGATAATATAATATAATAATATTATATTACTGCCTAGTTTTGTTATGTAACTGGAATGGCAAAGCTGGCGATCCATCCGATGGTAAGTGGAAAACGGTCGAAGATATACATAAAAACCTCCGTACCCTGTGATTTCATTGCCTCACCCTGCACCCATAATACAGCTTAGAGTTAGCTGCTTGGAAGCTGAATCAGGTATGACAAAGTACCTATGCAGTCAACTTTGCTAAAAATCTATGATGTACCTACTTATTACATCGCTCAGAAACTACAATATAAATATTTCCAATAGAAAGAAACAATCTGCAATGAAATAAAATAATGTAACGTTTTAAAACTTTGTCGAACTCGCGAAACTAATCAAAGAAAAAAGACAACACAAATGCGAAATAGGTAAAGTTTCTCCGGTCTTCGGGAGCGTGGAATTTAATTAACATTCCAGCACAAGCAGCGCCGTCGCTGGACACAGGTCCGCCCGCCCTAATTGCGGACTGTCGTACCCAGATTCTCTCACCCTACTCCCAGTTTTCCACGTCAAAACCTTTAAACTGGACGCAGCTGGATTTTAATTTGTCGATATATAAATAAAAATTACAGCATCTTTATTTATATATCGATAAATTTAAACTTAACTTGTGATACACCATGCCTAATTTGTTTTCATAATTTAGTTTTATTCGGAAAAAGGTAAAAATACATAGGTAGGCACTGGCCTATCTATGTATTAAATCTATACATATAAATAAAATACGGTACATACACCAACATAACATTTTTTACAATTTTTGTCTGTTTGTCTGTCGGTCTGTTCGTTCCGGCTAATCTCTGAAATGGATGGACCGATTTTGACGGGACTTTTTTTGGCAGGTAGCTGATGTAATAACGAGTAACTTGGCTACTTTTATTTAAAAAAAATCTTTTATTTTAGAAAAATATGTGGGAACAGCTAGTATAATATAAAATATTTAATGTACATTATTAAAATATTGGTCATAATACATTTACATATGACAAAGCTTTTTATAATTCTACAGTTATTTTGTAAAATTCAAATTTCCTAAGAATTTTGTCTATATATGTAAGAGTGAAATAATTAGTTACTACGGAAAGAATATTACATATAATTAGTGTATGCTTATGCCTACCTATAGTACGTAGTTTAGGTAAAAAGGGAGCTTTAAAAAGTAGTAAAAACTCACCGCCATTAATCCGGTAACAGTTGGCAGGTGAGACTCGGTCGATACTTTAGGATCCCCTTGTTGAAATTAAGAAACTTCCAAATAAGAAGCACGTAGTACGAATTTTAGGGTTCCCTTAATATACATATAAACAGAAAGATTGGCTCAGAAGAGAACACTAAACAAGTCTATATGTATACAAAGGCCACATAAAAAAATAAGGATCCAGTACCTATATTGCACAGCATGTACATAACTTTAAAAATATTCATACATTTTCCAATTTACTTATTTAGAAAAGTTTAGTTCCAACACTGACTAGATTTCAGCTTGCTGTACCTTTTACGATTAACTCTGTATAACATTGTTTAGCACAAAACACCCGAATTGAATATTGACATATTTTGATAAAAACAGAATATTGGCAATTATACGGAACCATTAATATGCAGGACCGACTTGCAATTTTTTCGACTTATTTTTGTAACGGGACTAGATATTTTTATTTCA
Organism: Achroia grisella; assembly: GCF_030625045.1. Lineage (NCBI taxonomy): Eukaryota > Metazoa > Arthropoda > Insecta > Lepidoptera > Pyralidae > Achroia > Achroia grisella. The sequence continues at coordinate 691,734 of NW_026712864.1, read as the reverse complement.
AAGTACCTACTAGATACTTAATTACATTGGAGATGATAACAGATTTTATTGTAATATACACATGTAACATTCCTACTTGTATTTACAATTATATAGATACTAACAAATACTTACATTTAAAAAGTTGTTTCCGAGTTTGCGAACTACATACCTACATAATATTTCCATACAAAATTCAAAGATATTATCTCAACTTACCCATTAATTAACCGGACAGATGCTGTTTCCGTGTTGTCCATAAAACATTATCTTCCGCCCTAAAACAAAGGTTTATTAAACAGTCGTAAAGGCAGCCACTACAGGGGATCTCAGACACGATGCAACCAATAATGACAGTCGTAAATGAAATACGCCATAAAAATGATAAAATCTTATATTTTTTATGAAACCGAGAGTGGCATAGCGTGCACTCTTTTCGGAAGTGCCTGCAATATACACAGATATATATTTATTTTGTAACACCTTTTCATATTTATATCTTTCATTTTTAAACTCTTTATTTTTAATGTTTTAATTTTGTTCCTGTCCTTCTATGTTGTTGCAATAAAGTGTAATATCCAAACAAAATATCGACCTTAAAAAAATAGTAGGATTTTTTGTAAGTTTAATGTTCTATATTTTATAAAATACCTGTACGTACCTATGACAAATAATAAATACTATTAATAAGTAATTTCCTTTTCTTAAAAGCAAAATTACTCGTTGTTTGCAAATTTAAGGCTATTCAAAATACTTAGGGACCTTCAGATCTACTGTCCTGCAGGCCTGACAGTCAGATTATAACGAATTACGTATTCTAAGAAACTGTTCATTAATTCTTTCCTTCCATTTTTGTGTAGGTAACTGGAATGCCGTAACAGCTAAACATGATAACTGTCAGTCAAGAATAGCGCTACGCACATCAGATTTTATGCAAGGCCCGGGGTATCTACCATGCCTTCCCATTCCGGAAAACTAAGATGTCAAGCTTAACTAGCGTGTAAATTCACTGTCCAAACTGATTTAAACTAAAAATAACAAATAAACAAAATTTGCAAAGCTAAGCTAAAGCTAAAGTCAAAAATTCAATCGCAATATATCTACTCCATATATTGCTTTGGGTACCTTTCATTATTAAGTTCCACGTAGACCTCTAATTATGCCAGTAATTAGTACTCGAAACTCGAAGCTGTCTAATATGTGAATTATTAAGTTATATAGCTACGAATGATATTTCTACACAATAATTTTCGGAATTCCTATTCACAACTCACTTAGCCTATGAAATTTTGTGTCTACACATACATTTAAGTTCACGAACAATAATTATCGACAACAGTTCACTCCTTAATAATTACTAACAGTCATGAGTTCCCATTCAAATTTGAACCTTATTCCTTATTGTTATAAAGAATAGGAATTATTCAAGCCGTATTAACGTTAATTATTACTAAACGTCGCATGGGAAAAGACCAAACCATATTGTACAGTGAACTTCATTTAAATAGATCATAACGACAAAGTTTGACGAAAATATTATATTATGAAAATTAATTTTAAGTATGCATCAGGGATGTTAGGGACCTCCGTAACCGTAACCTAATTTATCGGATATCCGATATAAAAAATATTCGTAACCGTAACCGAATCTGAAATAAAAGTTTCTGATAATATCGGATAGGGGCGGAGCCTAATTAAGACTATTTATTATATTAGCTATTTGTAATTTACTTTTGAAATTCCTTAAAATAATTATCTAATATCTATAATTATTAATATCCGTAACCGAAACTAACGGATAATCCGAAACAATTTCACATCCGCATCCGTATCCGTATCCGGTATAATAATCATTTCTATATCCAAAACCTTTCCTGTCCGAAATTTCATATCCATAACTCCCTGGTATGCACCTAGCATCAGAAAAAATATTGTAAGACGGAATATTTACCGTAATTACTTTTTTTATTTTGAAATTCCGATATTTTAACGCTGAAATAAGCATAGGATACTTGTTAAGCATCCTAGTCACGGGTCGACTAGAGGTGGCGGTGGGTGTAGATAATTATTATAAACTGGCGAATCTGTTTACATACTTTCTTAGTAATTTTCTATGTACAACCATCGCATTTGCTATTCGAGAACAAATGATAGTCACTATACAACAAACTCACTGGATCACCACTCTTTTTACAATGTGTTGTAAAAGTAGATGAAACTAAAATTGTTTTTGCTTTCTTTATTTTAATAACACCGTTAGACTTGTAACGACCTGCGCTTATTTTATATGTTTAGTCTAAATTCTGACAGGTACATATACTTCAATATATTTTCCTACAATAATTGTTATCTTTATTGAAATAGATAGTATTATCATAAATTGAAATTTTATTTTCGTCATATTGTCACCTGATACTTATTAAAGCTGACTGTACTTACTTGAATCACAACACTTGAGTAGGTAGCTAAATGTCTCAATGATTGCCAGGTATAGACTGTGATTTCGAAACTCCCTGTTGAATTATAAGTAGTAGCATGACCTGCGCCAAGTAAATATTAAGTAGGTTCCTAATTACCTATCTTTTAATTAAAGGGTACCTATTTCTTAATATGTTAACCAAGCAAACGGATTCGATAAAAGAACAATTGATTATGAAGCAATTGTTACAGTGTGAAGGTAATTATTATCGGTCTGGACCTTCGTCCATACTTCATTATCACATTAAGTTTTTAAAGGAATATACCTAACTCTTCGATAAAGGATATAACCGCGGCATTATTATGACAATTATTAGGCATTTAGGTACCTGTATGCCATTATAATAATATTTGGTATTTTATTATCATAATGAAAATAAACTCACATGACGCCCTCAGCGAGTTTATTTGAATTTTTTTATAGCAAATAAGTTGACAGCTTATAAACACCGCTTCGGTCATTATCATGTGACATCAGTGACACAACTCATGCGTTGCCATTCCGAAGGACTAAGATGCCACATGCCTCTTCTCCTGTATCTTCACTGCCTTATCTTACTCTAGAACCGAAACCGTTTATAAAGCACCTAGTGACTGCAATAAGTAGACGAAGAAGATTTTTATAAAGTCAGCCTCAGTCAATAGTTCATAATAATATTCATTGAATTGATCGAAGTTTTTTTTTACAGTTGTCAGAATCATTATAATAAAAGCTATTTACCAGACATGAACGGGGATACGAGTAAAGGAGGAAGAACAGAAAAAAGATGGATAGAATGTGTGAAGGATGATATGCATAAAACAAGAGTATACTCAGATGTTATATACTGTATATGTCAGCGGATAGGTGTGGAAGATGATATAGGTACTGCGTCGACCACAATGGGATAAAGCCAAAGCAATGATGACAAGCAGTTTACCGAAGTTACAGCAGTGAATGCAGAATTATAATGCTAAAAATATATTGGAAATCAGTCATACCTAAGTATATAGGAGTACATAGTACGAGGAACGCGATCTAGTCTCAGCACTCTCATAGTACAAGGAGCAACTATTTTCTCAATATAGAAGCGCGACGAACTTACAAGCAAGATTAGTGCTCACCTCGGTCTAAGTCCTAATTGCACATAATAACTGTCGGGACAAAGGTGGGGAAGTTACGTCGCGGCTTGCGGTGCCACCTAGCTGCGCTAACAATTTGCGGGTTCGGATAGTGCGCTGTCTTCGGCTGCATGTAGCGTAGTAACCACACATATTACTAAGAATAGTTAGGACTTGGTTTGGCTGGTTAATCATATTACAGGGAAAACAGGTCCAATAACTGAAAAATAAAATACACTAGTGACTCAAAAGTAAACAAAAGTGATCAAATTAGTAAGTAAACTGTGATTTAATTTGAATATTCCAGGTATTAATACTGTTACCCGGAACTTTTGGCCACTTGGAGATATCAGGTACCTTATGTCCATCAACATACCATCCTCATGTCAAACGCTAAGATTAGTATAACTATTTAGTCTTATAAATACATACACACTTTCACATTCATAATATGAAAGTGACTATAGAAATAAGGATTAGTTTAAATATACTTAATACATTTAATTTTAGACTTATGTGAATAGAATGGTAAATTGATTCTTGATCTGAACCCTATTTATCCATATCCTTGTGAAAACCCAGTAGGTTTTATAATAACCTATATCTATTGTTAAAATTGCCTAAATATTATCAATATGTCAATCTACGGTTGGATTCAAAAGCATTTTATTATAAAATTTTACTTTTATACTCTAAAATTGCTTAAATATAAATGTTATATTTTAAATTTGGACACTCATTAGGGTCTCTGGTAGAGATAAGGGCAACTTTGTCTATAATTTTGTTTGTTACTGTATTTAAAAAATATATAATATATTTAGTATTATAATTAATTTACGTCTTACCTAAACCCACATAATTTTGTAGTCATTTGAGTGGGTACCTCTGTACCATCTACTATATTATAACCACCAAAGCAGTTTGCTTTGAAGATATATTTCAGTTAAAGAGCAATATAACGCAGTGAAGCTACAGTGTACAGAGGGATGTTTTCAGAGGGAGGGTTACATGAGACGTGATATCTGTTGTGCTGTTCATGTATTATGGTTACCACTTATCATCAGGTGAACCTTCATGTATTATAGTTGTGGACTCACTTATCATGTACAGGTGAACCTTCAACTTGTAAGTTCGTGGTGAGGTTGTCAGATGGGCTACCATTCAAATAGAAGCGTAAACCGTTAGGTTCGGCCACCATTCCATTATCATCCATAAAAAAAAAAAAATGTGGTTCACAACCCGTTGTATGTCTTCAGCTGTTACAGTAGACAAATGTGTAACCCTGCTTGAAGCTGACGACCTCGCAGGTTGGCGGTCAGTTGTGCTCTCCCATTCGCAACATTGTTAATGAGAAGAGTGATAAACTGATGTAAACTGGGGGGAGGGGATTGTTAGTAATGTGGATTGATAACCCCATTGCTAGCAATGTACCATGTCAGGTCGACCTCCACGCGGTTCCCCCTGTTAAACCATCGTGTTAAATTCCTGGTGAATTTGCACTACGGGCTAAATGACCTGACCTCATGCTCATCTTATCATCCTCCACTGGTGCCCCGCCAGCGTAGACCGTTGGCGCGGGCGGGTGCACCATTCCATTATCAACCCTCAAAAATAAAAACTAAGCAATCTAAAGTAAGTAGGTACTAAAATGTAGAGGAGACGATGTCACAGGCGAGATATCGGTGACATTTTTGCAATAACACGTGTAATGGTTTTTGCTCGTCTATACATGCGAAAGTTGATATGCATCGTTATTTGGAGAGAATCTCAAGACCTTAGGACCCTTGATCCACCTACTAATTTGAGAAAAAACACTGACTACGGAGTCGTCTGCTATTTTTAAACCTGTAGGTACCCAGCGTCCTTCAGATAGGTACATACGTCTGAAACTTTATAGATTTCTCCTAAAAAACAACATTAACAAAGGCTTGATATTATCTAACATCATTCGAAATTCAGTCAAGTACATTACGAGAGTATGTCTAGAAGACTCTCACGTTTAGTTTATACTAATGCGCCGTATATATCTTAAGCGCAAGAATTACTGCAATCAGTTTATTTTGTATAATGGGAAGAATGAATTTATTTAGCGGATTTACTATAGCTTTATCGGAAACATGAGCTGCACATTTCTATCAGAGTGCAAATTACACCAAAATACTACTGCTACGCACGCGTCCACGTCCACGTGCCACAGAAAATATGCAACTAGTTGCATGCATGATGCAACCATTTCTAACAATCCCCTCTCGCCCTGACGTAACTAAATCTACAAAACAACTAACTAAAACAACACATTAAACCTTTAGGTACAATTAAGAACTAAAATATGTATACCGTTATTTTGGGGTAAAGTTAGATTAATTATTTTAAAAGTAAATATATTATAGTATATAATAGGGCATATTTACCGTTACTCTGATATCTTAATGCTGTCGCAAGCATCTTTATCACGGACTGACTGAAGATGACGGTGGGTGTAAACAATTAGTATAAACAGACAATGTCTACCCACTTTGCCTTTTCTATATACACCGCCGCCACTAACACTGGAAAACAGTTCATAGTCACAACAAACCATCTAATAATGTCGACTTTAGAGCATGAGTATGTAGTTTTAGAATAATTTTTATATTTTATATAGATACTTGATGCCACTTGTAAGATCGAAATAGTGTTAACAAATATATAATTTCATAATTATTTATTTTTACAGTCTATTCACAAACAAAATACTTTTCTTATTTATGTTACTTTTTAGAATTATAATATCAAAACCATAAATAAGGACGACGATACAGTCAATGAATGGGATAAGGAAGAAGCAGATGATGATATTAAAAATAATACAAAATGCATTATTGAAATTAATTTTATTATCCATACAGAAATGGACACAAAACAATTTAATCACTGTCTTCACTATTAAAGAATAATTAAAACAGTGTTAAACCGAGTAATAGAAAAATTATAGGATGACCTAAGAGAACATTATATAATTACTTCTAAGTACTTATACTACTATACTTCGTCAAAGAAAGCGCAGATGCCACTTGAGGCTGAACGCAATTTATATTATGTATCTTATAATATAAATGGTATGAAGTTCTTTCGATAATGAGTCAATAACAATCAAACTGACAATGTTTCTTAACGGCATATGCGTTTTTTTCGACTAAGTTACGATTACATTATCTAAACAATACATTCTGCTATGGGTGGGTTAGTATTTATTCAGGAGTGCATTTCCTAAGTCTGAATATCATATGTGAAAAACTGACGATAAAATGTATTATTTAAGTACAATTGAATTACCAAAATATGGCTTCTACATAATTGTGGGTGTGTACTGAAATAAACTAAATAATCGGATCTTTCATCTCATGCTAAAAAAAATTGTTTTTGTATTGTGTAATGAAAAATTGGGAGTTCAACCTGAGTAATTATAACATCATATGTATTGTAATTACAATAGTATAAACTGATAAAAATAAATTATTAAGTCCAAATTTGTTTACTTTTAATACCGTATATTTATTATATAATCAATAAAAAAAATCATTCTTCTGTTAAAATGGCAGTCAATCTTTAAATACGTGCCTATCATTCGACCAGTCTTATTCGTCATTTAAATAAAACATACATTAAATTTATTGTAATAACAAAATAGTACACACGACCCATACTATAATCATTAAATAAATCAAAACACTTTAAATGCGCGTATAATAATTTCAATTACATAGACAACTATGAAATACAATATTAAAGCCTATAAAAATCTTAAAAGTTAATTTACCCTATTCTCCGATTACACGCAATTTATACGTATGCGTATAAAAAGAACGATACAATCAATGCAGGGCGTACGCTTCCACGCAATATACTTTTTCATGATGAGAAGTGCTTTATCTTCTCAAACTTAGCACCAATTGGAAAATTAAATGAGCGGCACAGTTAGTCCGTAATTTTAGTATGGTAGAGTTCCTTTTTCAATGAGCTGTCTAGTAGCTGCTCTATTTGTATCACAGGTATTTTGTTCTATTTAAACTTCTTTATGGTTGCCGTGGCATGTTGATGTCAACAGCATTGAGTTCATAATTGAATAAATTTGGCACAACACAATATTCCACATATCTCCTCACTAGATAAGACAAGCTTAGCATAGTATGGAAATCAGAACTTTTAATTTAATTGTGAACCAATATGCTTATTGAGGAAAATACTTTAACATGCATTTTTTTAACTGGGTTCATTCTATCTCCACTATAACACTGTCGTCAGACAAAACACGAAGTCATAATAATACAAAAGTAGGCCTAAAATTAATACAAATTAAAAGGAGCTTCACAAATCAATATGTTGTAATAGAAATTGCACTTAGCGTCTTATACAAGAAGGTTCAATTTTAAATGTCAACAAGCGTTTTGTTCCCATTGAAAACACAACCTTAACGTAAAGATACTTAAGTTCAATTTTCAAATTGTTCGTGAAACGCAGTCTAATAACATATACGATGTGGTAACTTGACAGGATCACAGATCGGTGTCGTACCAGGCGGCTACATTGTTGTTGTCGTGAGGTGGTTCCGGGAAGGCGAGGTCAGCTGATGCCGCGCCAGCACCTTCCGTTTCGCCTATATCCATCTCCATGCCAAAACCGCTGCCAATTTCCAGACCCTGCATCGAATCTATCGGTATTTGATCGTACCCTGTAAATGTTAACTTAATTATAGTATTAATAATAAACAGTTTATATTTCAAAGTATATTCGAGACTATACAATACTATTTAGTACATTACAAAAAAATGTACTAAATAGTATAGTCTTATTTTATATTATATATACTATAAAGAGTCTTCGAAGACATTCAAATTTCTATAAACAAAAATGGAATTGATATTGATCCATCAGTTTAGGAGTTACGATACGACGATTGGTTAATAATCGAATTTCGATCCACCTTAGCTCACTTGGCGATTTAAATTTTCCAATATCTTCAATATATTAATAAAGAATGTAGAGTATAAACAGTAGACACATTATATAACCAATGGAGTTTTATTTTGCTAACTTTATAATAATATAAGTTCCTGAAGAACTTTCTGGTGATGGGAAACACCTTTAACAAATCTATTAAATGCGAGAAAGCTGTACATACCTACGTTACTAATAAGGTTTTTTAATCACTATACTGCTTAAATGTAAGAATGGATTTCGAAGAAACTTACCAGCTGATTAAAGTCAGAATGCCTATCTAAGAATATTTCAAAAGATCTACTTATGATCTTAACACGATTTGAGATTATTTTCTTATTATTGATATTATTTCTAGACTAATCATTAGTTGAACACTTTATATTCAATTAATAATTAATTACACAGCAATAAAAGCAGCTGCTCAATATATAGTGAGGCAACATTTCCAAGCTATCGGTATGTTTTGGCTAAGCTAACAACAATGTATTATAAATTTGCCATATGACATTTTATAAAGCTTCATGATGAATGTGTATCAATTCTTTTGTAGTTATGAAATTATAATAATATAGAAAAAAATCGGGGAATAAAATTAGTAACATGCTATTTGTGGGGCCAATTCAGAAACATTTCTTGGGTTATATTAAATTATTGTAGATATACTTTATACTTATATTATTAATTATGGCGATGAATGACTTATAAGTTAAAATATTAATTATTATAATAGCTAAAAAATAACAATAAACTGAAAGAATGGGTAAATAAATAAACATGCTGAACGCATTAAAACAGTATTTATAATAAAACGTATGGATACGTTACAATAAAATAAATAAACCATATAAAACATGATATAAATTAAAACACAACACAAACATAGAAATAATATTCCCATCACCTGAGTTTAGTGATAAATAGGGCCCGGATTAAGCTGCGTGAAAAGGACAGAGAAAATATATTTATAAAGATAACTTCAAGTCTTATATGATAGGAACATACGGTGCTCTTAAATATTATGTGTATATTAAGATATATTTCGAGGCAACATAAATATATTGTACAAGTAAACTGCATGCGTTATAAGATAGCCGATCACTGAAATAGTTACGAATTTATAGTTAAGTTAGATATAATACAACTCCAGATAAAAATTCATTTTGACTGTAAAAATCTCATTCAATACAGTTATTTCACAGCAAACGTCCAGAAGTCATTCGTACCATTCGTACAACGCATGAAGTGGAATTTCTTATTAAACTTTTGTTAAAATAGAATAGTCGAAATATCTCTCAAGTATAATCAAGATATTACAAAAGCCTTTTAATCTCGATAATATGATAAAAATAGTCAATCAAAATAATATAGATGTTTACAATATACTTTTAAAAAGAAGAGTACCTTTATTAGATCGTATTTTATTTTAGTGTGTTATAATATACAAAAATAAAATTCTATCCAGAACTATACCTACCAGTCATTTGTTCTCGATACTGAACTAATTTTGCTTATTCCATTTTAAGTATCGATACTTTTTAAACCTGTGTAAATGTAATGCTATTATTACGATTGAAATTGATCACTTTTGCAAGGAATATTTTTTTATGCTATGAATTTATACAAACAATGAGATTCTTTCACACATGGTTGCATAGTTATTCTTTTTTAACAATAATTGTAACAATACTATTCTTAGGTTAGCTGTTGTAATATCTTGTAAACTACACATTAACATTACAATGTATGTTACATACATAAACAATAAATGTACGTTACATACACAGTTCATATTCAGTGTTAGTGAACCAAACTTGTGCACACCACTTGCATCTTACCTTGCTGGTGAAATGATGGACGGGTGCCATACAGCCCCTCGTAGCCCTGTTCCGGCCCGAGCATGTCCTAACGAAGGGTATCGGATCATAATCAAACGAAACAGGAGTGATATAGGTCTAAAACTAAACAGGTTAAATGGAAGGAAGCAACGTTTGAAAATAAATATATGGAGTGGAAATTGATACTCAATTTTTTAACCCATTTAAATAATTGTGTGAGAAATATTAAGTTCATAATTTATTAATAACACGAGTATAACCCTTATTGCCGTGTGTTTAACACCGTGATAATTTAATGTGATATTATGTGCACTTAAACAGAATGTAAAGGAAGTATTTTCGAAAACTGAAAGAAAGACCTGATAAATTAACTTCAAAATTTATCAGTTTGTCTATTGGAATATAGTTTTTTTAGTAGTATTTAATGTTCTATTATTTATAAGGCTTACTATTTCACTGTCACTTAAATAATTTTATAAAAAAAATGTGTATATTATATTATTTTATACAGTTAAATGTATATCAGAAACAAATTCTGATCCGACGCAAAGACTAAAAGTCGTTTATTGTTCCGGTTTCAGTTCTCGAAAGCGTTTCTCTTACACCTGAGTATATACTATATAGTAATGTGATAAAATGTCATAGAAAAGCGTGTAAATACCAAACGTAGACAAGTTGAATAGATAATGCAGATGGAGAGTATCCAAAAGGTAATTTTCTAGACGTTACTAATTTATCAATCTCTTGTTTATGAATTCGAAATACTATATTTACGGCTATCAGTTATTTGACTTTGATAATCAGTTCATTTCACAAGATTGTGGATTGATCTACCGGCCGAGGTTTTCTCTAAAAACTACAGCCTTTATCAAGATTAAAATTTCTGAAATTGCGGAAATGCGCACTTGATACCCCTGGTGTTTCAGGTGTCCATAAGCAACGGTAAGCGTTTACTATCAGATGGCTTATTTCATTGCTATCACTGTGGTAAAAAAAACCATCATGCAACAAAGAATGACTGATGATCGGCGACCTCAATACATATCTATTGAAAATTGCCATCTACGTTCAACATTATGCATTGGTTTCAGATATTATCCCTACAGTAAATTCGCAATTTGATAATTTAAGGCTAATAAAGTCTAGATACAGTTAAGTTACTAAATGTCATGTTGTCCTGTAGCTGAAGTAAACAAGCAAGTTAAGATAAATAAGAGATTTTTTAAATATGTTACTCAATTATCAAACATGAGTTATCTATTCAACTGAATATCTATAAGTTATACTCATGTTAAATAAATAAAATATTAAATATTCACTGTCAGTTTATTTGTTAGCAAACATATATCTCAGATAATTAACAAATTTAATATATTCTTTTTATTCAAAACTAACAGTAAATATATCAACAAACACAATTAATATTGTAACAATAAATAGCATGACATACCTGTAACTCGGGTTGCATGGCTAGATCAGTTGGCCACATTTGTGGATCTTCGCGGAACAAGGAGTTCGTCAATTCCATAGAGAGTCTCTTCTTGTAGTCGTGAGGTTTGTCCTCAGACAAGCGGAACAGAACCGCAGCAGCATAAGTAGCGACTCCTAATAAAAATTATTTAAAATATAACTATCAGATGATCAGAATGTTGACTTACTGACTTCCGACACCAAATTGTCCAGTTTGTTGATGTTTCAAACTATAACAATTCGGTGGCAAAAGCTTGATACGGAGGCTTAATATTTGTATAATGAGATTCCAGACTTGTCAAATGTAACTATTTTTCTGATTAATAACTGTTTTTTTTTATGTTTGTTTATATATATTAAGGGTGTTTTCAGAATACTTGTAGAATGCTAAAGCGAACCCATGACACTGCCAATGCTGCTTCGAGGTATACCTTAGTCATTTTAAATCCAATTCTCCTTTGCGCTTTTCAACTATTATAATGCCATTCATTGTAGCTGGCTGTTATAGACTCACCAGCTAAATGCAGAGGGTGGGATGGTCTTAATAAATAATTTTTGGTACACTAAAACATTATCTTATGAATATCAACTATACCTTCGTTGCGGGAGTGAAGAAGCTCAGTCAGCGGGGCGGTAGCGCCTTCTGCCTCTATCATCTCGGCGCCTTCTTTGTCGACGGCCAGCTCACAAAGCACCCCAGCAGCAACACGCTAAAATGTTAGAATATTAATTACTAGATACAGAAATATTATATATTGGCAAAATGCAAAATAATATGGTCACTCAGACAGACTACTGTAAATATTTCACACAATAACAATCTCTACCCACTTTTTATATACAACGATGGTGGCAAACAAGCATGCGGTCTATCTGATAGTATACAGTTGCCGTAGCCTATGAACGACTAAAATATCAGGGGTGGGAAATTTCATAGTAAAATAACTTATATATAAGAAATAGGCTAAAAGATAATAATAAATAAATATCAAGTAAGTGTTATGCAGATGAAGTAGACGAAGTTACAAGGGTCAGCTAGTACCTGTATATTTTCGATTTCATTGAAGAGCAGCTGCACAAATATCGGTATGACGTTCTGTTGGCGAATGAGTTGCTTGTTGAGCGAGTCCCTGGCGAGTATATGTAAGGCGCCCACCGCGCCCTCGACGATCTCCTCCATGCGGACGCCGTCTGCGTACGCGCCGCCCGCGCCGCCCACTCCTCCGCCTCCGCCCGAAACCGACGACCGCTGCTGTAAAGGGTAAATTACTTTCACAAACCTCCTAATTCCCCGGTTAAAGGTCAATCATTTCACAAGCGGCCGACATTTTGTAGATATTCCAATTTATTTTTTACACTTGCTACATTTTATATGGAACAGAGAACAAACGGACTTGCGGCTCACTTGATGGTAAGTGATTTTTTTATTGATGATAATGGAATTATGCACCTGTTCCTAGACCTTAATAGTACCTCTAGATCCCAACTATTAAGGCGGAAATCAGTAGAATGTATGATGTACAAGCACAGACTTAAATACCACGTCAACAAATTCTTAGATACTAATTTGATTGTGTTCCAAATAATGTCTGCCCAAAATGTACAATAAAAGTGATTTACATCGATGGACAATATATCCCCTAAAATATTAACAAATCTGATTATGATACCCATAAGGCTGACGGCATAGAATAGGAAAAGCAATTAAAAAGTGTGATATTTTAAAATACTTACTCTTTGAGTATCGTTGAATGCACGCATCAGAAGACGAACAAGATGGTGAACGGCGCCATGTTCGCGGAGTGGCCCGTAGTTGGCCGAGCACAGTGCCAGATTGCGAACCAATCCGACAACAGCCTTCACCAGTGGCCAGCGAGAAGGTGGTTGCAGCAGTTTCACTATCACCTGCAAATTTTATTAGAGGCTATTTTTAAATTACTGTAATCCAATTGTATATAATTGAGCTATCATTACAATAATTAAATTTAATACATAATAATATTACATTTTATTTATTTCAAACTAAGGACCGTTTTCCTGCTCCTAACAGTAGGGGCAGGAAATCAATTAATACACACAAAATATTAACAAAGTTTACTTTTAACATCTACCATTTTAATCACTTTATTGATAAATAAATACCGAATATTCGATCAGAATATTTCGAAATTTCAGGGAAATTTTAGGGAAAAACGTTTTATAGAAGACATGTCAAAATTAATTATTAATTATTTATTTTAATTTTAATTCGGATTACATCCATATTGTATATATTTATATAAGATTTATATAATTATATATTTATATAAGATTTATGCTGATATACTAAAATCATAAACAATATACAATATTTAATTACTTGATAACATATGTTCTTTGGAGAATCTAAAATATATAAAACTATGTTAAATAATCAATTTCAGTAAACAATATAATATTTTTCTTAGTAATTTCATCAGTGTTGTCTGATGCTAAAGGCACATTGAAAACGCAATTGTTTATGCATTCTACCATCTACGCACGCCATATGATGTTTGAGCACACTATAGATATATAATATCAGAACTACAAGAGATTCATTTTACACTGCACTAAAAATAAACGACAACTCACACTCAAAAGAAATAAAGCAAAATTTTGTTAGTTGTTACTAAATTTGACTTTTAACGGACAAGAACAAAAAGTGGAACCCAAATGCGCTGCTTTACATGCATAATTAATTGGGTTTGTAATACCGGGCGTTAAAACAGTTCCACTTACCGGCAATCCATAATGCAGACGTACGGCATTCTGAGCCATCTCGCTCTCCAGATGGCGCGAGGTGAGGTGCCGCAGTGCGCAAACAGCAGGCTCTGTGATTTCCTCGCGGTCCCCAGCAGACACCACAGTGCGAACCAGCGCGTCCACACCGCCAGCTTGGCACACTGTCACCTATATAAAATGTATGTTGTAACATCTATTTTTAAGGACGTTGCCGAACCGAAAGTATATATTGTGTTAAATATTAAATAATTGTAGTCTATATACTTCAGCTACTTGATTGTGCCAATTGGAGACCTTAGATAAATCACCTTCATAAAAAAATTCAACACATGACATGCTCACATTTAATTGGGTATATTTGAATCTAAATAACGTGTGCGAGGAGTCTACCGCATTCTCTTGGATACATAGGTTTAGTAACAGTTGAAAATCTATATTTCAACATGTCAGGTAGATTCCAAATCATGATTTGGGTTCAATGTACAGGTATAATCCAATGAGACAAGATGCTCCCAATTGTTCATAAAAAAGAAAAACCTATTTCATATTAGTATAGTATTATACACATGGTGACAAAGTAAGAACACAACTTGAAATGTCGTGTATCCCAGAATATGTAAGATCCAACTAAGGAATGGAATACTGAAATAATATCCTCTTACAAGCCTGCTGACTGACTATATACTACTCATGGATGATATTCATCATCATCATCATCATTGCCTTGCCTTTATCCCATTATTTGGGGTTCAACGCAGTATACAGTATTTTATACCATATTATTGGGTATAAAATAATTTAATATACCTTATTACGTTGATTATTGCATGTCAAGTTAGAGAGGATTCCAGCAGCACAGGTGACGATGTTCACATCAGTGGATGCAAGGACTTGTACCAAGCTTTGTAAGAGACCTTCTAGGCCCTCAACCTGTAAATACAATGCAATTATATTATAAGGACATAAATTTTCTCTTAAAAAGTTTTAGTTATTTAGGTCAAAATTACATATCTCAGTTCCAGACTTATTGTAGTTCTATTTTGTAGTCAGTTAAGATATCGTAATGCATGAAAAGAAACATGAAAGAGAGTTAACCTGTTAACCGAGCAAGACGCATAAATGCGTCAGGTGTAAACAATATCGGGTACGGGTAGGACATATGAATACATCCTCGAAAATTTATTTGCGCCCTGGAACGGACGGAGCCTATATTTTCGTCGTCGTCCGAATTGTAGTGTAGCATTATGTATTAATAATTGTTTTAAAAAACATATCACACAGAAATTAAGTTTTGAATTTTTATATGTACCTATTCTGTAATTCTATTTTGTTTTCATGCTTTTACTTGTTTTGTGATTCCTTTGTACTTCAAATATATTAATAAATTATATATATTTAATAGTTTTTTATTTATTTTATGTAAAAATAAAAATATAGAAATATGTAATGACGGTCTCCGGGTGTGACGTATTGACATGTCCTAGCGAAACAATATGCGTCCGGTGCATGTTGCATAATTTGAACGGGAACTCCCCGCTTAACAGTTAACAAGACATGTATATAAGAAGCCTCTGGATATCATATATAAGCATAATCTAGCCAATTTATTATATGAATCTAAATATTATTGTTTCTTATCCCTTCCACATAAGCTCTCCGTGATGTAATAGCTAATGTACAAATTTTATTGTGATATCAAGTTATGCTTATGTTAAGAGACTTGTAATTACCTTAGTGGCAGCATCAGAAAGATTTCTCAATGTCCAGAGACAGTTCTGGACAAGACGGCCGCTCGCATTACCGAGGTGCATTGCCAGAGCTTGCATACCCCCAGCCTCAACAATTGCAGGCTTGTTGCTTGAGCACACCGAAAGTACCTAGAACAAAATGAGAAATATATCAAAAATTAAGAACTGACATATTATTTCACAAACTTCAATCGCTACAAAATTATTGTAGAAAAAGTAGATAATGGTTTTGATTTAATAAAAAAAAGTACATCAAAATTGATGGAGTATTTATGAAAACATGACATATAAATATACATATATTTATTGAAACTCAACTTTTGATTTTTTAATAAATATATATAAAACTTGATCATTTTTATATGGTTTCTTAGGTTACAACATAAAATTTACTTCTCATTCTGACATGTATTAAGATTTTTTACGATTGGGATGTAAGTATTTATTTACTTTAATATGAACACCAATTTCTACATATTTGAAACAAATTTTACTACACTTGTGTTTTATTCATTATAACTCAATATACTTAGATTACCTTCAAAACTCTTGAGGTGGTCCACAGCAACTTTTCGTAGTCGTAAGAACGCATAATTCGTACCAACTCGATCGGCCCTTGAGAAGCAAGGATAATAAGCTTTGACTCTTGATTTCCATATGCCAAAATCTGGAGACAATCAGTCACAATTGCAAGGAACTTTACATTATTCCTTTGCAGCAAAGCCACCATTTTTTGGAGACCCCCAGCCAGTCGTACAGCCATTTTGGACCCATCTTGGTGCAATAGTAGGTTATGAAGGGTAGTGATGGCGTAGAAGAGGACAGATTCCACTGGCGAGCTGAGTAACTTGACCAATGCTGGTATTCCACCACTCTTGAAGATAGCTAATAGACCTTGACGATGGTGAGACAAGTTATGCAAGGTTCCAACGGCTCCCTTGGTTGTCTCCAGGTCGTTGCTATTCGATATGGCGCGAACTAAAGCCGCCACCATTTGTGGCGAATTCATGATGGCATGGCGCGATGCTTCCTTCTTCGAGAGCTGGTGGACCATCATGGCAGCTTGAGATACAACCACTTGATCTTCATCATTCAACAACTTGATCAACTCTGGTATAGCCCTGTGAAAAAGAAGTAAAAAATTAATAGTAATACAATTTTAGACTTTCCATAACACCAACACAATAAAAGTTTTTACATAAAAGGCTTAATTCTTACCGAGTAGCCAAATCAGCATCATCTTGGTAATTGATCAGGTTAACAACAGCATGCTTCAGCATCTGCGATGGTTCAGAAAGTCGTTGAACAGCAGTGGGTTGGGCAGGGTCCAGCTGAGTAGAAGGGATCTCAATGCCTTCTTCGAGGGTTTCAGGAAACATAGCAGCGCGGACACGTTGGGAACGCGTTTGCGACAGTTGCTGGTTCATGTCTGAAGTGAGATTGTAAGATTTTTCATTTAATATATCTTTTAAGTTTTGCAATATAGAGAAAACTCAATATAAGAAGATTCTATAAATAATTGAGTATTCGTAATTAAATGATTTCATTTGATTTATGCGTTACATGTACATAGTATTTTATTTTTTGTGCAAAGATCAGTATGTGTATTTTGTTTCAATATAATTAATCAAATCATGATCATATCTCATCTAAACACATCATATTTTTATGTAAAGCATAATAATATTCTGAAGGACAACAAAGAGTACAATTGACTGACATCATGACTATAACTGTTCAGTGTTGGTTATATTTGAGGCATAGTTACCATTTTCAATAAGTAGTAATTTATATTTTGCTATTCCTAGTTGTATGAAAAGTAAATGAATAATATCAAGGATTGTCTTACCATCAACTTGTTCCTGGGTAAAACCCTGCGCAAACCCTTGGTCCAGGTCGAACATGAGTTGGTCACCCTCCATCTCATCATCTTCCTTCCCGGTAAGTGATGGCACCTATAAAAGTTATTAGCTTCAGCATTCTATCCAATATCACAAAGAATATACTTAGTAATAACAAAATAGAATAATACAAATAATGTTAGATTTTTACCATGATTTATGTATGTGATAGCATATTTGTATTCTAAATTCTAAACATTATTAATTTACTACACTTTTTAGCCCAATAATCATATTAATTAACGTCTGTCATTTGAGTAATCATTGAAATATGTAAACTATAGTATACATTATTTTTAATCAGTGGATATATTATATGAAAGATTGTAAAAACCTGATAACATAAAAAAAGCTCTAAGCCATGAATAGCTGGAAGGTGGTAAAGTCAAAATCTATTATAAATTGTTTTCATCAGTCAACTGGACATAATAATAATTTCAGTTAATAATTATGTTTACCATTAAGTATGCAAGAAAAGTCAAAATAGTCATAATATAAATTTAATAAAATAAACATATTCTAATATTCATATGTCATATACAACTATATGTAAATATAAATTAAATTATTTAAATAAAACAACTAGGAAAAAAAATAAACAATAACACATACCTGAGTAGCGGCTCCTGAGTTAATGCCAGAATCAACCAAGTAGGAGTTCTGCTGCCACATGAGTGTCTGTTGTTCTTTGCTTGGAGCCATAGGCACATCAGATCCACCGTAATTGCTGTGAGACACTGAAAAAAAATTAATACAAAATTTATAATTAAGAATATAGTTTTAATATTTTATAGAATATTTTTTGTTGCAATAGTTAACAATGTGAATGTTAATGAAAAATAATTAAAATTTACTACTTTATTTTGAATATTAATATACCCCATGGGGTGCTACATATTGTACTTTTTTTACATTTAGTAACATAAAGATCCATATGGTATGGATCTTTATGTTACTAAATAGCTGCTAGAAATTAAATAAGTTTATTATATTTTAAGAAACAGTCTTAATTGTGTATGTTATATGATATGTATTATAATGTGTCAATATGTTAATTTGATATTGTATCATATTTAATCTATAATACATACATTGTGTACTATTTAATATTTTCTAGTGACTAAGATCATACTCTTTATCTAATATGATGAATTTTCTGTAATTTTATATTTTTATTAAGTAATAAATAGATTAGATATATTAGTCTATGATGTATAAATATTTAAATAATTGCTTTGAATATATATAAAGTTTTATCTATTATAAAGATGAAATTAAAAGATAAAACATAAATATAATAAGAAAAGATAAGTGAAATAAATTCAGGAAAAAGGAGACATGTATATTTGTTATGGATATTTCACAGGCTCTGTGGGGTAGCATTTTCAAACACCTATTGATTTTTAATTGCTTCACTGTCTACAATGGTTATATATTAGATTCCTTGCACAATAACAACATTTGCATTCATATATATGATGTAATAGTTTATATTGGACAGGATGGTTTCTATTTATTATAGTTAAATAGTATTAAAAAAAAAAAAAACTATTACTATATGTTTATAGTCTGTTTTTTAACCCCAGAGACAAATTTGACATTTCCATAGGTTTTTGTATTTTTTAAATAGGGTTGTGGCACTATCAGAAATTAATATTAATTACCCATTTTTATAGATTATTCGGAAATAATGTGTGGATGTTTATTTCATATGCATTAACACAAAATGAATAGAGTATAGGCATTAATAAATATATGGTTATTGTATCAAAATACATTGATTTAGTAGCTGTCCCAACAAACATTGTTTTGCCATATAAATGAATAACACTATAAAAAAAATAGGAGTTGGTGATAGTAGGGTAAAAACTTTGGGTTGTATGTATTTTTTATTGACACATAAATATAAATAAAAAATTTTGCCCAAAAAATATAAAAATAATGTTAGGGTGGACAACCCTTATCACTTAGGGGTATGAAAAATAGATAGTAGCCGATTTTCAGACTTACTGAATGTGCATATAAAATTTCATAAAAATCAGTCAAACCGTTTTAGAGGAGTATGATAACTAACAGTGTGACACAAGAATTTTATACATAAGATTTTACACCAAAATAAAGATTAACTGCCTTTATATAAAAGAATTCATCCTTTTATAGTATCATATATCATAATACAAACACCTATTTTTTCAACATTTAGCTGTTTGCAAGAAATAAAAAAATGTTGGTTTGTAGTTTAATACTGTAAAAATTTGTAAGTATTTGTATGGAAACAACAAAAATGTATATTTATGCTGTATAATATGACGATAGTAATGGAAACACTGGTACATGTGCATAAATTTTAAAATTCTGTTGAGGAAACATCATTTAACACTTTTAACTATTATGTTAAAGTAAAAGTTTACCATTAAACAAATTGGTATTGCAGGTACACAACCTAGTCTGTCAATTACATCTGACAATTAATTATTACATCTGTCAATTTAGCCTCCGGGATTAAAAAACAGACTATTAATATACAGACTAATAACAATTCTTACAGAGATTGTTATTCTCTTGTCAGTGTTAGTCTGCTTATTATTATTTCAATATATTTGATATATATATTTTAGACCAAGATTGAAGAATATCATGACACCTCTGATATCATTTAAATTTAAGTTCAACTTTCATTTTATAACAATTTTTCATATCTAACAAATTAATTTTGTATTCAAGACCTGGTCATGAATTTCTGATTACATTAATAATAATAATTACTATGTTAAAGGCCAGATGTATGGTAACTATCTTTACTAGTGCTCAATATTTGTAGCATGACTCACAATACACAACACTTGCTAGGAGCTTAAATTAAGTATATTCCTGGACCATATCGATACCAATAATATACGAGAGCGTGTACATCATTGAATACTTACTGTTGCGGTTCTGTGATGATGGCAACTGATAACTCATGGTAGTGTGGATGCACCAATGCACCCCTGCACCTAGACGAGTAAAAACAATTAAATGGTAAGCCGTAAAACGAAACTGTGTCCGTAAATAGATATAACACAAATATAATTATATGATTAATAAATAATCATGTAAACAGTCACAAAGCAGTATGTTTTATGCAATCAACGTGTCTATTATCCTTACAATAAAACAAAATAAACAAAAAGTATTCCGTGAACTAAATACCACACCCCGAATGGATTCTAGCATTTGATAATTATGGTGAATCTATAGACCAAATAAGCATTTATTTGCAACTATATTGAATACTTGATACTTGCCTCGATTGTATAGATCACGGGCACTTATTTATCACCGTTTACTACAAATTTCAGTAAGATAAATCGACAGTACACACAAATAGCGTCACAGAAATCTGACATTACAATATGGCGGTCGATTCGGCAATATTCGTATTCCCCGAAAAATCGACAACACCAATATTTCTGTCTCAGTTCTTTACATTAAAATAATGTAAGGTGTTTCTTTCTTTCACGGATTGACTCTGTAATACCAACATCAGAATGATAACATTGTTTCATTTCACGCATTTTATTATTTCTCCAGTAAGTAGTTTGAATAAAGCTTATTTATTGCAGCTTAACTATAATAGTGATAACCGAATCCATAAGTATTCGTAGTTCGTACGTATTCGTACATATCTGTCTTATATATATGACTCATAGTATCATACAATTTAACAAGAGAAAATACTTCTTTATAACTCTCACAATTATTTATTTATCTGTGCATATCTTTATTTTAATTTTAACTTAAATATTAATAATTTGTGTCTCTCGCCAATCGTAATTCGATCAAAATTCAATTGGACCGAGTAATCTAAGTTTTTAATCTGCATTCTTCTTATTTATTTCATGATAGGTATATATAGTAACTTGCTTTTCTCTTTCTATATATGTACCAGGTTTTCCAAAAACACTACATACAAATTCAATCAATTTATAACGTCTAAAAATGACACTGGCCAATTTATATCTGTAGATGCTATTAAAAAACAAATGGATATGATAAAATTCTGTAAAGTTCTTATAACTTAATTTATAGCAGATTTAGCTGTACTGCATACTGTCCATTTAATATGTTATAAAATGAATCAGATAGATATACACACGTTTATCAACGAATATAAAGAGCGCGTAAAGAAACAGTTACTTCGTGAAGAGGAGAGTGCGAAAACACAATTTGTATCGTTCGCCGACAAAAGTCTTAGCATTACTGATATTGAATGGCTTCAAGATAATCAAGAGCGATTCTTCAAGGACACAGCAAATGAAGATTTACTGAAACTCGATTATTTATCTGAATTAGGCTTTATTTGTTGTATGATTTATTCCCCTGATGGAACATTTATTATCGTTGGTCACTCCACGGGATTAATACAGGTAGTGTCTAGAGGATGTTTTGTTATGCTTAGTACATGAGGCCAATAAACATGCTGCTTACCTGCATTACCAGAGAAATTGCAGCTGTATATTAGTCTTTTGGGGACAGATATGCAGTTGTCTTGAAGATTTCGTTAGCTCATTTCAAAAGTATTAGAGCTGTGTTTCATGTCAGTTTTTTTTAGCTTGCCCTAGCACTCATAACTGACGGTAGATTTGACATATCATAATAGCCTGTAATAGTCCTAGGTACTTACACGAATGATTTGATAATTGATTTGATTTGAAGGAGTATGCTTCTGCAATATGATCTTTTGTGCTAATTAATTTTCTATCTTATACTCATTGTATTTTATACCAAACGAATTATTCTTCCTTAACTCTAAATTTTCAGTACATTGCTATAGAAATCACAATTTATGTATTTGGACTTTAGCTACATATTACATAATTGATCTAGTATGCCATGCCGCATTATGAATGATCAAAATCTTATTCTTGAGGAGTTTGCAAAAAATATACAGGTTTATTACGACAATGAGAAAAATAATAAAATTTGGTATCCCATGTTTTATCGAGGTAAAATTCGGAAACCAGACAATGTGTCTTGGGTCGAAGAGAATTATAATATTTTTTTTAAAAGCACACGTAATAAAATAGCTTATAATAGATGGTATTCAAGAGAGTCTGGCCCTATATCTTCGTTAACATATTCTCCAAACGGCACACATATTATCGTCGGCCATTTGTCAGGATTAATCCAGGTATAAACTTGTTCGAATAGTAGGTAGTAGATGTGTATAGTTTTATGTACAGAAATATTCTGATTGATTAACGTAACAACGTTTATACAAACACCATTATTTTGTTCTAAAGACATACAAAATTCATACAACCATAACTATAGCCCATGGTTGTGGGGTTGTTGGAAACCATTATGTTATAATAATCCCACTACTACGGGCTATAGATATGCTTGTATGAATTTGTATGTAGTATGTATTTAGAATGTTTGTGTCCTTTCGGAGTCTGCATGTACGTGCGAAAGAATGTATGATGGAGAAAATATGATTGTATTTACGTATTTCTCACCGTATCAAAATCTAAGTACCTATTATCAATCTTGATTATAAGATAGTGACTAACTATTTGTTTTTATCGGGCTCGAAAAGAAGCAGGTGCAGTATTTATTATAGAGCTTTATTTACTTATTTATGAAGTCGCCCACTCGTAAACTTTATAACCATATTATGAATGGACTTAAGTTTGAATATTAACTAGTACCTACCTACCCAGGTTATTACTTTATTCGTCTGTTTTTTGTTACTTTAACTAAATCAAATTATGACAATATAGAAGAATTGAGATCTATATAGAAGTACTGATTTCCGTAAATGCAGATGTGCCAATATTACATACATTCAAGTTTAGTAGCTATAATTTTACTATGACATATGATACAGGTCAAAAAGCAAGCTGCTTGTCGGCTGGAATAGGTGTCAATGACGTACACCCTCAATCGACACAATGTAGGTACGTCTGGTAAAAGTAATTAAATATTAAATGTAATAAATATTTTCATATTTTCTAGATGCGACACGGCACTACTGGGACGGTATTATGTACATTACGAAATATACAATTTCCACCAAAACCAGTGTATGCTTTATCGTACAGTCGTCTAGAAGAAAGGGTGTGCTACGCAGCTTGTATGGATGGAGCGATATATAGAATTGAGATTCCAAATGTATGAACATATATTATGTCATTAATTCAGAATTAGTTACATATATATCAATAATTATAATTTTAATAGCTGGCGTCGTATAGAAGCTTTATTTATTGTTGACGTTTGACTACCATAAATTACTACCGCCAGATGTATTCGCATACGAAGTTGCAGGAACCACTAGGTGTAATGTAATTTGTTTATATTAGATAACTGCACCTACCGACAAGCCACCGGAATACTGTATTCAAGCAGATCCAGGTTTAGAATGCCTCAACATGCAGTTCTATGGTACACCGGGAATATCATCATACTCAACGCCTTTCATCACACGTACGTAAATACGTAGATATTATTTTTCTTTGGCCTATTAAGCAAGAATGTATAATCGATGTAGGTACAGTTAGTTATGTAGGTTACGAAACATGATTTGTAAAAGTATGTCCACAATCTCAGCTACAAAATTGTAAAAAAATATCTCCGCTTTTGCTGGAATTATAAATAAATAAAAACTATCGTTTGCCTACTTAATAGTAATTTAATATATTTTGCATACACTTCTTGTAATGTTTTATTAAAGCTTATATAAACATAATAAAGATAAAAAATCTATAATTTCGAACTATATTTAAGTTTAGTAAAATTCAATTAGGCTTTTTATGTAATTGATAAGGCAAACAAGCTAATGACCCAAGTAATAGTAAACTGTAACCGTTACAAATATAGTGAATAGCACTACAGACTTCACGTTATTATGTAACACCTACAGTACCGCTCAAGCTTTGTTATTTCAGAGGGTTAAGATGCCTCTTATCCTGTTATTTCACTGGCTGCATAATCTGACCATACAACTGTAACAGCGGCTTACAAAGCAAGGCTTATAGGCTGAAATAGGTTAGACTAAACTGATGGCCCATCCAGAAGAGTTTTTACAGTCTAGCTCTTGTAAATTATTCTTAACAATGCCCAATTTAATAAAAAAATGGTGCACACTATCTGTGTGGCATTCAAATGATAGTTTCCAATTTTGTTTTTAACAATATTGTCTTGTTCGGTATTCTTACTAGAATAAAGCAAAATTATATGTACGATGAACAAAGTTATAAGTAGTGGATTTCTAATATTGGTCGGTAAATTGAACTTTCCTCTTCAACTTTCGTAATGACGTAATATTCACGGAGTGTTGACGTCATAGATACGTACTGTGACGCCTACAGTTAAGAGATCCGTAACCAGTTAAGCGGCTTGATCAAGCACTTGCACCCTTGAAATTTGGTTTAGGTATTATTTTTTCCCTTTTTATTGGCTTGTTTGGGCTATTGTCAGGTGCATCTCTGTTTTATTATGGTTTAGGTATGCTTTTTTTACGACTATTGCTTTAGTCATAAATAATAATAATAAAAACCAGCAAAAGCTGAGAAAAAAAAACATAAAGAATAATAATAATGATAATCTCAGGACAATTCACACAGAGCCATCTAGACCCAAGTTAAGCTAGCTAAAGCTTGTGTTATGGGTACTAGATTACTGATACAAATACATAGATATTTTTTTTTCGTAAATACATATATACATATTATATTATATTAATACATAGAAAATACCCAGACAAACAATCATACTCATGAATACAAATGTTTGTGCCGTGCGAGGAATCCAACCCGCGACCATCGGACGTAAAGTGGTCCGCTAGACCACCGAGGTCCTCATATAATCAAATAATAAATAATGCGTTGGTTTTTTCTCGGTCTCATATAATAGTTACCACTGTCTACCAGGTGTTCTGTACTATCACCTTGTTTGCAATTCGAATCATAAGAAAAATCTAATATATAAATACTATCGCGTATAACTAGTAGTCTATTGAACTTTTTTTTTGTTTATAATTTGTAAAGTAAAAATAGTATCTTATGTATTCAGAAAGGTCCGCGACACTCTCTTTGGGATTGTCTGCTGACCAATCAAAGATGGTGGCTGGATATGCTGATACTTCAATAAAAATCTATGACATGGAAACCCAAGAGGTAGGTACCTACATATAGAATATAGTAATTATCAAATGAATTGTATAACTTTGCATACTTGCTTATATTATGTTATCTGTGCTTATATATTCCAATGTTAGTACATACTCGTAGACTACATGAACAAAATTGAATAGATGGGTAATATAATGTTCTTTATTGAATGTGTAGAAGGTATCTAAGATAAATTAGGTGTTAGGTACGTAATAAACAGAGTTTATAAAGTGATTTAAGATTTCTCGTATTTCAGAAAATTTATGCTCATTGGATATTTCAGTATCAGTATCTACCTCACAGGCGAATTGTCTTAGAGAGCAATAACATTCAAAGAATTTGTATATCTAGTTGGTTAGTTCACATATTTATAAAACTGAAATCTAGAAAGATAAATAACTTATTATAAGTATAAAATAAGAATACCATCATATGGTTCTGCAGATATTTGATTAACGTGAACTATTTTCCTTGAAAGTAAAATAGCAGATTTTTTTTCATATATGTAAAGGATCTGCGTAAATAAAACACCTATTTACAACATTCTCTTTCTCATACGTCCATACTCTGCTTTTTGAGCTGAATTAGTACTTAAAATAAACTATTACTTATAACCCTATCCCTCTGTTATTATTATTATATGGAACATAATCCATTCATTGTAATAAAATGGTCATTTACCTAATTTAGAATTATACAGTCAATTCATATCAGAATGTACTGCAAAATGTACAAATTACCATCACAAAACCTGATTACAATGAAGGTTAACAATACCACAGAGCCTATTCCAAGAGGATAATCTAAATAATGTAATGTTCATAGCAAACCACGTAATACCCCACAACTTCGCATGAAACGCAATCTACAATAAAAGATTACGGCCTAATCTCAGTTTATTGCTAAAATAAATTTAAACACTGCATCGGTTTATGAGGTCCATGAAAGCCCTTGACCCTCTGGAAAGTAGGACTTGGCAATTAATTCGTTGTCACTTACATTTTGTTATTTTTATGATAATAAGATAAAACTATACATACTTTTATTATTACAACGACCTCAGCTTTTCTAGCACAAGCTTTAAACCGCTACACACTGCTTTGCTTTCCGATGGTATTGCGTTGGAGTCCTAGCACAATGCAAATATTCATTTGTATAGTAGTTTGTATTGGTTTCTGTGTTTGCCTGTATATTATGTATACAAAAAAACTACAAAAAACTGCATTGATTACTTCTATCAGTTGTTTAATACCCATGACACAAGCTCTGCTTACTTTAGGACTGGATAGCCCTGTGTGAAGTGTCCAGGGTATACACCTATAAAAATCCTCTGAATCCATTCCTTCAATATGAGAAAGCTCATGTCTGTTTCCTTTTGGCGTATCAAATAATATCTAATGAACATACGTTCTTGATATTCAACATATTTTCTTGTTATTTTGTGAGTCTATTTCTACAAACTTAAAAATAATGGGGTTGACCTGAATTTTTATATTAGATATTATTTATATATTGCATATTATGTAGTGAGATCTATTTCATATAGTAATGACCAACAGACTCAAAATTTGACATAGAGATATTGTAGATGATAGAGTCACAAGGGATTGCGATTATCTAAAATAATAAGCTACAATTTTGACGTTCAAAGAAGGGACAAGCTTGCACGAAGACTTGTTAAGAAGAAAAATCTTCTTTTGTAGTCGTTATATTATTATGATACCTAATATAAGTATAACTATTACAATTTAATGTGACATGTCGCATGTACCCACAACGATAATTAAATATTTAATTCCAAAACAGATTTTTATAAACAATGAAATCAAACAGACTACTAATTGTGACAAAATTGGTAATGATATGGCTACGAGTAAGCAAAACTCTGTTAATTCCAAAAATATTAGTTATAAATTAACCCAATTTACTACGGAATACACTGTGTGTTTTTTGTGAACATTACAGAAAGCCTTTTAATGAATCGGTGGACTTTATGGGTACCTATCTATGTGATAAAAACACGTAGATTTCTGTTATATTTTATAATACACGCACCTACAACCAAAACAATTAATTATACAAGAAATATAAATAACCTTTATTCAAATAAACTTAATATAAAATAACTTGATAAACATAATATGCTTTTGAATAATCACATAGTATTTTTTTTTATTCCACCGCTCATTCGGAAAACAGACTCATTACAAGAAGAACGAGTAAAGAACCTTGCATGTACTTCTGTTAAATAAATGTTGCATCGGCAGCAACATATAAAAGTATTTTAAAAATATAAGTTATAAAATTAAGGGATTATACTAAGCGTTTTTTGTTGATTATTTTTTCATCACAAGGGTTTACTGTACAATATTTATCTGTAACTAGTAGTGATTGGTTCGTAAAAATGAGATTTCTTCGATAGGTAATAACTTTTCTTATTAGGTGTTCAATTATGTTGGGTGGTGACACTACATAGCTAGACTTGATCCAATTGATATTCGATTATCCTGTAACTTTACTACCTAATCTCACCCAATAATCAAAACCCAGCTTACGAAGCAAGCTGTTTGGCAGATGAAATAGGTGAGAATGCGATACCCACGCATTGTATTCTGATAGGTAAGTAGGTAGGTCTCAACATTGTTGATAGATAAATCAAAGAAATATACCGATAACTTTATGAATTTATTTATTTATATGGTCTAAAATTGTAAATAAAAAATTTTATCTACTGAAATAATCTATTTTGGAATGGTGGAATGGTATACTGTAATGGTACACCCGCCTGCGCCAATGGTTTTTTCTGGCGGGACACCAGTGGAGAATGATAAAATGAGTTCAGGTCTGTTAGCCTAATGGTTTCATGGTGATTTCTCACGATGGTTTTCAGGAGGAACCCATGGAGGTCAACCTGAGATTGTACATTGCTAGCACTGGAGTTATGAGTCCACTCCACAATACTAACAATACCCTTTCCCTAACCTATTTTATTTATTCCAGGCTGTAGTGACATACAAAGTACATAAATTACGACTACAATTTATTCCTAAGAAATTGCAACGTGCTCATTTTGGACAAGTGTGTGCTTTACGATGTCACGACGAGAAACCGTTCCTATTCGCTTCCGGAGGTTGGGATAGAACTCTGAGGGTTAGTTGGCTAAATTGAATTACTTTAGGCCCAAGTATTACTTTTTAGATAATATAAATACATTCAAGGGGTATTTTTTTAATGGAATGGATTGATATTGACATTAAGTCAGGTCAGTTAAACTATCGTGGCAAATTCACCAGGAACTTATCTCGATATCGATGGTTTTAAGGGCAAACTATTGATGTAACATACAATATGTAACATAACAAATAAACAAATATATCCGTTTCAAAAGTGCCGACCTCAACCAGCGCTTTCATTATCTATGAAGTTTGAATGAATGTAAAAAAATAAGGATTTTATAAAACACTTCAAAGGCCGGTTCTGACGTAGATTGGTCGTCACGCTTATTAACAGAGAACAATGTGTATTGTTCAGGCATCTAACTTTGTTAGAGCAAGCAAAAATACAGCTTAAATATTTTTTGTTCTGTTTACTATTTTAATCGCTTGTCTTAATATTTTGCTCTAGGAAAATGAACTTTATTTATTTTGTAATGAAGAATATCAACTTTATTAAAACTAATTGTTATATAAATGGTTAAAGTTATGGTGTAAATGAATGCAGAATTAAAAAAATATTTATTAAATTTTATTGATGCTGGCTGGCTAGTCATATCCATAAATTAGCTCTATTACATTTATTATTATTATTATTTCTTAATCTCATTAAAAACTCTTTGATATCTATCAATACAATTCTCTTATAAATCTCTTTATTCTGTTTACCATAATACGATTACATTTTTTTTATAATAAATATATAATATCTACTTCCTATTCAGACATTTATAGGATAACCTATAGAAGTAGACTTTGCACAAAGGCGCTTGCATTGGTACTCGTTACCATTAGCTGGACCGTCAAATTATTTGCTATTCTAGTTACATAAAAAAATGCCTTTTATTGTAGGTACGTACTGGTCCAGATATATATATATATATTTGATCTGGTAATAAATAAACTAACTACTAGGTGTATTTTAGCACCTATTATAGGAATTGTCTTATAACAACCAACTAGTATACAATTACACAACATTCGTAACTAACGTAAAATTATCATTTTGTAAACAAAATGACAGAAATGTATGGTCCAGGAAACCATAATGGATTATTCCAGGTGAATACTATTTTCACCCTAAAAACAATATAGATATCGTTAGATAATAATCCATTGATATTTATAATCTATAATACTTGTGTATATTTTTTTGGAATGAATTTATATTAGGTAAAACTTTTTAATTAAGTTGTAATATAGGGAGCTACTTGATGAAATAGCGGAAGGCAGTCCCCACTTCACGTTTGTACGGTCGCGATATCCTTATACAATATCTACATTTATAATCGTAAACAGTACTATTACTCTGGATATGTTCTGTATGTATTTGTAAAAAAAATTAAGTATATTTGTCACTTACTTAATATACATATTCCAAGCTTAGTTTAGTTTGAATCTAGTTAATACTATGTATCATAATTTGATTAGGTTATTATTTCAATTTTCATGGATTATATATTGGCAGTGGTGAAGAATGATATCACGAATATCCGCCTAAATATAATTTAAGGTATTTTTTACAATACTTAGTGATATGAAACGGTGATCCGACTCAACTCGATGCCTGCAACCACATTGTGAATAAAACAACGCGGCCAACGACCGTGTACAGACACAAAGCATCTCTGTCGAGATTAAAATATTTCGCTTAGTGGTTAAACTGCTCAAATTATTTATTAAAAGATCCTTTTATGTCGCTACAAAGAATTGTCCTATGCAGGCTCACGTTCATAATCTATTTAAATTTTCACATAGTTATTGTCATTCTGTCGTATGTAATTTTCCTGTGATGTTATTTTTGTTACTGCATAATAATGTTTCTGTCGTAGTAAAAGTATTTTAACATCAAGCGAATCAAACATTCAGTAGGTCTAATTACAGACTGTAAATTTTAGTTTTGAACCTCTAACAGAAAGTTATTAACTGTTAGATGCGAGATCGTGTCTTCCAGTGGTAAAGGGATAATATCTATATTGAAGGCGTTATAATATATATAATATATAATCTACGTTGCTTTTACTACTAGTTCTTATTGGTATTTATTATTTTAATTTTAGTTTGAGTCCAAGTAAAAAAATATTATATTTTAATATTCCATATTTTTATGTAAAATTGTTGTACAATTGATTGTAACAAATGTATTTTATGTACAAAATTGGCTTTTAAAAATACCATTTACAGCTATAAATATTCCATAATAAATAAATAATTACAAACATGATAACTGAATTCGGAAATTAATGAAGGAATATTTAAAAATAATATTAGTTCCATTATTAATTGACACGCGAATCTTTAATTAAATTCTTTAATCATAATTAATCTGTCGCATATTAGATTAATTATGATTTAATATTAGTAGTAACTTCATAATTGCGTTAAACTTTAATTGAAACGAAATGAAATAATGAATAATATTATATTATTTGATGTACTCGTATTATTATATAATACCTATAGTAACAAGAACGAATGTAAAATGATGTTACATCAACATGTTTATAGAAAATTTAAGATGATTTATCTTGTTTCTCATTCTATTGTATAAAAAGTTACTTCTTTGATTTCAGATTTGGGATACGCGCTGTAAAGTGGGGTGTATAATGACTTTCGAAGGTGTCAATATATGCAGTGATGCCATTGATTTGAATGTTAGTACTCTCATACATTTTACTTATATAAACAAATATATATCTTACCTTGTATAATATACTAGGCAAGATATAGACGGAGTAGTCAGACGCATTTTCAACTAGATAGTGGTGAATACAACACTTGATATGCCTACATTTCGGTAAGTATATTGAAATAAATGGCCTATACTGGATTAATCTGATTTAATATTGGCCCTTTTCATCACCGTAGAGCTAGTCCGAAACCTAAAGAATTTATATGTTAGTGTAATAAACCAATATAAGAAGTTATTTGTTTCGGGTAGTATGAGGTTATTTCCTCTTAATATTCTGTTTGATATAGATAAATACATACCTCTATTTTCCTCTATTTCAATCCAATCAATCTATTTTCGAAGTTGATGATGTTGGAAAGGAAAATCATATTTTTAGCTCTTCAAAGTAAATATTGCTTATTGGCAACATAAAAATTTAGTAAAAATGTTTTATATATACACTTCACACTTATATTAACAAAATGTGTTACTTTATAATCTTTAGATACTTACATAATAACTTCAAAAGTATTATTATTCGACACAGTAATATCTATTTTTATAGTAAAATTATGTTTACGATATTACTCACGAAATTTTGTTACGCAGTAATTTGTTTTCTTGTCAGCACCATAATCGCGGTGAAATATTTTCGTAACGTTATTTACGACTGCAATATCTAGTAGACAAGTCTGGAAAAGTCTAGAAAATATTAAAATTAATTTAATATCTAATATCTGATGTTGAGTTACCTTTTTAGAAAGTTGGACGGTCACGTCTGGACCGTGTACTAGGTACCTAATGGAAATGTCTTAATGGATAAGACATATTTATTTTAGTTGTAAGCTAAAAGCATTCATAGTTTTTATTTTAGGATTTGAGTTGATTCAGTATAAATCTATTATTTTCATATTAATTCTTTTATTATACATAACATTATAAAGTTAATTTTGTTCCGAGACAAGTATAGTCCAAAACCACTACACTGACTTTGAATATTCTTTTACAGTTAGAAGGGTACATTATTCTTAGACAATAGCTAATGTTAATATTTATATACAAAATTCACAAAGTTACAAACGCCTAGACTACAACTGGGCGGGCTACTAGTATCTTTTTCGTATATCCATTTCAATTGATTCGTTCTGAGAATTATTACACATTCTACGCCTAAACCGTCTTCGCTGTATGATGCCCGATTTACGTATCTACGTGATCGTTTTTCGAGTGGCTTGTTTTTATGAAACATGTTTACTACAGCAGTTCAGAGTTTACGTTACGATTATTATTGTTTAATAATAGCATTGCTATAAATAAATATCTTAAAATATATTTTATTTCATACAATTGTGTAACGAAAATAACATTAGAGCTACTAAAAAGGTCAATTAGCAGGTTTTCAAAAGTTGGATGTCAGGAATATAATTCTGTAGGATATACACAACAAGTAATAAAAGTATACCTACTTATGGTAGGTACTTATTGGATGAATAAAATATAATGCTTAAATTAATAAAATAATAAATAAAAGATAGAAATATGAAAAAAAACTAAGTAATGAAATACGAGAATAAGGCAAGGTAGATACTTTGTGAGTAATCACATCTTATAAAATATTAAGTAAAGTAGCTAATCTTGATACGAATTACTCTTAATGTATGTTTTCACTTACACTTCCATCAAGCGACCGAGAGGGTGTTTTTTGTAGTCTATTTTCTTGATAAATGGCAATAAATTTCAGTGTGCGTACAATAAATATGATGTCTGTTAGATAATGATGAACATACATTTTTAGTATTATTTTCTCTGTAGATTTTTAACATTTTTAGAGAATAAAAGCACATTTTTACTCTTATTTTGAAGAGTGTTATAGTATGTATAGACGATATTACAAAATATACACATTATATATATACTTTCAGAATTTTATAGCGATGTAAGTCTTGAAGATCGAAAGATCGATAGGAAGATCGAAATTACCTGTCCGATTCACACACACACATAGATCAATTGGTATATAAATAGATAAATTAAATTGACACAGAATAATTGTTACCTGAATTCACGTGGAAATGTGGGGTATGGCTAGCTCGCCTTACAAGTGTCGAAGGAATACGTTAAAATGTAACTGATTTTTATAATGTGCCATTTCCATTCAGGGTGAGACGTATAGTTTTACATAATATTTCGAATATGGTATTTTATTAAGGTCTTATTTGTTAAAAAAACGGTACCTAATTAAGCTCTCCAGTATTCTTAGTTGTCGATTTGAACGTAAATTTTTACATTTTTTATACACAGTATACTACTGTGTTATAACTATGTAATATTTTCTGATCAATGTTTAGAATCTTTAAGTTATCAATTTTGGACGTCTAAGTTATCAGGTGACTTAGTATGATAAATATATCGTTTATCCATGTACTTAATATTCTTATTATAATTATTTAAGAGTTAATTTAAGAAAGTATCATTTGTGCATTTTGATTGAGTCTTGAAAAATATTTTAGAGAGTGAAAAATACAGCCTCTAATTTTGAAAATAGTAGGTATGTACCGATACCTACCTACCTTCACATGTGTACAAAGCTCTCTAAAATATTATATCTAGGTACTTACTTCTATTGCATTTCATACGTGGCTCGAAGTTAAATACGGGGCACTTTTAATTAAAAACTCAGCCTTTGTGATGGTACCAACTTGCCAGTGTTTCATCTGCTAAGTCGTGTCTCCTTCATTAAGAAGTTTGAGGTTTTCATAGTTTGTTGTCAGAGTTTGAGCAGCATTATTTTTCCACCTACAATTACTTATAGTTCGGAAAGTACTCTAAGTTTTACCTGTACAGTTTACAGATAAAACTATGACTTGATTCTTTTGAAGATATAACCGCTCTTATTAATTAAATTAAAACCGAGGTTAATTTTTAAAAATTACGTATTTACGAGTATTAATTATTCAGAACAATTTCCACAGCGCCATTTAGTCTCAAACTAAGTAGAGCTTGTGTTACTAAAAAATATAGATACAAAGGCTTAAATATATTTTTTATATATTTATATACATAGAAAAGACGCAGATTTATTTGTTACAGAGAGATCACTGTATTACCGGTAGTTGGCAACCGACAGAAGCACTTGTTGTGTGGGATTTGGTTGCTCGTAAGCGACTCAACATTATCAGGGTACAAAATCGTCGCCCTGACATCGACGGAGAATACATTTACGCGTGCAGATATTGGAGGTCTCCGCAGGTAACAGATGGCATACAAAATCTCGTAATAAATATCTCGTTCTTGCCAAATCTCTACCTCTTCACCGGGGATTTAATTATGTAATACAAGGACTGTAAATTCAATAGGACATTTTACGATTAGGTGCTATGCTTAATCAAAAGATTCAGATGTCAGTTTCAAAGGGAGCACTATATTCAGTACAGCTCACTTATGTATAAACTTATCTTTTGTTAAATACACGCAAAGATAAAAGACATCTCTCCTAAAAATATTTTACAATTCCTCGCCTTAGTAGCGAATTCTACACAGGGCAAGCACAACAGGATTTCGAAGATCGCAATGCTACATATTTGTAAGTATTTAATAGAAAAAGAAAGCCGGATATATTCCTATATCATACCAGAAATATTTTTTTGTTACCTAAAGCCTCCTCGCCTCTTACGTTAGATTTTAATATACCTACCTAGCGAAATGTGTTGAAATGTTTCAAGTGCCGCTATAAACACAACTCTGATTACACCATCCGAGATACCACTCGTCGATATGTCATATTTAGTAAACAAAAATAGTTAAATATATTTAATACGTAGATTACTACAACAAAGTATAATTCAATCTCGTTATGGCACAACAAAACTCATCTATGTATAAAATGAAAACATAATTTCCTCAAAATAAACCTCACAATTGAATCATCGCGTAGCTGCCATGAACAGCGATAGCTGTGAGATTTCACCACTCTGTTTTCCTTTAATTCCCTTCTCGGGCACAAAGTACTAATATTACTGAAGTTTTGGGATTTCGGATGTAAGGTGCGGTCATGTTGAAAATCTTGGTTGGAAAGTTGGAATGTTCGGGTTTAATTAAATTGACATAAATTGTTTGGTAGGTACGGTTCATTCACCGAATTTTCGAGGTATTTAAAATAATATCAAATATTAAATTATGGCGAATAGGAATTCGGGTACTAATTAAAATTTGAAGAACCAAGATTTTTTGTACCGTCACAAATTAAAATTATTTTATTTTTAAACCGAAAAAAGTTTAATAAGACAGCAGTTACTGTTGGCCTGTTTCGCTCAACTCATTATGGTAACCGTCGCTATATACATGCAAAGTATAACGATATCACGTTATCATGCTACACCAGTGATACCACTCGTACATTGCTATTCCGCAGAACTTATATTATAATAGTTCCCTGTACTATTTCCAATACTAAACGCAGTGACAAGAAACTTCACATTCCATTAATGAGAAGTAAGATCCGTTATTTATATAAATTAATAATAATGTGAACCTTAAGAACTATGGTAATATGGTCTTACTTACCTTATATTTCAGATTTATTTATGCAATTGTAATAGCTAACAAGCTGACGGCCCTACCTGACGGTAAGCGGTAACCGTCTTTTATATAGGTATGTACCTATATAAGAGAGTTAATGTTAACAACATTACGGATATCTCGTTATCATATGACACCTGTGATACCACTCATGCGTTGATATTCCAGATAACTAAGATGACATGCCTATTATTCTGTAATTTCACAGCATAATCCTCACCATACAACCGAAACACAATTTAACAACCTCATTTTTTATTCTATTTGGTTTTTTTTTTCAGTATAATCGTAAAGGTAAATATGCCATCATCGGTGGAAGTGGTACAAATACAGTTGAAGTTATAAACCTTCATAACAGGTATAGCGCTTGCTCGTATCCAGCAGCGGGAACTGTCGTCGCTTTAACAAGTCACGAAAATTGTATTGCATACGGCGGGACTGCTTCAGTATTTAACATTGTTTCATTTCACGATCCCAAACACGAAAAGTACGATAATTTTGAAAACTTTGATGACGATTATAATGAGAGAGTGGTCACATTATTCGATGGAGATGAAATATATTAATCAAGTGAAGCGAATGTTGAAACTTTTTAATCTATTTGGGCAACATCTGCTGTCGGAACTAAGTTAATATTGCTACGAATCAGTGATTGGCTTGACTGTTGTTGATTAATTTAAATATTAAAACAGTCTGAATACACTTTTATTTGTTTATTTTAATAAACACCGAAAGTATAATGTTCTTTAAAACTTTAATGATGATTCTAATAAAGGTTACAACACCTTTGATGAAGATGAAATATTAATCAAGTGAAGCAAACACTGGAACTTATTAATCAATTTGAGCAACATCTGCTTTCGGAACCAAGCTAGTAATGTCGGTACGAGTCAGCTATTCGTTTGATTCTTTGGTTAAATTAAATATTAAAAGAGTTTAATAAATGCTTAAAATTTTATTTGCTTTATCCAGTTTTGCTACTTATATTGAAATACCTAAAAATATGTAGCTTGTATGTTAATAAATTAAAGTATAATATGTAAATTACATCTCGTTCGATAATTCTTGCGCCTTCTTGGGAATTTCAATGTTTAAAACTATTTTCCTTAATGTGCTTAAAAAAGCATTTCATTATTCATAATAGCATAGTATATCAATATAATATATCTATGAGGTATAAGATAGGTGACTATATAATATTTATACATTGCTGCATTTTTCTGTGAGTCTTACGAAATATTGTTTTTATGGTTCGAATAGATATAAAAAATATTTTAGACTAGATAATACACGTATTAATATAACTGATAATTCACCACATGTCTAAACTTATCGTTTTTCATAAAAAATAGTATAAGTTATTGTTTAGTTTTCAAATGAAGCGCAATTATATTTAAAACATTCCTTTTATAAGTTCTTATTAATATAAAGCTAACCTACAAATGATGATGACTCCTGATTAAATATTGAGTACGTACACGCAAACAGACCATCATGATGAAAAGTAATCCGCTTCAATTTCGTTAAAGACACATTCGTGTCCATTTCAAAATTGTGTCGAAGCCAGTTCAACAGAACATTCTCAGTACCATTACAAATTTCAAAGCTTGTTTTAGCCAAATTGGACCGCTGGTGTAATAACAATAAAGGGTATTCTGGAAAAAACAGTGTTGAAATCCAACAACTCGAAATTGAACTTCTGAAGGGGCAGAAAACAATTGCACAAGTTCTCGCAAAAAAAGTTGGTATGCTATATTGAAAAATTAGAGTTGCCATTGCGAATTCAGTTGAGGCTACAACGGCGAACAAGTTGCAATAGAATTTAAATAAAGAGAGCGTTCCCTAACTGCGCGAACGGTGCGCGGGGCGTTGTGAACTTTCAACTTTTACCCGTTTATGTAGCGCGGGAAACGTACCTCCTTCCAGCGCACCCCCCACGTACGGGTAGGGGGCTTTCCGTACTTGAAGCGAATATTTACAGCGCAACCTAAATATAGCGTGCCGCTGCTCAGCTGGCACGGTTGAGGGAAGGTAGGAGGGTAAACATTCTCCCAACCATCCCCCTTGAGCTGTTACCGCTTGTGGAAGGCCATTCGGGCACCGGCTCCTGAGGTAAGCGGACGTTTCTTGTTTAATGCAAGGGTCGCAATGCGGCCGTGACCGCTGCCTGAGGGGTGGACGTACGGCGGTAATTTTCAAGGTTATGACTTTGAATTCGATATGTTACGCTGATTCTATAAATGGTAACCTCTAATACTAAATATAATTGAACGTATCGAGGGTTGGAATTTGCTCGTTTAGGTACATTAACAGAAATGTCAGTAGTTTTTGCATCATAAACCTGAGATAAAAGTATACTGAGACCGAGATCACAACATTGTTTACAATAAAGCGTTCATACCAACATTATAAATGCTACCGTATGTCTGTTTGTTAACTAAATGATTGAAGGTATGATTGTAGCATATGAACGGACATATTTTCATAACACTCTTATTGACATTCTTTTATACA
This sequence comes from Achroia grisella, assembly GCF_030625045.1. Classification (NCBI taxonomy): domain Eukaryota; kingdom Metazoa; phylum Arthropoda; class Insecta; order Lepidoptera; family Pyralidae; genus Achroia; species Achroia grisella. The sequence continues at coordinate 652,348 of NW_026712864.1, read as the reverse complement.
TAGCCGTCAATTAAATTCTTATAATTTTTACGTATAAAAAACGATTCAATAATTAAGAGGAGGATCCTACACCACTGTTTTATGCATTTTATAAGAATGCAAAATTGAATTTAATATGAGCATAGTGCTTAATTAACAGCCGAATACTTTATTATTTAAAATCCGTCGTCATTTCCCGTACATCAGAAAAAGGACTTTATTAATACTCTGTTGTATTCGCTCTTACCTGTGACTTCGTCTGCTCTTTTGGAGATAAATATCATGTATTAGTTAATGTAATTCCATCCATTTTAAACGTTACGTGGATGTTTACATTACCTTGCTGCCGTTTAGTTGTGAAAAGCTAACAAACAGATAGTTACACTTTCGCATTTATACCCAATACAAGCTTTAGCACGAAAATTCGTCCGCATTTTTTTATTTCATTAAAAGATAGTATATGTCTGCTCTTGTGATACAATGTCTTTATTTGAAATATCATTAATTTCCCTTCAGACATTTGGTTGAGAAAACGTGACGAACAAATAGACAGACTGGCAGATATTATTTCGTATTTCTATTATTAATGTAGATATTTCGACCTGATATTATAGCTGACAAGTTTTTATTAATGTAATTAACTCTGTTTTCGTATGTGGATTTATATTAATTTGTAAAGCCCATAAAATTGTTTTAGCTCTGGTATGACACACACATACACAGACTCGCTATTACGTCCAGTAACACACTCAATGTCATAATTCATTTTTGCGGCTTTTTCGCGAGTTTGGAACAAAGCCATTTTTTAATCAAGCCTGCTACAATTTATATGGAATATTATCTAAGAGATGTGGCAGATTCAATTTCAGTTTCGTTATTATCTTGGGCCCAGTTGTAAATAAAATACATACAATTAACTTCGGATTCAGATAAAAGTAACCTTAGATGGTTTTCTAAATTAATATCTATGTAGCTATGAAACTACGTATCTTTTCATTTATAAATTACAAGTACTTTCGTTTGTAATTATGTTGAGATAACGCAATATCTATTTTTAAAGTTTCGTAGTTAGACTTATAATTATAACTTAACTATAATTATAACTTGATATTTCAAAAATAGTCGGTGGTAAAAAATCAAAAGAACTTTATGTAAAAAAGGATTTGTAAATATTACTTACAAATCCTTTTTTACGTCTATATATCAGTAGTTGAAAATTATATATGTTTATAAATAATGGAATTAAAGAAACGTCACTAATAAACGCCAAAATACAATAAAATTATTATTATTAAACATTAATAAAGCTTGATAATCAATAATCATAATGTTAATTGAAAAAAAGTAGGAGATTAATCGAACAAAATTTACAACTCTAAGAAAAATAAGAATGCGTCTATTGTGCGTACTTATATCACATTTACATTTTATATTGGATAGTAAAATATCTTACTTACATATGTACACAGTATAGTAAATATATAATAGTAGTTTTATTATTAAAGAGAATTAGTTAATTATTTTAAAACCTAAGCAATTACATATTAACGTATAGGTAATATATAAATTGTGTTTCACAAAAAAACATGTTCAATCGTTATAAAATAAAAAAGAAAAATACGATTTAAATTAATTCACTATTACCAAAATATTCGTAGGTAGATATAATAAAGAGAGATAAATAAATTCAGAAAATAAAAAGTTAAAGGTTGTTACAACTGAGTAGACACAGATAATTACATAAAAAAAGGTAAGTTCTATAAAATATTCAGCTGTAATGTTTATCCAGGGACTTGGTACATTGAAGTGATATTTGCTTAAAAATCATGCTTTTGTTTTGTAACAATAGCATTATTTTTGGTAGAATATGACGGTTAAATATTTATTAAATTCCTTTTGTAAATACAATACGGAAATGACAGCACAATATTTATCAATCACAGTATTTGTAGTAATATTGTTACATTACGATGTTACAAATCTCTCAAATGACGACTATCTATAATAAAGATGTAATGTAATGTAACCATCACGAAACATACTTTTGCATTAGAACTCGTCCTAATATAGCTTTGTATATCTTGTTTTCAATATGAATGAATAAGAATACTAGTATATTAATATTAACACGTATAATAATTTAATATAATATTAACATAATTGTACCTAATGTCGTCTGGATTAAAGTTTATAATGAATTGGTAATGAACTTTCTTTATAAACACGTGGCAGTGTCAAAGTCAAATCTCTAAAAGGCTACAATGCATTAGTAACCCTCGTGTTGCAAGTGTCCTTGGCGACGCCGCGACGGCAGACCACTTGCCATTAGCACTTCCTATTGTAAGCTCGTTGCCTCCCTAAAAATAAGAAAAATTTGGTATTAAATTACAAAACTGCGCTGTACACCACTACGTCGCCTATATCCCGCCATCTTGAAATATTTTGAAAATATGGGACATATTGATGTAGTACAGATATCAAATTTAGAATAAAAATATTATAGATATTAGTTTGGTTAAAAACGTAAAGGAATATTGAAAACTAAATTATAGCGTTTTTTTCTGGGAATATAGTGAATACTATTTACCTTAATTTACAGAAATATAAGAATAACTCCCTATTTTATGTACTTAGTTTCCGTTTTACTTAGTCAATGATATTTCAATTCATTGTCAATGCACGCAGTACAAGGTTACTAGTTATACTATGCCCGCAGTAAACCCCGCGAAATTTGTACCCTACGTATTATTCTAATGTATAGGTTACATTACTGTAAAGTTTCATCAAAATCCGTTCAGTAGTTTTTGTGTGAAAGAGTAACAAATATCTATCCATTCATCTATACATATGTCTGTCTCACAAACTTTCGCATTTATAAAATCAGTAAGAATTAAGATGTTAATACAAGAAAATTATTAGCAAAAATAATGCATTTGACACTTCCTTTACATCAAAAATACCTATGTCCCTGTAGATGTATGTACTTACACGAAAATGTATTGGGGCGTTGCGAGCGGGGCGGCGCGGAGGCAGGGCGGCGCGGCGGGGATAGCACGGGCATGGGCTGCATCGATCCACAGGCCGTGACCTTGACACGACCGCCTTCCCGGATGTGCCAGCTCGCCTAGTTGCGCCATTGTCGCTTTATTCAGCCCTGCCTTTTATTAGCCCCCGGTTATTTCTGTGCTGTTATGAAATGTAGGTGTCCGTTAATGTTTCTCGCGGACTCTTATTTGGGTTACTTTCCTCCTTACCTTTAAAGAAAGAGATAAGAGTGATGGGGACTATTGCCGGTAATATACCAGATAATAATATGCCAGAAATGCATCCCATCAGGTCTACTACCATTTGGTCTACCTGGAAACCATCGTAATAAATTCGTAGTGAATTCGCTACGATCGCTTAACTGATTTAACTTTATTCTTATTACATTGTCTTCCACAGGTGGCCCGCTAGAGCATACCGTTTGCGTAGGACGCCAAAAAAGCTTTAAAATATTTTTTCTATGACTACAATTTTTCTTAGCAGACTAGGTATTTGAATTACCAGTAGATATCGACCAAAACATGCCAAGAATGTGTTGTATACCTTAAAACTACTTTACGTAATAACTGCTTATACTTTCATATATTTTCCTCAATACAATGAACATACTTTCAAGAAGCATGGTGAAGGTCTTACCTTAACCTTTGTCTATTTTCAACTATCAAAAGGTTTTGTATATCAATACGACGATATTTCAGTGTATTACGATATATCTTTGCCAATATAAAGGTCTTTTTGTTATTAATAAAGTGTATTTCCGTATAAGTTCCATTATAGTTTGACACACATATGACATAATATAGTCGGATTAATACTTCGCCTGAATATAATGAAGTTGAGCGACCTGAACTAACCTTTCACTTCCAAAGATAATATAAATACCACAGAGATCAGAACTCAAAGGTAAGCGACGAAGTTTATTTCTGTATAGTAAATACTCATCCATCTTTAATCAATTTCCTTTTCCAGAAAAGTCGGAATGATATCGAATTTATTTAAGACATTATTGAATACCCGTTCCATTAGAATTTTAAAATTGTAGGTATAAAGCACAGTTTTTGAAATTAATTCGGTTTCTTGACTATATTTAGCGTTTTAATAGTTACCAGTTTATAAATAGAAGTTAAAATTTCTGGAGTGTACAATTTATCAGCTATTCTGTATCAAGAAACATTACTACTTACTTGAGTTAATGACCAAAATATCTATATTATTGCTGGATAAACTCATATATTTATTTAATAAAATCTCAATGTAAAAATACACTTATAAAGGTGCACATGGCGGTATTAACAGATAGAGACACCATCTCCCAGTCAACCATAGGGAACGGAGATTCATTTGGGCGGTGCATTATCAAAACTAAATGTTTATGAAAGATACTTGAATCTGATTAAATATATAATGATAACGTAAATGTAATTTTTCATGTTAGTTTAATTGCGAAAGAGAGAATATATTTTTAATAAAAGTCAACAGGTTTAATAAGTATTTTTGCTCTAGACAATGTTTATTCTCATATCTGTCTCTAGGTATGTATAAGGTCTCAAATTGTATTTGGTTTGAATCTATTTCTAGAAAAAATAAGTTAAAATTGATTAACACAAACATATTTTTTCTTGCGTGAATTTGAGGGTGTAAAATTATAAATTCCAAATATAAAGATCACCTAATTTCAAGTTTCCATCTAGATATCAATCGCCCGCCCACGGCGCTGTCACGTGTTCTCAAACAAAAATATGCAAATATATGCAATCTGGCCGGTGGGACTGTTGGTGGCCGTGCATAATAATGTATGCTAATCAGAAGATAGCTGCGCATGATTCGTGTACATACCCTAATACTAATTTCAATTTACACTTTGTTTAAGTATTTTTCATACATAAGCTTACCAATATTATAAATTTCAAAATGATTTTTGCAAACTCGTGCATATCATCACCGTTTTGGAGTAATATAATAAATTATACACATATAATTCATTACAACGATTCACGTTTATATAATAGTACTTAAGTAAGTAGGACATAAGATGGAGACTCTTTAATTATGAATAGAGAATAAAATAAGAATCTTTTTTATCTGATTTATAACTATTACTCGTTTGAATACACTTATCATCTAATGTGAATTGTTAGACTCTGCCTGCGTTGCTGTAATGTAGGTTTCTCTATGTTATGGTAATTATACTAATTATAAATAAATACGAAATTCTGTATGACTGCTCTATTATTTATCCATTCAACCGTTTGTTCTGAAGTGTGTTAACACATTTCAGAACTAAACTATTAATAAAAAATAAATTATAATAATTACAAATATTTAAAAAAGTATACAATAGTACCAATCACTTGGTAAAAATAATTAGATTTTTTGATTTTTCATTTAGAAAAGTTGGTTACGTTAATTGAGACTATTGGGAATTCAATTCTCATTGCAAACGAACGTGCCTATATATTATTATTGTAAGACATATAATAATTTTTATAAGTTTAACAATTTAATATTTCAACATTTAAATACATTATTGCGACAGGTAAAATACATCAGTGCGATTTACTTCAGCTTCCAAATTGACACACAATGTTGGTACTTCTAGATTTAAACTCACGATCTTGCTATTGCAAGTCAGTTTAATAACCACTGGGCCGTGACCTTTGTATTTTAGGGGTGATAATAAAATGCTCCCGCCTATGCTAATGGTGTACGGTAGCGGAAAATCAGTGAACGATGAAAGGATGAGGATGAAATCAGGTCAATTAGCCCATCGTGGCGAATTCACCAGTTATTAACCACAACGTCGAAATGAAAGGGCAAATTGCTAACAATGGGGCCAGTAGTCACAAAATATACTATTGCTAGCAATTCTCTCCTCTCCCATTTACGGGGTGGACAGAAAAGAGACGCACTAATAGCAATAAAAGGAAATACAAGGTAAACTGCCTAAGAAACCGTTTAAACTTAAGTACCGTTGAATAATGAATGTGTTTTTCATTCAAAGAATTGAAAAAGAAATGCTCGTCAAAAGATAAGAAAACAACAAACGTTTTTCTTTTCTTTTTTTGACATTGAAAGGAGGTTTGTTTATACTGACACCAGTGTATATTTTGTGATTGAAATTAGATGATAAAATACATATATTTCATGTAGCACCATCACCATTTTGACTGTTACGTATTTTGTCGTCATACTTCTAAATAATCAATATTTGTTATCAACTTGTACAGTTTTTGTGTGTAATTAGGTGTTAATTTGCTGTTTTTGATTAACTTCATTTAATCATTAATTATACATTACATAGTGTGTAGTCCTTTGTTACTTTCATATATTTTTTTTACTAAAAATCAGTTTTATATCTGAATATAATCTTTTGGTAATTCATGATTCTTATGTCAGGAACTTTCAGTTTCACTATTTTACCTAAGTACTAAGTTTCGCATAAAGTAAATAACATTTCATATACATACCTACCCGTATTTATATTTAGGGATTTCTTCATTGTGTAAATATTAAATTATACGTTACTGGGGGGGGTCGTAACTCAATTAACGGGGTTACGCCAACTTTGACTTAACAGTCTAACTTTTATTACTGTTGTATTTATGAATAATGTTTACTTTATATTTTTGTTTGTAATGAAAACAAAGTTGAAATTAAATGTTATTGTTAATATCTATGTTTGTGCTATAATATAAGTTTCCGTAAGTATATTGACGGGCTTGGTAGTCTAGCTGTTTAGCACACCGCCTCAATTATGATGGTTGCGGATTTGATTCCTCACACAGTACAGATGTTATTCATAACTATAATTGTCTGTGTTGGTCCGTCCTGTCTTCAATATGTTTCCTGTGTATATTGTCTATGTATTTATAAAAAAAGATGTATGAATGTATTTCTATTAGTCTATTACCCGTAATACAAGCTCTGCTTATCTTGGGACTAGATGACGCTGTGTAAAGTGTCCTGGGTTAAACAAACTACTAGCCTGGTTCATGAAGGTAGGCACTCCTTGTGTGAAAATTAATGATAAACACATTGTGAATAAATAAATTGTGATAGTTACTTTTTATATTTACAACATGTACCTACTTCAACTTCATGGTTACAGTAATAGTTTATGAAGAACAGTAGGTATATATATATCGGTTATTGCAAAAAGAATAATTGAATGCTTTTTTTATACTACGATGGCGGTAAACAAGCATACGTCCCATTTTATGGTAAATGAATTCCGTAGCTGTAGCAAATGGGTTGATTATGTAATGTAATAATAGGGCACTTAAAAATAGGAAGCAGTCAAGCACTTTTTTGAACTTACATTACATGAGGTACATTCTAGATTACATAATCCACTTATATATAACTTTGAAACTTATAAATATACTTTGATTTAATACAAAGTACCTAATACGGTCTCGGTTCTACTTCTGTATTCCTGTGCTTAAATAGGGATCAGACGGGTTCTATATATTATTCATGTTGATACAAAAAAATAGCATCTACGTGACGAATATACAATTATACCTGCGTAGCAACGGTATTGTATTTCTTTAAAAATTTTGCCTAGATATATAATACGCTGTGCATCTTATCATACAGATTTCAAGGTTTTCTTTCAGCATCGGGAATATCAAAAATAATTTTATTTGTTCTTTAATAATATCAGTCTAAAGTAGGTTATTATACTGAAATAAAAAAGTAGATGTTCCAAAATTGATATCTATGTCAACACGGGAGTTTTAATCTAAGACATTTAAAACACATTGCATAACTCTATACGATTCAGAACCTATCATACAAAATGGGGTTCAGTTGAGAGCCTTTACTTCAGCAATATTTTATAGATTGACATCATGGAATGTTGGTTAGAGAGCCCCTGTAAGATAAATTGTTTCATTTCCATTAATCAAGTGCAGTGATAAATATCAGTGGTAGCGGTTCGAATATACCAGAAATCAAATATTTGCGGTATCAATTAGTTTAAACCAACTCTCTCATATTTGCGAACATTGTAACCTAAATCTAATTTATCGGTAAAATAGTAGGTACGCTGTCTATCATAAATTCTCATACTCTGGGTGTTAATAATTAGGTTGTAGGGTGAGATAAGGTAGTAAAATTACAAATTAAGAGTCTTGATTCTTTGTCTTCCGGAATGACATCACATTAGTGATATCACTGGCGTCACATGATAACGTGATGAGAACGTGACTTTTACCACTAACTATTGTGGTATAATTGATATTTTATAGACTAATGTGGTATTTATTATTCATCGAGCTGTTGATTGATATTGTAGAAAAACACGTACCTATGTCACTATTTTCATAACGTATTAAATATATTACTCAATTACTGTGTTCTAATATTACAACTATCAAGTTGCCATTTATTTCACATTCCAATTATATAGAAAACAATCATGGATCAGTATTATGTTCACAACAACAGTAAAAGTCGACAATCCCGTTGACTCTAACCACATAAGCTAAGGCTTTACTAAACGTGAAAACCAAAATATTCTCGACTCCGCGAGTGCCAAACGAATGTATTGTTCCCTGTAGCCAAATCGTTAAGAAAACTTCGCCACTTCGGACGAAATCGCACTTCTGTCCGTAAATTCTTACACATCAAAGTATTTGTTGTCCCGACAGAACATCTCCGATCTAATTTCTATAGACCCAAGTAGTAGGTAAGTAAGTACGAGAAAATTTTCACGATGTGTAAAATTGTATACCATTAGCATTGGGAAATTCTGTAGCCCTCGTACAATTATATTGATGGAGCTAATAAGATTATTCCAGAAAATTTATGTTATATGGGTATAGACCGAAATCTAAGCGCCAACCCGATAATGTAATTCAATTTTGTTTGGATTGTGTGTGTTAGGTGTGTTAACAAGTTTTATTTTCTCAGAAAAAGTCCTAAACCAACAGCAGGAAATTTTCATCTGCAAGACTCGTTGTTAATCAAATTTGTAGGCCCTTTTATACGTTCGTGATTACCGGGTACCGTTATTTATTTGGGCATTTGTGTTTTTGTTGTAAATAATATGGAAGTCTTAAGTATTAGTGATTAATTCTTCTAATTATATTGACCAAAAAATAGGTCATAAACTCAACATCTAAACATAGTTCTTCTTTTATACAGATAATATTTTTTCTGATGAATAACACTTTTTTTAACACTACCATTTTTGACAAAAATAATATTTATGTATTTATGAAACTAATATACAACACAACACAATCAATTATTTTCACCCAACCATCATACATATACAGAAAAAAATGATATTGTATGTTATAAAACTATAGTAGTAATTATTATTCATAATTCAGTTTTCTTTAGGCAGTGGGCACTCTTTATTGTCTTTGCTGGTTGGTTCCGTTGAGATTAATCATGGTTTAGCTTAATGTATTTTAAATGTATTAATCAATTATGGACACAGGACAACGAGCCTTGTGAAAATGAAAGGAGAGGGCTAGTGAAATTTTTAGTATGCAATGAAACCGTTATGTGCTCTTGTGGGCGGTGATACTGCAACATCTCAAATGGAACATTCTAAGCCAACATAATACAAATACATACTTTTATATAGCAATAGAAGCCATAACAGCATTTTTAGTACCTCTGATATGGTTATAACCAGGCACGTACTACACATACTCGTGGAACTCTACGTTTAGGGAGCAATAATTTTCATAAAAACGTGTTGTATAATATTTTTATATAATTGTACTCGTAATTACTTTTACATAATGTTCAAGGAAGATATAATTCAATAAGGAACTTGTTTTAAACATGTATCTATTTTAAAAAAATTTTGTGTTCTTACTAATTTTTAAGTTTCATTTGCCATGATTAGAAAAATATTAGAATGATACAAATTCTGTCACTATTTTTTTCCGTATTCATAAAAAAATGTTCTATAAACTATTAGTTTTTGAGATCTCTGATCAGCAGTAGGACATAAAAGACTACGAAGCATAGCTATAATGTTATAATTCATAATAGGGCTGAAAGGTGGGAAGCACGTAGTGCTACAACTGTTTTTGTCCCCTGAAACTATTCGTGCGTGTAATATACATGGTCTTGGATATATTTACATGGTAATTCTGCCCACTGTACTGTAATATAACTCTACGTAAACATAGTAGTAGCTTGTCTACATGTATTCATTCTGCGAGCTTGTAGGACTAGGTACAATCTAGGAATGTGAAGAAATTAATCGAATAAGAAAATTTTATATAGAAGATTTTATAACTAAATTTAATGTTTAAAAATATATTAATTATTAAACATGAACATGTCACATACTATGTATTTAGTTGATTGAACCAAGTGATCATAAAAAAATACACACTGTTTACAGCTCGATTAACTACTATGCTATATAAAAATATTTAGAAAATATGATAAAAAAAACCTATTCAATAAAAAAGTCAATTATTCAATAAAATCTACAAATCGACTTTGAATTAAAGAAAATCATTCGAATAGTAAAATAGATTCTTTTAACCAATTATTATGCTAAGAAAAATAATCGATTTAAAATTCCACATCCCTAGAACAGGCGTCTGCCGTTTCATATTTACGTTTTCGTTGTTTCCTGTTTGATTTCAGATAGCTTTTGGCCTTTATCTGACTGTTGGTTGTCGGCGCCGTATGTTTTTCTTTTCTGTTGATTTGTCAGCTCTCATAATCACATCCATTTTTCTTTTATCCATTTCATTCATATTATTATATTTATTTTCTTTAGTCATTTCCTTCTTTCCTTTAAAGGGAGTATTCAGAAAACTTCTTTAGTTGTAGCTCCGCAATTCCAGACTACGTCCATTATCATCTCTCTTCATTCCACATCACTAGCACAGTTGAATTCCGTAGTCGCCTCGAAGAAAATGGAGTAGTCATCTTTGGGTAGGAGCACCTGGATACCAGTTCAGAGACGTGCTATAAGAATTGTCGATGACCCCAATCTCTCAAATAGTATCAGGTATGTGTAGGTAACATATCGTATATTTTATTAGAACAAGTCACTCTTTTTCTTCCCCAATATGTCATAAGTCCTGACAAGCGGAACAAAACTGAATATTAAATATACCTGTGCCAGTAAAGAGATATTGAAACAGAAACCTACATAGTCTGGCTAGCATTGTAAGTAACTACTAGGCTTACTAGTTAGTAAGCCTAACTTCTTATGAGGATATGCGTATTACCAGTATTAGTTTTTTTTGTTTAAGGATAGCAAAGAAATTGTCAACCATCAAATGGTAAGGATTAATGGTCGCCTATATGCTTGAACAGGAGCACAGACTTCACGTCATTCTCTGATGCCCGTCACCTCGCATACGTTGCCATTCCAAAGGAATACGAGTCATACCTGCGAAGTCGGATATTTCGCATCATAATTATGATGCGAATCCTTCAGCTGAAATATAGTTTAGAAAGTATGCTGGTTGTCAGCTAAAATAGGTGAAACAGGAGTAAATACACACTGACTGTGTACAAAGTTAACCTCGGAGTTGTTGATTGATATATTGACTCCATTAACATCACTCAATGAACATAAAAGAAATCATTAGGTACGCATACGAGTATGTATAAGTTTCGCACATATTCAAAATGTCTATTACCTGTTTATTGATATCCTTATAAAATATCAAGTCAGGACATCAAAGACTTCCCTTTTTCCGTTTCTATTTGTAGGCAAACAGATTTATCAATCGAAGTTATCTGCTTCGTTTAACATAAAACATCAGTGATTGTAATAAAATATACCTGAGGTGTAGTACGTTTTAGTACGTAGTATGTTTTTTGTGTTCATTTTTTGAGATCGACGATCCCTTGTAACCTTATTTGAGTGTTGTAATTGTTATATATCTTGGCAATCGGTGTTGCTAATATATGACGTTTAGATCGATAACGAAATAAGTAATTACATTTACATTGGATTTTTTTTAAACTCTAGTCAATTTAATGTCATGGCTTTTTTTTTATTTTAAAGATTTACGTTCTGTTGTTGTACCCATATTTAACATTTTAAATTATTTTGTAATTGTTATGTATCTCTTGGCAATCAGTGTTATTAAAATATGATGTATTCCTGCTGATCGATAACGAAATAAGTAAATACTATTTTACATTTGATTCTTTTTTATAATTCTAGTCATTTAAGGTCATGACTTTTTTTATTTTTAAAGATCGACGTTCTGTTGTTGCAATCTTATTTCACGTTTGTAATTTTTATGTATCTAGACAACACATGTTGTATCCCTTTTCATTGATAATGTTTAAATATTATTTTACATTTAATTCTTTTTTATAATTTTAGTCAGTTTATGACTGTCATCATTTAATATTGGCCATATTGATTGTGTAATGTTTTTAATATTTGTTATTATTTTTATGTTCAGTCGTAAAACAGACATAGGTACTTTAAGTATTATGTATCATAATGTTAAATCGTCTGTAACTTGCCGGAAATAACAAAATATAAGTTATTTTTGAACCTGTTTTCTACCTTATTACAAGGAAATTGCTATTTTTACACGACTGTAATATAAAATAAATCTGTCACGTAGTATACATTTATAAATATTACATAACATATTGTAGTATATTGCAAACTGGAACACAGCTTACAAAATGAGCTGACATAAACGAGATTGAAGTGTCATCCATGCTGACAATTCTAGGAAAATACTATTACATTACTTTTATTTTAGAAATATTTTAGAAATAATTATAAGTTTATTAATTTAATTAATTCAATATTCGTTATTATTTTCATAGCGAGTTTTCAGACGAAATCAAATAAACATCAAAACTTGACTTACGATGAAAGTTTCCTTAAAGAAACAGATCTAAATGCCTACTTATATAATTTACCTTTTGATAATTAACTTCGTGAAGAAATTAAAGAAGTTTTTTTCCGGACATTCAAGAATTATGCCCATATTATATCTACTTCATTTGGTATCTCTGTATTTGACAGATCTAAGATTATTCCGAGTAGGGATTGGATGTTAATTTGCAATAGGAAGGTACCTATTCAATGTCGCGATGCCTGCTTATCTCAAGGTTATTTAATTAGAATTATGTTTTGATAACAATTTCCCTTAGTAATATCTGGATAGTTTATCTATATCATAAAATAATATTAACAATAACAGACTCGTACATATATAATTATATATCTAATGTCTGATTCGGAATGGAATAATATTTACTTAATGAAATGAAATACACCTACCGGATTTGATTAAATCAATACGAATCCGAGTTATTTAATAACGGTCCAATTAGGGATTTAATGAACATTGCCATTATTGCGAGCATTATTGGAAATGGTGGACTATTATTAAAATATCCTATGTTTTGTGAGCATTATGTACATATTTGACAAGATATTATGAAATATGTACATATACCTACATATTACTATGTAACATTCTCTGTGTGAAGTAAAAAGGCTAAATACTACTATTATTATTCTCTGACGCAAAAAGAGAGGTTTTTAGAGATTAGTGTTAGACTGACGTAGGTATTTGTCTGTGGTATCATGGCTCTTAAGCGAATGGACCGATTATGATGCTTTTTTTTGTTACAATACTGACGATATTGATGTGGTAATTAGCTGCAATTTATTAGTACTTTTTCTTTATTTGGAGGTTACTTAAAATTTAATTTTTATTATTTATTTATGTATAAAGTATAAAGACAAACAGACTGGCGGTTGGCTTCATGGAAACTGACAACCGTTAACTATAAATTCGCCGGTACTATAGATGTCACAAAATTCTTTATGCCACAAATATATCAGCATTTGTAAAGATGAAGTGGTACCAACAAAGTTAATAAACGTTGATATTTAGTACATCTGTACGATGTACTCGTTAATTCAATTTAGAAATTCAGATAACAATTTATATTTCCTCGCTAAACTTTCAATTCGACAAACTATGCTTGCACAATTAGGTTTCCATTCTGTGGGTCTCGATCGATTTGCGTACACAGACACAGTTGGAATATCGCCAAGTGTTATTGCATCCTCGCGGTACAATATGCCACGCAGACACAGTATAACCTGAATCTACGGTTTGTATTGACGCCTTTTTATATGTAACACTCATGTAGTAGAAAAGTTAACTTAATTGAATGACTACAATTGCGCTGAACGTGAACAGGTATACAAGTTTAAATTATTCCTGAAAGGAATAAAAATAAAAAAATAAATAGTTTCTGCGCAAACTATAGTGGACATGGTTCCGTTTTGTCAAATATAAGTATTTCTTTTATCACTTTTATGAGTATATATAACACCTATCTAAATATAAAAAAAATAAAAATAGTGCACAGTAAAAGAAAACTACGCCAATTATCATTTTATATACTACGAACAGACAAGTAAACATGATAGAATAATGGGGACGTACCAAAGAGAATGGCAGTTATTGAGCAATTTGACGGCCTTGGTGGTCTAGCAGTTTAGCACACAGCCAGATGGTCGCGGGTTCGATTTCTCGCACGGCACAAACATTTGTATTCATGAGTATTATTTGCATCGGTCTGGATGTTTTCGTAATATAATATGTATGTATTTACGAAAAAAAAATACACCTATGAATTTCTATCAGTTATCTAGTACCCATAACACAAGCTTCAGCTAGCTTAACTTGGGTCTAGATGGCGCTGTGTGAATTTTCCTCAGATTATTATTATTAATTTGGCTATAATCATAAAAATGTTATTGTTACTATAAGAATGTCTTTCAGTATCTTATATTAAATTGTTTTTATTTAATTTTGCAATATCCTATTAAACCTAGTTATTGACCATATCTACGCACAACCATATCTATCTACAGACAACTATGATGTTTAGATGATTATGAAGTTTTTAAATAATATTATTTCAATAAATATAAATTATGAAAATATAGTTTAAAAGTAACTCATAGGTTGAAAATAATATTATAGACTTATTAAAGAAGCAGGTTTATTTATTACGCGTGGGTTGCTACAGATATAACTTTATTTTAAAATATATAAGAAGAACTAACTATTCTAAATGAGTTTAATAATAATATTTAAAATACATGGAGACCCGTCTAAAAGTTAAGTGTATAATGTAAGCATTCTCAAAATTCTTCAAAAAAAAAAATTCTCAAAATATATACAGGAAGCCATAAGAAAATATTACTTGTATTAACTAGACTAATGTTCGATACATCGAGTAAATGGAAAAAATCTTAGTTGATTTCATGTTTAATGACTTTGAACTGTAGACATTATCTCCTTATCTAGATTAATGGTTAAAGAGTAGGTAATGAAGAAATTGCTGGTGAGGAACTCAAGAGATTAATGTTACAATGTTTAAGACTAAGATTATTTTATTTATAAAAATGAGACGAAAAGAAATTTCGTTGTACAAAAATAGGTTGCTTACGAATCTTTTTACATGTGCCTGTATTTCAATTAAAAAGTGTCCCTATAAGCAACAAAGTCCAGGGAATGTCACTGTGTTGGCACAGTGCCAACGACTTTCAAACCAAAATGAAGACGTTGATATACCGGGAAATAACTTACGTGAACTTTCAGCTGCATTCATGCCACTGTGTCTTTGTACTATATCATCAGATTACGCAACCTATTTTGTACCATCTGCTACTTTATATTTAGGTGCAAACAAGTGCAATAGCAGACAAGCTCAGAAGCGGTTGATATAGTGAAAAATGGTAACCATAGTCTAGAGATATGTTACAGACATGTAGACAAGTTGACAGGAATAGCATGAACATGTTATTCCTGTCAACTTGGTATCTCATACTTACTGAAATGTTTTGAGACCTTAGATTTTTAGATTATTGGAGAAAAGAGAAAGGAGCAGATGTAACATATTATATATATTTTTTGTAGATAACAGTAAGATACGGTATTACTGTTAACTGCAAAATAACTCGTACATAGCTTTCGTATACAGAATATCAGTTCCTTGCACGCATTTGCCAAACAATAAATATAGAGCAATGGGATTAGCATTACGTATTTGACTTACTTACCAGACAGCATTTTAGTGTATAGTATATATGACTTAAAAGACACAGACATAACAATACATAAAATGAAAATGTAGACAAAATTTAAGAAAACGCAACAAAAATGGACCATTAATGAAATATAAACCATGTATGTGTGTGTAAATTGTTGTTATGCGAATATAATATATTTGCATAAATGTATATTGTTTGATCAACACTGATCAAAACAAAAACACTAAATTTCAGTAAGTGTCCACGCAGGAACGCAGTAACAGAGAAGTCGTAAGCCATGAAAAGAACTGTCGCGCCCCTTTCGCGTTTTGATCTAAGTTTTTTAAACTATATTACAAAAGTAGAGTGATGAACAGATATTTTTAGTTGATAACATATTATGAGACATATAAATAATAAAACAGCACTTGCAATATTTTCATTATTCAGATTTTTTTTTACTGTTTATTTTTTAAATTATATATATTCTTGGACTTTATATAAAAAAAATGTTGCTAAAGATTAGGAAGGTCTCAGAAGTGGTTCTGTTTTAATGAGGTGAATACAGCACAAAAAAGTATTGCAAAACTTTAGGTTTATAATGTTACACAGACTGGATCTTTGGCAAGACTCCAAATGTGTTACAGTCTCGGTTTATTTTCCGCTAGTTAACAAAAAACATCCCCACGTGTATTACCTTTTAGCATAATATAGCAATATCTACTACAACTTTCCTTTATAATAAGTACACGTTGAAAATAATTCATACATTATTCAGTACTTGTTTGTTATTTACAAATTACTAAATTCATTTTCAAAATATTTAACAATAAACGGTATCAATGTAGTATGAAACGTAAATAATAAGAAACATTTTTTGAATTATAATAATGTATTTTCTTTACGCATTAACGTCCATTTATCGAATTTTTCGTTGATGTGTTTGGCACAGAGAAAATAAACCTTTTTCCTAAACTTTAAAATATGATAATGATTATTAATATTTATTATTAAGTAAATAATAATAATAAAAGGGTTTATCCGAAACAAATACAAAAATTAAATACTAACTATCAAATTATGTCATACTTAATTTATTAGAAGCGTATATGAAATAACAATAATATTAGTTCAATATATTGGTTATTTATTTAAACACATTGATATGTTTATTTTTTACTAGTTGACACGACAACATTGTCCTGTCGTATCTATGTAAGTATATCGACAATGTGCGTTGAACGTAGTAGGCAAACATTAAAGGAAACTTAACGATTATATTCACAATCCTAATGTTCTGCCCAAATCTTTACATTTTGTCTTTCGTAAGAACCTTCTCTTGATAATAACAAAAAAAATTTTGCGAAATCAGTTCAGTCGTTCACACGTGATGCCGGGACCAAGGGAAATATGTATTAATTTTTGTATAAACTCGTACATATATAGATTAGATTAGACAATAAAGTATCCGTATTTATGTATTTCCAATATTTCAAAACCGCCGTGATTATGTAGATTCGTAACACGCAATATTTGATATAATTTAGATCACAATAATGTATTATTATCTTATAAACTACAAACATTGTTAGCGTTTACACTATACAATGCCTACGATAACACGAAAGATTAGTGACACAGTTTTCCTAGGTCGGCCTCTGGGGTGTTATGAAGTATAATGTATGTATCAAATACAATATGTGCAAAAACATTTTCCTCTTCCTCACTTTGAATGACATTAATCATACGTTTCCCAACAATATCTCATGTTTTCCCGCGGGTGGTGAATTGGGAAATGATTCAAAATAACCATATTGTGTTAGTATTTAATCAAGTTGGGTATATTTATTGCTTAGTACCTAATGTAAAATTGTATTACGTCACGTTTAACCTACCTACGGCAAACGTAAATTTATCAAATTATTTAAGGCATGAAACGACCTTTTTCTGACAAAGGTTTCAGATAATGAGAATCGTTTACCGAATGTTTGATGAGCTTCAAATTAAAACATTCATTTCTGAACAAGCTTGTTATCATTAAAATATTCATAAATAGATTTTGTGTGTTAATTAAGTAAAAAAAAAATAAAAAATCTGTTAACCCAATATTTTAGAGAGTGTATATTATATCTACGTTTAATTTTTAATTTGATTACATTTTTTATAGCAGTAGATATAGGTATAGTATTACTTTCATTAAGGCAGTAGATAATAGTACAATATTATCTTAATTGTACCTGTTCCAATAAAAGTCTCCGATTTATCGTACAGGGCAATAAGTATAAATTTATTTCTATCAATACGAGGAATCTCGGCTGAAAGGAAGCGAAAGGTCGAAGGTTTTATTAAAAGACTTCAATGTGGGAATTGACGAAAATATGACTCCAGCAAGAAATCCACTTATTACCACTTTATTGAATTTCCTGACGTTTCACCTCGAAAGTGCTACGGAAAAATCTTTTTACCTTCACTAACAACATTAAACGTAAAAATGTGTTTTTTTTTCAGCAAAAAACCTGGGAACGTTACACAGATACGCATCCAATATTTCTCAATTTACTAACTTTAGCCAGGTACCAGCGCAGACTTACCGGAACAAATTACTTGCAAACTGTGCTCAGGATTGATTGCTGTATAAAATACGAAATCGCTATTCCAACTTTGTAACATTCATCTTTAGTAACAGATAAGTTTTTATTTTTTTTTCGTCTTGACTTCTTTTTTTAATTACGTTAATTTTTTTTAATATTTGTCAATTTAAACTTTCTAAAAAAGATATCCACTAATAGGAAGGGCTGGTCCTTATCGCCTTAAGAAAGTTTAATCGACCCTAAAATAATATCTTTTGTTTGAGAAAAAACCGCTTTGGCATTTTGAAAGCGATCCGCTTTAGTCGACCGAGAAAAAAAAACTTTACCCAGTCTGAATTTTTCATTGTTTCAAAAGGAAATAATGGGAAGTATCCCCATTATTTCCTTAAATATTTGTATAAGAAACCTCGCTCAAAGTAATTGCTTTTAAGTAGTACACTGTCCTGTTAACTGAAGTTTTTGTTTCATTTGCCTTGTCTTTTTCTTTAATTACAGGCAGGTAATTTTATTAATGGAAAAAGTATCCTTTATAATATAACAATACGTATTGAAGATTTTGTTGTAATTAAGATTACAATTATATTTAGACTCCTGACCAAAATATAACACTATTTTACGTTTTACAAATGATATATTTTGTTGTAATCGCTGATTTACATTTTATATATTCTTAGATATGGTATACCTCCTTCACTTGTTGTACAACACAATGTTGTTGTACACAAGTATTAAAAGTTAATAATAAGGTATTCTATTACTTTCAAAACAATCTAAGAAAATTCTTTTTAATATTTACTAACTTCAGTTTCTAAAAAGGTCACTGGATGTGATTATATTTTTCGTCTGTAGGTTTGTTTGTTTTCAGCTTATATTTTCTAAATTATGCAAAATATTTTGAAACTGTCATTTTGAGAATTTCTTCCGCAATCTTTATATGTCTAATATATGCGTATAGTAATGCGATTTACGTTACGTAGTACACTGTTCATTCCTTTAAAGAAAGGGCATGTCGTTATAATAGTAGATAGATAAAACAAAAACTTGTGTTGTTCTATTTTTATACGAGACCCCTTAAATGCCAGCCCGATTTGCAAATATACCGTTTTATTTATCTTTATCAGATTTAGTCGAATAAAGCCTGGTTATATCAAATTACCTTAATGTAACTACCTTTTTATTACCGTCATTCATTATCTAATGAAAAGATTCGTTTGTTTGTCGGCTAACAGTAAGGATTTGCTATTATAAGTGGTTCGAAATTAGGGAACATAAAAGCTTTCTCCGACTCGTTTCGGAACAATGGCAAAGATAAATAGAACGTCCTTTATGTTTCCTGTTTCCACCAATAACTGGCACCTGGGGGCTTAAAATAGCTGTCATAAACGAATCATAATACAATTCGTTTCATATAGTCAGCCAACTTTAATATTCTTTTATAGGGATAGGAAAAAATAATAGGTTATAGAAAAAAATATTAAACAGTAATCTATTTTGTTATTAAGTATCCAAAAACAAGATCGCGTGGTAACCTAAATTAGCTGCTAGAACACCTGTACAGGCCAAGGTGTCTAAAATCATGATTGCGTGAAAATAATAGATTTTAGATAAATAATTTATTATATCGATTCTTAATTAATATCTGTACTGCTCAGAAATAATGCATTATTAAAGATTTTTTTATACGTAATATCGAATTTCTAGTGTGTAATATTAAGATTAGTACATTTTCATGGCAGGGTTATAAGAAATGATTCCATTATGATTCTTAAAAAGTGGCCATTTTAATGCTTCTTATCTCTAAATGCTACGTGCTATTGGGTAATTATATTTAAACCCATACATGTCTAGTAGCTGCTACTGTTATTTTACATAGTCTAATAGGCAGTTCACAGACAACATTAGATAAACTATTTGTTACCTTGATAAACTAAATAACTACTAATACTTATATTAACAATTTTATGTTAACTTACTAATGTTATGAAAGCGAAAGTTTGTGAGTATGGATGGATGTTTATTACTCTTTCACGCAAAAACTACTGAACTAAAAAAATGAAATTGTACATTCTATATTCGTAGGCGTAATAACCTAATTCATAGGCACATCATAAAGCCGTCACATTCCATTATTGAACAGAATGACAAAATATTATCTATCAATATACCTGTTTATCTATATGTCACAAAACAATATAAATTTTATGGCAATCCTGTAAATTACACACGAAAATTACCTGAAAAGAAAACGGAAACACACAACAATTTCAATATAAATTAGAGACATACGTTCGAGGACAATTAAAAAGCATAAACTGATACTTATTGAGGATATAATTTAAAAACTTCCAAACAAACAACAATTAAGGAAGCAATCTTTGAGTAACTAAACCGAGATACGAACAAACTTGAACGCGACGATTTATTTGTTTACGCCTACAAAACAAAACTAGAGCAAACTCCGTCGAAAACAGAAAACTCCTCAAGGATCTAATTAAAAAGAAACGAAATTAGTGAGCTCTGTGCGGACTCATTGGCTCACTGTTCTCTATTCTAAGCGCTTTATTTTCACTTTAAGAATGTTTTCTCGTTTTGTGAAGTGACGTGTAACTAATATATACGTATACTGTAGGAAAATACATCGCAAGACGGTGAGGAAAATAGTATGTTGAGAATTTATATCATCAGAAGGTTGAACAGTAATTTCAATTAATGGATAATGTTGGTTGTCGGTCAGATATTTATAAAAATTGTAATAAAATGATCTATTTACAGAATTTTGAATCTTATTAATAAGGTAATGCGTCATAGTACTTTAGAATAGCAATGCAAGAGTAATGCCAGCGGCGTCACATGATAACGTGATAACCATAGTATTGTTCATGTATATAGACGACGGTCAACACTTATTATATTATCATACGAGCCATTACCTTCTTTGCCATTCCAACTATGTAAAAAATAGTAGTTATAGTACTTACCAATTAATGTTCAATCTAATATAACACAGTTTTTTTTAATACTTCTCCCTGTACGTAATCCCTGTTCACAGTCATCTCGTTATTTACTCCCTTTCTTACCATTTCACTTTCACACAGTCCATCCATCTCTTTTTCGGCGTTTTTCTACGCTTATAATTAGTCTTATATTATTCATATTAATATACAACTCCTTTCTTAAAATATTAGCTTCATTCCTACGCAGTACATGCTCATACCACGTTAGATGATTCTCTCTCCTTTTACTTCTCCAATAACACAATCTTTCTGAATAGCTCTACAAATACTTTTTAAAGCATTAGAATAAAATTTAATTGTGAATACAAGTAGTGCAGATTTACAAGAAGCTGTGAAAGCGGACTACTACTAATTAGTGTGAACCGACGCCGCTTGTTAACCTAGTTAGAAACGTCGCGTCGCCTGCAGCGGCCCGCTCTACGTCGCGGCTTCTTTCAAATTCTGTGACATTATGAATAGTTGCACACTTCTAATTTTTTTATGCAATTAAATCTTATTTCTACAAATTTATAAAAATCGAACATAAATACAAAGACTTATCTTTGACATTAATTTACTAATATATATTTATGCTTAAGTAGGACTGGGCTTCTAGTTTTCTTTTAATTTCAATTTTTTTTTATTTTCTTTAATAAGTAGATATTATTTTCTTAGTAGATATTATTTTAGTATTATTGCTATTAACATTTTTCTGCCACTTTATATATTTTTTGTCATATTTTCTATAGATCACTTTCCTACTAAATATTAACTTAATAATATTTAAGTTAAGGACACATTTGTTGTATACTCTGTAGCCTTTCATTTATTTTTATTATTGATTTGTCTTGTAAAATTTTCTCACAAAAATAGTTCTTATTTACCCTATTAATCCAAAAAAATATGTACATTGTGTCTTATTGATTTGACAAATTACAAAAAAATATTGAAATTTATATACAATTTATACATTTTATTTAATGATAATCTTGTAGTTTTATGGTAATTAAAGCTTGTATGTATTGCATGATAAGATAATTTATGAAAGGTCTTTGCAAAGGACGTTTCAGTAAAATTAAGAGACGTATTCCGGGGGCGTTATGATTGATGATGATTTTGAGGCATCGGTGAGCCTGTAATTAGAGGAGGTAGGTGCCAGTCTTACAGTTTATGGGAGACAAGGATTTTAATGTAAGATAAATTATCATTCAAAGCTGTTATAATGTATGATTTTATTACTTATTATATATACTTAATTTTTATTTGAAAACACTCCACATGTAATAATATCACTTCTAATAATATAAATACTAATTTTAGGCGACCTACAATACATAAAATATTAGTGGAACCCTAAGCATGTGCAATTCTGCACAGATTCTGCAACACAATTCTGCAGAATTGCACATACAAACAGACGTAAATTAAAAAAAAAATCATTGTGTTGACTTGATGAAATACGTTGTAAATATTCTATAATAGACACATGTAATACTAATTCATTCGATTAAGTATTCATTTATAAAGGAAGATTTTATTCAGGCCACTTTTATATAAAATTGACTTCTTCGCTCCAGTAGGCAAAAGGATATTGTTTCTTATTCATAGGTTCGGTATATACTCCAACCTATTCATATTTATATTGCCTTATATAAATATTAATGGAGTTTCTGAAATATTATGATGAGAAACACAAGGCAAAGTGTTTTAAAAATTGAAATTGAAATTATTTTAAGCTATATATAATAATAATATTTTTGAGTAGGGCCTGAAAATTTAGTGCTCATAATATCAAGAAGCATTTATCCCCATATTGATTACTGAGCTACTACGAATAAGAACGAGAAGAAGATTTTTTTACGTAATGCTATTCCAGGCAAGCAAGCTGACAGTCTACCTAATGATTAGTAGTAACTGTCAATTGAATAGCATTACAGGCATCAGCAGTACTTATCAGATGAGCGAAAAATCTTATTATAACTTCTTATATTTCTCAATGTTATATAATATAACCTTTTATATTTTAACAATACCCCTGCCCCACCAATACATCTGCGTTTATCATAATGTGGATAGCATTAATTATATTAATTGTTGTCTCAAAAAAATTAAAAACTAATAACTATATACAAAATATTGTAATAGTTCATTATTTTGTCTAACTATATTCTTGTTTATTTAACAGAAAACGTCTCTATTACTAAAATTACCTATATACTTACATATATGGTAAGTAATAGGCGACACGTTGCGTTGTTAAATTTTATTACGCCCTGTAACCATTAGAAACATAAAATCTACTAGCGTCGTCGGGTTTAATATCACCTAAATGTATGTATAATGTTATAAATGAAATAAATTTCTTTTATGTGCCATTTAAAATTCATCTCATTCCTTAAAAGCCCATAACCTTTGCATGTGAATTATGCATCTCATAATGTAATGTATTAATATTGACATTCAAGACATTTTAGTTTTTAAGAATGTTTATCATTTATTGATTTTATTTGTCAATATGCTCGTTCTTAAGTGTATGTAGTTCTATGCAAAATAATTTTGTATTTACAGAATATATTAAGCACCTATGTATACAAATTATAATTATAGTACTAACTAAACAGTACTAAATTGTCCTTACTATTTAGTTCTAAACTAAATAAAAGATGATAACGTGATGCTCATAGGCAACAGTTATCACTCACCATCAGTGGAGCTTGTTTCCCATTCAAATTATGCAATGAATTTTATAATTCATTGAATGAATTCATTTTTGATAAAATCATACAAATGAATTGATTTTATCAAAAAAGAATGCGTTACATTATGAATGTTTGTTATTTCAATGTATTGTTTACGGTAATGGAAATGGTATTCCTTTGTACCTTATAATGGTTTAATGGATATTGAAATTTTTGTGATAATTTAGATTACAATAAGCAATCAGACAAAAATCTACAAGTATCATTATTTAATTAATTTAATTAATTTCAATATTTCATATATATTTTTAGCAAAGTGTCATAAATTGCTGACCAATAATAGAATTGTTCATATAAGAACATTTGTTTAGGCAATGTCGCATCGTCCCATAATATAAATTTCAATACAACAACCATAAATCATAATCTATGTATACATATAATAAAAAATAACTCATAGCTGTTTGTACATTGAAGACAAGTGAAAAACTTATTATTGGTGGAACTTTATCCATGTAGTAGAAAACAAAACAATTATTGTTAGAATTTTTATTTTAAGTTTGTGCGCACTGATCTCAAAAACTGTTTGATTAAGTTAACAGTTTTCATTATTGAATTTTGGTAAGTTTAATTTAAAATTTGGTATTAGTCTTAGTTCCAACTAGTTTACAAACAAAATCGTTATAATATGTCCTTGTAATTTTCTGCCTATATTTATATCTATATCTACTAAATAGAAGCTTATAAAAAACAAGTCGCTATATAGAGGAGGGTAATACATCAAGTATTACCTCCCCTATAGATCGATTATATAATAATATATGTACTGTTGCATGAACATCGGAGTCGCTTCGACAAGGTCGGTCATGTCATGTCATGACCCGGTTAAATATATATTATGGGGTAAACGCTTGTAGGGTAGTAGTAGGCAGTTGTTTTATCTATATTGGAATCGATTTCTAACCAATGAGCACATTGATTTCGTGATAATTCGTGTCCATTATAAACTAGCAATTAGTATTGTTTAGTTTAAATTAGGCATTTCTGTAAACGTTATTTAAGCCCAAATACTTACGACGTTACAGGCGTACAACGCCTTAAATAAAGGGTAATGTTTTGCTATTACAAAAAACAAAAAAAGGCATGTATTATAAATCTCTAATAGTCCGACCATTCGTCGTATCCTTGAGTATTGAAAATATTCTTGTCATTATTTCGATAAAGCATTGTAAATATTACTCCATCAACAAACTGCTACGCATTCTATAAATATAAAAACCAAAAGTCACAATCACATATCAAGGTTACAGAAGAAACATGTCTCAATGTCGCTATTCAATATTCAAGCATATTACTCTTTCAGAATCGTTGGTTATATAATATCTATCTATATAGACGGCTTGATGAATAACCCAACTCATACGTAAATTAAAACTTTATTTCGTCACAATAATGTTGAAATTATGACGCTTTGGTAGGTGTTTCCTTTGTCGATAGTAGCTGAAAATTTTCAACAATCTGTGCTATTATGCAATACATTGCTCCCTTTATTGAACACACGTTTGAGTACCGTCACAACTGCACACTAGGATTCCGTTTGACTCCATACATAGACATTTGGAGCATTCAGGCAATTCAGCTACATTTGGGCAGGGCTTTAGTAAATACCAGTAACAGTCGAGGTACATACTCGTATAAAACATAAATACTGATAGAATACAAAATGAATCAAAGTAGAAAAACAGATTATTTTGATGTAATACAATAATTTATGTCCAAGAGGAAATAGTATTGCTATCGGATTACTCTAAACTTTAATAGTTATAATTATTAATATTACTTGTAGAGATGATAACTAATATATTTATTATATGGATGATCATTAAATGTCTGCCTGGACCTGCCTGCCTTAAATGCTGACTTTTAAATAAAAATTAAGGTTTTAAAGTGACAAGAATATAGTGGGTGGCGTGATGGTGGAATCTGCATCGTCAGATTTTGAAGAAAAGTTTCGTATAATCAGCATATCCTAATATTGTTGCACGTGGTCCCGGCAGATATAAGTATCCATACGTATATGGTGGCACCGTACTGGTGGCACCAATAATATTGAAGAGGACTAAAACATCACAGTTCAATTTCTGTAGTTTACAATGACATTAAAGGCGTATTTAGCTGATAATGTTTTAATTAGTTTGGTATCATAAATACTTTATAACACTGGCTACTAATAGAAAAGCCGTAGGTGAGTTCTAATTACATCAAAAAGTTGAACGCGATTAGTGTCAATAAATACCTATATTACAATCTACTCTAGATCTTATCTATTATTAGTATAATCTTTCTAACGACGATGACCTTTACTAACACGCATTTTCATCTCCGCTACGCTTATTAGTACGTGATCACCGTAAGCAAGGGATGTGGACGAGGGCGGCGTAGGCGGTCGCTACATCGATCGCGCGACCCCTGACATTAAATGAAAGACAGAGCCCGTTCACGGTGAGGGACGACCGAGTTCCTGTTGTAAGCCTCGGGTTTTATACATGGCAAATATATTTCGTTATTTACCTTGTTTGTTTGCATCAAAAACTAGGTTTAGGGTTTATACTACAGCTAACAAAGAATGGTGGCAATTTATGTGACAAAATGTTTGGATATGATAAAAAATCTGTCAGTCCAATTTAGATTTTGCAGTCAGTTGTCATTAAGAATATGAATATAATACATATGAATAAAAAGCGTTAAAGTAAATAATGATACATTCTAAAAATATAGATTAGATATTATCGACATTCTACGTCTAATAAATTTGCTACGGTTGCAATAAAAATAACTGTAATCCAAGCTCCATATAAACCACCCACTATGGAGGGAGTTTTATCTGACATTATATGAGAGTAAGCCGGCAACCCTAGCACGAATCTAGGCCACTCACACAAATGAAGAGCACACACGCATGATATATCTACAATATTAGGATTGTACGCAGTCCCTGCACGTAGCTACCTGGCTCTGCAATTGTGTACACAAAACCGTGTCGCTTTAATAGTGGTCCGGTTATATTTAACTCGGCAGCTTAATGTTGGTTGTTCTGTCGTAAATCAGGGGCGTGCGAAATAAAAACCCTTTTACAACACGTTGACTCGTGTTGTATTACTTATAGAATCCTAACATCACATGGCTTGGGCAGGTCATGATTAATTACGTTATTATATTTTCTTGGAAATGAAATGTATGTTTACGTAAAAAAGTTCATTTTATTTATATACGAGTAGCATAGCAAAGAAGCTCAGAATCAACGTATGGCCCTATTTTAACGGATTTTATGTTATACAAAATTTATTTACTTTTTAAATCCGACAATGTTTTCAAAGTAAGTTAGTATAAATGGAATAGCAAACTAGCTGACAATCCTCCCGATAGTAAGCAACATCCGTCGTCTATATACATGAACAGCACCATGTAGTATCATGTGACACCTGTGGTATCTCTTTGCATTGCTGCGTTGCGACTGCGGAGAAATAAGGCGACGTGCCTTCATATCCTGTAATTTTAGTGCTACCTTTCATACCGAAACGCAACTGCTGCAAGTTAAGCAGCATAAATGTATCATGTACAGTGTGTTGCAATTAATAAACAGTGAATACGTATTAAATTTTAGCTTAAAGCGTTGAATGTTGAAGTCTATTGTACTAAACATTTCGCTCCTGTCAAAAAGATAACATTAATTACGTCAGCTGTCAAAATAACAAAAGGTTAAGAGTATTGACGAATCATGTTCCACTTGAGAACTTGAGCGGTAAATTGAATTTCCGAATAGATTTGATAATATAAAATACTCGGATTTTCCTGTACATAAGTCTTATTCTACATTTATTTCAGTTCTCAAGCAATTTTAATAAAACTCAATTTATAATCACGTTTTTTTAAATAAATAATTATCATAAATATTTAAAGTATTATTATACTATTAAATCACAATATTTAAATGATTGAAATTTCTATAGGAGTTGCCAGTTCTACAAAAATAAATTGTTTTTAAATATAATAACTCCTATATTAGTGTTGAAACATTGATAAACGTCCATGGATAATTAAAAGAATGGGTGTCTTTGTTTGATAGATTCGTGGGTAGTTCAATAAAAGTACTAAATATTTTTATTAAATCCACCCACGATTACATCTATGATAGTCACCAGTGAAAGTCCTTTTCTTTGACAGTATCACAAGCTGAATTATATATTTTATACAGTCAACAATTCAAAGTGATCATTATCTTTGTTTCGAGTTTTATTTTTATTTAAATACAGCTTACTTTATTTTTAAAAAATAAAAATATATTTTATAAAATATCTAACTTCTAACCGATGGGAAAGTTGATGATAAAAGTTGTTATGTTTTAAGAATATTTTAAACGGCGTATCTTTTAACTTTATACCTTGTGCTAACGTCTAATCGAGTTGAGTTAAATAAACCACAGAAAACAAAGGCCTCTGACATAATGACATTCATTTTAGTTTTATGAACATTTTGTTTATAAAAAGCTTTTCGTATTTAATACTGACTTTTATAATAATAACACCTATATATAGCAGTTTCATGTTAAACGTATTTATCGTTTAACTTAAAACTTCTTACATAATATTAGTATATATTGTGTTTTTTTTTATTAAAGCGTTGTAATGTCTAATGTGATATCTTTATATCATATTAGACTTTACGAAAAGTATTATTCTTTAATAATAGCATCGTTAACAGATTTGGTTACCTATGCATAATCCTAAGGATTAAACAAATCTGTGACGGATATTATAATACCATCCCCAATACTGGACATAAAGAACAAATACTGTTTATATTCTTCATTTTACTGTTATTAGCTATAACACAGAATGTATTTATTTATGTAAATGAAATAATGACCGTAAGCAAACAAGCTTACGGTCTAGTTGACGGTAATCGATAACCGAACCTATATATATGAACAACACTACAGCCACCATGTTACCATGGGACACCTGTGACCATCACCACTCATTCGTTGCTATTCCAGAGGATTAATATGTCATCCTTCTTACCCAGTAATTTCACTGCCTAATCGCATCCTACAACCGAAACACAACTTACAAAGCAAGGTTAGGCTGAGGTACACATGCAGACCACTTTTTACAGTCCATCGGTAAAGTACTTATATATAATACTTCTAAAGTTTCTATATTTGTAAAACTCCATTACATTGTTTTTATAAAAATGAAAAATCTATTAAAAAGCATGCTTAATGTACGAGACGTAAAGTATATTATTGAGCACCAATGGTACCTCATATCAGGTATTTTTAAAGGCAAGTATAGTCGATACAAATATTTTTCAAATAATTCAATATCTGGACCGTGAGTACGTTAAAATGTTAAAGTGCAAAGTGCAAAGGTAACGCTGCATTCCCAGATTCTATTTATAGCGAGCCCCGGGAAAACATACTAGCAGTTCTCGAATATACATCAGTGAGAACCATTTGTAAGCGAACTATCATATTTTATACATTTGCAATATATGGTAGTGGCTAATGTTAAAATTATTATGGATGACGGATGGATAATTTGATGAAGATGTTTTCTATGCCAATAGTATGCACTGACGGAGTATTGGTAGAAAATGAAAGAATGAAAAAGAAATCAGAAAAGATTTTTATGAAATGAGTTAGCTAATAATGTTTCAGCTAAGGGATGATGCATATGGTACAGGATAAGAGGCATGATTAGTTAGATACATTAATCATCAGGTATAGCAACGCATGAGTGGTATTCATGTATATAGGCGATGGTTACCACCTACCATCCTGTGGACCGTTAGCTTGTTAAGTAAGTACACATTTTAAGGTACAATAAAGAAGCTAAATCCTCAACTTGTAAAAATTTTCTGTAATTGCTTTGTCTACTAGAAAGTCAGCTGATAGTGTTTAAATGTTCGACTATATCATATATAAAATATATATATAAGCTTTCAAATGAAAAAAATCTCCATTAAAAAGGTCCACGACGCTACAGACGTCAGATAAGTATATTAAACTTATTACACCCAACATTTTTCATAGATGAACAAATTTTTTTTTCAAAATAATAAGTAAAGTTCATATGATGGCTATTTCGTATATTTTGATGAGCAAGAAGTTCATCAAAATAAATAAGTATACGAATATAAATAAATATAATAATATAACTAATATTATTCTACTTATTTATTACTGAAACTGATTACTGTTTTCCATTGCAACTTATTATTATTTCTTTTTTTTAGTTACATGATTGTATTCTCATGTACTTACCATGTCATGCCATCATCATGCCATGTCACGCAAACTCTCAATCAAGAGGTCGATCGATATTGTGACGCAAATCCAGACATTACTGACATATAATATTAATGAACTGTACATATTATTTTGAATCCAAATCACGTATTTATATTTATGTAGCACGAATTTCGACTTTTTGTTCGAATTTGAAGATAGTCGTCTTGTCTTTTATGAATTTAGTAATGTACATGAATACATATTTCAGTTTATTTTCTGTTCTTAATTGATACTAGAGCTGTAACAACAGTTAATAAGTATATCTTTAGAGATTTATCGATATCAAAAAGAAAGTTAAAATAGGAATTAAAATAATCCCAATGCGAAGTCTTACTTGTGAAGTCTTTTTTAAGTCTCAATAAATGCATATATTTATTAAAAGCCCAAAATATACTTGGGCGAAATGACACCTCGTTATTTTTATATATGTTTAATACATTGAGGTCTTATTACATATGGAAACGGTGTTTAATGTTTAGTATATATATCTTTCAAGATTATGCCACCTAACATATAATAAAATTTTATTCATGTAATTAGAATTGCCAATAATCTGATACTGCACTTGAGCAAAATAACCGTATACGTAAAAAGTACTATTTAACAATGTACTATGTAATTGATACTTCATTAATAGTAATTTTAAATACCGCACACAACATGTCATCAAGAAACGCTCGCGATGTTCCCATGCGTTCCCGTTCCTGAGGACAAAGGCACCATGCATCCAATAATTGTAATTTCGTTGCCATATTTCAATCATTAAACCAAAATATTAATAAAATAGATCTGAAATGACGTTATTTTGTCTATTCACATTTATGTAGTAGGTACACTTACATATATTTCGTATTGCACGAAAGTTCACTATGTCCCTGGCATATTTGCGAAATCGAACTGGAGTTCCATGTCGAGCTACCCGTCCCTTTCTATTGGACCCCGGGAAAACCTAGATTTTAGATTTACAATTTAATGTTCAACACACAACAATGGAGTTTGGACTTTATTGCGTACACGAAAGACTCAATGAATGCGAATAGTGCTCGTTGGCGTGTAATTTATTCGAGCGCTGCGCTGTATGCAAACCTGTTGCATCCTACGTCACGTTATTGGAATCAAATCAATATCAAGCGTGGGACGCTTCGTGATAAATTGAATTTATATAAAGTATTTTACGTAATCTACCAGCCCTCAGAATGACGTATATTAATTGTGTAGGAGCTGACCCATTTTTTAGCTGAATTCAAAAAATGGGACGGTTCTTTGTCCTATTTCCTTTAATGTCCGATATCTTTGTCTATACACATATAGCTATTTGAAAAGTTCTGTTTTTGTTCGAAAATAAATGCTTTGTCTTCCAATTGACAGGCTCTGTAGTATATTTATGGGAATTTTTTGTAAATTATAATATAAACGATTGGTTTGTATTTCAAGGAAAAATAGGGATATAATACTATAATTTAATGTAAGAACATATATCTACTGAGATAAAATATGTCTGAGTGGATACCTCCGTGTCGTCTATTTTAACTATCAAGCACCTAACTGCGTAATAAGAGTGCAGAGTTCGTAAGAGTATGGATATAGTTTTTTTTCGGACTACTCTAATTCTGTTGGCCACAGCTGGCCTTTACAGCAACACCGGAAGATAGAGGGCGAGTGCACTCTAAACCCACGGAAGGACTTACAGAGCGACTGAAGGCCAACTCCCGCTTGACAGATTTATTCTGAGCAGCTGAGTCTGACTGTAG
This sequence comes from Achroia grisella, assembly GCF_030625045.1. Classification (NCBI taxonomy): domain Eukaryota; kingdom Metazoa; phylum Arthropoda; class Insecta; order Lepidoptera; family Pyralidae; genus Achroia; species Achroia grisella. Next base: position 619,905 of record NW_026712864.1, on the reverse strand, counting down.
TCGGCACAGCTAGAGATTTGAATCTCAACCCAGCGTCGTAATTTCGATCTCCGTTTGAATTGGACGGGAGATTGATCGGAGGAGTATGGACATTACTAATCACGGGCATCACATGACTACGTGTAATGTGATGCCCATGACTTTCTGACCTGACTGACCCGTGACTACGTGTCACACATCTATAGAACTTTTATTAACTACGACCACAATCCTATGGGCTGTTTCTGTTTTTTAAATTTTCTTGTATATCCTTTTTGTGAAATAAATATTAAGTTTCATTATAATAAAAAGTTAAACACTACATTAAATAATTAATTTAATTTACATTTCAGGTATATACTTAGGAATACCTCAATTCTAACTTAATTTACAGTTCATGAAAACAAAATTGTGAGAAGGTTTTCCCAAATGGGATCTTTAGATCCATTTTACTTGTAACAAATTTGGGTAGATGCCTACTTAAGAAAACACAAAGTTTGTTATATAACATACAAACAAGTTTAGACATTACAAAAAGCCTCCTTACTTAAAAATATCTTAAAAGAACAACTTAACATTAAGTATAAATAAAACAGAGAATCTACCATGAGCGTGTCCAAGTAATTATGTAGTCTATTCTGTTATTACATGTATTACAGTTTTATTTTTGTATAAAAGAACAACACATAAGTTTCTTTCTCTTTCTTCTTGTGATGTGATGAGTCTGCATTCCGAATGAGTGGTAAAATAAAAAAATATGTGACAAATCAAAAGTGCTTATATTAAATTTATTTGAATAAAGATTATTCATATTTGTGCCCCTGTAAAAGAATAGACAAACAGAAGATAAAAATATCTGTACCCGTAACTTCGTTTGCTTTTTTGCGATAAAAGGTTGTCCGTACCCTTGATACATAATACATATCTATCGTCACGTCAAATTTTATTAAGATTCGTTCAGCCATGTAGTCGTGAAAAGCTTATAAATTGATACACAGTCACTTTTGAACTTATAATGTACTCCTAAGAGCTACAACAGAGAACAAAGAACCTTTTTATTTCGATAGTTACATTGATTATTTCTCACTATAATGTAACCCTAAAAAGAACGAGTAATCTAAGTAGCTGAAATGTAGGGTTAAGGTGACACAAAAATCATTGAAAGTCAGTTAATAACATTTAGGAGTTAACATTGAAACTCAATAGTTTATTCAGTGACTTTGGGTCTAGTTACAGTAGTGGTAATGTAATAACAATTCCAAATTATCTAGGCAGACAGAATGTCTTAAATGTGGGTAAGACACTCAAACTTACCTTTCAAGGAATTCTTCAATTCAACCCTGATGATAAATAGATAGATAACTTACTTCTTGGAATTCAATCTTGGTGGAGTCAATTTCAAGTTAATTTAGTCTATATATCTGTTTCGAGATGTATTATAATATATCTATGTTACATAATTTTCTCGTCCAATGCTATTGATACAGAAAATACTCATAAATATCAGAAATAATCTCTCATAAAATTTCATACCTAATTTTCAACATTTGTAGAACATTTTACGCTGTCCAACTTTCATGTAAATTTATAATATTTATAGCAAATTAAATATAAACCATAATGGTTTTAGGCTTTCGGTTATTTTTACAAGATCGTCTTGGAGGTGTAGCGCTACTGAAATCTATGACTCGTAACATTAGATATATTACCATATCCAGAACACTTTTCTTAAAAATATGTCATAATTGATCAAACTTATATAAAAATGTATATCAAAATATAACAACATGTAAACTTATAGTATCTACTGTTACGGACAGCATATCTACCATTATATTTATAAGTATTTATACTATTTTGATACCCTTCTGTTATATGTCGGTTTTGACTGTACCTATTGCGGGCTCTTGGGAAATACATACACGTAAAACTATTCCTGTTTTTTTTAATAGTTGTTTACGGATCCCAGCTCCAGCCACGAGTACAGTCATAAGTATATTTTAGCATTTACAATTTATTACGTGGTCTTAAAATTCAATTAAATATATCTATATTATCTTAATGTTGATGCTACGTGCATCAACAAATAAAACACATAATAAAAGAAACCCTAAATTATTTAAATAGATTTTCAACTAACACAAAACTATTCTTTGAAAGGTCTCATAATTTGGGCACAGTTAAATTAAATTCCATAATATATACATATATATGTAGGGCTGAATATTTTAATTGAAACCAGATTTGAAACAAAAACAAAATGCTTTAAATTAGTTTATTCACTTGAGAGAGACGATACCACAAATAGATTATTAAAAACTCTGATAAAGGGTTGAAACTTATAAGATATATAGAACTTTTATTTGTATAAAATAACTCAAAGACAAGGTACAGTAATAAAAGGAAAAAGATGCAAAATTCAAAATGCAAAATTGTCAGTTGCTAATGTTCAGTATACAATAGAGTACGAGTAACAAAGTATTTGCGCATCTCCTATTCATAAAAAAACACCACGTATTGTTTGTTCAAGCAATAAACCACTGATTTTCAGTTATTGCTCAGGGACATACGCCAGACACCTTGTTTTGAATATACCCATTCTGTATCACGCTGAAATAATACACCGTACAAACCTTGAAAGAATTATTTAAATCGGTGCAGTGAGTGTACTATCCACATGGTAAAATCTGTTCGGAATATATTTACTAATAATTGAAGTCATACTTTATAATGTAAGTCATTCCATTATATGGGGCCGAGTAAATAGCGGCAAATAGTTTTTATCTAGGGTTCGGAAAGCAATTGGCGATAAACAACTTAGTGGTGCTAGCCCTTATCGTACTATTCGAAGGCAAGGATTCTTAAGCGGCAATTTAGCAGCAGTACAAAGTTAATCATTATAATTTTTCTTATAAATTTAAGGTTTATTCAATTTTACGTGTTAATTACCCGTGAATAAATTAAAATGAATAAAGTCTGCGGCACTTAGTGCGTTAATTTATGAAATAGCCATAAAATTCATTTACCCAACTGTAGTAGAAAAAAAATTCTTGGTGAATCTTAACTTGGCGAAAAATTGCGAAGGAAGATTATATCGTCTAATTTACATAAAACAAACCGCTTACATTATTAAGCTTAAAACCTTCTTTAATATTTATGAACCAATTTAGTCTGACTAATGGTTCGTTGTTTTGTTGATAATTTTTAATTTATTATGGATATTACCTAACAGTAATACGAGTATACCGCCCGAGTAATATGAGGGAAATATGCTAAATTTAAATCACCTGCTGTTATTGATTTGTTTTATTTGATTAAGTCGAATTCTTTCTGGTAAATTTAATGTATAAAAGTACAAGTAAAAGACGCCTGCTTTGAAGAGTCTTAAATATTGACAGCTACAAGGAAATAATTATTATCATTATTTATTGTATTATTGCCATTATAGATAGGGATGTCCGATGTATGATGACCGATATAATACAAATCACAATAAATTCAAAACACAAACTCAAAATTATTTATTAACGTAGGACCTTTTGGCTGCCTATGCATATCATATTCCTTATCACTATCTATATGGTTCAGTTTGGTTACAACTATTACTAATATTATATACTATAGATATATACACAGTGGTATACTCATATATGCCATCTCAATTACAAAATATGGAAATACATTAGTGGTATCACGGGTATCATGTGATAACGAGATGTCCAGCAACACACAAGCTTCTGGCTCGTTCTTCTTGAGATGAGAACGCTTACCGAATGAGCAGTAGATTAATCAAAAGTAATGTAACTTTAAATAAAAAAAATTCTACTCCATTTCCAACTTACTCAATTTAGATGTTTTAGTTATTAAACATTGAAGCAAACACGTGACACGAATGAGTTGTCCCTTAAATGTTATACCACGAAATGTAGGTTATGAATCTCGAGTTTACGACAGTTGCCGCTCAGTATTCGTGGTTAGGCCATAAATAACAACTGACGGTTCGAACAACTTAGCGTAGCTAAACGAGCATGATCTGAGCCCTTACCTTCAAACTTAGGGCCTAATCCCGTCAATATTATGCGGAGAACATAATAACTGAGGTAGGGTACAGTGGATTTCATATATCTATATACTTATCTATATACGTAGGATTAAAGGTCAATGAAACTATTAACTTTGCGGATATAAGTTAATGTGAAGACATTTATATTGTTTATTAGAATTTAGTAATTTTAAGCACATACTCGAATTTTCCAAAGCAAACGTTTAAAAAAATGTTTATGTAGGGTTTATATAGAATCAAATAATATTAGCGAAGTTATATTCAATATTTCAAAGTTTATAGCTGGATCATGCTAACGGCTGGATGAATGTACGTGAAATTTAGTACAGTTTAGTACAAACACAACTCATAAATCTAAAATACAAAAATGCTTATTACCGAAATAATTAATAAGTATTTTAAATCTTTTTCAGGTAATAGATATATATAATAATTAAGCCGTGTCCTATGGCCACTTTATGCTACCTCTATTATATTTTCTGCAATTATAATAATAGTAATTATTATTGTATTACGTACATCTTAGAAATTGGTACGTTCTTTTAAAATCTCACATAGATGCATTTTTTTAATAATTAGATATTACAAACGACATAACAGTATAATAAATTGTTTAGCATTGCATAACGATCAACATCAAAAGTACAGAGAACTAAGGAAGATTATTTGGACTGTGTATCATCCTATTATCCTCTTTTCCAAGAAACATACAATACCCGTTTTTGTTATCTTTACCCTAGTTCCGATTGCGCAAAGACAAAAGCCATTGAAACTGTTCTCTGAGTAACAGATTATATATTTTGTCATATTATTTGGATACAAATATAGTTTGTTGCTACGCAGTGTACTGTATGTAATTAATAATAAATAATATTAATAACTCTGGACAATACAAGTCCCAATCTAAGCAGAGTTTGTCTTATGGGTACTGGACAACAAAATAAATGATACTTAATATATATTATATATATATATATATATATATATATATATATATATATATATATATATATATATAGTGAAATCACCTAGACCTATACAAACAATACATACATACTCATGAATACAAGCGTTTGTGTGCCGTACGAGGAACTGAAACCGGAAAGTATGGTGGTGTGTGAAACCCATAGATTACTGAGGCCGCAATGTTCGTGGTTATGTTACAGTATATAGGCGACGGTTATCACTTATCAATGGCAAGGCAAGTGTCACCTTTCTTGCCATTCCAATTACTAACCAAAACTTACATAAATTACTAGAAATATGTGGGTAATCCAATAAAAAAATCAAGGGTAGGGGAATTTTTAGTAATGTCCACTCATCACCCATTACTAGTAATGTACCATAATTATCAGGTTCACCTCCACACGCGGTTCCCTCTGGAAGCCTATCACGGTGGCTTCGTGGAGTATTTACCACGATGGGCTAACTGAACTGATCTCGTGATCATCCTATCATTATTCTGTGGTGCCCCGCCAGCGTAAACCGTTGCGTAGGCGGGAGAAACATACCTTTATCACCCATTAAAAAAAAAGAAAAAACGAAGCCTGCAATGTTTTTAAAATAAAAGGAGGTCCCCATCCGATCTCACCATGTGCCGAATATACATATATATTCCAAAGAGACTTACGAGAGACAGAGAGAGACTAACCCTAAATACAACACTACAAATTAAACATTAAAAATATAACCCTCGTCACAAGGCTACAATGAAGACGATAAGAGCCTTATCTTCTTACTCAACTTACTTCCGTAGAATGTTAAAGCGTTTATTATGTTACAAAATAATTTGGTGAGCAACTGAAAGGTTAAGTTACATTATGTACAGGTCAAGGTTTGATTTGGGTCGACATTATCTTTGTGTCAAATGATGTTAGTGGTAATTATATTTAAAACTAACTGTTCCCTGCGACTTCGTCTGCGTGAGATTTAACTTTCATTTTCTAAAATGAAAGGTTTTTTTCTAAAATAAAGGTAGCCTAAGTTACTCCTTATTACATCAGCTACCTGCCAATAAAAGTTCCGTCAAAATCGATCCAGCCATTTCAGAGATTAGCCGGAACAAACAGATATATATTCATATGCATATAGTAAAAAACAGTCGTTTCAATATTACAAACAAACACTCCAATTTTATTTATATGTATAGACGTACGGAATGCTATTTAGTGAAGATTATTGAATTAAATTTAAAAATAAACTGAGCCCGCTATTTTATATTACTGTACTTTTATATTTTCTTTGTAAATCGATTGTAATAAAAGAAACATGACAAACAACTTTAAATGAAATTTACTACAATATAATAGTGAAAACTACATTCAAATCGGTGAAGCTCTTTTTGAGTTTAGAGTGCACAAATGCACAGATAGAAGTACCAAACTATTACTGTTTTTTGTGGTCTATTAAGTTGATAAAGTCCTCCCATAATGCCATCAGGGCTACGGAAGATTGCTTTCGCGTCCCCGTAACTCTGAGAAAAGCTCAAGAGAAGAAACATCTTGGGGTTTTTAGCTGCTTAGAGTCCGGCAGTACATGTCTACCTCCCCCGGGGCGGTAAGAAAAAAACATGGGGATGTTAAAAAAAAAAGATCCCCCAAATAATAGTTTTTCTCATATATATTACATATACATGCATAATTGTATTAACTGTATATGAATAGAGAGATTCTTAAAACCAATTTTATTTATTTTATAATAAGAAGGAGTTAAGGCATCATTAGTATCTGTCCTATCCTAAAATATACTAATTATATAATTGAATGAATAAAAGAGATTTTTAATTATTTTGTAAACATAATTCAATCTTATCTTTCCACAAGTTAATGATAGATCGATCTAAATGATGCAGGCATTCTCCGTCTATAAAATAATATAATCCTACTTAATATCTGCAATTATGACGACATATAAATTATATGACTCGAATAATGTAACATTTTTTAAATATTCAACCTAAATTTATCTTCATATATGTGAGGATAATAATTTATACCTCTTTTATAGTAAATGTTATTCACTTAATCAACACAGCTGAATAGAGTTTGTTCAAATTGATTACTATTAATTGAATTCGTAATGTTTCCATTAATTATTGTATTGTTTTGTCCTATTATTTGGGTTCATTGTAGTCCATCTTCTTCTTCCAAAGGTCTCAGCCATCATATCTGACCTTGCACTTTTTTTATACATATCAAGTTTCACAGAGTCCATTCATCTTTTAGTTCTTCACAAACTGTGCCCGCCATATCACCCGCAATTGAAAATTATATCCTAATCCGATGCATTATTTATAAACTACATTATTGTAAGGTTTCATTAAAATCCTTTCTGTAGTCTTTGCGTGAAAGAGTAACAAACATCCATCCATATATTCGTAATCACAAACTTTCCCGTTTATAATATTAATAAAACTACCTGCCCCGCGCAGCTTCGTCTGCATAATACTTACTTGACAATTGTAAATGTCTAGTTGCTACCAGCTCTATCCTCAATGAGCCATTGAGGAGAGACCATTGTAACTGTTTGTGAGTCTAAGGAGGTCATTTCAGCAAACTTTGTGATACAAATATAACATCTCACAAATAGACTACAAAGCATATATTGCTGTTCAAAAGTAACTTTGGTAAAGTAACAACATCAGTAATTAACATATCGGATATCTAAATAAGACTTGTACGTGACAAGTTCGAAACAAGCATCAAAGTGAGTTGGTAATGTGTTCGAAAATCTTCTTATTTACAATTCTTATTAATATCATTAACCTAAAACTGAGTTTGTTTCTTAGATACCTTCAACGCCTTCGTGTTATACTAAATATAGTATTTGGAGTTAGATAATGTAATACTTTTGATAATAAATATATCTAATGTCTAGTGTGCGCCTCCTATCTTCTCTCTCTATGTAAATACTCTCTTGTCAATATCAGGTTGTCTGTAAGAGATTGCTAATAGCGATAAGACCGCTTTTTGTAAAATATTTTTATTATTCTTTCCTCACTACATGCAATAAAGAGTTATTATTATTATATTATTCTTTCCTCACTACATGCAATAAAGAGTTATTATTATAATATGACTTTATATATATATTTCTATGAAAATCATTTTAATTATTTCTCTCCCTTTATAGAGTTCATAAATTGATTTTCACTTTCATATAGTACAAATTTCATTTACAGTCTTCTATTTATAGAGTATCTCTTTTTCACGAATTTCTTCGAGTGAATTAACATGAAATGTATTAGAGTACTGTAGATTACTGTTGCTACTGTACTGGGAATTTATATTGATACATAAGTATGGGGTGGTCTGTTTATATAGCAATATTAAAATCCATTCAAAATCCATGCAATCCAAATATGTTTAAGTACCTAACCAAACTTTTACTCACTTACTAGTGAGTAACAATATAATACACATATATTTATAAACTTTTACATGTATACATTATTGATTTCAATTGAGGTCAGTAGAAACAATGAAATACCAAATGTTCCTGTTCAAATATATTTTTCCATATTTATAACTAGCTGTACCCGCGAATTAGACCGCGTCGAAATTAACTTTATTTCTCTAAAATAAACATTTTTTTTAAGTAGCCTATATTACTCCTTATTATATCAGCTACCTGCCAATAACAGTTCCGTCAAAATCGGTCCAGCCATTTCAGAGATTAGCCAGAACAAACAGACAGACAGACAAAAATTTTAAAAAATGTTACGTTGATATATGTACCATATTTATATTCATATACATGTAGTAAAAATGGATACTTTAATACTTACAAACAGACACTTAAATTTTATTTATATGTATAGATAGATTTATTTTAATAATATTAGTAAAATTTATGTTAATAATATACGAATTAAGGAACATAGAGCTAGGTATCTAGTCAAAGACAACGTCTACGTCGGGTTAGACTGTTATCTTATCCTATTTACTTCAGTGACGAGAGACCCTAAGGCTGTAAAGACAAAGAATTGCTTTCCAAGTCTATCTACCCATATAACTAAGTTAAACTTGCACAGCGATTCATAAAGACGGCTTACTAAATAAAACTCGAGACGTCGTACGTGTATGGATGTCACTACATAGTTTTTTTTTTTATTGAATTGTAATATATATAGGGCTTTTAAATTAGGTTCTGTATGATAAAGATTATATGTGATAAGTACATTTTATTAAACTAATTATTATTATTTTGATTAACATACGACTAACAATGTAGATGAAAAGAACCATTAGAATCTTTCCAGTTTTGGCGAGAATAGAGAATCGAGAATAGATTCTCTTTTTACTGATGATATATACAACTGTCATGAAAAATAGACTCAATTGTATATTAATAATTTTATATGATTATACAAAAGTATTAAGTTTATTTGAATAAAGATTACTTCAATTTCCATTTCTACTAATAAATTTCTGAAACTACTTGAAGTTATATATTATGTAACTGGAATGGGAAACAAACTCTACCAGATGGTATATATATACCAGATGATACCAGATTAATGTCGCTTTTGGGGGGAAGGGAACTGTTAGTAAGTAGGATGATGACCCTATTGTTAGCAATGTTACTTGTACGGTTGACCACCACGAGGTTCCCCCTGGAAATGTTGGTGATAAATTTCTGATTACTATCTAACTGACTGATCTGACCTCATGCTCATCCTATCTAACTCCACTGGTACCTCGCCAAAGAAAACGCTAGCAGAGGCGGATAAACTATACCATTATCATCCATTAAAAAAATGTCGCCTTTATAAACAACATGACGGCATATATATGTAAATACATGTATATTATAAGTTATTTCTATCACGTGACATACGTGCGTTGCTATTCCAGAAGACTAAGATGTCCTGCTCTATATTATACCATTTATTATATTACATTATATAACCCTTAAAACAAACTGCTTATCGGCTGAAGTAGGCAAGAGATGGAAGTACGCAGATCGCACACAGACTTTGTATTGAAATAATACTAGATAATGAAGCGACACAGTTCTGTTTATTTTACATTTGTGCAGTGTTTACTCGGTGACAACCCTGTACCAACTTTTGTAATAACAGTTAACACCGTACGAAAGCGGAACATCTGAAACTTTTCTTCATGCGGATCCCTCCACTTCAATTGTCTCATTCAAATCTTCGAAAAGATTTCCTTATTGTTTGTGAGATATTTCATCGGTACTTATTAACGGATGAGCGCACGAAAAGTTTCGGAAGCATGTTGAATTTTATAAAAATTTCGCCCTTTTTTCAATCGCCTTTTATCGGGGACTCTTAGGTTATTTTTATAAACTAGTCATACCCGTGATTTCATGCAATAGTATATTTGTAGACTGTCTGTTATTTAATTAATAAAGTTGTACAGATGCCAGCTAATGAAAAATATTCACAATAAAGATTAGATATTGAGCATATAGCTTTTGTGAAAATATTATCCTGCCTCCTCCGGCCATTTTACCTGAATTCTTAACAACAGATACACACACATTTCACATTGCCACTATTTTTTTATTTCATAAAGATACGGTTTCAAGACGGTCTAACTTGGTAATTATGAAAATGAGGAACATTTTGTGTTCAATATGACTTTTTTAGTATAATCTAATAGTCGTTAATTTCCTAAACAGGCTCTAAAATAAGCGATCTCATTTACCTAAAAACATTTTCTCTTTTTTATTACAAGGATATCATTAATTAATTTGGCCACTTTCTTTTAGCATACAAATAGCCTTTAACTAGCACTAAATACGCAAGTAAAAGCTTATTTATTAAGATAAATGTTGCCTAACTTAATTTCATTTACCTACTCCAGATACAGAAAAAGCTAACGAGATAAACGGGCAAAGTTTTAGCCTTGTATATTAAGATCAAAAAAGCTGTAGGCCGAATTTGACATCCTGGATTACATTGTTCTTAATTCAGCAACCCTGTTCGAATTATAAACAGAAAGCTTTAAAGGTGATTAACACTTAATGAACTTTAAAGGATAAATAATGTACTAGTAGATCTGAAATAAAAAATTAAACCAAATGGTAAGTGTTGATGCGGCTCGAATGCTCAGATGGCAGGTGATGTTGGCTTCAGCAGATTACGGGTTGTAGAAAATGATAGAATTTGTAAGCAAATTCTATAATCTTAAATTTAGTGGTAAATATACTATTAATTACAAATTATAGATGAGTGAAGAAATATACGTTAGTTCGATCGATTAGATTTTTAAAGTACATTGTAATAATAATATTAACGACTATTATCCTAAATAAGGTAATCTGATAACAATTAAGAACAATATAATCCAAGATGTCAAATTCGGCCTACAGCTATTTTTATCTTAATCTATCGTATGAAGATGTTTTTAATTTAGATTAAACATTTATTAACAGAATATACTTAATTCTCGAGCCATTAAGTACAAATGTAGAAAATATAATTATATAATATAATATATGTTTTCGATTTGTTAGTTCTATTATTTTTGTAACTTTACTATGTAATAGGATACAAAAATAATAAATTTTGTAGGTACCTACCAAAGATGATACCAAATCTTCTCGTAACCGGGTCAAGGATTAAAAGGGGATGAAAGGATTTTAGCAGACGCAATTCGTGTATCTAGGGCACGGTAGGCCGAGTTAGACTCGAATCGGTTCGATCTCACCACAATGGAGGCTGTATTAATTGCATTAGCAATATCAGTCTATTTACTAAGTTGGAATGCTGAAATTTAATGGTAAATGTAAATAACAGATGAGTTAAATTACCTATTTATTCATACTATTTTTACCCCTCATAATATGACAAATATCTTCCAATTAAATTATGAGTTTAAAGTAACCACATCTTCCAATTTTTACGTAATCTTGAAAAAATCAGAACTTACAGATCAACGATCCGTTTGAGACATTAAAGTTTTTGAAATTGCCACTATTTCGTTTGAATATAGCTACTTCTAAGAAACAACTAAGCACTCAAAGATTATTATCCATTCCTCAAACGGACGCAACGTAGACGATATCCTATAGATACTTGTGCATATCTACAAAATGGTTAGGTAATAGCTTAAGTTTCAGACAATAGTGGCATCTCACAGGTAGACTTGGCCGATTTGGATTTAATCCTCCGGAGGGTAAACGGTGTATTTAATATGCGTAAACACGTATGCGCAGTAAATGAGATCTGTTGTAACTTTGACCCCACTGATCGCTTTCGTGAATTTAAGATCGAGGTGTTGGCTTATATTGATTGTATAGGTACATTATTGTGAAAAATCTCAGTTGTTACAGAAGAAATAGGCAAAATATCAAGAATTTTGTGTTCCATAAATTACTATCTGTATGTCTGTGTACCAGTCAAAAAAATTCAGTCTGCTTTTTTTTAGATAAAATTTAGCGTATGCCGGCTCACATGCACTTCATAAACAATACCCTCATATAAAATTTGTTGAAATCCGTTTAACCACTGAAAAGGTAACAAGGAAATAGACACATACACATTTTTACTTTTCAATTTTTTTGGATAAGAACATAATAAGCTGTCTATTCCTACATTTAGCTATGATATTTACATTCTATGATAACATAGAAATAAATAACAGCGTATGATATTCTATTTATTGGGTTAGGCAACAGATTTTTGTATCTACACTACCGAAGTACAAAGAAAATAATGTGCTTATATGTATATTCTTCGGGCACACATCCTGTGTAGGCACATCAATATTTAATTAAGGTCAGCCAGAATCCTCTAATGGTAATTAGCTCGTGTACAGAAGCTTAAGTCGTACATATTTATCAAAACGGCCTTACTCGCCATTAAACAAAGTGCCGTTAGATACTAATGGCCCTTTTAGCCAACTCGCAGAGCCGATGCGTAATAAATATGATTTATCATCCGCATGAAAAATATTTAGCTCGCACAACTTGAATATACTATAGTTGTAGTATATTTGAAACTAGTGAAAAGTAAAGTTATCTGTGAAAAATCTCATAAATTCACAATTTATATTTCGTACATAGATATATGTGTATGACAATATAATATACATTCCTATAACAACCAGTATTTGTATATTGAATTTACTTTTGCCAATATTTAAAAAAAAAACAGTTCATAATTTACGAAAGTAAAGGTATAAGATATTCTGTGAGAAATAATTTAATTACGATTATTCGTAACTCCATATTACACCTACATATTCTTTTACAATATTTTCTTCGTGAAATCTTACTAATATATTATAAACGCGGAAGTTTGTGAGATTGTGGATGCATATTTGTTACTCTTTCACGTAAAAACTACTGAATGGACTTTAATGAAACTTTACAATAATACAGCTTATACATCAGAATAATACATAGGCTATAAATTTCACGCGGGTGAACCCGCGGGCATAGCTAGTTGTAGCAATTTTCGTTGCTAGCATATATGATATTTAAATTATTAAAATAAAAATATGGTCTAACATATAATATAATAATGTAAAACCACTCAGTATCTAAAGTCTTTGATAATACACTTTACTTTGAAGTTATGCAGTCCGTATACTTAGCAAGACTTTGTACTAAGAGTAAGCTGTGCTTGGACAATTTAGTGAGTGCTTAATTCAATTAGCGTGATACTGACATTACGTTAAGCTTACAGAGACTTGTTTGTTCCAGTCCAGTGTTTGTTACATTAACATCATACGTATCTACTGTTATGTTATCTATATTCTTAGCGTTGTATTATATGTTATGTTTATAATAGAAACCATCAACATAATTGTGTTTATCCTTGAGTTTCAAACTATCACTGTATTATTAGTTTGTGTAATATCTAAATATACTACCACCCTTTAAAGGTTTCTACTAAAATAGCACAAATTTACTTATATACGTGAATACGGTTATCAACATATAATATTAAGTAAATATAAGATTATTAGTTATTTATATTATATAAGAGATTGCTTTGAGCTATAACGCCACCTTTTATTTGCATATTGTTATTTTTTGTAGTTATTTGTTTTTTTGTTCACAATAAACAATTTTATTATTATTATTATATTGATCAGGTTGACCTCTACGTGATTCTTAACGGCCCAATGTAAGTAACGATAACATTGTTAGTAATGGGACAAACACCTTTGTGCTCATGTAATCACTTATCATCAGGTCAGCCGCAAGCTCTTTTGTTCACTGTACTGCGTAAATAATAGGTAGTTGTTCTTTTCTGTCATTTTTAACTTATATAATACTACCAATCTGCCGCGGCTTTCCACGGGTGTACACGTATTATACTATAATATTATAACCTACCTCTCGAATTACTCTTCACTACTAAAAATTGCATTAAAATCCGTAGCATAGTTTAAAAGAACTAAGCCAGATAACGAAAGCCACTTCATTTATACTATCTAATGTTATTTATACTGAAATAAATTTATTATTGATAGTATAGTTACACTTCTAGCCAATTCTTCTGGATTTAAGATGCAAAGGTGAAGCTAAACGGTTTTTAAGCTTTACGGTAAAAAGCTTTTAACTCCTCTTATACAGGACACGAATTTTAAATAACGAAACATTGTTTAAAATTGCACATGCAGATAATAATTATAATCCTCAGCAATTATAGAGCACATTTGGTAAATGACAAGTTGATTAATTACTTTAAATAATGTAATAGCAAAATAAGTATATTATAATGACAATAATACAGAACTAAATTATTATGTTGATAATATAATTTAATTGAATATAAGTATTTTATTACAATATTGATATTTTTGATATATTCGGCTTCTTTGCATGGCTCTTGTAAAGAAAGTTGTAACAAAAATGCTTAAAAATTTAGTTTGTACAAATAGCTAAATAAGTTGTATATGCGTTGCAATAAACAACCGTTTTCTTTATAGCAGAATGAATTGTAATTTTTCCAATAAACTTTGTATTGGAAAGATGTAAAAGATGGTAAAAAATGGCCTACCATATGGGCACTATAAGTGTGAATGATAAATGATGATAAATAATAAAACCAGCGCGTCATGTGGGATGAAGTTTTCTTATCACAGCTGAGCAGAACCAGACCCGATCGGTAATTTCTTACCAACCCAATTTTCTTCATTCATCAATGTACGGTATACTGTGTCTAGAATATATGTACTATTATAAATAGATATAATAAACCTTGGACTAATCTCACAGCGCCGTCTAGACACAAATTAAATAGATCTTATATTATATATACTAGAGAACCGATATACACAATAAAATAATTTTTTGTGTAAATACGTACCTACTAATAGCAGAATATAGACAAAATATTGTATTATTTTATTTTATGTATACCATCAGAAAATAATATGCTTACAAATATAAATAAAGTTGTATTGCTAGAGAATCGAACCCTCAACTATCACAAGGTGAAGTAGTGTGTAAAGTATATATTTATGTATAGGTATACAAATACAACAGACACGAAATGGATTAAAAAGCTAAAATTTTACATTATTAAAATTCTCTAAGTAAAGTTCAATTTTCCTTACTTTCAATTAGATTGGAAAACTGTCCTACTTTGTTTTGAAGCGAAAAGTGTCATAATTTTTATATTTTCTTTAAGGGAAACAAAAAATAATATATTTTGCAGGGAGGCCATTTTAGATTCAATAAAATAGGTAGGCCATCCCTTTGTTTCGAGGGTCGAGCACGCGTTAAGTAGAAGATAAAACATCTTTATTGCCAGTCTTTGTCTCGGTTCCGCCGTTATTATTCTGTATCATCTGTAGCCTTTTTGATAAAAAGAAAAAAAGTAACCCAAAATAAAACTGTAGTTTATTAGGGACCTACATACCTGATAATTCGATTTAGTAAACTTATTGGCAGTTTGGAAAGCCCTATCTTATGTCATAATTCATTTTGATAGAGGTATGAAAACGGACCTACATATCGTTAAGCCGACGCCAGATAGCTTCAAATACGCACACGTCTATAATGTCGCAGTACATGGTATAGGTACTCTAGTCTAATGTTAATATTGACTATAAACCTTCAAAATTGTGCACTGCTCCTTTAATTGACATTTATTCTTTGCATAGTCATTAAATATATAAAAAATGTAAAACGAAACGATTCAATTCAATATCATTGAATTGGAATTAAGTTTTAGAATAGACCGGCAGTATCTAATGTAAATGTTTTGTAGATCCTAACTGACAGATACAATTTTGTTTTTTGCAAACATGTGTTCAAATATGTGATCAAACCTTCGAACCTTTGAAGTTCTCAGGCGTCGCGGTGATATATACAATAAAGAAACATTGCCCCTTCGGCTGCACGGAACTATTTCCCGAACATAATGTCTCGGGTCCCGGCCCCGTGGGACTTTCCAAAAACCCTTTCCAGGCAATTTTTTAAGCAATATATTTGCTCGGTAACTGTTGCCGGAGGTAATGGATTATTAAGTTATTTCATATCGCTCGATATTCCCGTCGTGGTATCTGTGTTATGTAGAAAGTTTGACACGTAAATAGGTCAATTTAAATATCCAAGTAAGCAGATCATATACCTACGTACATTGCATATGAAAAAGTACAATAAATATGTAATAATACTAGCTGACCCACGCAACTTCATCTTCGTGACACTTATTTGACATTTATCATTATTATGGTTATTGTTAACATTATTGTTTTTAAATTATAACCTTGTGTTATTCTGATGTATAAGCTATATTACTAGTAAAGTTTCATCAAAATCCGGTCAGTAGTTTTTGCGTGAAAGAGTAACAAATATCCATCCATCCATCCATCCATCCAACCATATTTACAAACTATCACGTTTATCATATTAGAAGTAAAATAGCCATGTTTCCTTAAAAAAGATGTAGACTTTGTACAAAGTCGTCTGAGTAAGTACACCTGTCTTACCTATTTTAGTCGGCAAATGATATTTTATTAGTTGTGTTGTGATGGACAGGTGAGATATTGCAGTGAAATTACAGGTACAAAGGCATATAATCTTTGATAAAACTAATTTAGATATTAAGGAGAGAACCTTAGACATAGCACATACATGTTAATTTATATTGTAAAACTTTAAGTTGGGCTAAAAGGGATTTGTATCCAGAGCCATAAAACATATTAAAAAAAAACACAGTGTTGTTCATGTATCACCAGGTGACGCTAGTTTACCATTCCAGTCTTATAAACAAATAATTTTAAATTTAGTACCATATTATATAATGATAAATTTAAGATAGTCCCATAGTATTCTAAACTAATATACATCTCAGATGCATAGTAATATATAGTTACAATCGAAACCACATAGTGTTTACCTACGTTCTTATTCAATGAGCCTATTCAATGAGACTTTGCAGCATTAGGTATCTGTAGGATCCTTCATTAAGGCCAGACTATTTATTAAACGGCTTACACACGGCACTAAAATCAGGAGCAATATCAAAGTTGTTAGTGGGAGTAAAGTCAGTCAGTAAGTTAGTTACTGATATCACATTAGAGCTGATTTCACTACTCTCAATGCGATCTAGGTAGTGATGCAGGCCTCTCTTCAACACTGCTCCGATATTGTCCCTGATTTTAGTGTCGTGTGTAATACGACTTAGGCCATATAACTCCCCATCCAATCTATTGATTTTAATGTCCTTTGTCCTAGAATCTCGTTCTTGACATAGTCCATCAGCATGTGGTATTTGTCTTCAAGTACATCGTATTCATCATAGTCTTGTAAATTGCTTTATCTATGATCTGAATAAAATTAAACAATGCAATTTCAAATTCAAAAGTTTCTGGTTTATAGATATACTAGCTACTCGCCACATATATAAAAACCTTCTTCAAAATCCGTTGAGTAGTTTTAAAGGTTTAAGCATACATAGGGACGGACAGACAGCGACAGCACCTGTATTTTATAGTATGTAATGATGATAATGATAAATGAAAACCTTTTATGATTATATAATTATATATCTTTCTTTATTACAATACTGTAATCACTCTGTCCATTAAAAAAAACCGCTTTAAAATCCGCTCAGTAGTTTTAAAGATTTAAGCATACATAGAGACAGACAGCGACAGCGACTTTATTTTATACTATGTTATGATGATAAATTAAAATGAAGGAACTATTTATAAATACTTTTTTCTTGATCCTGCTGCGATAATACAGATTGTTTCTCGTAATAAATAAATAGATTCAAATAGTAAGCGATTGAAAAGAGAAAACAACCTATGAATTTCCATATACAAATAATATAATGTAGCCTGATGGTTACGTATTTTTAGAACTGCAAGGATGACCTATATCCAGCTCCCGTCCGGGACGAGCTGCCGCGTTCTATTGACCTACATATAGGTACGCAAGCTCTGACGTCAGAGCGCCGACGTCACACCGCTATAGGGTTGTTTTATATCAAATTAGTAAAAAACTATATATTAAATAACAAATTATAATTTTTTTATTTATAACTCTTTATTGCACCTTTAAAAAAGAAAGCAAACCAATATACATAGTGTGTAAGTACAAAAGGCGGTCTTATCGCTTAAGCAATCTCTTCTAGACAACCATAAATATGTTTTATTAATGTATTTAATATTAATATTATTTCAAGTGATCAAATTAAAGATTAAGAGAGGGTCGTATTTATATCCAAATGTCGTGATTCCAAATCTCAAAGTGTACAAATAAAGTATTTAAAATATTAAGTACATGGACCGACCTCAAATAAATGAGAACAAGGCCAGGCAAAAGAAAGAAGACGAAAAAAATATTTAATACGTGTTTATTACCCGATATATTTTAATTTATTTGTCTTATATATAGGCAATTATATAACTATATGTACAGTCATATTCTGAGCAGACTAATTTCAACATGTACGTCAAAGAAATAGAATCTGTTGTTGTTTTGAATCCCTAGAATTTTTCAATTAGTGTTCAAAAGTGAAAGTTAGTCTTTAGCCTAGTAGATCTATATTATTTCAACTGAAAACAAAAATATTATTTCTTAGACGAATAAGTATGAATACATATTTATTTATGTAATGGAAATATATATTCTTAGCGATTACAACGCTATCAAAATGTGGAGGAAGAACATAAATAAGATGAATATTTGATTTACTTATAAGAAAATTAATGTTTAATTGATACGAAGCCGTAGTAGCAGTTTAAGAAAAGGAAAATATTTATCGCAATAAAAGAAACAGACATCTTTTCATTGATTGTAATAAAATTGTAAAATAATGATAGCAATGCAAAAACTGTATCTGTAATCTGTTTGCATGTAATTTCATGGTTTCACGTAAAAATGACTTGAGAAATTAGAATGAACTTTTCACAGTATACTTAAATATATATAAAACATAATTATAGGTTGTAGAATAATAAGAAAAAATACTAATAAAGAGTTAAAATAATTGTACAATAGTTTCCAATATGTAACATACATATTATCTCATTCATATTAAAATAATAGATGTTGTCAAATAGAAACCTTAGTTATTGTAGGATTTATTATCAATAGATAAATGAAAATGTATAAATTTCCATGCCTTCAAAGTCGTGGGCATCACTTGTTAAAAAAATATAATTAGATAATCAATCAAAACATCAGAGAAAGACAATTGACAAAGTTAAAAATATATATTACTCTAAAAAGTAATCACACTATTGTAGAAAGTTAAATTGCAATGTAAAATAAATAAAAATTCTTCAAATCTAAAGTTCTGCAAAGAGAAAAATTCTAGGAAGGTGAAATTAAAAATTCTCCATAGATTCCTCGTTTGTACTGCAAAGAGTAATCATTTGAAATAACGGGTAGCTACTGGAGCTTTTATTTCTAGTTTTCTTTGAAGAATCCATTAGATGGCCACGGGAGAGGGAACGATTCGCGAGGAGATGTAGTTTTCAACTCTTTGGCGATTTCTACAACGGATTCACTTGCATGGCACAGATTAATAAAACAACTGTTCATGCATTACTTTTAGAAATACTTCATATAATTATTTTTATATTTATAAATATATGTACGTCGCAGAATTATTGAAAATTAGAAAGATATTTTTTATACAGCATTTTTCACCTACAATGAGTAGTGGTTTGTTTCCTTTGTTTTTTCTTTGACATTGTAGAGATGAAAAGTACGAGATGACCATACAAAGTAAGAAAACAGTCTATATACGATACTAAAATCAGGGACGATATTGGAGTAGTTGTGGTAAGTTATACCCATAATCGTCTTGGTGTCCTATGAGAAATCAGCCTTGTTTTTATTACCCACGAGGCGATTTAAAAAGCGGCCCAGAGCTCTACACACCGTGCTTCATTGCTATTAAAATCAGGGTTTTACTTTTATGAAAGACTTAAACTGTCTCAGAATTATAAAAGTTATAAATTATATATAATAAAATAAATACGTTCAAATACAAACTTTAAAAGTTAGCATGTAGAGATTTTAGTAATTTTATTGCTATGGCTTGTTCAAATGAAATGGTTTCTTAGAAGGATAATTGGAATCGAATTTAAATACAATTATATGCATCAATAGAGCTTTTATAAGTATTTTCATTATAGAAAGTTCTATGTAAATACCTAAATATATTCGTGTTTGTTATAGGCCGATAACAAATATTTTGTTATGGAGTAAAGTTTGACTTGGCGAACAGTGTTTGTTATTTAGAGTGCGTAACGCCAACGTGCCTTTCATTCATTACATAGATATTATACTGTAGGTTACAAAAGCGAATATCAAAGTATAAATATAATAAATGTATGTATCTAAATCGTAATATCTATTAATTTTATGTGTATATTCTACTACACAGTAAAGTGGAGTAAACAATTAGATTTTCCTGCCTAACTGATAAGTTCAATATATATTATAAAAATTAAGACATTAAAGCGTAGATAAAACTTAAATATATAAATGGTTAACTAAAATACGTATAATTCGTTAAATTATAATATTTTAATATAAAAATTGAATAACACATGATTTCAAATTGCCGAATCAATTTAGCGTGATAGCAAATTCTTAAAAGTCGCATTACATTATATTCAAACTTATAAAAGTTTTTCTAAATATAAATACGTCGTTTAAAATCTGAAATCTTGAATTTTATAAACACGAACTCATTTATATTCGTCATACCACATGTCAACCTACGTCAAGCACACGGTCTTTGCAAAAAGTTACATTTTCAAGACTGAATATTACTATTATTAATAAATATAATACTTTCATTAACTGTGCATGAATGAGATTGTTAGATATTATATATCATTATTATCATCATTTCAGCCCGGAAGACGTCCACTGCTGAACAAAGGCTCCTCCAACGGTCTCCACAACGATCGACCAGCGTTGCGCGCATCCAACGCTTTCCAGCAATCTTGACCAGATCGTCGGTCCACCTCGTCGGAGACCTTTCCACACTAAATATTATATACCTACATATAATGTGCGAATATAAATACCTACCTAACTCCAATGTTATCATTGGAGTTATTTAGTAATTAATCTAAATAATATTAATGTACCTAAATAAGTGCGGCAACTATTTCTAGTTTTTTGCACTAAATACTTACTATATGGTGTATATACAGTTTATATGATACTTGGGTACTTAAAGATATAATTCTCCCCTATACTATACTTCGATAATAAGGATTTTTTTGGAATAATAAATCTTTTATTTATTTGTTAATATCGAAATCTTAAAATACCTACTACATTTCCATTATCACCCATTAAATTTTAATTTGTAGTTCTTATTTCTGATTATGATTTTAAGTATAAATTTGATATATATTTAAAAAACTACATCTAAAATATAAATCATATCACAGTTTTGTAGCAATCAGATAGTGGTGATACATAAAATTAAATGATATTTTCGTTCGTTGCCTCTATACCAAGATACTCTGTGATATGATCGTACTGTCAATATGGCTTTACTTGTATTAAGGATAAAATAAATATTGCAAAGACAGTCTGTCCTTCTATAAGCGCGGATTACAATTTCAGCTTATGTACAAATTCATGTTGTCATATTTGTTTATACCTAAGAACAAGTTATATATCTATCTAAAATAACAGTCATTTTAAGTTTAGTTTTCTACTTAATATTAAACTTACATTATATATACACATATTTGATGACTGAAATAAATAGGCTTTAAATTTAGATTGAAACATGACACCAGACTAAATCTCAATTACATGTCTTAAGTTATCATCAACTAACAATTATGTTAGATTAAATTAATTTCTACGTTGAAATCGAAACCGCAAATTATAATAACTAAGTTAATAAACTAACTAATATGGAGATATATTAATTATTCTTTGTATTTATAATTGACTAATAAATACTAGTTAAAAATCAGTTTTGTGTTCATGAAGTAAGTTATTAGAAAAATGATTATCTTTCATGAATGTGTAAATAAAAAATCTTTGATTTAGTGAAAAGAATAAACGAAAAATCTAACCTAAAAAAAAAATCAAGTACTCTGATTTGTGGCCAGGGCTTGTAACTAAATGTATTTGTAAGATATAAGAGGTAATATAAGTAATAATATAGACGAGATTTCTTAATTCATAAAATATTATTACAATACCTAAATATATTAAGCGCCTCTTAAAATCCATAAATTTGCGTTAACACGTTATATTTACAACGTATTATACTCAGAAGATTAATGAAAGTGCGTTAGATGCTAAAATGTTTTTATATTAAATAACGTCTACATTCTACTTCCCCTGAAAATTATTTATGAACATATTTTGAATGAATACACCGTTAAAATTGACATGCTGATATTGACATGAAATAAATGGCGAGAATATGTTCATATAAATTATGAATATATTCTCACCATTTAGTTCTTTACATATGTAGTATAAAACAAAGTGGTCGCTGCTGTTCCTTTATTAGTTATGTATGCTTAATTTAGTTAGCGCTATAAGTTTTTTAGACTTTTACTAGCTGTCCCGGCAAAAGTTGTTTTGCCTTAAAATAAAAAAAAAAATGGGTTTGACTACCCCTAACATTTAGGGGGATGAAAAATAGATGTTGGCCGATTCTCAGACCTACTCAATACGCTCACAAAATTTAATGAGAATCGGTCAAGCCGTTTCGGAGGAGTATGGGAACGAAAACTGTGACACGAGAATTTTATATATAAGATTATCTTATTTAGACCGGAGGAGATTAACGTATGGTTCTTAATAACATTTTAGAATTCTTGTCACCTGACAGGTGTATGAACGAGGATATAAGTACATAATCTAAAAGATCACAAGGCTACAGGTTTTACTTAATACCGCATAATGGGGTAAAGAGGATTATTGGTAATAGGGACTGATGACTCCATTGCTAGCAATGGATCATGTCAGGTTTAGCTCCCACTCACGTTCATATTATTTATCATCGTCCAATGGTGCCCCGCGAACGTAAACCGTTAGCACAGACGAATGGACCAATGCATTATCATCCAGGAAAAAAAAACAGATAATATCTTAAATATCTTATCAATAAAATATTTAGACATTAAATTGAAAGCACCTAAGCGTATATGGAATACCTTCCTATATGCTAATAATATTAACTAAATGTCATATGCCATGAAATATGGTATGTGCAGAGCAAAATCTACACCATGTCTACGAGTGGTCCCAGAACTGTGTATTTATGATCAGTTTGTTTAACACATTTAGGAATGCGCCCGTATTCATAGTGTCTCGACTTGTTTTCCAATTTCACGATCAAATAGAATAGCTAGAATATGTAGTATACAGACACTATAATAAGAGAAATGTGTCTGGTTGCTGAGGTATTTTTTGTGAACAATCTCATACACTCTCCTCGCTATCCCATCGGTGAAGGAATTCTCGTTGTGAAGATTGTGGGCATTAAGTCACTCCATAAGTCCTTCCGGGGATTTGGAGCGCTTTCTGTACCTACTCGCCACCACTTTTTAATACGGTAAAAGGGGTTTAAAGGAGAGACGATAGGTTGTATAGAAGTCATTTTTAATGCTGAAATTATACTTATTTTTAAGCTGTTGAGCAAAAAAAAATCCCATTCTTGGTTTGTAAATATTTTAAAGGGGGTAAAATAAAATAGGGCGTCAAATGGGGATGTTGGGTTAGATTGTTAAATATTTTTTCATTATTTGGTCAAGGTCACTATAATCGGCGGACGAAGTCACGGGCTCAGCTATTTTAAAATAATATTAACTTGCGTATATTATTCATTTATACTTTGTTACGATAATATATTTAGAAATAATATTATATTTATATTTTAATACGTACTTCGTGACATAAGGTTATCAAAGTTAGAAAGCAATGAAATATTCAAAGGTAACTTTATCAAGAATAACAAGTTTCAATTTAGATTTCTAGATTCAATGTCTAAATCCATCGTGACCTTAACATTTAGTAAGGTGATACCCATGTGTCTTATTTAGTATAAAACCTTACGAGTGATATTATCTATACTGAAACCTAGGTATATGTACTAAATGTATACGTATTAATTGTACTAATTTAATATTATATATTAAGACATACTTAGTAAAACCTTAAATCTTAGCAGATATTAATAATATAGTAAAACAAAAGTTTGACCGTTTCATTGAATTCACAATCATATAAGAAGGTACCTACTATACTATTATACATATATTCAAGTAATTTTTTTTTAATTTCATAAAGAAGTTAGGTAAAGTTTAAGTAAGATTTACTTATATTATAGTATAGTTAAACTCAATTATATAAAAATTGTTATACGTAAATGTCAACAATACTCTTTTATCAGTGAAGTTAACAATGTCTATTACATAAGAACGCTTTACGTCTTTCAGCTTTAATATGTAATTCAAAATGCTTCAGAAAAAAAAGATAAAGCAATAAATTAAATCTCTTAAGTTGAAATGAGTTCTAACTATAAACACCCTTTTAACAAATCTTGGATATAAGTACAATAAACAGAGGCAGTACTACAATGTCAGATATATTATCGAATGTAAACTGCAGCAAAATTTATATGTTAACGTAGAATTGATTGTTTCTGACTTTATAATTTTATATATACAACAATATAATACAGCACATTGAGATTAAAGAAATTGAGACTGCTTTATTCGTAATATTAACTGTGCTCAACCTAAAATAAGAAATATATTTAAATATAATATGTTGACCAACACACATAAAAAAATATTAAATATAACAATAACTTTCACGTATAAAAATAAAATTAGTAAAAGTATTTTAGTACGGTTAAGAACACGCACGTGATACTTCTCGTGTTACAGGGGACTAAGGCAACCATTTATCATATACGCCATATTCTAATTTGCCACCATTTTGTAACAAAATAAAAATATATTTTTATATTTGTTTACCATTCCAGTAACATAAAAAAGAATATACCTATTTGTATTTTACTAATTAAAATTTATCCTATTGTCGGTTTGGCTGATTTTATAAATCGAACTACTGTTATAATATTTTTGACAGAACTGATATTTTCCACTTGGCAACACTGCTCACGTCCAGTGGAGCGGGAATATTCTAAAGTTACTCTGTCGGTGTATGCAGCGAACTAAAAAAATATTATTGCTTTTCTTAATGGTGGTCAGAAAATGTTTATTGCTTTTTAATAGAAAATATAAATTCATATATTTTATAATACAATCAGTTCTTCAGTACTATAACAGTTAAGTACATACGATTACAAGTTATAACAATTTTTAGAATTGTAATTATTTAAGTAAGTTATTTAAGTTAAATATTTTTTTTATTGAATTAGAATACAAAATAAAAGTAACCGTATACAAGCTGACCATCACCATCGCCTGTATGTACACAGACGATGGTTATGTATAACAGCACTATAGACATCATATATATATATATCTGATATTATTTGACATCCGCAATATGTCTTGAGCATTGCCATTCCAAAAATATTAGTTTAGTTTAAAAAAAACTGAATTTTTACAGAATATATTCTGTAATTTTACTGCCTAATCACACCCTACAACTGACAAAGCCAGTTTGTAAGTGAGAAAATTACTTTTATAGTTTACTTTTGGTAACAGACACTTCTGACAAAAATTAACTCAAGAACAACAAAATTAACAACACTAAAATGTTATGAAAATTTATCACCGTTTGAATATTTTAAATATCTAACCGTTATACAATTACAGGATGGGAATTGTTTAAGTTTAAATATGCGTAATTAATGAGTATCTATTACGTTTCTTGAGCTCAATAAATAAATATCAGAGCAATAAGAACTGCGGAGTCTCAAAAAGTTGTCTATGATTTATTTTAATTTAACATTTGTAAATACCAAAATTTAAACAATATCTACAGTGAAATTTATAACCCAGACGCCCTTGGCTTCATTATTGAGTGATGTTGTTGAATTAGGTAGAATTATAATTATTGTTCAAGACATTTTAGTTTAATCTTAAATTAGTTAGGGCGCACTGTTCTCTTAATTCCAGTAATTTCCACTTTGATCAAGTTCCATTCATGTTTAACAGAATAGACTCCTTTAGTGAATTTATTAAAATATATAAACAATATTTTTATATGATTCAAGTAAACTGGTATGGTAGTATCTAACAGTGTATTAGACTATATATGCTTACTTACTTAATTATAAATGAGAAATTAAAAAATAAGAGTGTTTAAAAAAATATGTATGTGTATGTATTAGTGACATTACAAGTACATTTTTTTTTTTCATTCACTGCAGCTTATATGGAGACTTAAGACATTAATAGGAGATGATATAACATTTGAAAAAAGCATAATAAAAAGCTTTGTAGTTAATTTTAGATAATTTTAGAAGTTTTATTATTATTGAATATCTAGTAAAAAACTGTATATTCAAAATTTCAGTTCCAGTCCAAGTGACTTAGACTGTACATCAGTGTATCAGCCACGACCAATTATTTATTATCTATACTAATATTATAATTAATTAAGGTTTGTGAGTTTAGATTTCAGGGGTAATCTCCAGTACTACTAGACTTAGATTTTTATTTTATCGTAAACATTTCACACACTGACATGCAATAACAAGGAACGCAAGGCTTGTAAAAATAAAAAATATATAATATACACAGACAACATAATAGCAACACACTAACACAAATTTTCAACACACAGACCGATACAAATGATAATACAAGAAAGGAATACAAATGTTTGCATCGTGCGAGAGAGCAAATCCGCGTCTATAGGAAGCAAAGCTGTGTGCTAAATCGCTAGACTACTGAGGTCATAGGATTTTGAAAATTGGGTGTACTATTTATGGAGGTGTACTATATAAGGAAGGATATATATCATCACGACGAATGAAGGCTGTAAAGGAAAATGTAACGCAACCGCATAGTAATTTGAACCACAAGGATCTGTCAAGAAACTCTTACTATTTTTTAAACTACTTTATACCTACATGATTATATATAAGTATATATATGTTTAAATGAACATAGTTTAAAAGGACTATAATAATAATAATCTCAGGACAATTCACACAACGCCATCTAGACCCAAGTTAAGCTAGCTAAAACTTGTGTTATGAGTACTAGATATCTAATACATATACATAGATTTTTTTTTATAATTACATATATATTTTACATATAAAACACCCAGACCGATACAAACAATCATACTCATGAATACAAAATGTTTGTACCGTGCGAGGAATCGAACCCGCGACCATCGGTCGTAAAGCGGTGTGCTAGATCGCTTGACCAACGAGATCGTCGTACGTAAACGTAGGTACGTAACGTAAACTTTAATACTGTGCCTAACGAATATTGAATACTACATATTTGTCAATTTGTCTTCTTCATCCATTGCTACTAATTATTATAAATTGAATGTCAAACATTACATTGTATGGATCCATTAATTCTACTGGTTATTCATGTAATGTGACCTATATTTCTTAACTGGATTTTCGTGACTGAAGCTATTTAGTTCCTGGCGCCGGTTGACATTGAACTTGTCACGTTTGGTTGAGCAACCTTGTGCGTCTCTACTTGATATTGATGAATTATTTCGAAATCAGATTGATTCATTCATTGATGAGGACTCTCCTCGTTGGAATAATTCTTATATAATTTATTTATTTCATAATAATAGTAACAGTTAAAATTAACTTTTATATCCAGTAATTAAGTATTTATATACTGTAATTCAAGTAGTTAATACTTAAGAACTTAATATACTGGAGATTGGTGATTAAACTAAGTTAAACTGTAGCTTGATAAACGTTAGTAAACATATTTGTCTTAAATACAAATTTTATAAAAGATTCACATCTTTCTTTCGTTAACATTTAAAATGAAATAAAATGAAGTCATCTAAAGAAAAATATAAACGTAGACTGAATATGTTTTATAAATAAATGTTGATTTTAGCATTACAGCCATTTAATCTTAAACTTATTTTAGCTAATCTCTAATAAATCTAATACTAAAAATAATATAAGCTTATTTTTGTGATGTTAATTTGTACTTATATTCTAGAGTAATTGGGACGTACATATTAAGATATAGTATTTTTTTTAGATTAATAGATTGTATATATGTGTTGCGTATAGCAAACAGCAACAAAACACAACACCGACTGAGCGATGTGATTAGAGCTCACACCCATCGTTTTGAATTCTCTCTGTATATATAGTACGGACTTTCAAAATTGAAATCGATCATCAAAATTTATAATTTACCAAATTAATCCAAGAAATTCAAGCGAAATCCATAATTTCTACACCCCGTAATCTGTTGAAGCCATCATCACGAAAATTATATGTATTATAGATAATACACAGATATACAGACAATATAGATTATTGTCTATATATTTTATATTGTATAATGCAGCTATTATATGTAGCTTATATTCTTAAATACATAATACAAAAATATATAATATTATAACAAAATATTAATTATAAGTTCTCAATCTCTTCGTTTCAATTTTTTTCCTTTTTTTCGCGATATTCGAAACATTTCTACCTAATAAACATTATCATGACAAATATCCCGTTTATATGATGTCTACAATTACCGAAAGTCTGTTAGAATTAGTACTGTATTTACATTTTTCTTTCAAATAGGTATTAACTTGTATGCTGTACAAAGAATTAATAATTTAATAACAAAATAACATAGCTTTCAGCCCGGTACGTTCAATCAATTTTTTAATCAAGTATTGTTTATTTATTGATATTAAGTTTTGGCAATTTATTATTCAGTCTAACCGTCTAGCCGCTATTGTTTCTGTCTGAATATTTTCTATGCAAATGATTTGATGCACATTGCAACGAAATCCGACGGTTGTATCGACTCAGAACTATAATATTAGCTTTCATTTAGATTTTACGCTGATACAATTCATGGACTAAATTCTTTATTGCCTTCAATTTCAAACTGTTGTCTTAACGATTGCAATATATATTGTTGTGGATATACAAAGTCGTAAGCAAGTAATTATTTATGAAACTGAAAACTTTCCATAGGAACAAATTAACTACTGGAAACTTTCATCGTAACAACCATATGGTCATGTATGATTAATTGACTCGTACCAATACGGGAGGTTAAAAAATATTTCTGAACTAACTACGAGCCCCAACTTTGCACGGCGTGTAGAACATATATTTTTTACATTTCTCCTTACGATTTGAAAACAAAACATTTTCATAATTTCAAATCTTTGAAACGTATTGTTAAAATCACAACAAACTAAAAGAATTAATCAAATAACTGCTGTTGATCTGAAGTGATACTTCAGATCAACAGATCACTTACATTTGATATAAAAATAATTAACGTATGTATTTACGTTATATAAAAGCAATTTGTTTATTATATTAATTGTTTATGTTCGTATTTATGAGGACAATACGCGTTACAAGTAGTTCGCTGTTCGTGACAACATCATGCTATCGGCTTATGAATAAGGACTCCTGTCGACACCTAAACTAGAAACTGAGAAAATGCAACGTGTGAAGTTATAATTCATTTTAAATTAAAAATATACACATAATTATACTGTTTTCATAACATACAATTATACAACTAAAACTATACTACGATTATATGACAAAGAGAAATGATTCATTTATCTATAAATAGTCAATAAACAAAGTCGCTGTTTCTCCGAGTATATCTTTTAAACCACCATTAAATTTAAATTAAGAACATAATAATTATAATAACTGGCAGTATTTATAACATTCTAAAATAAATAATTAAAGAAATAATTATGCGTTCTATATTTGAAAGTCTTCGAGAAAAGGTTATACAAGAGAGAAGATTATTATGTAAAACTGAGTAAGTATCCACATCTGATTCCTATGAATGAGGTTATGAATTTGAAAGAGACCTCAAATGAAGGCATTAAAGAATTGTGGTATCTTTGCTTTTCGATTTTAAAGTCATTAAGTCAATTTTACTAGTGTTGATCTATAAATTTATATAATTTATACTCTGTGTATTTCTTGTTCTATTTGTGATTTGTTTTTTTACTTTGATAAGTATTTTTTTAATTACCTATTATAATTTGTAATTGTGTACGTACGTATTATATGTAAAAAATTAACTAATGTTGATATATGAATATATTTTATTTATTCTGTTCTATATGTTGTTTTTTTTATATACTTTCATAATTTTTTTTTATATTTACCTATAATTTTTATGTGTATACGTACGTATTACATGTAAAAACCGTATATAACCTTGACAAAATAGGTACCTATTTTCAGACGCAACATATATTATTGTTCCAAAGATGTAACTGATACCGCTTCTTTTGGATTCAATCCAAGTAAAGTCGAAAACATAATGACGTCATGACTATCACTATGAAGGCCAAAGAGATCAAATCGCTCAGTGACATCCATGTGTAAAAAAAAATACATATGTCTCACCAGATACATATATTTATTTATAGTACAAATATATCAAAATCTACTCTTTATGGTTAATTTACTCAGTAATACTTATATAGGAAGAATCTATTATGGAAACTACAAACATAAAATTTTCTAAAAATAAAAAATCTTTAAAATTATTCCAACAGTATTTCAAACAAAATATGATTATTTATTGAGATAAAACGACGTTTTTCAAAATTTAGTCACCGATATACTTTCTCCGTTGTGATATTAGTATAGCAATATTTTATTCAATTGAAATTTATTGTATCGTATAGATATCCAATAGAAACGTATCAAAAAAAAAGAAAATAATTTTAATACCAATACCACACCCAATTCTAATACAAAAATGTATCAATTCTAGTGTATCAACTGTTAGAATTACATAAAGCCAGCGTGGCGAATTTTTTACGAAACCGTCGCCATTATTTAAGACCATTTATTGTTTTTTTCCGATAGTTTATCTTCTATACATCTATCGTATATTTCCGTGAAGTTCCATAAAGCTTTGGAATACAAAACGAAAGAATAGTTCGCGCCAATAACAACAGCGCCCACGCTCGCAGCCTAGTTCTCATTGAATGTGTATACAGTGTAATGATAGACGAACGACAGTTTGTACAAGTTTATGTGTCGCTGGTGATAGTGTTTGAATAATAAACTGCTTTGTGACATAAAAATATCAACTGCGATCTGATTGAATACACGTTATTAGGGTTGTTGGTCTAATTCTGAAATTGTCTGTAATACATTGTTATAGCGATAAGACCGTCTCAGTAGAAGTAGAATTATACTAAAATTTAAAACCCCAATTACACTACTTCCTGCAAAAAAAGTAAAATATTTCTTCTAATTTTTGGTCTTTATTTTTATTGTGCCAGTATTATCGAAAACTATTCCAAATTTGAAATCCATAGGCTATGCGTCGTGATGGGCATTATGTTTTATCAATATCGTCTTGGTTCTAGAAATAATTCTTCTTTATTGAATTGTTCTTGACACTCAAATCAGGTATGGAGTTAACGTCAGATCAAATAACTGAAGTTAAAAAGTTATATTCTGTTACTGATTTAAAAACAATCAATTGATATTGCTATCATAATCAAAGAATGTTCATAACGTTACTTAATTACCTCATCTTCGATTAACTGTCGATATCAAAACACCTACTGAATGTTTGATCTTCGCTTCTAACTTTAAATGATACATAACGATTTTCATACAAGCGGTTCGACGTAATCTCCGGTTTATCTGAGTTGATTGTGAAGCTGTCTCCAGCATTTGCAGATGGGATATTAATGTATCCGTATAATAAATGCTAAGTACAATGGAGCTTTCGTCTCTTTCTTGTCATTCTCAGTGTAGATTAAACACGGCTTTATCTTAAGCGTGGAATATATCTCAGTATTAGAATACTTACTGCAGAATTTAGTGAACGTTTGTTGGAGAAATTATCCACCGTAATTAAAAAAATGTTTTGACACATAATAAGAAGAAAATGTATATATTTTTACAAAAAGAAACAACAATATCATACCTCTATGTTCCACATACCATGTTCAAAATTATATTCTTTTTTTATAATCTAATGGCTCGCAATAGAAACTATAGTTATTGTCACAATGTGCAATTAAGTACACACACGTACTGTGTGTGTGTGTTTTATAAGCGTTGTAACCGCCCTTATGGAATCGATGGCTAAAATTGAACTCATGTAACAACCTACACTAGTTCTTAAAAAGAAAAGGATACACAGTTGCACACAAAAATTACTTAGTGAGGCGGGCTTGCGTATGAGGACAAAACCGTTATAAATAAATTTAGGCGTACAGCTACTTACAAGTAGGCATTGGCTAAAATAAAATAGGCTAAAACAAATTGGTAACGCAGTTCCATACAAAAAGTATTTCATTAAAAGTGATGCAAGCCTGCCTATTAATTACTGCTTTAAAGATCTGAATTAAATAATCCACAAACATTTTTATGAGTCATAAAGAAGACACTAATAAATTAATACGTTCTATCATGTTCTATATTGAAGTCTGCTATAAAGCGGGAACAAACTCCGTGACATATTCTAAGCAGAATTAATTGACAATTTCACTTATTTATTGTTTGAAAAAAATCTTGCTTATCCGTGTTTAATTCAAACTTCTTTATTTTTGAAAAACCTATTAGCTATGTATTATAAATAAAAAACAAACCCCTGTGGAATATCAATTTTATTATTTTTTTATATCTATATAATCATATAAATAATACGGTAATAAATATATAATTACTCTAAATAAAAATAGGTGTATAAACATATACATCGTAGGCTGATAAAGAGCTAATTATAATTTCAGTTATAGCTACTTATTTTTATATAAAACTATATAATCTGTGATACGATATTATTAATCAAGGTATATTCCAAACGTAGTAACTTGGACGAAGGCTGTGGTAACTTCTCTCTGGACATCAACGTAATTATCTCTCTCGTAATCCCATAAAAAAGTAACGGCATTGTTGTAACTTTGAGATCTCTTCTGGCCGATGGTGACCACAGTTATTATTCGGTAACGGTTGAAGGGCATAGCTTTAATTCTACGCATCAATTCACCAGCGATGCGAAGAGCTGTAGCAGGAGATTCCTGTTCACAATTTTTTTTATGTAATCTTAATGACTAACAAAGGCAACTGACTATCCTCCAGACAATAGGTTCCTACTAATATTATAACCGCGTTATAAATTTATGAACATTTTATCATAAATTTTAACCCATCCATCTGGATGAGTTGCTGTTTGTTATTTTTCACCTAAAAACTAAACCTATTTTATATGAAACTGTACAGTGTTATACCTTATACATCAGAATAACATATAGACTACAAAATGTGACGCAGACGAAGTTGAGCGGATTAGCTAGTCATGTATATACACGAACAAATATCTCGTTATCACATAACGCGAATGATATCCCTCATATGTTGCCATTCAGGTGGACTAAGATGTCACGTCTTGGTACCCTGTAAAGTTGCTGCCATATCGTACCCTTTAATCGAAACTCATTTAACAAAGTAAGCTGCTTGGTGGTTCCAATAGGTGGCATAGAGATATCGTCATCTACTTATACAATATTATTTTTGTACATAGTTGACTTTAGTAAAATTTGTTGCCTTATTACGCGATACAAATAGTGGTACAAGATTATAGACAGAATACAGTAGATAGCAAAAGGAGAGTGTTCACAATAGGGTTCACATTTGAGAATAATTTTTATTGGGCGCTAATAAGAATGTTATAAAATTGCCAGTGAAAATAAAGGTAGGCGTATGTTATTTTTAGTTTAATAATTTAGTTGTAAAAATTAATTTTACCAAGACTTCGTTCTAGGAAAAAGTCTTCAGTCTTGATCAAATTTATGAATTATGTATATTATAGTAAAATTACTTTACTTTATTATAGTAAATTATATATAAAGTACGAGCCTAAACATTTTAGATTAGAAAAATATCAGACGTGTTTTTTTATACCCAAGAAAGATGTATTTTTTTAGTCTAGAACTTTTAATTAGTTTAGAAATTTTCTTCTAGATTTTTATAAATTAAATAAGGCAGACTTATTGCGGAAAATATTGTTTTTAAATAAACCTTAAAAAACGGATTTAATTATAGAATATATAAGCAAATAATGAATAAGTCGTATATTATACGAGTATAACGAAGAAGAAAGTGTATTTGGTGTTAGTGCCTCTCTGTTTGTTTTCATTTCACAACTAAACAGAATGAAATTTGACGTAAATATAAATTGTATGATAAACATTGACATAAGCTGTCTTTAGTCGCATGTAGGCTTAATTAATTGAAGCCTATTAAAAAATTCTGTAAAGTAAGCTATCGTTCATCTAAAAAAGCAAAATTACAGGCTTTATTAATACGGAAATACGTGTTAAATTACATTAGCAAATATTTAAATTCAACCTGAACGTTGTACTTATGTCCAGTGAAATATTCATCCAATAGCTCTTCAGTAGCACGCTTTACTGTTGGAATGTGAAACTTCACAAAAGGATCCAGTTGATACGTGTTTAAATATAACAGCGGCGGACGTTTAAACTCTATACCAAGCTGAAACATTGTTAATAAAATTAATAACTTTATTTTTCTGAGTATTATAGTCAGACAGAATATTACGACAGTTTTTTTTATTATTGGGGTTTTGGGCTAATTACAGGTGTTTATACCTCTCTCTCGTTTGGAAAGTTTACACTCTATCCTGTAGAGATAAAAGCCATCGCTCCTAAGAATATCCATCAATTCTTGTCCCTGACGGGTCTAAGTAGCGCTCTCTGAAAATCGAGTTCGTACTCGCCCTTTTTCATAACAAATTATTGTTAACTGTCATCAGTTAACAACAATTTCAATTGAATGATGAAAAATTCCAATCTTGACGTATTATAATTCATCCTAAGTAAAAATATGTAGAAAAAATAAGATGTTAATGTACTTTCTCTCAATTTTATTTTTCTATTAGGTACCTGAGATGTTCTTTCCATAGGTCTTATACCAGGCACTCCGGCAAATCCAAAGGACGTTCGTCTTACTTTCATCCTACTCATTGACTTAATACCCGCAACGGAACGGGTTTGCGACCGACTCAGTAGCATCATTGAAACTTTACTTTTTTTAGGTTCCGGGTCTCCCATTATACCTAAATAATAAAATATGAAGATATGATAATAAAAAGTATATAATTATAGTAATGTGCAAGTAATAACAACTTTTTGTTATATTATAAAGAGTTACGAAGAACAGATTCTGTCAAATAAATATGACGCTAGTTTTTTTTTTATTTTCAGTAAAATAAAGAGGCTGTAGACAGAAACTATGCAGTATGAACATTACCTACTCCAGATACTTACTACTTATCTATTACCTATTGTAGTACATTAATAGTCAAATATTAATCATTAAAAATAATATATAATAACGATAATGTATGAATTAATAATATCATGTTAAGTGTTACAAAACAATTAACATTAAACAATAAACTAAGATAATTAAGAACATGAAACATGGCTGTGTGAGAGCAGTTCCCTTTGCCTTTCCTTTAAAGGATAAACGGTACTAAAAAAAATAACTTACATTTATTTTACAGGAAACACGCATACTAAATTTCAAAAATATCATTCTAAACTATATATTAAAAATATCTTTCTATCATATCCTAGATATAAGAAATAGATAGTTAACAAATGATAAGAATGAACATAAATAGGTCAGTAAAGTTACTATTTCACAAAAACCCCAACAATATATAAAAGGTACGATACCTGGGAACAAAGATTTCCCGTCAAAAATACTTTTTTGCGTGTCGACAAAAAGGTTTTCGGATAAAAGTCGGCGCCGATACTGACTACGCTTCTAGAATGTCCTGTATTTGTATTCATGCCACGAATTTCCTCCTCAGAAAAGTTTCACGTTGCCTTAAGTGGTTGCTGTAAACATTTTGTTTGAATATCAATATTCTTAAGATATTAGCCAAAAATTATACTAAGTAGTCTTTATACTACAGTTACGTTGTTCTATAAATAAAACCTATTAAAATAAAATCAGTAAAAAAATAATTATCGATATATGTTCATTATTTACAGTCAACGAAGTCCAGTCTAATAATAACTTACACATATTTGAAGATGGTAATAAAGAAGTATTTTAAAATTTTTATTTATTTGTCTATTATTATTTAAATGTAATTTAAATTACTCTGTTAGCTAGATATTCAGACTACATTTGTAATTGTATAGAGAAAAAGTACATATATGTGTGAACTACACATAAAGCTATAAAGTAGTTTATTCGAAGCTGTTGTTTACAGTATGATAAATAATATATTTATACAATGTTTCTTTATTTCATTCATTTATAAAATTATTGACGAAAGCATATATTATCTACATGAAATCTGAGAATCAACTTATTTTAGCTCCTTCTACGACATTCCACGACCATCGACCCTCCATGACAAAAATACAGTATAAAGCATTGAAATGCAAGTGGTATTGCATTAGATGCGAGTGATAGCAAGCTACGTCACTGTTCGTGTTCAGTTATAGGTCAGTTAAACGAATATTCACCCCAGTACCACAGAGTATGTTTCTCTGAGTAGGTTAACTTAGTAACAATATAGTTATTATAATTTTATCTTGACAGCGCAGCAGTATAGTAATAATTGACTGGCCGAAAAGATATAATATATGAACTATAAAAGTATGTGACCAGTACGTCAGCAACTAATAACTACCTACATTCTATGGCTTCACCGGTACAAAACAATTTCTATAAATTTTTTGAAAATTAAAAAAAATCTCAATTATATATTTTATCGATATGGTGTTATTTTACAAAATTAATTTAATTACTTAATGTATTTTCATCAATTTGTTAAATTCCGCAACACATTGTTGCGGAATGTCACCATGTCGATAAAATATATAATTAAGATTTTTTTTATTTATAAAATGATGTAAATCCATTTATAGCTACCACAGCTATAAATGTTTTTGGTGGTAGTAATTTGTTTTAGATACAATACTGGCTTTTTTATACTATGTCAGAATGGTACTGGGTGGGACTGCGAGACTGAGATGTGACCGATAGTGGGATTAAGGGACTACGTAGGGTTGCTTTTTTAAACTTAAATTAGAAAACATGAGGCTACACTGTCTCCAGCAGTCACGGCTAATGTAAGATGTGGTTGCAATTTCTTTGATGGTAGTAATCACTTACTTGTTAAATTAAAATATAATTTATGTACACTATTTGCACCTTATTACTTAGATTTCCATATTTCCAACACTGATTTTAATATCGAATTTATTAGCAAAAATAGACTTTGATTATCGAAGTTTCTAAAAAATACATAATTATTAATCATATCGTCAGTGAATGTTATATATTTTTATGTGTGTTATATAGGTAAGATATAGGTCATAGGTACAATTTTTAAACGATATAGGTACATATCGTGCGGAATTATTGAATGAGTCTTTGTTGAGTCTTAATGGTTCTTTAATGAAATAGGCCAGTCATAACTCTGATCTCATAAAAATGCATTTAATTCATTTTGTATGGCAGAGAATAAGAATGTTTTGACTTAAATAAACAGAAGTGCAATGGCAAACTTTTAACGACACCTTACACCACAAATGCACATATTTTATTCGTTATGTACATTTTTCCTACTATCTACTACTATAATTTGTAATTAAAGTGTCCGTTAGAATGTTATCAGCATTTTCCACATACTCTGAATAAAAAACCTCTAAAAATGGAGCAATGATAAAATTCACAAAATTTTACTGTATTTCAAATTGTGCTTCTGTATATTTGTTTTCTATATTATTTATAACTTGACAATAGAATACGTTGGCAATTATCTTCACTTAAATAACCAATATAAGCGCTTTCGAACAGCAAATATATATAATTCTTTTCGCACTTTCCCAATATTGATTCAATCAAGACGTATATTAAAGTTATACCCGATTATTATTGTTTAAAAAAGAAGAATTTTACATATTTAATATTTTATAATAAATTTATTATATTATTTAATATATATTATCTCTATAAGTTTCTGGCATATGAGGAGAAATTATTTCAAACTCGCAACCCGTACCGGCTGCGCATGAATGAAGAATTCTCTAATACTTTACACTAATTAATAGTCTAAGTTAATCCTGAAGTACAATGGGTGGCATTCTAATATAATCATACATAAATACAGACATTCTCTCTTTATAATATTAGTACAGATAGGCCCTTATTGTTGTTAACGACAGACAAATATTCGATTTTAAAAAATTACTTAACAGTTTTTTTCTTTTATTTAATACGTTATAGAACATAATAAATAAAAAATAAACATTTATTTAAAAATTGAGAAAATGTGATTGTCCTCGTCTTTGAATTTAGCATTAGCTATGTAAAGTACAGTGACGTAAGAGAGTTAGGTGCAACGGGTGCAAGGGCCTCAAAGTGCATTGAGCTCGAGATAAAATGCTGGCATTATTATGTAAGGTATGTTTTTATTATATTCACGTACAGGCGAACTAGTAATTTCGTGGA
The DNA here is from genome assembly GCF_030625045.1 of Achroia grisella. Taxonomy (NCBI): domain Eukaryota; kingdom Metazoa; phylum Arthropoda; class Insecta; order Lepidoptera; family Pyralidae; genus Achroia; species Achroia grisella. The sequence continues at coordinate 580,741 of NW_026712864.1, read as the reverse complement.
GTTTATTTTGTATTTAAATTTTACAGACTCGACTCCTGTGTGAGGTAAGCAAGCGAAATACAGCAAGCTTTTCATGAGTATTTACATTTGTAAATACAAATTACCTGGTAAGTACTTGGACATGACAATATAATTTTTTTTATAGGTACAGTCGTAAAAAGGTCTTTGTTGAATGAAAAATTTTGTATTTAAATTTCCGATTAAAATTAATTCCAATTTGTTTGTCATCATAATCATCTATGGAGAATAAATGATCTACAATTTAACTCTAGATTATATCCGGCTTTATTGATATTAAGTTTTAAGTAATATTAAGTTTTTTTAATGACTTTAGGAGTGGTTTAAACCTAGACCAATTAGACTACGTTTCGATCGAGTTTTAACTGTATTAAAATACGGCTGATGAAATATACCTCTACGATTATTTCCTAGTACGCCCTTTGTCTGCAGATTATCAGATTTTTAACATATTCATTAAAGAATAAAACTATACAAGTACTGAATAAATGATATTATTTAATATAGAGTACAAAAATACAGATAATTCTCCAGAGAGTTGTTTGTAAGTTCAGGGCCAATGACTTCAGTGCAACAGTGCATTGCGCGGTGCATTCAACCTCATGCTTACGTATAATAATTATAGGTACATGTTACTTAGGTAAGTATTGTTCCATTCTTACCAGTATTCAATTAATTGCAATATAAAGCTATGTAAGTACCACCCGTACCATATTTACTGAGAGTACAGAGGTACCCTCAGTATTTACTGATGTACATATTTATGATATGGGTTCTAGGTACTTGGTCTTTGCCTATTTTAGGAGTGAACATAGGTTAGGATTACAGATTTTCAGAATACACTAGTAGATATTATAGGAAATTTTTATATTCTTCTGGAGAAAATCATAACAGGAAATATATTTATTAGATCGACATTCCTGACTATTGTCGTAAAATGTATATCTAATATTTAGCCGGAATTGAAAGCTTAATGCAAAATGGACTTGATTGGCAGGACGTATAAAGCGAGTACTATCATAACAGCCATTTTGTATATCTTGATATACATAAAGAACATTATAATTCTGAATAATATGCATTTATTAAAATGTTTTTACTCTCTGGAAATGTGAAAGTAAGAAGAAAAAAAAATCAAACTTTAATTAACTGAACGACTCCATCGGTCAAAGGAGTATTAATTGTATGCATAAAATACAAAATACTCCTTTTATTTATACAACGGTGCGAACAATGAAGTATTAAATAAAACATGATTAACTACTTGATGAAATAAACACAAAAGTCGGAATGAGAAACTGAAATAAGAGCGCGCCATTTAATTAATATTCGGCAATAAAGACAGACATTTTCTTTAATGACGTCGACCCGGTCTATTTCAATACCGACTGAGTGCCTAATAAAATAGATTCATGTCAAATGTCAAGTGGAAAAAGTTTCGAGTGATTCTAGAAAAAGGTCTTCATGATAACAGAACACTGAGACTACATAGCATGTATATAGATTTCAAAAACAGAGAAGATACGTATTGGTGTGGATTGTGTTGTTTTGTTTGTTACTCAGAACTAAGTTGTTTTTAAATTTAAAATCTGATGAGACGTATTTGTAAATATGCCTTAAAAGGACGTGGGTACTGTAGAATTAACTTTATCAAGTTCTAAAGTTTGATTTATACATCAAAGAAATGTATGTAAACTAACAGAGTTTGTTATTGATAGAAGTCAAGTTTATTATCGTTTTTTTTTGTATAAAAATATTAGAATATATTTGACAAGAAATATAATTATAATATTTACTATTACATTTATTGAAACATATAATCGGGTTCTAGAAAGGTCGGTGAACATAAAAGAGAATGGGGGGATTTATTTTCGGACTAATGAACATTCATACCTGAGGAAAGATTGAATAATATATAAGTTACAGAGTAGATTTGATCCCGGCGGAGCTGTAACTCAGCGCACCGCTCCTGGATTTGGTCGGGAAACGTGAAATAGTAATGACGATTGGGTAGCTAGCTCGTTTTGTGAATGTTTGTCATTATAATTTACTTTTGTGGCTTGTTAAATGTTAGAAAATGTTTTCTATTTACCATTTAATTTTTCAATAGTTTCACTGAATAGCAAATATAATAAAAGAACAAAAATATATGTACCTACTATTTTAATCATAATAATAAATTTAGAATGTTTCATACATTTGAATCTTTTTAATATAATTCTATTCTTGTGCATGCTATATCGTATCATTAATTTTAAGCCTCTGTTTTATGATGATTACTTTAACCGGAAGATATTGGTTCCGCATTATTTTTATTAGAATTTACTTTAATACCCATGTACATTTTACATTAATATATTATCTATTTAAATAAATTATTGAATAACAATTTATACTTTGGTGACTTCATTTGTATAACAATAATAGGAGCCAAATATTATACTTATAATTAGACAGGTATATTATTACAATTTCAGACCTTAATTCTGTAAATAGCCATGTTATATGCCATGCCCGACCAAGTCACCCACAACATTACAGCTTTGTTCCGAAAAAATGCCAATAAGTGCATATCTAGACCACCAATATATCAGACGTTGACCCTTTTCATGTAGATACTCACACAAAGTCTTTGGGGCATAAAATCTGTAGGTATTCACTGAGCAGAAAAATCAATCGGGCAAAAAACGCAAGGACTAGGTACCGCTGACGAAAACATTTTGGGCATCGGAATAACATTGATTTTATTACTACTTCCTTTCTATATATTTCTATACATCTATTTATAAGGACATACACTATGAAGATATATAGTTATTTTAATGTTATACACGTATACGAATCAATTATACTCTAATACTGCAATGACATATATCTTTCAGGCGTGTCAGGAGTTCAATTGTCTCTGTGATTGACTCTCTGTCCTATTTTAGAGCAGATTAAAATTGATACCTCCTGAGTCTAAGTTCGAATATCAATCCTTTGTAATAAATTCGTAACCATCGAGAAGGAGTTGATCTTCAGACACTCTATACTTCTTCCGTGGGTTTGCAGTTAAGTTACGGTCTATATGCATGTCAGTATAGTCTTGTATTTTATAAATGGATCAGCTTAAAGAAGGTACTGGTGAAATAAATTATTTATTAAATATATGGACGACATTTATATGTTTGCCTCTGTATATAAGGTCTAATGTTTTTCTATACCCTAGGTATAGAAAGGTAGTAGTTAGGTACTGTTACCTATATACGTAATTAATGAGCCTTGAGATTATTATTGTCATGTTATACAACGTATGAACTTGTTACGTATAAAGAAGCATGAAGAAATAAAAACTTTTCCAATTACAACACTATCTGTAATAACAAATGTTGTTGCTTTTATTTGTTTTTCCTTTTATTACAAGTAATACAAAATACAATAACAAAGGTTATTTATTATTGGTACCTATCTGCCAATAACATTTTTTTCCATCAAACCTTAATAAATATCATAACATTCGATGGAACCGAACGGGTGTGTTTTATTTACTCAGGTACATGTAAGTTGTGATTTCATTTATTATATTAGCTATTAGTTGTGCCTGCGACTTTGCGTATTATACATATTAGTTGAAATAATATAAACCTAAAACATTTTCGGAAGAGGATATTTTTTATGATGAACTACTGTCAAGCAGAGATAAATTAATCTGATTGATAATATATAATTTTTGGTTCTAAATTACATATAATGTAATAATACTTTAATTAATAGGAATATTTATTTATTTATTAAAACTTACACAAATAAAGGTGCATATGGCGGCCTTAGCACTTTAAGGCATTTTCAGCCCGTCAACCATAGGCCAAACAGAATTTTACGTGGGCAGTGCATTGAAAAAAATATATAATTTAAAATTACAAGGTAATAAAACTCTGATTCATTTTAAACGAGCTCATTATAATAAGTAATACTGAATAAAATATAATAAATTAAATAAATAATTGCATGTATACACATAAAATATAATGTAAATTTTTCTTTTGCATTTAATGTACTAGTCTTAAAAAATATTATAAACACTACTAAAACATCTTTAAATGTATTACATTTCGCCACATAAAAGCAACATATATAATAATCAAAAGTGACATATAAAAAATATATCAAACTAAATCAAGCCAACACACATACATACATTTTGAAGGATATATGTAGTGTAGTACACAAGATATATACTACGAGCGCAGACGAAGCGTGATATTTTGCTTTTTAAATTAGATGACAGCTTGGTGACCATTCTTTAGAACTATGTAATTAGTCTCGACGCTGAACTAGTATCTTCAGCGTCGAGACATACAGTTTTTTTTTATAAATACAAGTGCAATCAGTCTGCAATTTTATCTTTATGTACCCTTTTGCTGCATCCTCACTAATAGGTACAGTCGCGTACAATGATTTACAAAGTTTTCTATTTTTGTCTCGGTGACAATAAGTATGTACTCTCACTTCAAATACTTTGACGCAAATTGAACTTGATTTTTTTTAACCTGAAAATTCACTAAGCTATCCAAACTTAGTAGCCCTTTTAATATGAATACTGATCAATTAATACAAATACTTAAATACATGTTTACACTTATATATACATAGACACATTTAGATAAATATACAATCACGTTTACTATCGAGTAGTAACGCGACCATCGGTAGTAACGCATAAGATACCGAAGTCGTAATTAAAATATGAAACTGCTTATTAGTAGGTATAGATTATGCTTTTTGTCAGTTTATAAATTATTATAATCTCTAGGTTTGACGATTTTTTACAAATAAATAAGTTATTATTATTGTTATACATTTTCTGTTTTCCATTGATCATCTTAAGATAGCAACCCTTTCATGGAGCGTTGAAATTACAGTGTCCAGCTTAAATACACCATTATTCGTTGTCGCAGTTTAATTAATGACTAAACTATGTCGCCAGTTAATTAGAGTTAGCGGAGTGACTGATAACGTACAGTTATTGCAACTACAGTCTCTAATAGTGATTGCGATTTATTTGATCTATACAACTCCGATACAATATTGAAACCGATATCCGATACAATATTAATTGAGTATATTTTTTTAAAAGCAACTCACCTGCAATTCCCTTGGCGAAGCGGATGCGATGGTTGATTGTTTTATTTTTTTACTATTATTGGCCCTTTATGCTATTAAGAATGTAAAAAACTCAGTATCGATTGGATAATTATATTTTTATATATTTTTATTTAGATGGATTATTCATTAATTGTTTTCAGATGCCACCTTTCAAAGGTATTTGGAAAATTTAAGCTAATATTTTTAAGATTTCTTAAGGGCCGGCAACGTGCACGTATCACAGCTGGTGTCTCAGACGTCCATAGGCTACGGTAACTATTTACCATCAGATGGGCCGTATGCTTGTTTACCACCATGGTAGTATAAAAAAATATTCTGTAAATGTCTATTTGCATAGTAATGTTATAAATTTGTAATTAGTGCTTAATTATAGTCATAGAGAAAACTCTTCACAAGAAAAATAATAATAAATGACACCTACCCCTGGACAATTCACACAACGTCACATAGTCCTAGATAAGTAGGGCTTGTATTATGTGCATACTAGACAACTGATATATAAATACTTAGATTTTTTTTGTAAATACATACATAACATTCATAGAAAACATCCAGACCGTTACAAACAAGCATACAAATGTTTGTACCATGCGAGAAATCGAACCCGCGACCATCGGAAGTGAAGCGGTGAGCTAATCCGATAGACCACCGAGATGGTCAATAAATATAAATGTATAAATAAATAAATTACAATATCCTGTAAGCGCTTTTGGACGATTCCGAACTCAGGTATTCATCTTGTTCGAGCTGATACCACCTACAAAGTTAATTAAGGAAATCTTAAGAAGCTCAGCTTAGCCTTCTTTATTAACTGGATAGAAAAGTTTCGTTATTTAGCCTTCAGGAATTCTAATTATACTAGGAAACGGTCTTTTGTTTAACCATCGTAATGCAATGACAAAAATATCCTGATCTATGTTTTATGAGACTTTTATTTACCTATATTGTTATCAAATATATTATATTAAGTAGGCCATGTAAATGGGACAACTTTATCTACATCTTATCAAAATTACTATAATTATTCATATACCTAATATTTATAATGGCTGAGATAATAGTAGTTTTATAATAATTCAACACTTCCTGGTAAACTGGACTAATTTGTGGACCGTGACCACTTTTCGGACGATTTTCAATATATTTATTTATTTATTTAAACATAGATCACGTAAAGTACGTTATAAACTCCCAGTCAATATTGGGCAAACAGAGATTCATATTCCATAAGCTAAACTATTTAAACGCTAATAATAGTTTATAATAGTAAACTATTTGCTATTTTTATTTTTTTTCAAATTTCGATTTCGATTTCAAACGCACTGATTTAAAAAGTAAAATGGCGGGAAAATTCAAGCGGGAAGGCGGCTCGTAAGTGTGTTGCAAAACTTTGTATAATATATGTACATGCGTATTCAGCCTCGGTTTCACCCTCGTAAAATTTACAGCCTATATAGTACAGCACTTTACAGTAATATAGCTAATATAATTTTTGTGTGAAATAGTAACAAACATCTATCCACACTCACAAACTTTCGCGTTTTTAATATTATTAAAATAAGATTTAATTACCTTCACAACGCACCTACATCCTAATATATTATACTATTAAACAATGTGACCTCTGGTTCAGTAACAATATGTATTTATGCATTTGTACATTAGTTCATGTAGTATATCGACAATTTTCTGTCAGAGAAACAATATTATATGTCTTAAGTAATGACCATAGCACAAATATCTATACAAATTAAGAAATTATTTCTCAGTACATAGTATAGTAACTACGAACCAAAAATAAACTGTAGGAATATTTATACAACATATGTACCAAGAATATTCGAATACCACGTAATAAGAGGCATACCCAGTGCCGGCTTATGGATTTGTCAGGATCAGCCCGTATTTACACATTACGTATGTATGACAAAAAATATATTTACGGTTTAGTAAGCCCGACTAAAAAATGTAAACTTTCTTTAAATTATTAGATCATAATGCATTTTTCAGTGTTGTTAGAAGTGGTCGTTATATATGTTTAATTACGTATACATCCATGAAATAAAACAAAGGCTTTACTAAAATAAGAATTCATGTATTTAGGTTCCATCGCAAGGAAATTTTCCATACAAAAACTCTCAGAAAGTCATACTATATCAAACAACTTATTATCAATGTACATGACCAATCACTGTAGACTAATTTAGAGAACTAAAATTGAAACAATAACTCTATTTATTGTATACATTACTTTCGTACGATCCGCGGTAGAAAGATATAGCACCTAAAGTCGAAACTCAAGCAAGCAGTTTAGGGTCAGTGTTCTGAATATATAACCTTATTGAGATACTTTTAGCAGAAGAATCTTGGCGAATGACCTATAAATGTTTTCTTGTTGCTCGAATAAAAAACAGTCTGCACTTTAAATATTTAGAAAAGGAAACATTTTGATACGGTGTTCAGAGATATTTTTAAATTTAATTTATATACAGAATGGTAGAACATAATAAATAAATAAAAAAGTATTATTCAAATATATAAGAAGTTTTAGTCCTAAAATATAAAACACCTAGTCCTATTTACTTAAACTAATCATTATCTATGCATCCATAGAAATAAAATTAGAGTGTCTGTATGTAATATTGAAATAACCTTTTTTACTACATACGTATGAATATAAATACGGTTCATAGACCAAAATAACATTTTTTTCAATTTTTATCTGTCTGTTTATCTGTCCGGATTATCTCTGAAATGGCTGGACCGATTTTAACAGAGCTTTTATTGGCAGATAGCTGATGTTATAAGGAGTAACTTAATCCAATTTTATTTTAGAAAAATAAAGTTAAATTCCACAAGGACGAAGTCGCGGGTTCAGATAGTATTATCTTCTATAATTCCAAAAAATCTACTGTCCTTTTTATTGCTACTATTTTCCTGAAGTGAAAGTAAGAAAATTAACTCAATTTCTGTTTGCTTTCTGATTACCTCCTGCAGCCAAACGTCATAAAATTTTATGGTCCTATACCAGTATATGTTACGGAAAAGAATCCGTGCTACATTTTATCTCGGTCAATCAATATGACCCCGGTCACGAGAAATAATGAATGTAAACCCTTTATTGCTCCTCTCACAAAAAAAAACTGTTACGCACCATTATGTTTAAAAAGATAGATACAACAATAAGCAAGATAAAGAGGTAACAACAGGCGCCCTTATCGCTCAAAAGCGATTTCTTCTGGCAACCTTAAGATAGAGAGAAGTGATTAGACTTGGGTCTTGTAGAGGTGTAACAACAAGAACTATATTCCGCGAACATAAATCTATATTAATATAATATAAATATATAGATAAATGCTAGCAATATACAAAAAATCAAAAGGCAGAAAAGAACCAAGAATATATTGTCGAGTAATTCCTTCTATAATGTGAGTGAATAGATACTAGGCAATATGTGCTTACCGAAATTGCTAGGAGAATGGAAGATGACAAATTCCGTTCATATTCCATGAAGCTGCTAGAGATAGCTATAATGGCTGAATGGTTATATCTACTTAATGTAAATATTGTTATATAAAAAACTATTGACCCAATTTAGATAGAATTAGGTGACATAAAAATATGAGGGTCAAGTACATTACTTGTAAATACATAACATAAAGAGTTACATAACAATAACAATAACATTTTATTGTTATTGTTGTGTAACTCTGGACACTGCAGCATGCGGTTAAGCAACAAAACGATGTCTTACCTACTGTTTTATTTTTTAATAATGCTATTTGTCTATTTACATTGACATATAATTCAATATTATACAAAGAGTATTTTTCAAATAAATAAAAATTATCTGTAAGAAGAAGAAAAGATATTTGATTTGCCTACAAATAAATAAATTGTTATTACAGTAAAAATAAAAAATAACTAGGTACTATGTTTTTCAATTTAAATTGTTAGCATTTTATTGTAAAGAATGGTACCTGCTTTATTAATTACTAACTAACGAGTGAATTTAATCCTGCGGCTATAAAATTTCTATCGCTTCATTTCGTAGTTTTATATCGAGGCACTTTATGTGAACTACAACCGTGGAATCCAATCGAAAACATAGAGGCCACCCAACGGAATCAGGGCTATAACCGACAGTAGTCAATTTATGTTAGCACCATAACTTTTGCAACGTCGATATCCGTATCCGAATGATATACGGCAAACATTACAGTTATATCCGTAGATATTGTTGCGTGTTCATATTTGAAAGCCTGCGAACCGTAAAGATATTTTCGTGAATCGATATTGTGTAAAACAAGAATATTTCTATTGATTCGTTTGTAGTATTTTGAATTTAAAGGCCGAAATAACTTTTTTCGGACTACTCTAATATTGGCCATAGCTGGCCCTTACAGCTTCATGGGACATTAGGTAGTGAGTGCAGATGGACTCCAAACCCGCGAAAGGACTCACGCGACGCCCCCTCTGGCCTGAAGTCGTATGACTTTTGTCTAAGGGAAAGATCTTCAATGACGAAACACAATAGTAGTTAAAAAACACAGAATAAAGTTTAAAATTAGGTTACTTTTATTGAGTCTAAGTAGATAAATCACGGTTTCTGTAGAATGTAGCTTCTCTGTAATATAGGTATATATGTGGAGACTAATCTCCGAAACCATTAGACTTTTTTTAATGCTTTTACCGAATGAAAGGTACAATATCACATATGGACTTAAGTAAATGTTATGTATATTATCAAACTGAGCAAAAAGCTGAATAATTTACAACAATAGTTTTAGAAAAACAGTACCCTAAAATATAAATCGACTTGAAATTACATGTTTACTCCATAAATCCACGTAAACAACGTTATAAATGCCTAAGAAATTATTGTGCTAAAAGCCTTTTATTTTCAAAACAGACAAGAAATCGATATTCGTAAATCACAAAGAAAATGAGAGCCTTTATAAATATTTAAGGAGTTGAAAAAGAAATGTACGTTTACTATTAATGAAGTCGGAAAATATGAATAGTATTATTATTACAATAAAAATCAGAATATTGTGTCAAAGAAAAGCTAGCGAACACTTTGAAATACGATATTATCCACTGCGTACTGCGATCGGTAAACATTCTCTCTCGTAACTATGCAAAATCTACGGATTTATGGCCTCTTAATATTTTCTCGGCTTTCTTTTCTCCAGAAAGCTTGTGCGGAATCAAGGTACGCCTCTAAAATATTTAATAGACGCCTCCAATATCCGAATAAACAGATGTGCTATTCTTTTCATGAAGTTTTATATATCTGTATATGATATATGAGTAGGTTTTGAAATTTTATTGTTGTTTAAGAGCGTTTTAGATTACTTACTATGTTGAACTATAAGATTATAAGACTATTTTTAGATTATCATTAAAATATACGAATAAGTATAAAAGCTAATATGACACACAACAATTAATTGAGTTAATAAAACTAATAAAAGTTATAATGGCAATTGTGTCACAGGCTCAGATGTCACTTTGTACAATAACAGAATATCACTTTGTACAATGTTATATTTCTTCAGAAAAAAATGTTTACAATATCTTTTTTAATCAGATCTGAAATGTTTTTCAATTAACGATATCTGAATTTGATGTCCAGAACAATTTTACATTAAAAATTAAAATAATTCAATTCACATTATTGACTCATAACGTGTCTGAACAACACGAAGCAAAATGTAAATCTTCGAATATTATTCAAACGTAATATATTTTACTTTTACACCTGCTTATACTTCCATAATAAAAAAATTTTTCAGATGTAATAAACCTTTTTAAGATGTAAAGGAAACCATAAGATTCTAATCGGATATTTTTATTAAACTCATCAATAACACTCTCGAAATTCGTGTAAGTATTTGCGTCATTTTGTTTCTCATAAAATTAATTCGTATGAAAAAAGTAGATGAGTTTTCTACCCGGCCGAGTTTTCATCACATATAATGAAAGTTACGGATGCGTTGTCACGTGTCAAAGCGAATTACTGTAACGACGCGAGGGGTTTGTCTCGGGCACAGGGGGTACTTAGGTTGAAGTTTGCAAACATATCTGTTCCAATTTCTTTTGATCGTGTCCTCAAAATCGCTACTATTTCGTGTCTATATGGCTGAGCGGATCTTAATGAAATTTGATATTAAGATATATTGTGTAAGAGTAAAGGACATAAAAAAACCGACTAGTTACATATATATGAATTGAAGTAGTACGTAGTTTATATATAGTTGTGTTTGGATATTAAACATAATTTAGCCAGTGTACGTTGATTATATACTCTCATAAACTAATAGGCGGCCAACCCGGCTTCGTCCAAGTACGACCGGATCGTAACTTTCTGAAATTTTATATGTGTGTATTGTACCTAATGTGTGAGCTATATCACTGGAATAAATATAGTATTGAAAGGATAACTCAAAACTGTGCAGTAATTTCGCAATGTACTTTAGCATAGCAAAATCCTCTCTGTTTGTGTAATATTAGATTTCTTTAATGAGTTATGATGGAAAGACTCCCCTCTTTTTCCTGCGCTAACGATATACATTAGCCGGGCAACAGGAAAGTATTTGCATGATGTTAGCTTGGGACTGAATTATCCTGGGTTGTTGCCGAAGACGTCCTTTTCGATAGTTTATAGTTTTTTATATATTTTTGAATGTAGAATTGTTACATCACTTGTTTATAAATATAATAATACCTAATTCAATAATTTACGTTAAATAATATTTTTAACGTTTTTAATTTTAGGTTCTTTGTTGTATAATTAAATTATTTTTTTTTAATTGTATATATTGTCGTTCTATTTTAATATACCGATTGTTTTCTAATGTCATATTACTGGTCTTTACTTTATATAATTTTACCTCACCTATGAGACACGGACCAAATTGCATTTTAAACCATCCTTAATACAGTCCTTCCGTCACGAAGGTTATTATTATTATTACGATTATACCATACCATCATACCATTTTCTCCCCCCAGTAATATTAGATTAGAGTAACTGTATTCTATACCTCATCTCAGCAAATAACTGACACAACAAGCAGAAATATCAACACACACAAGAGGTGGTTCATTGGCAGTTTAATGGAATCCGAGATGATAAGGTTTTTATGCGATAGTTGTAACTGATGCCGTTTGATGGAGAATGGTTACAGCTATCAACTGTGCCGTTACTGTCAGCTATTTGGTTGCTATTATCACGTAGTAAAAAGTAAGAAACGTGAGAAATGATATTAAATATAACATAATTTTGACAAAATGGAAACATGTAACCTAAACAACATATAATTTAATGATTTCATATGAATTTGTAAAAATAGTTAATAAAATTTAAGAAGAAAATAAAACAATTACATGACGAATTACTTCCTACTCCAAAATAGTCTAAATTCGTGATTTTCAGCAAACATTATACTGGTTTCTCGTCTACAGACAAAAGCGATGTCATGATTTTTTAATTCGTATATATACATACGTTGGTGTTACTGAATCTGTCCTAAAATTTGGTTGTGTTCCATTTTGTGAGTATAATTATCTTTTAAATAGGTTTTAAATAATTTATTTTTTTATTTATAGAACAAAGTTCATTTAGGCCGGCTCAAACTCTCTACTTACTCTATTTTAATTATAGATTTTATATAGTATATAAATGCCTAGCTGTTGAGACCAGAGAGCAATACTTCTACTTAATATTTTGTTAAAACAAAAATTAACTGTGGCGAATTTTGTATGGCACAAGAGTACTGAAATTGAAAACTTGATCAATTGGAAAAATATATTATTTTGAAGAAAGATGATTAAGACACTTATATTCTATTTATTTTCCATGATGATTATACCTAAAAATATGAGTGCAAAAAAAATCCAAATAGACTACTAACAGCAATATCTAAATTTAACATTTAACTCATTAAATATTATTCTAACTAATTACAAATAAGTTTAATCAACGAAATATTTTAGAATATTAAATAAATTTAACTTTTCCCGACGCTATCTGAATTTCAGTTTAGGAGGTGAAGAGTTTTGTAATTTATGTAGATTGTTAGCACTCTCGTTCGGAATGAGGTGAGTTGGAATGGAAAATAATTTTCTTTAATACTCCTCAAGGAAATGGAATGAAGCGGGAGATCGATATTAAATAGAGATTACGTATTTTTATAATACAGTCCAACATTTTTCAATTAGTCTGGATTTTGAAGGAAAAAATGTAATTAAAAACTTTATTATGTTATTTATATCTTGAGATGTATGAGATGAAATAGATATTAAATTTTAAAAATGTGTTAGCGAATAATATTTTGTATTTTCTCTTATCTGTGGTTATATATCTAATTTTATAGAGTTAATATTCGAATGAGACGAACAAAGCAATAATTAGATTTAAAAATAGATATAAAATTACACGTAGATATTATTATATACATTGTTAGTATATCTATTCAATTTTACTAAATATATATTATAATAAATACAAACTGGAAGATTTTAAAATGTGGTGTTGTAGAAGAATGGAAATAATTAGATGAAATGTTAAAGTAAGAATTGAATAAGGGTGTAAGAAAAAGACAGATATTGAATAATATCGAGAATAAACTTGTAAAAATATTGGGACCCTTGATATGGCATGATGAATTTTTGAAAATTATTATTGAGGGAACAATATAAATAAAGAAGGGAAGGGAAAAATTAAAATACAGTAATATCAAAGAAATTAAAGACAAAAATGGAGTATTGTTATTTCAACAATTAAAGAGCATGATGAAAAATCGTGGGAAGTGGCAAGAGTTGCATCATCAAGAGCATAGCTGTATAATTATAAATGATTAAATAAATATTGTCAACTTCTTTTTAATATGATCACAAGACAATAATAAAATTGGTATAAATTTAATAAGATATAACGAACTAATTGTAGGCAAGTACTTGTAATATAACAAAACTTTATTGTATAAAACCACCAATATTCATATAGCAGCATGGGCCTTTTATTACAAAATTCGAAGTAGACTTTGAGATAAAGTCACAATACAACTTACTCTCAAGTGGGTGTGTGGTTTCCACATAAAATTTGTCTCTATTCACTGTAATTTGGTTGTTAATAATATTCAATTGAAACTTGCGAACGTAATTCGGACCGCAATAAGTTTTATATAGCCATTCGTAACTTTGTTATGTGACAGTTTATTATATTTACTTTTGTGATATGTTAGTTATGTGCCTATTGTTATATCTAATTGACATCACTACCATATCAATATCACTAGTACCTTTCAGGTACCTTACAGGTGTTCGTTCAGGCTATGGTGTTAGGTTGTAGTAAATCTTTCCAAGTTCTATTTAGTTCACATTTGAAATCTAGTTTAGTTTCCATTTCGTGTGCTGCAAATATTTCTACTACGAAGTTTTTAAATAAGAATCTTTTTATTTATTAACATCCTTTTTTTATTTTGATTATGTATCTGGCTAGTAAACATGAAGAAAGTATACATAATTTTAAAAAAGGTTTTTAATAAGTATCATAATAGCTTATCTTATATTTGTATAGCTGCGGTAGATATTACACATACAAAATAACCAACATACAAATACATTCGCCTAATTCACTGAACTGGAGTAAAGCCTTAATACTCGGCTTTTTTTCATTCCGATAATGTATAACCCGATGATAATTTCCTCAATCATAGATACATATATGTACTGTACAATCGCAAGAATTAGCATGTCAGGTGGACCGTCAGATTGTTTGTCATTTGTGACTACATAAAAATATAATAAAATACGATAATGCAATTTATAAGATTTTTAATAAAACAAGACCTCTGTAAACATAACAAAGCTATATCAATAGGTGTTTGTACTATCCTTTTGTTCTTTGGAAAATAAAACAAAATATTTTGTACTCATGTAAAGGATCTTATATTTTCCCTCCAATGAATTAGATCAGAATGACAAATTTAAAATTAGTGTTCTGTGTTATTTTTTTTAAAGTTATATAATATAGCAAAATGAGGTTGCATACATTTATTTATAAGTAACACCTAACGTCTTAGACAATAGGAAATAGAAATCCAGATTATTAGGCAATAAATTTTTGGTAAGTATTATACAGACAGACATTATATCTGTGATATTACAAACGAATTATTTACTAACGCGTATATAAAATTATATATAAACATAGGTATAAAAAATACAAATTTCATTATTTTATAAAGTACAAATATTTACATAATTTAGATTATCGTAATATAATATAATACGTATCGCATCAGTTTGTTACCATGGTGTCCTCTATTTATATCGTATCCTAATTTTAGAACAAGAATTTGTTATCATTATGAAATATTGAAATTAAAATAATAAAACACGCATCAATCTCGTCATAATCTTGACACAGTTCTTTATAAATAAATGATAAAAAAGAGAGTTCATCTTTTATCAATTTATTTGAGTTTTTTGGTGGCATCATATTTTTGGTGTTATTCTTACTAACGATATACAAATATTTATGGAAATTACTAAATTCATCAAATATCATATGGTGTATTAGTATCGTTGCTAATAGTATTTTTATATTTTAGAATAACTCTTTAGATTTCTTAATTTTATTTTTCAATTTGAATATGATTAAAAATAAAAATATACATACTTTATGCGTTTTTAAGCATTATCATACATAGTGAAGATAATATATGCATTAATAATTTTTATTGACTTATTTGTACTAATGTACCCACGTTATATTTAGTAATACTCTCTTACCGGAGGTTAAACAACCTCTTGAATGTTTTGTAAAACAACCTTTTGTACTTGCTTTTATTTTCGAGATTAGGTTTTTATTGCGCATCCATTTAAGGTTGGTGTAATAAATAAATAATAAAAAAATATAATGAATAAACTCTAAATATATTTTACGGATTTTCACCTATAGAGAACTATGCTACTTGCGAGTGACATCGACTGTACTACGTTAGCAGCGCCGCGACATACAAGTAGTTTGGTAATAAAGTAGCAATATTAATAGAAACTTGATTATCGTTTCCATACCGTCATATTATCGTGCCGTCTGCATATCACCTGAGCAATTCATCAAGGCACCCATCTATCTTTGTCGTAGTGTCATGAAGCCCATCATGCGGCCTTGGGAACTTGTTCCGATAAGGGCATATCGACGCCTGAATACATTGATGGAGAATGGATTATATCATTCTTTAACCGGTCTCGTCCTTGAATCAATATTAAAAGTAGATATACGAGTAAGATTATTAAATCGGCAAAAATAACTTTTAAATGCTAAACATCTTAACTTTTATATTCATTAATACAGTACCGTTATAAACATATGTGTAATATATAGTTCTTAAAAAAATATCTACTTGTTTATTAAAAAATAAACATAGATCTTGTTGAATCGAATTGCAATTTTCAATACAAAAAAAATAATGGCGTATATTTTTTCAAAATATATATTAAATATATTAAATTAAGCGAGTCCTGTTTATGTATGTATATAGGCTATGATTATTATCACTTATTATCATCTGTACCATAAGCTTGTTTGTTATTCCAAGTATATCAAATTAAAATTTTATTTTATAACTAAAAATGAAAAATTGCACTACGTAATATAAAATGAGATACGATCATAAATAATAGTTACCTAAGTCTCATATCATGAGCCCAGATGTTTTGCCAAGAAACTCCTTTTTATATAAAAAAAAACCATCAATAAATATCTGATACCTCAAGCCAGAATACACATATCCGAACGAATTTATCATCTAAATTTCGTCCTAAATTGATCCAATAATGAATCGAACTTGAAACATATTTTCTCAATACAATGCAATATATCTAACAATTGGCTTAGGCAGAACAATAATACAGTAGAAATTACGTAAATCACGATAGTGAAAACTTCAAAAGAACAGACGGAACTAGTAAGAAACTGGAAATTATTCGAAATGTCTGTTAGACCGAGTCTGTTAGAACTAATCATAAACATCAAATAATTATGTGAAGGTAGTAGCGTAAACTTTCCCCGGTGGTGAGATAGGTAAACGGTTAATTTTAGAAAGTAGTGTCTACCCTACATAGTATAGTGATTCTGTAATCGTCTTGTTTTCTTCGATTTCAAGATTCATAATATTAACATTTTACTTACCTGGGTTTTAATTTTATAATGGGTAGGTACAATAGACGTATACCTGTGATATATGTAGATAGTACCTAGTTTGTTGTTATACATTTGTAGGGCCATTTTGAAACTAAAAATTAAAATAGTATATATTTTTCCTTATGATTGCTTATGACAAACAATTTTTTTTGCAATTTAACTACGATACTTATATATCTATTGAAAATATCTGTACATAAAAAAAAATACAACTATTCACTGTCTATGTATATAAGACATTTACACAACGTAACATTTTTTTAAGACGTTATGTACGTAACAGAATTCAAAACAATGATTTTCACTTTTTTTGTCTCTAATATCACGAAAGGGTTAAAGCTGTAATTTTCAATGACATATTGTGGGAGACTTCAGTTATTTATTGTCTTATCTATTCCTATCGGTTCACAAAAAAACTTTATAAACCATTGTTATTCCGAATACCACGAGTATGAAATCGCGGACTCAGCTAGTATTGCATATATTATCATTACGAGCTACATTACCTTACCTTCTATGATTTGGGTGCAACGAAACCTCAAGCTTAATTCAAGTTAAAGTTTAATCCACTTAAATTCACGAACACGACTCGGATCTCTTGCACAAACCGCAACTTAACAATAATAAGCTTTCTCTTTGTAAAGAGTTAAAAGACAGCCTTCCTATGCACTATAGGTATTATAATAAGTTTTTAATGAACTTTTAAACAAACTTGGAATAAAATGAAGTTAATATTGAGACAAAAGCTTAAATCTAAAGTATGTGTTCATCTTTGTTAAGATAGATGTAATAATATATTTCTATGCTCGTTACCTTGTCATCAGTGATGATTATTATATCCAAGGTCCAAAAGAAAATTTAGAAATAAAACTATATTGGTAAAAAACCTATCAAACGTATACTAAGGAAATAATATTCATATGTGGGTATATTGCTCCATTATAACATTACACATCATATACATAAATATTATATTCCTGTGATAAAACATATTCAAAATATACATATGTACTAGTTACCTAACTCACAGGAATTACAATTAAATAAATACATTTTCATAACAATTGAACAATGGAACTTCTACGAAATGTATTAAAATAAGGTACACATAAGTAATACAAGTAAAGATAACAAAACTAAATGTGCCAATATCTAGGAGAATGCGAACCCATATAATCCCTTTTCAAATTTATTAGCAAATATTGTAATGTGGATTTAGAAATGGGATAATAAGGGCACACGCCATGATTGTTCCGCACAGGCGTTCAGAAACTAATACTTATGTAATTCCTATAACTATTTTACTATTAATAACGCGAAAGTTTGTGAGTTTGTAGTTGTTTTTATAGATGGATGGACGTTTGTTACTCTTTCATACATAGTTACATATAGAGCAAATTTATATATAAAAAATATTTTCTGGGGGTTTTAATTATTTACATGGGAGTGAAATTTGTAGTCTGGATGACACATAGGCTACAGATTTCATGGGAGTGAAACCGTAGGCACAACTAGTATTATAAATTATGTAGTGTATCTGTCCATCTGTCTTGTTACCAGCGTGTTACTGAAATTTAATATGAATATAGATTGTATAACAAGAACGAACTTAGACTATTCTTATTACATACATATGAAGGCGCGTGTAACAACTAGTTATGTATTTATGTAACCCTGGTACCTAACAGTTTCTACAGGGCAAGCATCTGTTTATTTCTCTCGCATTCTTTATACAGACTATACAAGTAATAACCAGGAGTATAAAGTTTACAGTGTTGGATGAATATTTTCCGCTACTGCTGTGATGCAGTTTGAAATTCCTTAATAGACTGCAATCCTAGTTGTTCCACTATAGAACAGACATAACTTTGTAAAAGTGAGAGTTACTTAGAAGGTAATTTTCGGAAGTTCTGTGGATCAATTCTGTCTCCAATAATAATCGTAACAATCAGTCATAAACATGAAAATTATCATAATTAATAATTATGTAGATTGATTAAGCATTTGGTTTTGAAGTAAATACAACTATATTACTCTATATTGTGTATTATAAGCAACATTCAAACATTTTTTATATTATTCAAGAATAAACTCCTCAGCTATTTGAATTAGTTATACCTTATATCAGTACATAACTAAACTAATTATTTTGACCAACATAAATAGAAACATTGAAGAATATATTAGAATTATCATTTATTAAGACTAATATTTGCATTTCTATGCTAAGTTTTCTTCAACCAATTAAAAGTTATGCAACGTTCGAAACCAAGACGTTCAAGTCAGATAGGTAGAACTTCAGAATTCAGAGAATAGTTTGATCTAAACCCTAGTAGTCAGTGCGGTACCGCCAAAGAGATAATCATACCAATCCCTTTTAGATTTGTTTTAAAATTCCTAAACCTGAGTATTATTTAGTCCTACTACAAACGTACAGTTCTTATTATTATAATATTAAATCTTAATATATAATTGTTATAGTACATTTTTTTATCTTGATTATATGTATAAATTTATTTTTAAAATAATTTTATTATACAATTAGAAGTAGAAAAATTGCGATTATTTTAAAGTATAATTATTATACTATTATACTATATTATATTATTATGCAAGTGGTCATATTTTTGTTATTCCTTTTGGCCTTTTGATGTATCGTCGAAGATTGCATACAGTTATATCTGTTGTAACAATATATCTGAATATAAATTATTCAAATATTTTGCTATAACAGATTTGCATTTTGTAGTATTGGTTGTTGTTCAATAAAGATGAATGGCAAAATTTACATAATTTTATGAGTTGTGAAATGAGGTTACTGTCGGTTTTTCCTAGGGGATTACATGGGGTTTTTCATTGGGAATAGAACATAATTTCTGTACAATAGGTAACAAACACCCTTTGTAAGCCGTTCATAAGCTATAACTATATTTATGATCATATAAAGACTATGGAAATTTTAGGGAGTAAAAAAAAATATAAAAAAAAGTCTGTAGTAATCTGAAAATTAATTAATAACAATTCATGCCTGAGGTTATCATAATTTTGTGAGGTAAAAATTTTTGCTGTGTTATTTGTTCAGGCTTAACAATCTTGTAATTGGTAAACAAGCTAGCGGATCACCTGATGGCGAATGTAAACCGTTGCCTTATATTATGTACATCAACATCATTAAGGCCATAATATATCGTCCATGGAACCTCTGATATTTCTACCATTCAGGAGGACTAGATAAGACTTAGACATCATGCACACTTATCT
The DNA here is from genome assembly GCF_030625045.1 of Achroia grisella. NCBI lineage: Eukaryota > Metazoa > Arthropoda > Insecta > Lepidoptera > Pyralidae > Achroia > Achroia grisella. The sequence goes on along the minus strand of NW_026712864.1, from coordinate 560,097 downwards.
CTTATTTTCAAAAACCAGGGGATCCAGAACAGGGGATTGTTAGTAATGCGGACTGATGAACTCATTGCCAGCAATGTACCATGTCCAGTTGACCTCCACGTGGTTCTCCCTGGAAACCATCGTGATAAATTCTTGGTGAATTTGTCACGATGGGCTAACTGACCTGACCTCATGCTCATCTGATCATCCTCCACTGGTGCCCCGCTAGCGTAAACTGTTAGCGCAGGCGGGTGCACATTCCATTATCATCCATAAAAAAAACATATCTTGCATGCGTATTACGCAAGATATGTTTTTTTTGTGGCGGCTGAATTTATTGAAACAAACGCCAGAAAACTATGTACAATTTACCTCAATGAAATAATAAGAAACATAGCAGAGGTTTCAAAATAGCGTATACAGATTGTAATGTAACTGAAATTGAAATTAATAGTTCAGTGGCCGGAAAATCTCAAAGTACGACTGGTCGCTTTACTGCGGTATACCTAACCGCACTCTGTTCTCTAATTAGTGAGAGAGATCTCGGAGTTTGTTAACTAGACAGCACAAATGTTCAACCTCACCTGTACAATGTACATTGTAAAGAAGTTCACGAACGTCATCCCTAGCTTGTATATTGCATTTGTATAGATAATAATTATGAAAATATAAATTACATTTTTTTTATTAATCACCCTAACAGTTTACGTTGGCTGTGCCTATGTAGATGATGGTAGGTTATAAAAGTAAACTTCGAACGGACAAGATCCATCATTAGCGATGTAGTCACTATTTCCCATTACTAACTATCAGCTACCCTTAAGGTATATATCTTTTGTAGACGATTATGGAATAGTAAATCGACCTGGCGATCTGACAATAGTAACGATGGAATGGTAAATAGACCTGTAACAAGGCTAAGTAAGCACCAGTAAAATATAACAGGATAAAGATTGTAAATGGCCCCATCTTCCACAAATTCATTACAAAGTAATCGTTAAAAATGGTTTATAGAAGAGACTATGTGGATATAGATACATAGTTAGATGTTTTATTTGCATCTTGAGCACACGAACAAAGACAAAGAAATATATAACAAAGGCAGTAAACGGTAATAATAATAACAAAACGACTGTACGTTAAGTGTCATATATTGCGTGTATTTTACTGAATTCTGTATGCGAAAAAAGGCTGTAGTGTGTGAATTTTGGCCATTTTTTGTGAAAGTTTAGCTTAATCTACTTACACTAAATTTGTAGCAATGGGGTCATTAGTTCACAGCTATGATGACGCCACGTTTGAATTCACTATCTCCACCTATTTTATGCCAATATTGATGATATACAACTTGCTTCCGTATACTTGCAATATTATATCTCTACATAATTTAAGCTTCCGATATCAGACGGACCGCCCACGGAGCGCGCATCCGTAACTAGAAATACCTGCAGATTTGCTTATAAACATTTTTTCTATATCAGTAAATAATTTTTAAAGGACTATTTGATTATTTTGAAATTTTAATATTCATTTGAATTCATTGTGAAGTAGTCCCTGCTATTATAATATATACATATGTATTCATTTCATTTCATTTCAATAAATAGTTGCCTTAAAATGGGACGAGATTATTTATAATACATATAATATAAATATGTACCTATAAAGCTACACGACTGCTATCCTAGAAGGTGTTCTACAACTCAATCTTTCTATTATACTGCCACATACATATAAGTTAGACAATTATAAATTAGAAGAAATCAATAAAATATATTTAAAATAAATCTTTTAAAATCTCGTGAGTTATATTTAAAGAAATATATTACTTAAATATTAATTAGTAGAATACTACTAGTACAAATTTACTAAGAATATTCTGATTGACATTTTTGAAAATACATACTTATTTTTTTCTTAATATTATTATAAACAGACGTAACATGTAATTTTTTGATGTTTGCACATACAGCTTGACGTCAATAGGTAATTAAGTACGTGGGATCAAGCATGAATTTCCCGCAAATTGATTTCCAGGTAGCCACTATCTCTTATATTACGTTTCACAATATTTAAAATGTAGATATATGTGTGTGTTTGTAGGTATACAAAGATTACTACTCGGTGTAAATTATGAATTGATTACTGTTATTGAGGGCAGCTTGCCTTTAATTCTTTTTAATAATCTTTACACATACATTGCTATGAAACTTTTTCTTTATATATCACTTTTTGATTTTATTATGAGCTCTATTGGGACGTATACATCCATAATTCTTTCCTGGTTTTTCTTGAGTTATAGTATATTTATTTCGCGCAATTCAGTCACAACTATTGTTTATAGTACATTTTCTTGGTATCTTTCAAACATCTTCCGTTTTTCTTAGTAACCAACTAAGCTTTTTAAGGGTAATTGTGTAACTTTTGAAAAATTATACAAGCGTTATTAAATATTATTTTATTCATTTATGTGTAATTACATTTTAGGCTTAATTATACAATTAACTATTCTTGAACAGCTAATGCTAACTAAACTAAACTATAATAACACGAAATACGAATAAATATAAACTAAATTATGCTTATTCGATGTAAAACTGTTAAATCATTTAGAAACTAGACCATATATAATAAACAAAGTAAAACATTATCTACGGTTTAGTCTACATGAAATATGTACACTTATTTACATATATTTTAATGCAAATATAATTCTGTTATAATAGAGTCAATACATCGTAACACGTAGGTACAATTTACTATGTACAGTCCAATTAAAGTGCAGTAAAGTGTTACATAAGGTAATATTACTACGATAACGTCAACTTGGCCGAATGTTGTATATTGCACGAGTTGCATATAACGAGCTGATAAGGCGTCCACCAACCAGTAAATGTAAACATTCAAGCATAACTTCTATATACTATAAAATACAAGAGCAGAGCGGTTTTAAAACTAATTGAGTATCTATACTCAAATAATATCTCAAATTATTTTAATTATATATTTAATTTAGGCTACTATTAGCCCATGTTATAAATTGTCTGTGTGGTCACGGCGCTGATGACAACAATCTGTATTTATTTTAAGTCTATATATGAATTTTTCACTTATTAATTTTGAGTATTTATTTACTTACTAGTAGTACCCCACTACTAGTAAGTATACGTATAGTAATAAGGTACCTATACATTGCATAGGTGATATTATTAATAAAATGTGATATATTTAATATAAGCTTAAGCTTGTCACTTAGACATCAACATTTATTACGTTTTGTCAACAGTTATTCGAATACGTTTGTATTGCTCTATACCAAAAAGAAAAGAAAAAAGAAAATCAAAAGTAACTTTTAATCTATTCCTAAGTTACACCACTACTACTGAGATATAGACATTCAATCTTATAATAATCGTCTCAGTTTTGTCAGGCATTATTATAATACAAATGAACAACATATTTATCATTCATTCTATATAAAGCTATTTGAAAATAATGAATATCTTAGAGTTAGCATACCTTGCACATGCATGTGCTTGATATTTAAACATTACATAATGTTATTTTTAATTGAAGCATCATCATTATTATCATTATTGCATCCCGGAAGACATCCACTGCTGGTCATAGGCCTCCCCCAAAGCTCTCCACGACGCCGATCATCGATCCTGCGCTGCTCGCATCCTTGCCTTCCAGTGATCTTGACCAGATCATCGGTCCACCTTGATGGAGGCCTTCCCACGCTGCGTCTTCCGGTCCGTGGAAGCATAATTTCTCCAAATACAAATGTTTTGTTAACAATAAACGAAATTTTAAATGGTGTTTTCTGTGAATTCGGTTAATAAATGTAATTTTGAATGTAGATGGATAGCCAGTTTCATATAAAATATACTGAATGGATTTCAATGAAACTTTAAAATAGTATAGCGTACACATCAGAATAACAAATAGGCACGCGGGGAAATTGCTAAATAATGAAAATAATAAACAAGAAATAAAAAAAATACTCTTTATGAACGAATGACTTGTAATCTAGTTAAAATTCAATAAAAGTGCCTAGGTACTAATCGACTACCTACTACAATAAACAAAACCAAACAAAATTTAATAATTTCTGGAATTACTTGAACGTATAGAGAATACGTGACATCATAGCTAACCATCTCACGCTTTTCTGTTATGAATGTAATAATAAAAGAGGCCAGATTCCTTCCAAACTAGACTTAATAAAGATATTTTATGATTGAGACCCAAAATAGGCTCTTTACACAAATTAACTTGTTAATTTGTGTCTAAGGCAAATTTAGGGAACCAATTTTCGATTACTCTGAAATAAATTTAGATCTCTTCGAAATAGGCTTTTGTTTTTCCTAATTTGCTCAATTACATTCGATTATTTAATTCTGATTGTATTTTTTTAGATCATTTATGATTTAATTTTAATACCTATCTAAAAATTATTTATTCTCATTCATTAGCAATTCCATCCGCGTGATTATGATAAACAGTGTTAAAAAGTTTATATTTTATTAAGATACTAGCTACTCGCCCCGGCTTTGCACGGGTGTACATGTATTATATATATAGACTTTCCTCCTGAATCACTATATCCACTAAAAAAAGCGCTTCAAAATCGTTGCGTAGTTTTACAGATTTAAATATATATAAGGACGGACAGACAGCGATAAGGACTTAATTTAATAATAATGTAATGATGTAGAATGGTGCACCTAATGGTGTCCGCCTTGAGAGCACTAGTGGAGGATGACTAAATAAACCATCATGGTGATATCGCAAGGAATTAACCAGAACAAAATCCAGTGTCTCCCCTAGAGGTGTTCGGAATTCGCGTGGAGGTCAACTTAACATAACTTGTCTGCGATATGATCACTAGTTCCCATTACTAACAATTCCCTCTCCTCAAAGTAGGTTATTAATGTCAGTGAGTAACGTGGGCTGTATTACTATTTTATTTAAATATAGATACAATGCAGTCTGACATAAAAGTATAATTTCCTAACACTCGCGTCGGTTTTGATCGAGTGAAATTATTGTGAGGGATATAGCATTCTATATCCCTGCATTGTATCTATACATATAAATAAAATTGGAGTGTTTGTTTGTAATATTGAAATAACCGTTTTTTACTACATGCATATGAATATAAATACGATACATATACCAAAATAATATGTTTTACAATTTTTGCCTGTCTGTCTGTTTATTCCGGCTAATCTCTAAAATGGCTGGATCGATTTTGCGGGACTATTTTTGGCAGGTAGCTGATGTAATAAAGAGTAGCTTAGGCTACTTTTATTTAAGAAATATACTTTTATTATAGAAAAATAAAATTAAATTCCACGTGGACGAAATCGCGGGAACAGCTAGTAAAGTTTCATTACATTACTGTAACGCATGAAATTCCAATACGGTTTTTAAATATAGCAGTAGTGCTATTGTCCACTACAGTCATACAATCAATCTCAATCGTATAGTACTGACCTAACTCTACTATTAAGTCATTATATTATTATTTACACTTTTCACTATAACTGTGTGTACCAAAATTATAAGTGTTTACCATTTTTTATCTGTTGTTAGATTCATCTCACAATATACATACAATCCACTTATCTATCACCAACATTTTGGTACTTAAAGTGCAAAGAGTGAAATAGGTAAGAAAGGTATCACAAAGATGACTGTCTAAATCTACCCTGGTGAAATAGGTAAGAAACGTATCACATAGATTACTGTCTAAATCTACCCTGGTGAAATAGGTAAGAAAGGTATCACAAAGATGACTGTCTAAATCTACCCTGGTGAAATAGGTAAGAAAGGTATCCCATAGATTACTGTCTAAATCTACCCTGGTGAAATAGTTAAGAAAGGATTGCATATATTGTTAAAGATGATGATTTTACATTTACTTACAATACATTTTGCATTGATGTGATCACATAAGAGATATTAGAGAGAGATTAAATTTTAAGTTTAAACTTAAAATTTAAAGAAATATCATATTTCGCCAATAAGTTATTTGCCATAACTTGTTACCACGACGTGATATGATTTAGATAAAAATCATGAAATACGTGTGAAAGAATTGATAAACAAGGCTGATATCACCACGAGCTCTTAAAATAATAATAAGTACATATGTTATATAGAAAAAAAAATATTACCCGAGATCTAACGATATATTTCTAGATGTAAAATCTTAATATTAATTAAATTATAAAAAAGAAAATATAATATGTCAGTATATAATCATGTACTACTACCACATTAGAAAAAGGAGAAAGCAGACTTTTTTTGTATCATTTCTGTACTGAAGGTAGAACTGACATAAATTAAGTGTCCTAAATGAATAAAGTTATGAAGATTTAAATTATTTTGTATAAATGGATGAAAAACTCCATTGTATTAGTACGTAATTCTTTTGGATTATTCTATTAATTTAAGAACTTAACCTCTGTAAATGGGTTCTATAATTACATGTATAATATTCATTTTATTTTACTAAACTCCCCAAAAAGTTACTTAGTTACGTTACTCTTACATGAGTCAATATAAAGAAGTATCTTTATACACGTCTTTGTACTTTTTAATTTTACATAAATAACCTGATTGGTTGATATTATTTTCTTCATACCTATACGGAAATAATTTTTCCTGTTTGCGCCTGAATACCTTCGAGGCTCTTTATGAGTTTTTGTTTGGCCTTTTTATTACGGAATTTGATTTATTTATAAGGAAATGCAACTAAGTTAATCTTGTGATTTATTTATTTTGTTACGCTTGAAAAACTTTTAGTAGATTGTTACAGAGAATTATTAAAACAAAACAATACAAATTATCAAAGTGATATTGCTATAATTATTTTTATTTAATATATTTATTATTTTTATTTAATAACCCTCTCCGGGTTCGCATGGTTTTTTTAATCAATTTACATAAAGATTAATTATTACCTAAACCTTCCTCAGATATATCATAAATTTTGAAAATAGATTAATTTAAATCCGTGCAGTAGTTTTTAAGATTATAGTAAATATACAGATAGACGCGGCTAGGAACTTTCTTTATAATATATATAGACATTAGATATATATAAGTTTTAGTTACATCTGTTACAATTAACAGAGTAGATGTAAGCTATAGAATAACAGAACATACTCGTTTTGAGATATTAAAATATTTTTCCATACCCATTCCATATATCCATTCCATATAATAATTATAAGCCATGACAATTCACACAGCGCCATCTAGTCACAAATATATCAGATATTTCGTTAAGTACTCGACAATTGACAGACACACTAAAATACAATACCTTGACGAAATAAATCAACACACAACATCCATTCCCGCATAATACAATGCGGGAATGGAACCTGAGACCATTGGAAGCAAAGCGGAACGTTAAACCGCTGGACCACCGGGTTGTCATTATGTACATTCATGGTAAATCCCTACGTATACCTATATTCACTTCTTATCTATATTATTGTTTGTTATCGACTATGGCTATCTAATCCATTCTTCAAAAGGGTATAAGAAGATTTATTTACAGACGTCAACAAGCACGTGACTTTTAACTTATATGTAATATATATATATAAGTTTAGATGGTCTCCTAAGATGGCAACTATTTACTTTTTATTTAAATTGCATTATAATATTTCAATCTACTTATTATAATCTATTATAGATATTATATTATTAATTATTTGTTTAAATACCGTGATGACTCGGTGATCATTCAAAGATTAAGTGCGTAGCGGTTTCTATTTAGTTAATTTTTGCATACCTAATTCCTGTTAGGTAATGTGTAAATACTCAGAACAATATTTATTTAAAAGAGCAACACGCAAGTTTCCTGCTCTGTCTTTTTGTGATGAATCTGCATTCCAAATATGATGTGACTATTCAAATTTAATGTAAGCATATTAATTTTATTTGAATTTAGATTGTTTCTATTTCGTTTTCGCACATATGAATTTATACAATTACCAGTTAAGGTATAGTATTTACTATTGAATACTCGAAATACTCTATCTATTTTCTGTTGGTCTTTGACATAACCCTCGACCTTTAATGATAGCCCATAAAACAATTTCACGGATGGCTGACGTATAAACATTGCTATTACGTCTCGCAATTTTTTCAATGAACTGAGTTAGGAAGAAGGAAATGCATTCTGTTAATTTGTAGCGACAAGTAAGTAGGTTCTATTAAGGATTTTTTCACAAACATAAGTACTGTTATACGGTGAGACAGAAACAAAGAATATAAAATTCACTACAACATACAATTTTGCTAAAAGTTAGCATAATGTTGCTTAAACTTTTTGCAAAATTGTATGTTTTAGAAAACTTTATGTCAATAATTTGAAATTTTATGATTTTTGCTAATTTAGAAAATATACGGCATACAGATTCGAGATTTAATTTTTTTTTTATACACTCGATATTATATAAGTAATTACATCAGTTAAATGATGTAGGTACATCATTTAACTGATACTGCTACCATGATAATGGACCCGAAGGCACACTGGGTTGTAAGGCAGTGAAGGATGAAACTAGGTCACTAAACCCATCCTGGAGAATTCATCAAGATTAATCATGGTGACTTCCAGAGTAGATAATTAAGTACACTAGATATATTCATTACAATGAGCTTATTTTGTTTCTTACGCTTTCATAGAGAAGAATTTGAGTCTAATTTTATCCCGACCGATCATTGTTAAGTGAACAAATATGCAGGTTGATCTTAGTAAACAAATAAAACATTTACACTTATTTTATATCCAATTGAATTCTTGTTTCTCTTAAATTTTTATTTAAAACTTAAAACTAATACTAGTTATATATATCATAAAAAAGTTTTTACATAGAAATACGATATCCCCCAAATTTCATATTTTATATCTGTAACGTTAAACAGGATTTCGAGAACGGCCTTTTCAAAATTATGTAGATCCAATCTGAATTCAAACATGCATAAAAATTCACGTGGACTTTATTAATTCTCCTCATAAATAATGGGAAAGGTAAACACATTTCGTTTATTGTTATTTCATTCAATATTTTTGTTGATGTTTGAAGCATAATCCACAATTGTTAGATTTCTCAAATAGGAAATAATTAACAAAATAATACTACAAATATATTTTATTAATTATTGCCATCTATTTAACGCGTACTGTACTAGATTACTTGCGAAATAAAATGGAGAATAGAGAGAGAGCACCTTTATTACTATTTTTGCTTTATCCACTTACATAATCAAAAGTCATATATGTATATCGTAGGTGTAAACTTACCTTTCCAGTAAACCACTGAGATACACTTACAAATTCGTCTGGGTATCTTAGCTATTTCAGACGACAACCAGCTTCATAGGCCGTGATTTGGTTGAAGGCTATGAAATTACAAATGATGGAGACATGACATCTTAGTTCTCCGGGAAGGGAACACATTATGATTTAAGGGTATCACATGATGAAATTAATGTAAAATTCTTTATTATTCCACTCACAGAAAAAAAATAACCACTACATAAATATGTATACCAAATATAAAAACAACTTAATTTTGCTACAAAAGTAAACATGGCCAGCCTTATCGTTAAATAGCGATTTCTTAGAGGAACCTTAGAATGAATCACTCCTCTCCATAATATAATATATAATAATAATTAGTCATGATAACGTGATGTTCATTGTATTCATGGATATAAACAACTGTTACCACTTACCATTAGATAGGCCACCGTTCGCCATTCCAAATTCTGTGAAGTCATATTTTAAAAAAATACTAGTCCAGGTCACTCTAGTTCATTGAATGAATCTAATCTTATGGGTATTATAATAAAGATATGACGAGACTTATTATAGGCTTAAATCAACGCTGGTAATATATCAAAGGTACGATAAAGGTCAGCGCACAAAAGCAATATTGACTCGGAAACTTTGTGTAAACATAATATTTTATTCTCATAGATACAGGTATGTTTTTATAACTTAATGGAAATGGAAAGGGATGAAGTCTTAATGTAATATGTACTTAAGCATCATTATTATAACATCCAATTTTTATTACTACAATTTCAATTAATTTGTATAAACAAGATCTTACTTACAAATATTACAAAGTATGTCTTTCTAAGCCAAGGCTCTAAAGACATGAACAGACAGAACAAAGTGCTATTGACTTACTTTCACACTACTATTATTTAAAGCATCTTAGCAATTTTTATTCATAGTGTATGGTTTGCCATTCATAATACACAGCTTTATCAGTGTTTTTATTTAGGCGGCGAACTATCATCTTAGTAATAAATGTCAAAGTGTGTATTTCTTACCATTTCAGCACTAAACTGCTAAACAGATCTCAATAAAACTCTCTATCAAGATAGACTATATTATGCTGATGACTATGGGCTGTATTTTATCTCAAAAATAATTCACAAGGAGAGCAAATGGGGCTGAAAGTTTGTGCAAAGTCGCGAGTAACGACTAACATAAAATAAAAATAGAATCGGTTACTTGAATATATTTACGATTGACGCAAATTAAAATAAAATCTAAATGTCACCAACACGCGGTAAAGTCGTAAAAATATATATATTTCTATACTGATATTATAAATGCGAAAACGTGTCCGTATATCTGTTTGTTTGTTACTTTTCATGACTAAACAAATATTAACTAAATTTGACGTGAGTATAGACTGTTTCACGGTTTAGATATAAGTTACTTGGATTCTTTTGTTCCAATAAATCAGATGAACCTAGTTAATTATAAAATAAATTATCAAATATATAGTAGAAAGTAATATAGAATGATTGTCACCAATTGATATTAAGTGTTGAAGCGGTAATGACCAATTTCACATTATTTATTATAGTTTTTGTTGTCTATAGAAAAGGTCTTCCAATATTCAATCAAAAGTAAAGCTGATTAGATCTCCTTCACAAGATATCAGACTAACAAGAGAAAATGATATGCGAATAATAAGTAATAAGTCAGCATAATAATGTTATTATTTCTAAAGGGCGCTACACTGGAATTACTGCAGTGAAATGCAGTAGCAGTGTGCAGGTCTAGACACATACTTATAACAATACCTATTTTATAAACTACAAGAAGTATCTAATTAAAAACATTGTATCCTAATAATAATACTATTACTACCATAGAATGTTCTAGAACAAATAAATACAGAGAAAAACAAAATATTGAAAATAATAAACAAAAGGCGGTCTTCTCGCAATAGGCAATCTCTCTCGTATACAACCGGTTTTCGGCCCCGACGTGGGCCTAAATGTAACCAGTTCGAATTTAGTCGATATCAAAAACTTAGTTATACAAAGTTTCTGACTGATTATACAAAGTATCAGACTGTTCGGTGAAAATATAAATATGAAACTAAATTAATCCGAGAGACGGAGGTAAATTCTGCCACGTTGAATTTAGACACACCGACATGTGTTCTTTGATTAATAATTCTAATCCAATGATATTGGATTACGCTGTTTCATATTTTCATGCTGTAATATATAATATAAATAGACATTTGGTAATTCGTATTTAATAAAAGAAACTAGCTGACATTGTTACCAATTTATTTGCTTTAGTCTTGATTATATTTCCAAAGAACGGTACAAAAATTAATTTTCTTAAACTCGATATAATTTGTAAGGCATATTATTCGAGAACTAACGAGTCCGAGAAACCATTGTTTTACCCTCAACAATATTTACAATATGGACACCTACATTACAAAACCAGGTAAAGCCGTGACGGCTACAAGTTCAGTAATAAAATACACATTTATGCTCTACAAAAAAACGATATAAAATATCGTTATTATATCGCAATTATTGACATAAATTATATATATATATATATATATATACTTGTCACTTGAAAAGTATATACTTACATATATTTCGATTTATCCCTATGCAGGCTAAAAATGGGGCAAATTACTTAGCTTTAATAATAGCGTAATGTCGGCACTGATTTCCACACGTCATTCAGTAGCAATCCATCATCACCACGCAGTTATGTTCATAGAGCAGTCACATTATACAAATTAAAAATCTATTAAGTACTTGTTGTTACAAGCAACTTCGTCCTTTTTTCTATATGAAATAGTTTATAATCGTCCTCGTGATACAATTTACATCTTCATGTCTTTTAGTACAGTTTAGTTTTAGCCGTTTAGTTATAAAAAGGTAACAAACAGACCGACATACTATTGTATTTTTAATATTAGTATCGATGAAATACGTAGATTCTGTACATAAACCTTTTAGCTTTATACGAAGCCAGCTACGTCGCTATGAAGAGTTAATCCGGACGTCTGTTGATAGAAATCACTGAAAAGGAAAATGTAATACGCCAACACAAATAATACAATAAGCAAGCAATATACAAAGACAAAGTTTAATAAATGTCGACTAAATACTATATAAGTATACAAGTATCATATAAGTATATTTATTGTTACGTTGTAAAAATATGGTGGTTCAATAGAAGCAGTTGTGTAAATTATAAATAACCTATAGTTTTTTTCAAAAGATCAATATGGAATGGTGCACTCTCCTACACTAACGATATACCCTGGCGGGGCAAAAGTGATAGAGTGAGAATAAAGTAAGTAGATCTAGAAAATATCCCTGAGAATTCACAAGAAATTAGACGCGGTTTCTTCTTGGATACATCGTAGATAACCTCCTTATTACTAACAATCCCCCACCTCAGTTAATTTCTTATATACATCATAACTTAAAGTTGCTCTATGAGTCTCATCTCTGTGTCTCAAGCGTACGTCAGCGTATCTTACCCTCGTAGCCTACTCGTAACAATGGGAAATCAATATTTTGAACTTTAACTATATATTTACGTACGTTTTATCCTTATTTCGGAGTTTAAAAGACTAGGTACAAATGTTTTTAATATAATTTTATGTATGTGTGTATAAACTCGTTAACATCGTCATTAATAATCATACTTAACATTCTCATGAATAATGGAGTACGAAGTATTGGCATCATGACAGAATATGGGGTGTCCACGGTACATTTAATGTCTGTGAACGATCGAGGTAAATCACTTCCATTGCCGAAGCCATCAATTTAACTACATATAAAAACTTATAAAGGACCAAATCCAACGTTTATAAATCATTTCAAAATAAGCATCGTGGTGTAAGTCTTATGGCGTACGTTTATTTCAATTCGACGGTAAACATTCCGCTTGAACGTTGCAAATACTCAAAAGAGAAATTATTTCATGAAACTTTGTTTTATTGCCATCTATTCTCAACTTTTGGTATATTAACTATATAACTTTTTTGTTACGTATATAAAGTATAAAAAATACTGTAACAACGGTAAATTATTAGACATTTTTTTAAATAAATATTACTTGTGAATTAATTCTAATTGAATTAAGAATTTTATTGAATTGTAATAAAATGTTAGTGAAATTACTTAGTAGAAGCAGGCTATCTTAGTCCTCAGGAATATCAATGTGTGTGTATGTATGTCTTCTCAATACTGATTTCATTTATGCAGTTAAACAATCGTTCTGTGGTTAATTTAAAAAAATAATGTTATTAAAATATAATCGTCAATTGTTTATTATTACAATAAAGCGTAATATTTAGTACATCAGTATACAGATAATGTATAGTATTGTTAACAAAGAATAAAATAAGAGTGCGACCCTTAGAGTACAAAAAGTTGGTTTTGCCTGAATAAAACAATTAGTTTTCTAACCATCTGCGTCTCAGGTATACCTATACATTACGCTGAAATCTGGGGAAATAATGAAGTTGCGAAAGAAAATTTTATGGCGATATCGCTATTCTGGGAATAAGGGATATTGTGAATTACTAATGAAATTTTATATATTTCTCATTTATACAATGTAGTTAGTACAATGTTCTTTAAAATTTTAATTCAAACGTGATTATTTTTAATGGAATATTTCCATTGATTTTGGAAGAAGTAGAGCTCCAACTGACTTTCATACAAAATACTTGGCCAGGTTCAATCCTGAAAAAGGCAATTTTAACTGAGGTTATAAGAGGATACAAGAAAAAAAATATTGATTAATTTTTAATATATATTGCTCATAATTGACGTCTGTAATTTAATAATTGCTACTTTTCTCTATAAAATAATACGTGAATAAATTAGATAATTAAAATTTTGGAGTATATATAATTGTTGAATTATTTCTTTTTTATTTCAAGTAAACATAAAATTGGTATACGTTCTATTAATAAATTTCAATGAATCTTAAAGGCTCTCGTACTTTCATTGATCAATACATCCCAAAATCTCTAAATCCAAAAGGGTATTGCGTTCTTTTATCCTCGCAAACAATTTTCCAGCCAAAGCCTCATATTGTTCGGAGTTCCCGAACGAAAATTGGGATTGATTTAAGCCTTGCAAATATAATAAAACATTATTCCCTAAAGATAAGGCTTCTAGTTTCATATTATTTACATTTAAATGGAATTATTAATAGGATATGAATGGTGTATAGAAGCAAAGAGCGCCGGTATTATACATGAATTACTAGTAACTGTAAAAGGGAAATAGGTATAATAGTTATAAATAATAATATGCACTTTATTTATTTTTACTAATATTATAATAAAAAGAAAATTTAATAAAGAAAAAGATTATTGATTAAATTATAAATTAAATACATAAAATGGAGAGGGAAAACAAAATTAATAAAAATGAATTATTGTAATATATTTTTTATTTTAATATTAATGTTACGTATACGTTTACGACTATTTATTGTAGATAAGGTTTTGTCAAATGTTGATATCATATTGAACTACTAAAACTCAACACTTTTCATCCCTTCATATCACTGGGTATATTAAAAGTAAAATTGTTGTCATTGCTTCAATCAGAATCGGAATCGTCAGTTAGAAATATATTGACACAAAGTTTCTGGTAAATTTCCTGATTCGAATATAGGATATGACGAATAGAATCTCGTTGTAGATATGAGACTCTTAAAAGTTACTTTAGTAAAAGTTATTATATCCAAAAACATAATTCATTACACTACGTTTTAAGATAGCTTATGTCAGAACACAAATCTACAATCTTCGCTTTTCATCTTTCATCAATATTATATTCGATTTTATATTATCAATAAGAGAAATTACTTTACGGAGCAGTAGTAATCCATAATTATAACCAAAATGTATATAGAAGATATACGAAATAAATTAATATAGTTTAAAAACGTAATAAAATCCAAAACAATCGCACTATGAATTTAGTGCGAAGGAAATGGCTTAACAGACGCGATTTTCACTATTGAATTTTGGTAACCTTCATTTAAATTTTAGTGTTTTTATTTCAATGGTTATATATACGAGTATATACGAAGTCGCGAGTTTATCTAGTATTAAATAATGTAAAATTTCATTATGACCAGTTTAATCGTGGAAAGGTAACAAATAAATGGTCACACTTTCGCTTGAATAATAATTTCTATTACTATAGAAAAAAATGAGTTTGTAATCTTACATGTACATTTCTTATGTACCAAATTAGGACGTACAGTCATTTAAATTAAATGTTACTCTTGTGAGTGATTCTGCGTAATTGTATACATTCAGAATGCGGAAACCCTGTAATAAAAGCCAGATTACATGACCAGTAAGACTAATTTAGAATAATTCTTCATTACTTAGTCAGTTATTTTTCGTTAAATATATCATAATAAAATGTTGCCTACGCTAACTGTTTATGCTAGCAGGGCACCGGTGGAGGATGATAAAATCAGCAAAGAACAGATCAGCAAGTCCATCGTGACGAATTTACCAGGAATACTTCACGAAGGGGGACCGCGTGGAGGACATTGCTAGTAATGATCATTAGTCGACATTATTAGCAATGTCAACAGTCAGTATATGTATGTTACCAGACGGTAACGAGGATGCAAATTTGCATATTCCAAAAAGTATCGTATTTTTATCAGAATAATATTGTGTTTAGGCCATAAAGAAACTTCACTTGCATTTTTCATAAAAATCAAACATTAATTTTGCATGGAAAATTTAAAAATGTCAATGAAAACACAAGAGAACCACCAGCTTTCAGAGTTACAATTTGTGTTATTGTTCCAGTCACTGACTTAACTCTTTCAGTACACTTGACTGCCATATAATGATATAATAACAATACTTATCATTATACATAAACACATAATTTCATATTGTTCGTACAACTATGACTGTATGTCTAACATATAAATGTTTCAACATATGTACATATACGTTAACACATATATATAACGATAAATTATCTTTATAAAATAAATATGAAACTGGTTATTTATTAATTGTTACATTAAACACATAATTAATAATATCATATTGTTCGTATAGCTTGGAACGATAGGTATATACAACGATATATACTTCAAATATTCAGTATGATCTAGTCATAAATGTATTTATGATTACGATCATTTGTACCGGGAGGATCGCACCCGTGACTGTCGGTGTGCTAAACCGAACCAACATAAATATTATAAATGTTTCTGTCTGTATGTCTGTCTGTCTGTCTGTCTCGCTTTCACGCCAAAACTATATACGTTAACACATATATATAACGATAAAAAATTATCAAGGTTATATAAAATTATTATAATAATGGCTTAACTAAAAAATTAGATATTTTGGAAAGTCTACTTTATAATTGTGTTATATTTTCAAAAATTTTTAATTTCTGAATTACACCAGTATTGTACTAGATATGCGACTTATTAACGCTTATTCATAAATAAACATATATGTCATTTGTTAATGCTGCGCGTTGCGCGCGCATCTGATTATTGTCAATCCGTTGTCTCCTTATGAATTTAAATGAATAAACGTTTGCTCTGCAATTTTATTTTATAAATACATAAATATAATCCTGGTACAGCCTATAACTGATGACCCTGCTCTTGGACAAGAGCGTAAGAATATATTATTAATATTTTTGAAGAATAAAACAACATATAATATTAAAAATGTTGTCAATACATATGAACAACATTTCCTTGGAAGTAACAACATCTACCGTTCCATCCGAGCTATTCAGGTTCGGAATACGCGTTTCTCCATTCTGGCCAGTAGAGTCAGAGATATGGTTCGAGCAAGTGAGAGATAGTATATACAATTTAGAATATCACATATATATTGGCCAACTGGACCACCAATTTTCAAAAGAATTTAAAGAAATGTTTAAACTGTTTATTAAATATAAATAAATATGACATTTAAATTTGTAAATATCACATTGTCACCATTCAAGGGGTAAAATAAAATAGCAGATAAAAGTTTTTATGGAAATTCGTCATATTTGAAGCTAGAACGATAAATGTATTTAATAAATACCTTACTAATATTATGAAAGTGAAAGTGACTCTGTCTGTCTGTCTTAAAAGCCAAAACTTCAACTGATTTAAATGAAATTTAAAGTCTAGATCTTGAGATAGGACATAGGTTGCTAAAAAGGTTTATAAGAGACTGAAAGAGGAATATTTTAAAAGTTTAAGCTTCAATCTTATTTTTTTGCGTATTGATTAAATATAATTAACGAAAATGGGTTGTAAGGGTCAAAAGGGGAGTTAAAATGTTGTATGCATGTATTGTCATTTTTTAAAGCTAGAAACTTGAAACCCATTTTTTAGGCTGTTGAGAAAATATCAGTACCTACCGCCACAGGACTCAGCCATAAATGGTTACAGTATAGCGACATCTTATCATTGGTACATGATGACACTAATATAAGTAACATTAAAAAAAACAAGAAAAAGGGTTATAAGGGGTTGAAAGGGGAGATGTAATGTATGTATGGTATGTATGGAAGTATCTTCATTTTAAAGATAGTAGTTTGAAACTTAGTTTTCGGCTGTTGATTGAATTGTATGGAATTATGTATGGAAATTTCATTTTTGAAGCTAGAACGATGAAACGTTTTTTATTGGGTTAGATTATTAATATATATTTTTTATTATTTGCTCAAGGTCACTATTTTACGCGGACGAAGTCGCGGGTACAGCTAGTTATTTTATAAAGCCAAACTTTAGATTGCGCTAAACTCAGGAACTATTGGTTCCAATCGAAAAAATCTTTTGTTATTGGAAAGTCCATTTATCGAGAAAAGCTATAGGCGATATACATCACGCTGTGACCAATAGAAGCGGCAGTAATGAAAAATGTTGCAAAACGAGAAAAGTGTGTGGAACAACAAGTTGCGCAAGTCATCTGGTATGACATAAAGGTAAGGTATTGTTGTAATTTAAAATACAAATAATATAGACCTACCATCGTTTTCTACTGAATAAAGTATATATTAACGAAATTGCTTTTATAAATTAAAATACACAACTAAATACCTGTAATGATGTGAGAACATCTATAATTAGATTTTGAAGTCAATTCAATTCCGGTCATTACTACAACATAATTATTCGATTTGTCTCGTGATTTAATAGTGATTACAGATTGACAGTAACGTGTATATTGAATTTCATACATACAATTAATGGTTTTTTTATTTCTATGTTTAATTTTTTATCACTATGTATATGCATAGAATAGTAAATATTGTTGGTTTTGATTTCGTTACAGACAAAGACACTACCGTTAGTAACTGAAGTAATTTAAGTTAAGTCATTCGGGAGATGGCCGTGTGATCATTCCCTATCATGTTGTTTTGAATCCGAAATATAATTTAAATACTTAACATTAATTTACAACATGTTAATATATATATTTTAAATTTTATTCCATCTGTTAACTTTTTTGTATTAAAAACTAGGTAAAATAAATATATTTTCCTAAGCTAAGCATGTTAGTGACCTTATAACCCATTGGGATTAGAAAATTTCATTGGCATTCCTATAATTAAAAATATTAGGCGGATAAAGCGGTTAATAGCTAGTAAGCATATGTACGTACCTTCAACGTGATTACAAAATGTTATAAAACTCCTTAAACTGTTGTACGTACCTTCAACTTTGCATGAAAAAAATAAAATGCTAGAGGAACATTTTTATAGTTTTATTTACTTATGCATTTGTGTTAAGTAGTTAACAGTGCACTAAAAGACAACAAAAAAAACAAGATTAACCGGTGACTGAACCTTTCACAGCTAAAACTTTTAAATTAAAGTCTTGCGACAGACTTCATATGACAGTACGAGTTCATCTCAACACTAATACTGGCCAAACAGCCAAACTTTTTGAGTATGACGAATTTTCCAAATGAAAAATGTCCACAGAGACGAAATAGAATTATATTAACTACTTAGCAGATACTTTGTTTATACATTTATAGCCAAAACAACAATATCATAAATAGTTATATTATTCAGGTGCATAGCTTGTTTATTGCAACTCTGCATTGATAGTGAGACGACATATTTCTCTTTAACCACTGCTTTTACTCAACATTGTCTATGACTTTGTCAACTTTGAAATTTTCTTAAAGATATAACGCAGTTTGTGTCTTCACAATGTACTGTTGTAAACTTTATTCATAGTTGTATGTATTTTATAAACAGGATATTTTATAACAGCGTCGAATTATCCGGAGCTCATAAATATGATCATGGTTAATGTCTTTTAATTTACTTTTCGGAAGTATTCGTTCTTTATTCTTCATTATACATATATAGTTATCGTATAAAGTTATCGTTTCTGCGACTATAAAATTTGTATTTTCATGATAGAGTTTAGTATATACTTATATAATTTAATTTATTTTTATTTTGTGATAATACATGTATATATCTATATAATATGTTAAAATAGAATTTATTCCACTATCGTGAACTAAATATTTATTTATTTATCAAAGATTCATGTTCTCTATGTAGGTAGTAAAATGTTAATGGTATTACCTGTAAAGGTATCTTATGGTGTACCTACACTTTAAGATGTAGGTTGATAGTAACAAACATAAGTCAAGAGGACAGTCGACAATTTCAATATAAAAGTATAGATAGAATATCTGTAGAATTGGCGATGTAGAAATCACAAACATGCTCTACTTTTTACGCATCTATGTTTACTGTTTCATAAAAATCGCAACTGAAGTGTTTTGTATCTACAAATATACACAATATATCTTACCAGATAAAGGAAACATTATAAGTAGTTAGGTATATAGCTATATATTCTAAGAAAGGAGTCAGCTTATTTTAGTATTTAGTAGGTATATCTTTATATATAATATTACAAAAATTCCAGCTGCAGAGCAGCATGCTTTGTAAACACATGGTACAACCGAAACACATGAGAGTTATCTTAGTCTTCCAGAATAGCAGTTGTATTATAGGTGTCTTATGATTACGTGATGTCGTGTTATTGAATTGATTTGTATAAATTAAATATTTGCTTAACTGTCTTATTTATACAAATCAATTTAATAAGCTTATATTTGTAAATACAAATTATGTAAGTATATGTTTGCATATTCTTCAATATTAGACACTTTTTCATTCGGATAGTAATTTGTATTTTATTCTCAATATAATTATTTACTCAATATAATACAATTACCATGTACAATATTCTGAATACATCATTTATCTGTAATTAATTCATATTAAGATTGGATTTGGAAATAAACGAAGGCTAATACGTAGCGCGTAGCTGCTACGAAGCTACGAGCGTAATCTAACACCTGTATATTACAAATAAATTAAAACCACTGCTATCTGGCTAATGCTTATAATAAACTACGAATTCAACATGAGACTGTTCAAATTGTATAGTGACGACATAAATCGTATCAATAAAAAAGTAGGTGAAGTTTACCTATTTATTCGGATTACGAAATCGATATTAATTTTATATTCTTTTATATCGACAATGAAACTTTGATTCGTAATTTTTAAGGAGTTAACGTGAATTGTTTATATAATTATCGATGAAACGTAGAGTCAGTTTCGAAGACGTGCTACGTGTTCGTAGCATATGGCGTAGAAACATCTATACGTCTAATGACATCTAGATACGTCCTTAAACTTGTCAAGTGTATCAGCACGGTAGAGTGGGCAAGTGCAGGCCCAGTCCCCGTGACCTACATCCGACGACCCTCGCTCGGGAAGCTGCTAATTTCCACCATCGCGGCCTGTAGCGACGTCACAGCGGGGGCCGGGAGGGCCTCGTCGGCTCGCTGGCTGTACGCTCAGTCCACCGCCCCACTCCGATCTACTAGTACGCGTCAGTCGCGACTCAACAGCGGATCAACACGCCGCCCCGCGAACAAATTCACGACCTCAGTAACGCCGCCTGATTAATTTTTTAATGTGCAGACCCGTATTTTTGTAGTGCGAAAACGGTGAAAGTATTTTTTTATTTGCAAACTGTGATAGCGAGTCAGGCGGATAGAGGTTTGGGTGGGGCGCGTTCCGCTGACACAGTGGCTCAGTCAGCCGCCGGTCGCCGAGTGGCAAGTACCATTGATTGTCTCCACACCACCGTACGCCAGGTACGTAACTATCACGTGCTTGTATTTTCACCGCGGCTATTTCCACGCGCGTATTTCAGACGATCTGCTTAGCGTTCAAGGCCGAGTGTGTTTGCGTTCGGATTTACGTTACGAACGTACGTTCATGTTTTGATTGTTTCTATATAGTATAAATTGTATTAATCCATTATCATATGGTCTTTGAGATGAAAATTAATGAGTTTCACGCGCTGCAGTTCCGGTGCGTGCCTTGTAATATAATATGTAATACGATAACAGAGTTGAACATCCAAGGTTGTTATTTACCTGACATTGCCATATGATGAATTTCTAAATGAAATAATAAAATAAGTATGTCGAAGTGCAAATAAAAATTATGGCTTATATTTAAGTATCTATTTGACATACTAAACACTTAGATTAAATAAAGTTAATAGAACTTTTGTAGTATTTTACGTTAATTCTATATAAGAAGAGACCAAAAATATTTAGGATCTAACTTAAACTAAAAACATAATTTCGGTAAAAAGTAACTACTTTTTAAATAAAGTCTATTCCACTATAAACAATTAAATATTTGGGAGACAATCAATATTTGGGTTAATATTTCAAATACAGGAATTCTCAAAAAAATAAATACATTTAACATTCACTTCATAAATGCTATATTAAAAGAATGAATAAAAATATATGTTGTTATTGCTCTCTATCCCTTGCCAGTTCTTTTTAATTTCAGTAGCCAGCCGAACTAGATGGTAGGAATAGTATTAAAAAAATCTGAAGTGCATTAAAAGGTTCTTTATCAGTAAATGGTTTTGACTTTATTATTAAAATCTTTTTTTAAGTAATTTATTCTATATTTTGATATATCTACATCAATATATTTGTTGGCCAGATGTACTATATGATTACTAATGATCATGACCTACAACTCTACGCACTAAATCAATGTGGGATAAACTTTTTGGCAACAGTAATGGCTTACCTACATTCATTCATATCGTTCTACTTATTGAATAGGCACTTGTTTATTAAATAAACATAATCTACAAATTTGAGAAATTTCATTATATTTGCATATTATTTATAGCTTATAATTATTACCTTCATTTTCGTGACTGAAAAAAAAATAAAATTAATGTAACACTAACCACAGCCTTTTATAGATATTATGAAGTAAAAAATTATGTAAAATTAAGAAAGTTCATAATAAATAATCTTTAACATACACGCAGTAGACAAATACACAGATGTACGTAATAGATACGGACAAGCTCGTATATACAATATAAAATATATCGAGCGGGCATCGAATCCGCACTATCAGAGAGTGAAGCAGTCTCTTAAACTGCTACACCGCTAAGGTCAATGTAATTAAGAATATTAACAAACATCTAATTTCGCTTAATCACGATAAATAGAGTGAAACATGGAATCAAATAGAACGGATAGAAATACGATGACAAACCGAAGGCAGCCAAGGAAGACGAACGAAATAAAATGTTTGTTCAAGATGCTGAAATACAAATTATTTATTTCATGGCTGGTTGCATTAGTATTGAATTAATAACAGAAAATAAATACAAGATTTCGATGAACATAAGAATATATATTGTAGAATGAATAGGTATATTAAGTAAGTACGCAGTAATTATACAAATAGGTTTGAAACGAAAATATAACAATTCTTTTATATAAACTATTTACAAGATGACCCAAATTCCACGTACATAAAACTTAATAAATTCATATTTAATTATATATATTATACATAATCTGTTACCATCTGATGTTTGTCTATTTGTCTATATCCTCTATATATAGACGAATAGATATACAACATCTATACATATAAATAAATAATCGTTTTTTACTACATGCATATGAATATAAGTATACTGTTTATCTGTAACATCTGAAATAATTTTGATGAGACTTTTTTTGTTTTTTACTATACTTTTATTTTAGAAAAATAAAATTAAGTTCCCACGGACGTCGCGGGAACAGCTTGTATTATAATAAAATCATAAAACCTGCAAGTTTAGAATTATACTTTTTTTCGAAAATAGAATTCTAAATAATAAGCTACAATGTATAAAACAACCTTTTTTAGCATTGATGTCTTATTTTTACATCATGACGACAGCATTCCAACTTGGACAAAATGGGTGTATGCTTTATCAGCATCGATGAACAAAATCATGTGATACAGTTTGACCTCTCCATTGTACGAGGTCACATAGAATATCTATAGAGGTCTTTGTTACTTAGACATTGAAAATGCCTAATGAAGACAAAATAAAAAATCTAGCTGTAATGTGAATGCATAGCTTAATAGGAGTATATTTTGCTTAGAGTCAGGTCCTTGTGTAAACTAAGTAATTACGTAAATGACGTTGAAAATTGACACTGAATACTTCCTGGCGGAAAAGGCTACGGAAAACAGCAAAAAAATTTCTGATAAAATGTCACTGGTTTCTGATAAGTCGACTTCAAAAGAGAAGGTTCTCGAACTTTCAGTGTATATAACAAGCGATATTTATGCGGATTTTTTTACTTCACATAACTCGTCTTATGCTAATACTACCTGTTTGCATCAACTTTGTCCGCACTTTTATCTCTCGTTCCCATGAAATTTTCAGGAAATCTTTCCTTAGCGGATATCTAAGTTCTAAACTTAAAATAGATTTAACCGTTTTATAGTGCAAAAACTCCCAGGCCAATCCATATAGAAATATGTTATTTTATAGGGAAACCAAACCCATATTTTTTTACTTAAAATAGCAACACACAAGTTTTTTTCTTATTCTTCTTGTGATGAATCTACATTCCGAATAAGCGGTAGAATCAAAAAACTTGACTATTCAAAAGTGATTATATTAAGTTTATTTGAATAAAGATTATTTCTATTTCTATTTCATAACCATCGGCAGTAGAAGCCGTAGGTAACACCTCAAAATCCCCTATTGCTATCAATGTACCATCAGATCGATCTCCACGCGCCTCCAGGAAACCATCGTGTTTAATTACTGGTTATTTCACCGCTATGGGTCTGGTCTGTATCTTTCACTGGTCGTCTTCTAGCGTATACCGTTATCGCAGGTGGTGGTACCGTTTCATTATCATCTATTAAAATAAGACCTCTGTATTACCAAGGTCATTATTCCATAATGCATTAGTTCGATAAAATATGCCTCATGGCAATATCGAATATAAAGAAGTACCTATTTCTTTTTTATTATATCAATAAATCGCTTATTGATTTGTTATCGCTTTATTGTATTTTTTTGATTAGCAACCATGTGTAGATCGGTTTGCTCCAGAACATTTTCATGTTTATTTGATACTGTACCCACGTCTTAACCTGGTTTGTCTTGAGATAAATTATAGTCTAAATCCGTCCTTGAGATATAATCCGTCTCTATTTATATATATCTTTATTATTCTTTAACTGTTTTGTCGAGAAAATAGCAGTCACGCATATAGACAATTTTGCATTTATAATATTAGTATATATTCTAATGAATGTCCTTCAATTGGCAGTAATATTCTACGTACTTAACAATGTGTTGTAATTGGAATTGTTAGATTTTGTTATCTTTCTTGCATTTTTAAACACGTTGAAGACACGTTGAAATTATCGAAATTGGATACATAAACCTTCATAATAATTTTAGTAATTCCTATAATGGATATATATATATACATATACACTATGAAAACCCTGCATGGCTGCATCTCTCGGCTTTGTCATGAATTAGGATAAATAAATAATGCAGACCAGGATATGATCCGTATACCAACCACTTAAATCAATTGAGTCATTTAAGCTTGGTTGAGTCACAAATATCCAATCGTTTAAACTAACACCATTACAAATTTTTATATTACTCGGATAAAACCTTATAGATATTATCAAAAGTAAAAATAATAATTACGAAACGATAGCCTAATGTAAAGAGACACAGAATTCATATAATCTTACGTAATTTTCGCGACAACACAAAACGTATCAAAGCTAACCTTTGTTAGCCTTGTTGTACACAACATAAACACCTGAAAATCAACCGACTATTACTTGTATTGGTGTCAAGGCGATGCTGTGATTCGTGACGTCACGAGTCATCTGGCATCATCGGACCGATGGCATCGCCAAAACATCAACAAAAAGTCGTGTCGAGTTGTTGACGAGACGATTTGGGTTAGATCTACAGACATGCTACAGACAGTCAGACTGACATCAAATAAATCAACGGGACCGATTTACTCTGTGTCCTCAACTTGCTATACCTATTTCTCATTATATATATATAACTATATATGTATTATGAGAAGCAAAAACATTGTACCCCTTTTTACGAAAACTGCACGAACGTAGGAGTATGAAATTTTGCAAACTTTATACAGAGAATTAATGCTGAATTCTATTTATTTTTTTAATTATGTTTGAAATTCTTTAAACCAATCAATAAAGCATTACACATATTATCAGGTATTTAACACACATAACATTTATAATTTAAATTATACTCATTAAATCATTATCCAAATTCACTATCAATGTATAATTTGAAACATAACTTTATTTTACAATATAGGCATCACTTAAGAAAGTTTAAAAAATATTTTAAGCAATAAGCTGTAATAACAAAATATTTATCAATTTAAGTTTAAAGTGAAATGAGACAAGTCTCTATCATCTCTTGGTACGATACTTAAGTAAAAGTAGAGTGAGGAAGATATTTTCCTATATCTAACGATATATCAGATTCCTTATCTTTACCTGTACGTCCATCGATGTTATATCTTATCTCATGCTTATCTATATTTAGCTCTTTCATTTTAAGATTATCTAATAAGAACAAATCTCGATTTTATAATATTGTTTCTGAACTCTACTTTTTATAGATAACAGCATATAAAAGTAAAAAAATACTGTAACTATATAATACGCTAACAAATGCTAGCATGCAAATAATCATAGCCTGTCTATGCATGTTTAAAGTCAACGTCAAACAAAATGATAAAAAAATTACTACCGAGCCAACATGCACTTATCGTATACATAAGATGTATGAGATAAAAAAAAACAAAGTATTTTCAAATCACGTGCAGCCAACATTTAGTAACAAACTTTAACGAGATTTTTATTAGAATTCTAATACATTGACGAAACTTTTTTAATTTAAATTTGTTTTTAACTTTTTCAACTTTTCATTTTAATATAAGTAAAAATACATCTGTTCTAACTGACCGACTCCTGAACTACCTACAAATTAATATCGAATTAGTTTTTGTTTGACAATCGCTAAACTAATACTTCTATTGCGTTGAGTAAATGTAAAACTTACAGTCACTTTGAATACAGACAAAGCTATAAAAATAAGTTAAATAAAAAAAATACTAGTTCAGATGAGCCACTAATTTGACGCAGTAAAACTAAGAACAGCATTGGTTTTAGAACTGTAACGGTATTTCTATAGATACATCTTTTCAAATGGCACCACTGAAATTGATCGGTATAGTTATAGGATTATAATAAATAACTTGCTGTTACCTGCGACATCGACTTTACGACGGAAATAAATTTTGTTTTATTAAAATACTAGCTACCCACCCTGGATTCGTATATGTGTATATGTATTATATATATAAACCTTCCTCTTCAATCACTCTATCTATTAATAAAAACTTCTTCAAAATCCGTTGCGTAGTTTTAAAGATTTAAGGATACATAGGGACAGACAGCGACACGTTTTATACTATGTAATGATAAGTCAAATTTCTAAAATAAAAGCAGCTTAAGTTACACCTTATAACATTAGCTATCTGAGAATGACAGACCGGTCCAAATAGGTTGTTTTAGAGTTTTAGAGTTGTAAGAATCGTTTGTACTATATGCTTTCATATGTATTTAGTGAAAAGCTGTTAATTTGAAAAACCAAACGGACAATTCAATATTTTTTATTTATATAGATGACTGTATACTATGGAATTGTTTAAGACACGCACAAGATTTCTGAAACAATAAAAGCTTACACATTTTGCTTTCTTTATTTCCTTCAAACAACGAAATAACCTATTATCTTACATCTAGTCAATATACCGCTATAAGGGAACTGATTTTGATAAATTACTTCAGTTGTTCGTCTATGAGTAGCAACAGTGGGCTATTTTTACCATCCCTCCATTGCTTTCACCTTGGCAGGTCACGCTATCAGCTTCTTTGAGGCCTTTTCCTTGTTACTTTTAATTTTTCCTATTGCCTCTTTAGAGGGTACGAGTATAGTTTTAATTTATCCTTATTCTAAGTCGGCTGGCCATTACTCGCTCGTTTTTATTGTAATACCGGTGTTTTTGTGATAAGCAACAAATCATAACTTTAATGTGCTGTTGTATACCTTTATTGTACGTACGTAAATTTCTTATATGGCAGTTAATTTTCTTTATGTCATAATGTTTTCAAGTAAATTTCAGAGCTATATACTCTGCAGAATAAACATAAAATCGAGTTGCGTTGAGAATAAAAATTTATATCCCCTCTGAGCAGGGTAATCATCGTTTGATCATAAAAAAAACAATGTTTATCAATAAATATAAACAATTGACATGACAATTAACTTCCCAACTTTCAAATACGATACGATTTATCAGAACGTATTATAATTAGTGCATAGTCAAAATGTAAAACACCACACGCATTTTTTCGATCAAATATGTGTAATGGATTTGCAGATAGATACCAATGGGATAGACAGAATAGAATAGAATAGCGAGTGATAATTGTCTTCAACACAACGCTTGCATCATTCACTGTCCTAACAAAACATCTGTATTATACAATATGCTATTAAATACTAATAAATTAGACAACAACTATAAATGTACACCTATTTTATATTTATATATGTACACCGATATTTATATTACTACGTTACTAACCGACAAACCTATAACGTGTACGTAACTAAAATTAACATAATCGGAGCCAACTCGAAACCACCTTTCAAGTAAATTGCCAAAGAATAGAGTCAACTAGTATAGCCGTTTGATTATTATGAAATATTACGTGACCGAAATATCATTGTTAGGGGAAAATACGTTTACGATAAACACGCAATACGTATATTTACTGAATGAAGTGTACCTATATATGTTGGAATGTTTTATTTTTATCAAATATTAATCAGAACATTTATGTTCTGTTGTCACTGAAATTCTCTGTTCTATGCGTGCAATATTTCCATGTTTTGTTATGATGATATGACGGCCTCAGTAGTATAGCGGCTACACACCGCTTTACTTCCGATGGTCGCGGTTTCGATTCTTCACACGGAACAAACATTTGTATTCACGCGTATGATTGATTGTATCGGTCTGGGTATTTTCTATGTATATTATGCACGTATTTACAAAACATATCTAAGTATTTTTATCAGTTATCTAGTACCCATAACACAAGCTCTTCCTACCTTAAGACTAGATGGCGCTGTGGTAATTATCCAGGGTTTCTTATTATTATTTATTTAATTATTAACTGCATATTTATACCTATATAAATCATTACTACATATATAAATCTGAAAGTGAGTTTGTTTGTTATTTTAAAGGTTTATCCATTTTGCGATAATACCACAATACAATTGCGACAAGATAAATATACAAATTTACCTATTTAATATTATCAATAAAGATTTAAACATGAACGAGTTACACAAAGGCATGAAATATAAAGTGGAAATTAAATTTCCTACTAAACAACAATAATGATATTTCTTACTATTATTATTAGTTAAATTAGTTAAAAATAAGTATTATTTATATTATTTAAAAATAAATATATTTCAAAAGCGTCATTGTGGTCATATTACCGTTAAACCCCTAACTACCCCATGTGTGGGTACAGTCTCGAGCTTAATAAATTTTAATTTACTAGATGTAAATAAAAATTTACTAAGCTCGAGACTGTAACTCAGTCTGCGAACACTTTGTAATGTAATTTTCATTATTAATGATTCACGTCATATTTTATAAATTTACATTAATAATATTAATATTACACTCAAGTGGTTGGAAGTTCTATATTTATTAAAATGTCGAGTGCAAAACGAGCCAAGTCTGACATAATACCACTGAGAGACATTAAGATGGCTGCCAAAGACTAAGTAGATATTCATCAAACGTGATATACCACCTCATATACAACGCAAGTACAGTGTTTGTTAAAATGGATGAGAAACGTAATTAGGATAAAGCATCTGTCTTACTCTTAGCGTGAAACAATAACTTACGAGAATGTAGCGGTATACTAAAATGGAATACCATAGTTCCTTACTATATGTTACTACCATAGATAACATAATATTGCATAATACTACTAACGAATGAAGGTTCTAATTACAACATTTCCTATGTTGTATTGCAAAATTACTAGGCAATAATTATATCTATAGATATAGATTTTTATTAAAAGACACATTATAATCTTATTTCTAGTATACATTTTGGAGATACACAAGTTTAGAATACTAATATTATAAATTCAAAACTGTGGGTCTGTTTGTTACCTTTTCAGGTCACATATTTCCAATTAACACACAATAACAATTAAATAATCAAAATTTAAATACTATTAAAGATCGTTTAAATGATTGCTATTCATAATTTACAATTTTTCTCTATGACAATAATGAATGGTTAATGACTTTCATTAACACATGGCGACATGATTTTTTTAGTTTTTTAGTAATTAAATACATGGTGATTTACATTGTTACAATCAACCTATTATCATGAAAATGTCTTGAATCTGTAAATGGAGCTGTTAGCCATATTAGTAAGATTTACTACGCTAACGGCCTCGTCGTTTACTACTATTCGTGTATTGTAATTTATACTTAGAGTAGAGCTCAGTGGCAAGGTCAATACAGTCCGGCCACTCAGGGTTTGCGTTTTTGACAGGTCGGGATTGAATGGACGATGTAACTTTGAACTGACGAACAATTTATGGCAACATTCTAAATATCTATTATTTGCCTTATTTATCGAGTAATAACATTAAAAATTTAAAGATTATTCCAACTTACAATAAACATATTAATTTTGGGATGAAATTATTAACTTAATATAAAAACAATAGTTTTCAAAAGTCAAGCCATATGAAACTGCACTGTGTCAGAGTTATGTCAACTGTTTGTTTTTGTAGTGATGTGAACAAATAAAATCATTAATGTTATCAGTCGTTAATAAGGGAAATAAAAGATATTTAAAATTTTGACTTAAATTGTACGTCAGTTCAAAGATACATTGTTTACTGAAATTACTTGAAAAATAAATATGTATTATAAAATATATTTCAGTATGTGTGCGAATAGTATTGACCTTTCTTATGTCACTTACTGAATGTCAGATATTGTTACTGTTTTACAAGGTTTTAACAGAGTATCGATAATCAATAGGTATACTAATATGTTCAGAACATGATGATAAAATATCTTTAACAGCTTTGTTATTCTCGTTTTCAATAACACACATCAACACATTAATATTAGTACAAGTACTATTTTGATGGCAAATAACTATTATTTAGTATTCACTAATAACTAAATAAGATTCCATTATATTAATCACAACTGCAGATTAGTAATATTCACAAATTGTTAAAAAAAGTACAGAAGTAAATACAAAACATTGTATTTACAGGGAAGTTTTACTTAAGTTTAAATAATGTCATTAACTACTTTAAGTGAACCATTTCCTTGGCTGTAACCTAGAATTAAACCTATGCTAGGTTTAATTAACTCTCTCTCTGCACAATCACTTTAATGACGAGTCTCCGTATCAATAAAAATAATTAGCAGGTTGTTGAGATATTTAATCTACGACCCTTTATGCAAACTGAACATCCATACCTTGATGTGTAATATTGACCGTACCATGGGAAAAAACCTATTAAGGATGAGTTTATTTAAAAGAGCAACACACAAGTTTCTTCTTCATTTTTCTTGTGATAAGACTGTGCCGAATGAGTAGTAGAATAATAAAGCGCGACTATTCAATAGTGCTCATATTAAGTTTATTTATATTTCTTGCCTAGAAATATAAACTGATAGTGATGATTATGTATAAGAAAATATTGGCAGAGTTTTCATCTATCAGCCAATCAAATCCCCAGACATCGTTCCATTATAATTTTCCTGATAACATTATCGTATTTGCCATATTTTTTTATCCAATAACATGATGGTTCATGATGAATATCTAACTTTAGTTATCTGATAACATACTCTTGTCATGTCAGTATAAATATAATGCTGAATAGTGTCTATAACATGGATATACAGGTAGAGAATGGATGTAGTCATATCTCAATTTATATGAAGAAAAAACACTTACAAAACTATTCGCTATGATACGACAAAGTATGTTTATAGATAACCCCATGGCAAAATTACCTTTCCAATACTGTTACAGCACCATCTAGTGCCAAACTACGTAGAGCTTGTAATATGGGTACTAAACTCTTAATACATACCAGTATATATATAATAATCATATTCATGAATACAAACATTGTACCTATCGTGCGATAATCAAACCTGCTACCATCGATCAGTCCGTCCGTCGACCGCAATCAGTTAAATATTATCTGTAATCATGTTTCCATCAATCCCCCCAATGATCAATGATGTATTTTCTATAATTCGGAAATGTGAATCAGTCGCATTCAAAGAGCTTTTAGCTCTTTAGATTTTGAAATAAGATTTAAAATTGATAAATAATATATATACATATATAGATGCGACGTATATTTAGCATCTGTAGTCTGTAACATTTGTAAAATGAGTAAAAGAAATAACTAAAAATTATACGACCACTAAAAGTAGAGCTTTAAAGCTATCATAAATGTCAACTTCATTTAGCAACGTAGCAGTAGTAACTTTATTTTAATATCACACTTTTATTTATTTAACTGCAGCCTTCGCGGCAGCAAATTGAATTTGCATGATACTTGTGTCATGTCTCTTGAGACGCTTCTCAGATATGTCATGTATCTACCGGAATGCTACATGTCGAGACTAAAATTATGTCCGGTCATTATATGGACTCATGGCAGTACATGACTTTAATTTGTAGAAATTTGCATCTTTAGTACTATATACCGTTTGCTGTCAATCCATATAATTCATATTAAACTTCTACTATCATTCTTGTACTAATAAGTCTGACGATATCTATATTTCACAAATCTTCAGTATTAAAATACATATAAATTTACATTGATACAAATAATACATATATTTAAGGTGTGCCTATCTGTATGTTAGCTTTTCACAACTAAACGGTGGAACAGAGCTTAATGAAATTAAACAAAGAAGTAAATTAAATCAATACATATACTACCTTTAATTTCCAAGAAAGTAGACGAAGATGGGGGAATCTGCTACATTTTTAAATATTTTATATGTATTACATGATAGTTCAATATAAATGAATAAAGTTGTGAATATTATGCAAATTACTTCATAAAACAAAGTTATTACAGAAATTAAATTAATTTTGCCCTATGACTGCATAGCTTTGTTCATTGGATTTAAACACCTATAAATATTTATAATTATTAGGGTCCCCCTAATTAAAGTTTTACAGATAAACCTGTTAAATTCGTTAATAATATTCAATCTAATTAAAACTTTTTAAACTAATCTCCTTTTTTGGCAATCAAGCATACGGCCCATTTTTTGTAAACGGTTACCGTAGCCTATGGTAGTCTTGGTTTTAATAAAAATATTAAGTATAGAAACGATAATAACTCAGTTTTATATGAAATTTAATGTTCCAACAATGATTATTATCTATATTTTGAGATTTACGTCTCTTCAAATCATGTATTGTGTTCAACGACGTTAAATTATGCGGTTTGACAATATGTTCAACATATTATGTGTGTAACATAAATAAGCGAGCTACAATATAACATAAACAACGATGTATTGCAATAAAATATTACAAAATTATTAAAACATTTGCGAGTTTGGATTTTCGGGGTAATCTCCGGTAGGTACCTACTGCTGATCTGATTTTGAAAATTCTTCTAGTGTTGGATAGCTCATTTACATAGGAAGATGAGTTGTAATGAAAAATATTGAAAAATGTAGAAAATGTGACGCAGACAAAGTTCACGCAACTTGTGAGCTACTAACGAATAAAATTTACTTTTAGATTTTTAACAAGCATCAAAATTATTCACCTGTATACTGTTGAACCTTGTTAAAAAACTCCCGCTCACTATACAGTTTTTCTTTAGTATATATTTCATTACGTTGAATAAAATTTGTTTATATTTTGAACAGATTTAGATAATTTATTATAAAATATATTTTATTACAGCAATAAGGCTATTTGCAGATTTTTTTCATATTATTATTTTATATCATTACTCCATCGTCATACGAAATCATATTCTTGTCCTATTCCCATAACGATTTGAGGTCGGGGAAATATAATATCATCCATATCATTTTGGGATTTTGCATATAATTAAAATAATATGTGACTTTCGGTTGTCTGGCTAAACTCCACTAAGGAATGCCTTTGTTAGTAAAGAATAGGAATGAAAAGTTGTATGTAAATAAAGGAAGTTAGTGGGTTGAAGGATTTATGAAGGAAAAGGGGGACACTACAGAACTGAACGGAATATTAAGGGAACTGTAGTAGCTTGGAGACCAGAGTTGCATACTCCTATGTGCTATTTCTACGACCGACCAAATCATAATAAAACAGCCTTAACGTAACACATGTGGATCGACGATCCGGTCAAGATCTTTGAAAGGCGTTCGATGCGAGCAGCGCAGGACCGATCTTAGTGGAGATCTTTTGGAGAGGCTGATGATGAACATAATACACCTAAACATCTAACGTCACACGAAATATCAAAAAGATAAAAGATGTTTACGAAATACGTACATAAATTTGACAATTACAGACGTATCTTAATTACGCACTAATATAACAGTTACTAAAGTCAACTTTAGACCTTTAAATATACTGTGCAACTACTTTCCAGATGGTTTCATCTATAAAGCGGAACGCTATTGAAACAGATGGTTTGAATTCAAACACTAGTCAACTGTGACGTTTGCATTGCCTGTAACCGATATTTAAACAGCCTAATTGAAAATATTAGTACCTATATAGCTTATTTACAATATCATCTGCGTATTTGTGATGCCGTTCTGAAGTAAAAGATTTAAATTATTGACTCCAATACATCTAGAAGTTAGGTGTGTCTATACATACACAATTTTGTGAGAATCAGACAGAACAATTCCTAAATATTATATTACTAAGTTTTTATTTGTTAATAAATAAATATTTTTATCTATGTTAGATAATTAACTTTTATCGATTCAAATTAGTCATAAACGTAATATGCTTTTGTGTGCTAAATTTTAGGTACTATTTCTACTCTTTCCCATATGATAAATGGCCCCGAAAACAAAGTTCTCATCCCTGATACAAAATGTCGGAGGAAATTAAGATACAAGACTATCATTACAGAATTAGGCTAAACCATCCTCTACGCTACCTCTTATGAGCTGCTGTGAGATGATACCAATAATATAGTATTAAAAAATAACATACAAATATATACATATACATATGTATATACACATCAATGTCAGTATAAACGACATATTTTAGTGAGGCGATTGAAAAATATATGATAAATATAAATGAATTGTTACTAATTACAAACGTTTTCTTCAATAAAATATACGTCACGTCGTCGTTTCATTGAAATTTACAGCTTTCCAACAAATCAGACGTTTTAACATCGTACGCACTGAGCGTTGGCGTAAATTGCAAATTCTTTGTAAATTCTATTCGCTCGTATTCGTGTTGTGCCTACTCAGAACTAATTTGTAACGAAATCTAATAATTTAAAGTAAAATAGTGTTGACATTTAAGTACAAAACCATTTCAGACTGAGTGCGGGAACAAAGGCGAAAGTTCCTTAGACGTTATTACACAATATTCAAATTAATTACTATGGTATTGCTGACAATCTCGTTTATTAACACAAACTGAAAGCGTTTCCATTTACATATGAATACGGTTATTTGTAGTGTGATTGTTTTAGAGTACTACTAAATACGAAATTGTATTTCACCCGATTTCAAAGAAGAAAGCTTACAGTTTGATTAGGTATATTTTCGTTCGTTTATCTGCACATTATATATTAGAAACTTGTGAAGTTTTGTTATTATAGTTATATTGTTCGGTAATTTATAAAATAAACATACACTTATTAATTAATCAAATTATAATATAAAAATTTCTGTATTCAGAAGAATCGAGCATAGAACCGAGATATAAACTGACAATACTCGTAGATTATTTCTAGCTTAGAAACTATATATAGTAAAACTTTTTAGTGTTATTTTGATGGATGTACTTTTATGTAGACATACTTTTATATTTAACAGAGTAATGTGCTTACCTATAAAAGAAATAGATCTCGAAATTGTTAATAATTGGTGTCCTACTTTACACTAACTATTCTTATTTGGAATCTGCCTCGCTCGTGTATATGTGTGTTATGTATTTACTATGTAATAATATATGATATTTATTTATTATTATTCAAAAACAATAAAGTTTTTCATTATTTTACAGTGTGCTAAAAAGCAATACAGTTTATACGTATGTCAATACCATACCACATGTATAGAAATTAAATAAGTTAAATAAACATTTTCTTATGTCTTTGCTAGTATAGTATAGTTACGAAAGCCTCCACATAAAATTCCAAATGTAGATAACTACTATCATATCATGTCTAGTCCATGACTCGTTTATTACATTCGGATGTTGGTACGAGTGCAAAAAACTCGTTAATTCCACGTTTACTAGGCGTTATCGAGTTGCAGCCCGCTCAAGCTGGCCGTCGACAAACAAGGATATTGGATGATGGGGTCGAATGCGGCCTCGGAAAGCATCCGTCAAACCAATTCCCTCCTATTTGACAACGCGGTAATATAAAATGAACTACATTCAGAGAATCAATTGTAAATATTGTTACATATAGGGTTATTCGGAGTGGGTATCGCCATCTCAAGACACTTAAGGCCTATCAATGCGATCTTCCAAAGTATATAATTTCATCTTAAATAGAAAATCCATTACACGAACACGCAGTTAAGTAAGTTAGTAATAGAGTACAATATATAAAGATATACTAACAATTATGTACATATGTATTAAGAAATTAAATAAATCAATGATAATACTTTGATATTGTTGAATGAAATTAATATATTATATTGTTGTAACAAAAAAAAATGTTCTTATGTATTTGTATCAGTTGTTTAGTACCCATAACACAAGCTCCGCTTAGATTTTGACTAGATATGATGATCACAAAACTTGTGAATAATTCTGAGATAATATTATTGTTTAAAACAAGAGCAGATCACTGTGACAAAATTAATGCAAATCGAAAACGAGTTAGGTTATTCTATATTATTTGATGTATAAAATATATCAACATAATTCAGTGTTGGCAAAGAACGATATTTTTTTTGTAATGTACAGAAAAAATATAATTGAATTTGGAATCCCCATTTGGTACCCGATTTAAAATATATACTGTACAACATTATTCAAGGCACCCAGTAATATTCCGTCATCTCGCACCCATATAATTTTCATTAAACTGAGCGAAGGCTGAACTTATTTATTCAAATATTCAGTCTGATTTTCCATTTCCTCATTGTGTTTTCATTTTTATCAAATAAGCGCGAATGAGGCAATATTATTTATAGAAAATTGTATAGTATTACAATATGCTAATTTGATTTATCATAATGACATATTTAGCATAATTGTCTAAAGTAAAGTATATGACATTTTGTTTAAATCAAATGGCTGAAGCACAATTATGATACAATAATTTTATTAATGGTTATAGGTACACAAAAAACAATGTCATTTCTGAGTATTCCTGATTGATCACTTTAAAAGTGGATCTGTAGCGTATTAAAATGAAATTATTGTAATGTAACTCCTATTTGCAAACCATAAATTTTAATTAAATATCTATTATATCGTTGTCATAATTAGAAAGTAAATTTAGGTGATATTTTAAATGAATCATTATTCTAAATTCATAATAATTGACATCTCTAATTTAGTGGAAATTGCCCATATTTCTAGCATTATAGAAAGTCAATTATCCACAAGTTAACCACGCCGACGTGAGGACCAGGCACTTTTAAACTAGAGGAGATAAAGTTTTTAAAATACGCGGTTTCTAGCGCCGGCTTTCATTCTTAGAGAACAAGATCTGTAGGAATATCGGTCTACGCGTAGACGTAATAGGTACATAGGTTATTTATTATTTTATATGTTTCGCAGACTATTTTTTTATTATATAGAGGTATTAGTACATACGTACAAAGTATAATTTTTAGAGCGAAGTGGGAAGATTTTTATCAGGGGACAAAAGTCACCGACTCTGCTTGTCCCCCACCCCGTTGTCTGTACTATGGAATAGATTTTCATGTGGTGGTTTCAGTCTATTAACAGAGTGATTTATAAGGAAGGTTTAGGTTCATAATTCGGTCTGAAATAAACGTGTATAGTCACTAGTATACTCTAATACGAATAACTAAATTACGTCACAAGGTACGTTTCCGAAACAGTAGTAAAATAACCAGATGTAAGGCTATCTGTCGGTACAAAAGATAAAATAAAAACACGTAGTTGTCACGCATTAGCGGCCGAGCGTGCGTACTGCCAACGGACCACAATGAATGGGTCCCGTGACATTGGACGGACACGTGCTGTGACGTAACTTGTGACACGACTGGCAGACAGACGGGCAGAACAATCTGGAATTGAATTAGCATGATACGTGTTCAATACACAACTTAGTTACGTCTGTCTCTATGTAGGTATATCTGAATGCAGTTTAAGATATATACCTTGAGGACTGTATTAGATGGTTTAAAATGAGTGTATATTCAGACATATCATTCGAGAACAATCGGTATATGACAATAGAAGTTCAAAATATAAAATTTAAAAATCTATCAAAAAGGTTACCTTCGGCAGTACTACTGATATTATGTACTGAAACTGCATATATATAATACATAAAGCCTATATACCTATTTATATCAAAATTTATTGTCTTCAATATCAAACAAAATAGATATTTCATCTATTTATTTTATTTGATATCTCTAAAGAACTTTACATTTAAAGGTACAACTACTACGTATATTATATATTGAAACTGCACTACAAACACAAATAGTTGAAACAACTTATTTTCTTTATTATCAAAATATATATTTCAACTACTTATTTTATTTGGTATCTATTCACTATAGAATTTTAAATTGGAAATTAAGAATTACAAACGAATTTACAAATATACCATTTGTATACAAACTACATATCGATTATATGTAAAATATCTATTGCTAAAACTGCATTAAAATCGTACGTAGTTCAAAAGATCTAAGCGAGCAGACAGCGGAAGCTATTTCAAATTATTATTAGTGTAGACAATTATCGATACCAATGCTGATGTCAATAACTACATATATAGGCCACGGACTTCGTCAGATGATGGCATACTCTTATCTGAGATGATACTAACATCGCTTTTTATGTGGTAATAAAATTTGTCACTACTAGTCTTCATGACAGGTTTCATAACACGTTCAATTATTAAAACTGTTCCAGCAATAAAACACGTGAAATATTATTTTGTTTATTTATTTGCTTATCCAGGCTATTGTTGCCATGTTACAAATTCCTTATATACTAACATACTTAGATGCTCATATTACAGAATTGACCTATATTCCAAATTTCAACTAACTAAATTTACAATTAACTTTGACTTTCTAGTGGTTTTGGCTGTAGATTATTAGATAAAATTTTTACTAGGTATATTAATGTTGTTGAAGTTACCAAACTACTATATAATTTTAAACAACCTTACTTAACTGATATTGTCAAACCTCATCAGATGCTCTCGTATCAATTCACGCTACGCACTTAGACTTTAATTAAACTCGAGTTCTTGTATGAATCGGCCTCATGTCGACCTTACAGCCTAATGCATTAAGGTCGTATTAATTCTCGCACGGATTAATGAGACTTACTACAATAGCGTAGAGATCAAAATTAATTAGCTCGCCTTGGTGACCTTGAGTTGTTACAATGTCGCGTTCGTCCACCGATTGCGTGACATCGCACTGCAAGCGCTGATGCGCCTGACAATCGTTTTGTCTTATACGAAATACAATGCTGGCCTGACCTCGTCAATGTCATGGAACGCACGCATTGTATAGGCAGTCTACTCCGATAATGTATTTGTTCGTGGTTTATAACTAAATTACAAATACATATATAATATTGAAGTACCTGAATTTATAGAAAAATAAAGCACGCCATTAAATTGCCTAATAATTAAACGTATATTAATTTATGTCTGAAATAGCCGAGGAATGGACGAAAGGTAGGCCGAAAGGTTCTATATGAATATTATTTTTTATTTAATTGATTTGATTTGATTATTAAAATTATATTATGTTTGTATTATAGGTACTGAACATCTATTAAAGTAGTTGAATATATTTTCTGCGTAAACATTAAATCGAGTGGGAACGGCACTCCACTCCATTCTAATAAATAAAGACAAATACTATAAAGTTACAAGCACGGTAGTAGTAGCCTAGTATCCTAATACTAGGGATGCCAACCGTGCGTGAATATGTTTCACAGAGATACGAGAATTAGACCAACGGAAATCTGTTGTAATACTATAATGTATGGGGTTACAGAGCCAAATTGAGCAAACATACGAATATTTAGTTATTCGTACGAGGCAAAATATTTTTAGGTTGGTAACCCTGCGTGTTACGTAGTACGATTTATTTCGAGTTTTCCCTTTATTGTGTCGGCGTATTGTACCCTGCTTCCCTTATTCCTCTTACGATATTCCGTTTAATAGATATTAATAGATAACTATAAATAGCAGTTATTTAATATACTGATGTTTTCCAATCTGAGAGTCCACCAGAGGGATTTCGAAAACTTTCTCTAGTGGGATCGCGTAAAATATCAAGACAATTATTTGTTGATATATTGCAATAGACTTTAAAAACTTAACTGACAAACATAAATGACATATCTTTAAACTGTTACTTTAATAATAGATCAATGTCTTAAATCGTAATTTTATGCGCCAGATCTTTTCAACTTACAAAGGGTTGTACACAAGTAAGTTAAAAAACACTGGACTAAAATCTATACAAATCAATAATATAGATATCAATAGGTACTATCTAAGTATAAATATATAACATGTTTGATAGTTTACCTGAAAATATATAGGTATTGTCAATACATTAAGATTGGGATCCGAAATCTATATAATAAATCTATTTGGTCCATCCAAAAACATATAAGGAAATGAGATAATATATTACCTACCGGCACTCTGACGGTCCCACATCAATCAAGTTTTTCCCGCGGTCATCCCACGGGATCCATACCAAATAAATGGATAACATTAATCATTATAGACGAACGAATGGCCGACCTAGTTTCAGGCTACAGTAGTGTCAACCTTATCTGGTCGGATTATATCTCCATTACGCCATTCTTTGACAAAACTGTCATATAATGTGGCACACAAAAACGCGGATTCCGCGGATAAAATCTACGAAGTCACTTTCAGAATAATATTCCATACTCGCTACTTTTACGCTAAAGTAGGCAAATGGGGCGTCCACCGACATAAAACCGTATTAGTATAATAAAACGTTGAAAGGTTTCATCGATCTTGCAATAAATGGACCATCGATGACGCAAAATACAGTGTTTAGTCAATCAATAACACAGACAAACAGCCATTAAAGGGAATCACCATAATCCAAAGTAACGCCCAAGGACCTCGCAGAGTAATATCTCGTCAGTCGCCTTAGCTACGAGCTTCTCGAATAAATTACAACGGCTAAGGAAATTCTCTGTAAAGTTTCTTAATTTAAAATTTTGCCAACATTTGAATAAGTTACTTTAAGTGCTTTTTTATTTTTTAACGCTCAAAATAATGTCAACGGAATGCTCGTAGCTTTTATTAAAATAAACTCAAAAACAATACAGTTTCACAGAGAGTTTTATAACGCGTGTGACATTTCGTTATTGTGGAAATTAATTAACAGCTAAACCAATTGTTTTTATGCAAGTGATTTAATGAGGATTATTAGAACAATTAATTAGTCCGTTTGTTTGCACTAGTTACCACGTGTGACATTGATCGCTTGGAATTTATTTCATTTATTTATTATTAAAAGTTGCCACACACAGATGGCAGTAGATTTTATATTTTTTTTATTGGGAGTTTTGGGCTAAGACCTATGTGTATTGTTAGGTGCTAATACCTATAACACTGCGACCTGCATATATCTATCGTGCTCGTCCTTTTTCAAAGTTCAAAGATTAGAATAATTTCTCTGGCTAGATCCATGAGTGACAAGAAATGAAGGATATTCTTAGAAACAATGGTTATATATTATCTCCGATATGTCAGTAGATACCCAATCTCTTAATTTAAGTCGGGTTTAGTTACTTATATACGATAGTGGCAGTAAAGCGGCCTAGACTTTATGAAAGATTTAAGTTTTATTTACAAAAGTGTTTCGTACGTACATTCACTATTTCATTTTGTCGCTTCTAATTATACGGGTAAAATATCCTACACATGTTAAATAGTGGCACTACTTCGCCATTGTTTGACCTTTAATTTTACACTAGTTCGCTTGCGTCACGATCGCTTGAATTTTTATGGTATCCTAGTAAATGGGATGAGTTGTGGTGATACCCGCCCCAACAGCCGCCTACCACCCGTCGACCGAGACCCAGTAGCTTTCCTAATGCGAAAACTTTGACGTCATTCCTCTACATTTGCGAAGACGCCTCCCCTGGACTAACCACGCTATCTCGATTTGTACGATGTCTACGTGTTTTTATTTCACTTGATTTATTTCAAATTAATTTCACTCCGTTTATTTCAAATTTCCTCCTAATAATTTCATATACATATATATGATATTCTGCTTTTTTATGGGAATACACCTGGAAATACGAAATATCAAAGAATATAGATTATGTTTAAGATAAAAAAAACTCTATCCTTAGAGTTTATAATGCTGAAATGTACCTACGTTTTCATTAAAAATGTTTCCTTCTCCAAACAACTAACAAGGTATCCATTATACATATAATACTATTTTAGTTCTATAATGAACATACATGTACATGTACATAATGTATGTACATTATATAACTAAAACTAAATAGTATTGATGTATTACTAAAATGACATTACATGAATGTATGCTGGCGGGGAATATTACAATATGGCAAAAAAATACGGCCAGTGTACAAAGGGAGCACAAGATAACATGATGTCTGTGGCAGCACCACACAGACAGATGTCTGTGGTGCTATTCATATACATACTGGGCGGTTGTCACTTACCATCACGTGAACAGTAATCTTGTTTGCCATTGCAGTTGTATAAAAAAATTACAGCTTTTATTCTGTTATCAGTCTAGAACCTCCTTCATGAACAGTTATGTAAAGATCTGCGATAGCATATAAAACTTTAGCCTCCGTTAACATCGCGAAATTTATAAATCTGACCTTTTTGGACGATACCCAATTGGAGCAGCACTATAGTATATTTATAGACTTTGTAGTTCATGATAAAATTGACTTTAACAACTAATGGCGCTCAAGGTTCAAGGTGAAATAAGCTTAATTACATACTCACAATATAAATATTTTGTAATAACACCACCTGCAGCGAAACGAAAATTTACTGAGTCACAGTACTATAGGTATCTCCTAAATTAAATGTAAACATTAGTCTTAAATTGAAACAGAATATCCAGCAGCACATATATTTTACCGTTAGTTACTTCAATGGTGTAGAGTAAGTTATTGTTATCTCACTATTTAACTGACTGCCTCAGTGGTCTAGCGATTTAGCACGCTGCAGGTTCGATTCGTCCGTCTAAACAAGACTGAGAAATAGAACCCGCGTAATCGCACCACAGTTTAATCTCTGAATTTATTATTACTTTACAAACGTCAAGTTTTCTTAATGACATTTATAAAAAAAAAAACAAGAAATTAAACAGTACATTCTTGTAATATTTTCGGGCCGAAGACGATTGACGCCAAAGGATAAGATGCATCTCAAAAGAGTGTTTTAGGAAAATATATTCAATAAATTTTGTGGGTAAAGTTTTATCTACATCTATCATAACTAGTACTAATAATATTTTAGCTGGAGATACTTTGCATCATACGAGTACCAAACCTCTGTAGTGTGGCTTACTTTTCAAGTTAGAAGAAGAAGAAGCTGTCCTACAAATTTGAGTTAATTTTCTATGTAACAAATAGTTAACGGAATATAAAACATGTGTCTCATATTCCGTTAAATATAACATACTCTTAAATCTACTTTATAGTAGAAGAACCACAACATCCTTCGCTGGAAATGAGTTCAAATAATGTAAATGAGGTTGTGTGAGGATACCCCACTCGTTGCATTGATGTCGCCCGTGTCAAAACTGTAATAGGGAAACGCCTTGACACTATTGCGGGTTGCGGGCCAGTTTGCGCTTCCATTGTCACTGCTAACTGTCATTGTTATTGCGACTG
The DNA here is from genome assembly GCF_030625045.1 of Achroia grisella. Lineage (NCBI taxonomy): Eukaryota > Metazoa > Arthropoda > Insecta > Lepidoptera > Pyralidae > Achroia > Achroia grisella. The sequence continues at coordinate 515,833 of NW_026712864.1, read as the reverse complement.
TATTTACATCGTTAGAGCGACCGTGTCGTTAAATAGATATAGTGTATTGTTACTTCATCGTTATTAACCAGGTGTATTGTATGACAGTATATGCGTATTAGTTTTATATCCATTTAACAATAATGATCGAGCACAATGATGGCTAGCTCAGCGTTCATACTCGCGAACATGCTGCTTGTATGGATCTGCTCTAATCACTATCTAAAGTACTATGTAAAATTATACTTAAATTATTTTAAACAACACACAAGTTTCTTGTTCGTTCTTCTTGTTATAAGACAGATTTCGGAATTAGCCGCCCTTTAAAAAAAAAGTGATGAGTATTCAAAGCTGCTTCACTGTAAGTTTATTTGAATAAAATTTTCTTAAGACAAATATTTTATATATACATATATACAGGATATATGTATGTATGGGGAGTTGGTATTTAATTGTATATTATTAGTGTTATATTTAGTTCTTTTGACCTCTAAGCATAATATAATTATATTTTTTATTTTATTTACTCAATATTAGAAGATACGAAACAAAAAAATTGTGTAATTCCTTCAAACAAGCTGAATCACCTATAAATATTAGATAAACATTAAAATCCTAAAATGTAAAGCTAATAAATAGGATACCTATTCTTAATCTAAGTAGATACTTAAATTTCTAAGTTAAAAACTAAGTTTCAAATACTAATTATTATTTGCTAAAGAAACAAAGTCCTTCGTTAAAAAACTACAATATAAGAAATTATTATATAATATAAAAAACTGCCAAAGTCCCTCACTGAAATATGTGTCATGTGTTCAATATTTTTAGACTTGCATGTGTTATTATTAGTTATATCAATACGCCCATCACTCCATCAATCAAACCTTGTCTCAGAGAGTTAACATGAGACCAGGCAGTACATATACGCTAATATTTAATTTTTGTCTAGAAAATTTCCGATAGTGTGATCCATCATGAGTTTCATTTGACGTTTTGTGAGCACAAACGCCACTACTGTAAGTATTAACTTAATATTAATTTATCTTTACATATGTTATAATTTATAATAACTTTTTATCACATGTGAATAAAACTGAATTTACAATAATGGTTAACACTTTACTCACAAGTCTATTTTACACAGACCTATAGAGTAATATACTCCAATTCAAACGGGGATCGAAATTACGTCGGCTTGAGCCAAGGTTCGAACCCCTAGCGGTGCCCTCAGACTAAAGTCGTGTCCTGCTGCCCCATAAGTCCTTCCGCGGGTTTGGAGTGCACTAGCTATCTGCACTGGCGCGGTGAAGCTGTAAAGGCCAGCTGCCGCAAACAGCATCATAGTAGTCCGAAAAACACGTGTAGAAATAGTTAATTTATAACTTCGTTTTTATGATACTTAATTATGTTACGACTAAAGCACGGAGGTATACTTTGTAAAAAGTCGTCTGCGTGGGTAACCCAGCTTCATATATCAGCTGTCAAGCAGCCTGTTTTATAAGCATTTGTACAGAGCTATATCTACTCATGCGTCGCCAGCGTATACCGTTAGCTTAACTGGGTGCATAAGAAAATATAACGGTAAAATATATATATTAATATTATATGATAACCTTACTTACGTATGACGTGAAGTTGTTTCATAATACGATAATCTCAGTTTTTGCTTCCGTCACAGTACAAATAAATTGTTTTACATGATCACAGCGGCCTTGTTCTGTTACTAGCGACATGAGAATCGTGTGGGACTCATTACCGTTTCACTGTTTGCATTATACTTAGTTCTATAACTACTTTAACTACTAACTTTGTTTCAGACAATCCTTTTTTTTTCAAGTAATAGTTACTTTAATGTGCATTATTTAATATATTGAAGTATTTATCATGTATTTTTCATGTTACAAAATTTTTAAATACTTATAGAGAGTGATGTATTGATGCCGGTTGAGTTTACAAAGATTTCTTAAAATTTTTCATTTTATTTTTTAACTTTATATGAGCACTTTTGAATCGTTTTTTTTGTTCCACTACTCATCCGGAACTCAGACATAAGATGTTATTTTAAATAAATACATATTAACAAGTAGGAGGCATGCGATTATCAACATAGACTCATTCTTAACTACACTTATATATTATTAATTTTTTCGCCTAAATTAATACCCAAAAAGCAAAATTTGGTTTAAATCTGAAACATGGAATTAGTTTGGGCATAGTTTATTTCTATTAACATGTAATCTAAAGTTATTTTTCTTATTTTTCAGGTAAGAACGAAGAAAATACAGGAATCAGCCTACATACCTACTTTCAAGTAATGTACACATTAAACTTAATTATTAAGCCTTTGGAAACTTAAACTCGAGAACTTATAGTCAGAAAATACTTAACAAAAAAAATTTACATTATCTAATATAAATGTCTATGATGAATCTCAGTAACGGCTTAACAGATTGGAGTGGGATTTTCACTACTGTATTGTAGTAAGCTTTACCTACTTAAAATATAGTATATGTATTCCAATCTGTTTATAATCAACTAAGTTATGACTACGTGGTTCAGGTAGTTCATAATTTAATAATAAGTAAATATAATATACATATATGTCAATATTTGATGAAATTCTAATACCTCAACACACGTGGCACACCTACGAGTTTCCTAATATTAGATGGAATAATTAATTTATGTAGACACTTATGCGACGATGTTGTTGGAATAGCAAATGTAATTGATGTAATTATACAAGAGCCTAAATTAATTAATTATTCTATAGATATATTGTGTACAATATTTATTTCATAGTGATATGTAAACATAGTTACATTTCTTTAAAAAAGGCTAACAAAATCATAAATTAATTGTTGTTTCATCTATTTCATTTATGAGTATTTTGACACAGTGCAGACGTTCTATATCCAAATACAAAACAATAATAAAGTATTTAAAACAATAAATGTGTAACCTTTGCCTCCATCATCATTATCTGCTTCTTCCCATTATATCCCCATTTATTTGGGGTCGCGTAATATCTTTTTCTCTGCCATATATCCCTTTTCGTAGTCATCTCGTTATTTAATCCCTTTCTTACCCTATATTTCACACAGTCCTTTCATCTCATTTTCGGTCTTCTTCTGTCCTCAAAAATCATCCACATTCATATGGAACACCTGCCTTAAAATATTATAATGTTGTAGTACAAAAAAAAAACCTATAAAGCTTTACTTTAACAATATGCTAACATAAACCGAATTAAGTACAAACAAAATAATAAATACTAATGAATAAATCATACCTTATCTAGTTCTAAACTAAGTAAATATTACTACTGCTATTGCAGAATATATTTGTGTAAATTAATGCTTACAATATTTAGATAAATGTCTTATTACTACAAATAGTTATGAACACAAATAATATTTTTTTTTATTGTATCCCGGTACAGTATATACATATAACAATTATTTTGAGATTCATCGATTTTGTGACTTCCCATAAAAATACAGTTATTCATTACCACAGTACCTTCACTATTTTGAAGACGTATTTCTTACTAAATATATATTACTTATAATGTATCTCGTTCGTATAGTATCAAAATATTACCATATTATTATTTCCGGGAAAATGTTACGATTTCTCCAATATTCGTGAATTTTACGACATGTCGTAATATTTCTTATCGTTACGTATACATTCCTCTCTTGAATACACATTGACAAAAATCGCAATAATATAATGTTACTCGAACCCAATATTATATTTAGTTATACGTATTATCCTTATTTCGTAATTTATTTAAGGGAAAATCAATTCATGAGTGAGATTCTAAATAAAACGTGTTTATTTAAGTAGACGTACACACGTAAATAAGGTCGATGATCACCAAATTTAGACATAGTAAAATCTTGCAATTTGTTTAACATAAAAATCCAAGACGAGTCTTATGAGTGCTGTCTTTATTTCTGCACCGATTTTGATAACTCTTGCAATTTACAGAATTTTATTTCATACCTCCATTTCATGCCAATTGCTATTATACACAGATAATTTATTGCGCAACTAAATTTACTTGCAGATGTAATTAAAACAGAAGTACTATGTTATCTATAGGATAAATAATTGTTTATGGTAAATAGTATTATTCAAGCCTACCTACACATATTTCAGATTCCACCGCAGTATAATGTGATTATTCATATCTAATTTCACGCATTTAATGCAGAAGGCTATTATTGAGATTACAATGAAAATATATTTACATACAATCAGTCAACAAACCAATTAAACACATGAAAGACTGTTTGTAGGATAATATATAAAATTAAATTGACCAATTAATAGCATCAAGTTATAAACCGGAAACCATATTCTTCTAATATCACACCAGTATATATTATGTAATTGGTATGACAAAACAACAGACTCTGCATCTAATGATGTAAATAGTAGGTAACCGTCGCCTATATGCATGAACAGCACCACGGATATCACCTTATCATGTACCTAACGTCTATACTACTCATGCTATTACTGCTCGTCTGAAAAAATACGACGGGAATTGTTTACTTATTTCCAAAATATAAGATACTTAATCGGTTTGCAATCCTGACAAATAACAGGTCCCGTGGGAAAACTGAAGTTTATGCGAGTGCAGTCATGGGCAACGTTATTTCCAAATTTTATTTAAATTTATTGATACTACCACTAAAAGCACGCCTTATCTATCCATTTATTCATTTACAAGAGGCTTAAATTAAGTAATATCGTTACAACACCAAGATTACCAATACAGTGTTAATATTGGGTTACTAATTAAATAATTGTCCGCCCACGAGTATTAATTAAGGAATACAATTTGTAGACTATTTTCCATTCCACTTTCATAGAAAATGTTTATACAAGAGTAGAATTAATATTGACTGTTACTTTAACTAGGCTACAGTGTATTTATACTAGACAAGGAACGAATAGATGTCTTATAATTTTATACACTTTAAATTGTATTATTACCGTAGAATATACTAGAGAAGCTCTACTTTCGGTTCTTTTTACTATGAGCTCACTTACAAAAGTAGATATTCATGGAGTCAACTGTTACCTGACACTTTGAGAAAGAAAGTTTATTGTTCCACAATATAGTAAATTATATTTGTAAATAAGCAAGATTTCATTTTGTTCATTTTTAAAGCATTTTCTATGTATATATATATCTATGTTTGAAAGTTTAAATTGGAAAATAAGCAATGTTTCTACTGGCATATCAAAATTTATATTCCAACAATTAGAAAATAAAAAAGAATCATCAAAATCCACACAAAGACAAAGATATAATATAAAATATTTCATTAAAAAAATATATAACTGTAATGAGAACCTCCTTCTTTTAGCAGTCAGTTGAAAACAACAATTAATATTTATACAATCTAAGCATATTAGCCTACATACTCTCAAATTTGTGAGATGCGAACATGCATCACAAAATAAACGAGATACGGGCTGCGTATTAAAAAACACGCGTCGCTTGCAAAACACTGATAACCCACATAGCTATCATGTCGGTTATCCCGAAACACGTGTGAAAGCGTCTGTAACTAGGCGAAATTTGCATAGTGCTGATAAAGGCACATACGCACCTACATTTTGCATGATAAGTATTTTTTTATGTATTCCGCTGGGATAGGCAGGTAAGCACACAATTCGAGTTTCAAATTTATTTTACGACTGACCACCGCGAAGACCTGATCTGAAAGTCATAATAATCACCCCATAGTAAGTGTAGTCATGAAATCACCGAGCGTTAAATTTTGTATAAAAAAATACTTTATATATCTATTATACCCCTTTTGAGTATCAATGTATAGACTGCGACCCACTTTGCCTTCATATGTCTGTACAATACATATGACGTTGCTTATATCACTATATGCATGTATACATAGATACCTTCCGAAAATCCTCGAAATTCATTCATTGTATGGAATTATATTAAAAAACAGACAGTCGAAAACATCGATTTTGCTTTACCTATTACTCTATTTATGGTATGTACATCGGTACTTGTTGGTAGATTCACATATACTGTAAACTTAAACACTTTAAAGACCACAATTTACAATGACACTTTATCATATATACTCCAAATACCGTGAGTTACGGAATTCTTAGAACTAACTTTACTGTAACTCACGTGGGTAATCAGTGACTTATCAAATTTTTATGAGTCAACAATGCTACAATTGTTATTCGATCAATTTGAAGAGCTAGATAAGATGTCATGTTGGAGACGAGAGATAACACCTTAATCCTCTTGTGAGAGGAGCGTTGAGAGTTATTGTATATTCCTTCACTTCCATGATGCTATTCTATACTGTAGATGAAAAATTGGCTTTTTTATCGTTACCAGTATCACACCATGAAAGCGTATATGGATGTTTCATAGCAAGTTATACGGTTTAAAACTCTGTTCCAAATACAAAATGATTGTTATGAAAAAATGCAGTCAAACTAGTTTAATTTCCTTTCTTTGCCTCTATGTGTTGTAATGAAGTAAATAGAACTTTATGTATAAAATAACCGATAACTGAAATAAAACCACATATGATTCAGGTGATCACTTTAAAGTGTATTTTATTAATTTAGAAACTGCTCCCAATGATAAACATTCCGTAATATTCTACACACCATTCAACTATACTACATTACCGTCCTGTCCGCTAGTAAACTCAGCTTCAGAATAGTCCATAATCCATTGAATGAACTCAGTGCCATTGTCCTATAAATTGTTTCTCATTCCCGGTTTCATACCGGAACACATTCGAGAATATAATATATACCTGAATACGTTTATTAAGTACTTTATGTGTACGCAGGGAGGTAACCCCACCTAGGCTACAGGTAACTCCACCTCCTGCCTACAAGCTTGTTCTGTACGAAATTCCTTCCTTAAATATTTATATAGCTAATTTGCTTACTTTTAACATTACATTTGTAGAGAATAACATTAATGTAATATTTAGAAAAATCTACTAAATTTATGGAAATAAGTGTATCGCGGAAGGTATTATTATACTTCATTATTTTTACTTTAATAATAAAAAATTACAATTGATGTATTCTGTGTTACGAATATATTTATTTATTTCAAGCTTGTTGCATCCATTTCTATCATCTTCTTTTCAAGCCAGGTCACTCACTGTGCTCTGCCAATCTTATACCACATATTCGCAGTGTTCTTTGAGACGGCGGACTATCTTCCACACAAATATTCTAAATGTGAAAGTGTGTCTGACTGTTGCATTGTCGACTGAACGGATTTTAATTAAATTTTATATAAAGATACAACGACTTGATACAGACGGACATAGACATAGGCCTTTATCTCAAATAAAGCGGATGAAGTCGTGGGTTACAATTAGTTTATAATAAACACAGTACATTACTCATGAGTCCTGCAAAAAGATTGCCACTTCTCGTAACTAATGGTAGAAAAGTATTTTTTTTCCTAACAACAAAGCTAATGGCGTTTTTCCCACTACAAGAGATAGTATATAAATTAATCACTCAAAGTAATAAATTAGTAATAAATAAGATATCAAAGAAATGGAGAACTTAACAATCTCCGTAAATACATGTATAGTTATATTTAGTTAGTGTATTTTATCTGTAATGTAAAAGTACTTACTACCAATCTCCTAAACTTTATATATCCGAAAATACGTATTTATTTATGTATTTCATTAATTTATAAAATGTTACCTTGAATATTAAAGGCTTTAGCGGCGGTGGAATCCTTTGAAAATGAGATTTACATGAGGCACATCATGTTCCAGACCTTGTTTACAACGAGAAACACAATCAGAGCGCTCTGAATATTCATGAGGCCGCCATTTTACGTACGGCCTCCGTATATCTGTGGAGGATAATCTACATATGGTTATAAAAGATTAAGTAACCGACTGACATCCTTACAAACATAAATATATATGAAAGTGAATTTGTTTGTTATGCCTAGACTTCTTAACTGACAGCAAGACGTAGCATCACGCTTGTTAACATAAATGGGACAGTCAGAGACAACTGTCGGTGTTGTAGAGAACGCAACACTTGACATACTGACATTGCTGAGTATATTTATATATCCCTGGACAATTCATTTTAAAACATACTCATGAATAAAAAATGTTTGTACCTTAAATCATCGAACCTGCGACCATCGGAAGTAAAGGTATGCTAAACCGTTAGACCAGACGCACAAAATATAATTTGAACTACAAATATTTTCTTTGGTGTCGATTCGATTGTCGATGGATTTGTACTTACGATCTCTTGGATATATGTCATTGTAGTAAACAACTGGACCACGACGCTGCTCCATCTCAACTGCTTAATCATTTTTTTTTTGTAAATACATACACATTATATATCGAAAACACGCTTACCGTTACAAACAATCATACACATGAATACAAATGTTTGAGTCGTACGAGGAATCGAACCCGCGACCATCGGAAGTAAGGCGGTGTGCTAAACCGCTAGACCACCGAGGCCGTCAAAATATTGTAGAGCATAAAATAAAGCACGTTCTATCTATACTATTAACGTAGCGATACCATTATCATTAACTGTCCATTTCCGGCACAGACGAAGCGAAAAATATAAAAGCTTTTGAAGCTACAAAGGCGACAGAGAAATCACCCAATATCGATATCTGCAGACATCATCGACCGCATTTTATCTCTAGATATCCGTACATATTAGATATCAATACGCAAGTCTGCTATCTCTAGGTAGAAAAGATTATTAAGCTATAACAATACATCAGGCTGTTATAGTGGTGAGAGCACTGTAACGTAGATGAATGCATACCATTCGTAAAGTTGCTGTACAATACATGAACGGCAAGCGAGTTTATAACATCGTTGTGTGGTACTGTGTATAGGGCGCTGGGGACAGTGCAGCCAACAATGGTGGTAATTAAAGACGCAATATGTAAAAGTAATATTATATTATAAAAATATTTGTCGTAACAAACTATATGAAAGTAAGAGCAATAGAAGGATTAACAAAACCATAGCAACCAATGTAAAAATATAAATATTTAAAAAAAGAAAATTATCGTGCCAGCCAGCGGCCCGGATGTAAGGAGTCCTGTACAAACATACTTCTATGTAGAATCATGAATTAATTCCTATTTATTGATAACGTAAATATCATTAATGTTATATAAATAAAAATAATAAATTTTTGAATTTGGAATATTAATGGAATTTTACTCATTATATTTTAGAATATTATTATTTAAGTCAATATTTTTTTCAAATTCAACAACTTAAGTTATCATTTAGGATTGTAATACAATATGATAATGTATAATGTAAAATTGCAATAATCTTACACTTTTTATCAATTTTTAGCTATTGACACAATAACCATATATTATTCTTATTTTTCTTCACGAACACTATTAACCGAAAGTATATTATTAAAACAACATTAAATATCATTGATTTGTCTATGAGTTTAAATACAACAAATTTATAATTAAGGTCTAATTAAATTGAAATTCAGGGATGGGAAAGTGCGCCAATTTAAAAAAGCTGGAAAAAATTTTTTTCCTGTGTATCAGTAGTAATACTTATTTGATATTTTTACCGCTATCTCTTATATATTAGTCCACAGAATTACAAATAGCGTACGCTTACTTAACTCGACACTTTATTTCGTTCTGCAAATAACAATGCCACTCTTTTGCAGAAAGAAACTAACATTTGCAGATATAAACATTATTAACAGAAGAACACGTTTAATTCAGAAGAATCCTTTATTCGAGAAACATCTATCGGTAGAATTGATTAATATATAAACATTAATTTGTGATGCGATTGAATTGAAAACGAATCAAGGTAGACATCATCAAATTGCAGAATATATTTGTTAATTAAAAACAAGCATAAAAAATCAACTACATATCTAATGTAATCCCAAGCTAAGTAAAGCTTGTGTTATGGGTATTAGTATAGTAGGTATAGTACATAATATATATAGAAAACACCCAGATCGACACAATCAAGCATACTCATAAATAAACGAAACGAACCCGCGACCACCGGAAGGAAAGCGCTGTGCTAAACTGTTAAACTAGTGAGGCCATCAAATATCTGTTGTCGTAAACGGGGAAATAGGTAGATACAAATGATTCTATTCAATGTGATTGCTATTTGATGACATCAAAAGTTATACGGCTGGTCTTAAACGATAGATATCCAAATTGAACATATAAAATTATCTCCCTTTGAAGTAAAACTTTGTTCATGATTAATGTTTTGATAACATGTCGTAACTATGTGTAAAGTTAGTTAATTTTCTACAAGTCGCTTTGATCTTTTAATATTAATTAATATTTGTATTAATGTAATCTTATAATTAATTCTCTGTGAAGTGTTTTAGTTATTAATATCTATTCTATTTTGGTACAAACTTTTAATTTTGTATATATGAAACAAAGAACAAATATAAAACGTCTTGATGAAAAGCATGCTGAAATGATACTTCTTTTAAGTACCAAAGTTTGTATGTAAAATATTATCTTAATATATATAATTCGGTATGTGTGTTTGTCATCATACAGGAAGTAAGGTGGCAAACTGGCAACTAAACGGCTGGAACAAGAGAAATTTGTGAAATTGTAAATATTAACGTCAAATCTCTTATAGAGTAGAAATACCCGAGCAGCAACCCTATATCTACATGTATGTACTAAATTGTTATCCACCCCTTTCATAACTCGTCTCATGTACGACGGTAACGTACACTGAATTCTTCTCAGCACATTATTATACAGTATTACCTACTCTGTCGGTTCTTACATTATTAAAATTGTTTATACAGACAACTTTACACTTCTATCTCAACTATTACTAAGCAGCTTCGGTTTATAGAGTGGCATAGCATAACTTCTCGGTCTCTATGGTCTAGTGGTTTAGCACACAGCTTTACTTCCAATGGTCGCTGGTTTGATTCTTCGCATAGTACAAACCTTTGTATTTATGAGTATGATTATAAAAATAAATAATATTTTAATAAACTTTATTTTTTATTAAAATCATACTCATAAATACTAAGGTTTAATTATATTATATGTATTAATAATATTTAAGTATTTCTATCAGTTCTCTAGAACCTAAATCTCTGCTTAGTGTGGGAATAGATGTGTTTTGTGAATTGTCTTGGATTGTTATTTTTATTACTTATCCCTCAGGTAGGCAACATAAGTTTGTATACATACTGAGTAATAATTAAGATATGGACACCTTACTGTGGCTACTTCGTACGAATTTATTATATCCTACTTCACTCGGAATTTCTGACATGTCTGTATTAGTGAAGAAACATATTTTCATAAATTACAAGTAGGTACATAAGCTGTGCGTGGATTAGTCAGTCACGACAATTTTCTCTATATATGTATAGACATTATTACAGTCAAGAAACCAATGTCAAATTCGTATATTATAGGTTTTTATAACAATCATTCGACGCATATATTTGTACGTATGTAATAACTAAACACTTTACCATAATGATACCGTTTATAGTCATCGCCGTTAATGATCTAATATTAATGACAGTACAACTCACCATACGATTTTCGACACGAATATTATTCCACCACAAATAAACGCCTAAACATAAAAACCTTTAAATACATTCAGAAGTCAAAATCACCAACTATATAAATCCGTGGCGACGAGCGCGAACGCTGACAAGGAAATTTGAACTCTACGACTAATCTACTGGGTGTTTTATTGTATGTAATATGTATGGGGGTTGTCGGGCAGTGGGGCGCCGGATCGATACTGGGTTACAGTTATAAATAGGACAGGGGAACTTTAAGGCCGTACTTACACACGACGCTCAGTTTCGTACAAATCGATTCAGGGATGCTGTGGCCGAACAACCGTGACATTTACAGCTCGATGAGCAGAATTCAGGAAACGTACGATGTTCTGACTTTGCATTTTTACTCAACCGTGCACTTACAGTTTAATTATGACGTATAAGAACCGGTTGTATTTGTCAGGTAATTTAAAGTGTTAAAGATTTTTTTTTATTTTTAATTATGTAATACATTTAAATAATTCAAATAAAATTTTATTAATTTATTCGAACATCTGCAACAATAATAAAAAAAAATCTTTTAGTGAAGCAAAAATTTTAAGTAATAAAAAATCTAATATTTTTTTATTAATCACAATCACATTAGTAATCTAACAAAAAAACAGTATTATAGTTGGTCTATTCATTTGCGAGCTATACTGCCACAGACAGACTCAGATACAATTACACTGCAAACTTCGGGGATTAAAAAACTCTTTACTGTTGTGAAGACGAAAGAATTAATAATTGCAATAAAATCAATTTGAAATTTTACCTCAAAAAATTAAACCGATTTTTAAATTCATAGATCCATCCATATGTGTATAAGACTATATACCACACGAGCAGCATGGCGAGCTATAACTAGTTTCCAATATAATGATGTAATAATGCAGTAAAAGTCATAGTAAGTTCATAAATTCACAGTATTTATATGGCTTCCTCGACTCTGACAGTATCTAAGTACTTACGATAATGCTGCCCTAATTAAAAAAAAGTGTAGATCACGATAACTTTGATAGTTTCTTCTATTGTAGTAGTAACCTATACCAAATAACGCCTACTAATATTAAAGTGGGCCTGTCTATCTGTTTGTTTATAACTGTTACGCGACTAAACGGCGCAACGGATCTTAATAAAATTTTACATGAATATAGCTCGTATCATGGTTATCGACAGATTCTACCTTTTATCTAAAATATATTCTAGAACCCTTCTTCTTCTTCTAAAATAAAATTTAGAAAAGTACATACGTAATTTTGGTAAAGAAATATAAAACGTATTTAACTTTTTTTGCGGCTATTTAAAATTATACACATTATAACTACATATAAAAGGAATATTTACCATGATAATATAGTTTAGAGTTGCAGGTAACTGAACCTGAAGGGCTGAAGATCATGCTCGTCCAGCTGATTATAAATGATTTGTGCTGCCGATATTTTGACGATAGTTATAAACATCTTAGTCACGAGCCCCGCGTAGATACAATATTATAATGGTAAATATCTCGTTTAAATAATTTACATATATGAAATATGTTGTCTTTGTTAATATTAATTGCAAGAAAATAAGATTAGAAAACGTAAGTAGATCTCGTGAGACGCATCTACAGCCAATTTAAATTAACGCGTTCAGCGCTAGCAATTATGACGTCATTTTGTTTGCGTACTCATTGTGTTTCCAATTACCTCGAAGGCCGTTTGTTATCAGTTAGCAATAATTAGAAATATAGAAACGATGTTATTTTCTTCTACTCAATCTTTTATGTAATTTTAAATTTCATTTCATTCACTTATGATTGTTGGTCGTTAAAAATAGATTGGAGGCTGTAAATTATTTAGACAGGGAATAATATTAGATATACCTATATATATTAAGTCAATGATGCATTTGCGTCCCCTTCGGTCGAGCCCCCGTCTCCTCCGATCAATCGCTCGTCCAATTCAAACGGGGATCGTTATTACGACGGCCTGAGCCGAGGTTCGAACTCCTAGCAGTGCCCTCAGACTAAAGTCGTGTCCATCAGGCGGGTGTTGGCTCTTCAGTCCTTCTGCAGGTTTGAAGTGCCATCTGCACTCGCCTTATCTAAAGTATCATCACAGCGGACGGAGATCCGTCTGAAGGAGATATTGTTCTTACTGAAAGACAATGCTTGCGGTATTTCTTCAAACGGGGATCGTTGTTACGACGGCCTGAGCCGAGGTTCGAACTCCTAGCAGTGCCCTCAGACTAAAGTCGTGTCCATCAGACGGGTGTTGGCTCTTCAGTCCTTCTGCGGGTTTGAAGTGCCATCTGCACTCGCCCCCTACCGTCCTATGAAGCTGTAAAGGCCAGCTAAAAACAAGCATTTTCGGTTCACTAAAGTTTTTGAATGTATCATACAAAAACTCGTGTTAATTGACCTTTAAAAACAAATGGCTGCATCGATTATAATATAATATGATTTGGTAGGTACATAAAAGAGATCAGTGAATCTTGATCTGCCTATAGCATCTAAAAAAAGATCAACAGTAACATGCAATATACATGTCACTGTATTACATAATTTTGGTATGAAATAATAGCCTTTTTATAATTTTACCGGTACATAGAATTCCTTTTAATATTATAGTAGATATAGCACTATGATATATAGCAGGGAATGCAAATATTTTATAAATGGGATCATTCTGAAACTGTCTAAAATTATCTCTAATTTTTTTTTAGTTTTAAACCCATTATCTTGCAAGGCTACCCACATATTAAATTATTTATAGTCCTTAAATGAACGACCTCCTGCTGATTATATAGCCCCATAAATAGTTAAAACATTTTCTCCAATATTATACCTGTGTAGATCCCAAATTATATCGAAATAATTGGAACCGATTGCCGAAATTCTGTACACATTTTCTTAATAGAAATAGAACTCATCTCAGTTTACTGTTAAATGTTACTAACAGATCTTTACGAGACATACATACATAGTCAGTATAACTTAAATTGAGAGTATTATATATATATAGTTTAGATAGTATAGTATAGATAATTTATATTGCCTAAGTTCTTCCGGCTCCACCGACAAGAGCTAGCTCTTAATTTATGAATGAAAAATGTAGTACTTCTTGGAGCTGCTTCATATTTCTATCCCCACTTCATCTGGACTATTCTATCCTATACATCATGAGGAGCAGTTTTATAATATTATACAAGAAGAGATATAACAATTGAGTCAAATAGAGGAATATTATTTTATTCTACATCAACCATTACACGAAATAAACAATATCGTTAGAATGTAGCTATTGTTGTGAACTATAACGGCGTAGTAGCACGCAATTGGACTTATTAACCACGCTTAATACAATACTGAATTAATACAAAATATTAGAACTAGACTTTAAAATTGAAACTTTAGAGTTGTATTCCCAAATTTCTAATTTTGTAGATACGACAAACGGCAATTACATTTTTTAAAAATGTTAAACAACAATTAGTGCATTATTGTATACATATCATATTCACTAAACAAATCTTATTTTTTTTATTTAATGATAACATACATTATCAAACTTTATTGTACATCGACTAAATAAGTACAACAATCTTTTGGGCATTTTATGTGAATGTACTAGTGTAATTGATGTTGGCCACGATGTTATAGTAGTTTAGCACAGTGCATAACTTCCGAACGTCGTGGATTCAACCCTCGCACGCTACTAATATTTGTAATAATAACTATTTTTATTTGTGTTCTGGATGCTTCTATGTATATAAAGTATTTATTTATATAAAAAAATATTATACAGTTTTTTTGTCAGTTGTTTTGTGCGAGTTGTCTTCGGTTGTTATTATGTCAAATATTGCATTGGTTCTCTAATATTGTTATTTACAATAATACAATAAATATTTCCACCTTATCTTTCTATACGTTCAGTTCTTTCATTCCTCCGTTGGTATAGGCTTTTATCGAATACATTAACTTGACGTAAATATAGAGGCTAAAGCGATTAATCTTAAGGTAAGATAATTATTATTCGACCTTGATACTTCACAATTCACATGAGTAGATTAACCACCACAGTAGGGCTCGGGAAAATTCCTGAATAAACGTGTTAAGTTATAAACGTCTAGCGAAATGGACCTTAGGTTAGGGATGTACTCTACAAACAGAACTGTTATATATTCAATATACCATTATATTAAATCAATTCAAATGAAGGGTACATATTGTTAGATGTTAACTAAAAAAAATGTGTTATGAAAGTAATCAGTACGATCACAACTGGGACTAACTAAACAAAAGGTACTAGAACAGTAACCTACCAAATAATTATTATATATTTATAAATTATAATTATTTATTCTTATATAAATAAAGACATCTTATTTCATGTAATCTAAGATTTTATGCATAATATACATTTCAACACAGAATGTCAAATTTATGTTAAATAGGCATTTAACTTAATGGATATTATTTCCATTTGTCAGAAATTTCAAACGTGTCATTAAAATTGTCTTCAAGCTTTTTAATTCTTACCAGAAATTTAAATAAATGGACAATCGCCCACTACACAATGGAGTGCCGTTCCTCTCCGCATAATCTACATGAATATTTATGTATTCTAAAACATTAGACATACAAACAAAAGAAACATTAAATTAGCATCACTACAGGCGTTAAAAAATATAAAGGCTCCGAGGATACAAACACTTAGTTGGTAGAGGAAAACAATTTGTCTAAATTTTTCTGATATTAGAATGTAATCAATACTTGGTATTTGAATAGTTGCTTATCTAATACTGTCAATTCATTCCTGTAAATATATTCATTAAACTGTTATCTATTAAAAATATTATCAAATTATACATCTTTTTAATAATAGGTTACATATATTTTTGAGATTTATTTTCCAATTACTATATCACATAGATAAACAGCAAGTACCAATATATCTGTATATGCATATAAGTGCATTCTATTTCGAAATATCAGCAAAAAAGAGATAAAAATATTTGGTAATAGTAAACGCTTTTACGCATACATTTGTGGCGAGTCCATCGACTGCCATTTCTTATCACGACCTTCCTCGTGACAAGGGTGGCTTTGTTCAAGATATAATGGTAGGAACCATTTATCTAGAAAATGTTCTCGTTGCTCCCCCAAACGTATAATGGAACCTAATTTTAATTCTTCCTGTGGCTTTAAGTTTTCGTTCTTCATTTTAGTTGTATAAATATACTAAATTTATAAGATTTATTAAAATCATTGAATACAATTATATAACTAATAGTAAGTACGTATATATAATATTTTAAAACATATATCACGTTACATGTTAATTAAAGTAACGAAATTTTAGAATCTCTTCAAGATATGAAATTATCAAGATTACATTTTTTATTAGAAAGATTTACTTCCGGGATAATCTTGCCATCTAATTAGACGCCGCGATTATTATATATTATGTGGAAAGTGAAATTGGTTTTTTATATAAGAAAATTCTTAAATTACATTTTTTCTATTTTAAGGAAAAAAAATTAAATCAAGGAAATGAATATATCCAAGGCTACTGAGTTTATTTTAAAACTCTACTAAAATATTCATGACAAACCCATAATAAAATAGCTGTAACAAGTAGAATTTTATCTATAAATAAGTGCCTAATATATATATTACATATTGTATATTACATTTTCGGGATTTTATAGTAGAAATAGTAGCACATATAACAAAATAATATATTTCAAATATACGTACCTACATATAAGAAATACAGTCAAATGCTGCACGTCTTTTGCAAAATTTTGATAATATTTTTAAAACATATTAAAATACATAAACATAAGGTTGTTCATTTAGAACAACCTTATAACAGTTATCCCTTTTCCGTTTGGGAAGTACTCTTCACAAATTATTGCTGATACTCAGTTTTGGAGTGTACAAGTAGCTACTTAATATCTACACACTAGTTAACATTTCTAAACGTTGACTTCCTCGTAGGTACAAACTTCACGGTATGTTTACCTCTCCATTGTGGGACAAATTAGTGTACATAGGCAAAATACCTCCAAAGTCCCAAAGTTAACATTAAACCGTACCGAACAAACTTCAACAACAGCCATTCATATCAAACAAACTTATCTTGGATTCTTTCCAGAGCGCCCTACAAAGGGTTTCTACTACCTTTCGTTTATTCCTTGAACCTTTCTTTGCCTTATCTAAAGTATCATCACAGCGGACGGAGATCCGTCTGAAGGAGATATTGTTCTTACTGAAAGACAATGCTTGCGGTATTTCTTGAAATTTGGAATTATAAGTAATATCTACAAGAAAATATGAACAGATGATATCAAATTTTATAACAAATGTCATGTATATGCCTAAATTCTATGAAGCAGATAAAAAAAATGTTTTAAATATTCCTGGTATATACTATAGCACAGTATGTTTGTTTTATCGTTTCTTATCTCAAAAATACGAAGATAAACACAAGGATGACGACAAAAAAATATTATAGCGTCTTCAGTAGTATATATACGGGCACCCGATGGTGCTATAGGTGCGCGATTCTTAATTTTGTTAAAGAACATAAAATACTACATATTTGTTTGTAATACTATAAAAACCTCATTATATTTTTAACGCGGTTTTCACACGAAAGAAAATTATCCTATTATATACTATAATTTTCAATTCTAAGTACTAGAAAGTAATGTATTGTACTTGGGACTTGTAAAAATATCGCGCCCTTATAATTTATTCAATAGAAATAACGCGTTTTAGTTTTGTGACTGATGTGTGTGTGACTGTGAAAATATAATATTTTTTTATATTACAGCCAGTAAAATGAATGTAATCATAAAAAATCTTATATTGACCGTCCTCTTAGACAAATATTTGTGTTTTCAACTGCTGTGAACTGGCCAGAAAGGTTACAACGAAAATATTTTTTTAGTGGCCCTGTTTTCCTAGTCGTATCTCTAAGATATTTTACTTTAGACTCATCCCTCGTAATGTAATAAAAGTCACCCACGTTGTTATATAAAAATAAGGCAATAATAGATAGTTGCCAGGCATATAAAATTGAAGAAAAAAGATTGTAATAAGTTTTCCTCGGGTAATAAATAGACAGTTAGGTATTTCTTAATTATATTTATATTGTTCCTTAACAAATATGATGAACTAATAAATTTAATATAAAAGGCTAAAGATACGTAAAAAATCTGAATTACGCTTACATATATAGAATAAATTTACCAAATTCCATGGTATATAATTTCAAACTGAAAGTTTTTGCAACGGCAAATTGTAATCAATATATAGAATATATTTAATTTCTAATCAATATATAGAATTGTACCTATATATAAATGTTCTGTGGACAAAAAAAATCTTCATCAAATAAAATTACATGAGACCATCCCAAGAGTGGAATTGTAACTACAATCGTCGAACCCAATCAGTTGAATAAATAACGTCGAAATATTGTACATATGTACTCGTATATTGAAACAACACGCATGAGGAGATCCATTGCGGTTTCTATTTTACCATAGCAAAATGTCTTCTTGTCTTTTTATTTAAAAAATACCTATTTTTATAAACCATGAATGATGATACTATAATGATGTTCTAAAATTAAAATAAATTTAAAAATGATTAATATTATATTTCATTAGATTAATATTTTATATATAGTATATATAATGTGTGTTATTTTCTAATATTTATTGATATTATTATCCTATCCCTATTATTACCTTTATATATATATTCTTCCATTCTATTCATGCGCCACCTCATATTTTCTCTACCCAAAGGTTGTCTGGAAGAGATTGCTTCTTGTGATAAGACCGCCTTTTGTACTTCCATATCTCTTTTCTGTATAATTCTTATGTATTAATTCTATTGGTGCAATAAAGAGTTTATAAATAAAAAAATAAAAATAATAAACATTAAAATTCCTATAGCTTACATAAAGCTACATTATCATCGTGTAAATTGGATTGTTTGCATATGACTATTTGCCAAGGCGTATTGCTAAGTATGTATTTTATTGTGTAGTAACCCCTAAAGAATTAAGGAGTAAGGAAATTAAACGTCGCTCTTGGAAATTGTAATACCAAATGTAATTGTAACATGTATTAGGTGATCAATCCGCTGTGTCTCATACGAACGACGATCACGTCTTGGAGAAATAACTCGACGGCTCGCAGCTAAGAAATATAGTTGCTTCTAGAAGTAGCCGAGTTGAATAGAATAGCTGACTTGCATTCGAAAGCGTAAATCAGTGTATGTTTACAGCACACGTAGTTTTATTTTGATTTATTGTTTCTGGAAGGTATTTTACAGTTCATACATATTACCTACATCGTCGTATAAGCAGTTTATCATACGAAATGACTATTCTATTTCATTTTATTCTATTCTTCTATGGAAGCAGATTCGATCCGCATAGATTAAAAACATTTTTATGCAACAATTTATGTATGTATTCATATTGTTTTGGTATTTTAAATGCCTGTTAGATTCAGATTTATTGTTATTAAAAGATATCAATAAACGCAATATTGACATTTCAATGATATAGTGGTTTTTTAAGTGTGACTTTCCCATCTCTACATAACACATATGAGTTATTGGACTGGATGTAAGGGATCGTAGAAGATATGCTTCTTGTTTACATTACAAAAATACCTACAATTAAATTACTTCTCGTAGCCTTTAATCTACGATAACCTATGACATGTGACATGATGTGAAACTAAGCAACTTTATCTAATCAAACTTAGGACTCATTGAAAAAAATTAGGCCAGTCACTATGCGTTGATGTCGTAAAATTTTAACGGTTACATATTTCGTTACAAACGCAACTCTCGGATGTTACTATACGTTATAACATTATTTAATGACAAAAATAATATAATTATTGTTTTCTTTTCTATTTATTTATTTAGGAGCTTAGGATCACACTGGAGAGCATGTTTACTCCGTCTTTAACGAATTACATATTTTTAACAATTTAAGTATAAAATTAATAAATTCCTATTTTTTCGCAATACCTTGAGTTTCTAGTGTAAATGTTTGACTATGTAATTAATTAAACATATGTTTAGAGCACATATTGGTAAATCGACTTTGTTTCAGAAATAAGTACCTACATAATCATCTAGAAAAATTAATACTATTCAATTTAATACTCAAATCAAAACCTGGTACCTAGTACGGCGGTATCTAAGATATTAAAATATGATATTGATAAAATTGTATGACAGCTACTATGTAGTTTCACTATGTTCTTACATGAGAGTCTCAGTTCAAAAACAAACCGTATTTCGAGCGATAGGGAAAATGGCCTAAAAGGCTTTGCCAATTTCACGGCCCCACTTTTCCTCACTCGTAAAATCGCAATATAGTCTTTAAGTACGGTCTGCAACTTAGGGTTGCGTTTGTTTAATATCAGTCCTTGTATGTATAAAAATACTGGCCGTTTTTTTTTAATTGGAGACGAATTTAGAATTCCCTTTTTTTGTTTAAAATGAATGTAGCTGCCTGATTCTGTTCAACAGAATAGGACTCTGCCTCATGGTAAAATATTAATTTTACCATGAGGCAGAGTTATATGTGTCTATAATATCACGTTAGGAGTACAGGTAGTGGAAGAAATCGAGAGGGATTTTGGAATGAGATTTATTAATAAACTGTCTGTATAAATAATCAATATTTATTTATAGATTATATGGCGTTTGAGTAGCAAAGTAACAAAGAGATAGATATAAAAGTAAATCTCATTCCACACATGTCAATAAATACAGAAGAGATAACTCGCTTTTAAAAAAAATTGTACTCATCTCCAATTAAAAAAAATATTTTGCATCTAATAACATAAAATACATAATTTCAATCTTTTGCCAACAGATTTGATTTGGTATCTGTCGGGTATAGGTAGTAAATACTTTTATTATTATATAATATGTATCAGGACAAAGTTTATAGCGTCATACAACTTTTATCGATTTATCTATAATGTTACAAATAAGCAAGTAATTGATAAATAAAAAAACTGTTTTGAAAAAAATTAAGGAGATTGTTACGCGGATGTGTATACTTTGGACTGGAAAAAAACTAT
This sequence comes from Achroia grisella, assembly GCF_030625045.1. Taxonomy (NCBI): domain Eukaryota; kingdom Metazoa; phylum Arthropoda; class Insecta; order Lepidoptera; family Pyralidae; genus Achroia; species Achroia grisella. The sequence goes on along the minus strand of NW_026712864.1, from coordinate 494,080 downwards.
GCTGTCATTCCACGAGTCCAATGATAAAACACGGGATATCAGCATGGAACCTGAACTTAATTCATGACATCACAGTTACTGTTATTGACAAGTAGGTATATAACCTTACATAAAGTTGTAAAAGATAAAACGAAACGAACATATTATTTTTCTCTGACCCCATAATATCAAAATCTTTCAAATTTCAGTTTAGATTTATTATTATATGATGTACATAAGAATTACATTCTTATTAGATATATACTAAATTAGAGTGATGTATACACGTTTTTCTTTTACATGTACTGTATCTGGAATGTAAAAAAAGTTTTAAAATTCAAAATTCGACAATGTGATTCACAAAATAAAATTTAAGAAAGTTATTCTTAAATTTTATTTGTATAAAAAAAATAAGTCATCATTCAAACCGCAATCAAATGTGTTCAAACTCCTCCATTTTGTAGCCGTTTGACAAGACGCCAAACAAATGAAAATAAATATTGAGAATTATTTTGTCGGCGTACAATGCGGTAGAATATCGGCACTGTCACATAGTAATTTCTGAGTCTATTTCCATAGCGTCACCCACTCACTAATGGAGGTCGGAGTTAATTTTGCGCGGAAACATTGGCCAACAAACAGGCGTCGTAGCGGGAGCGACGACCGGATATCATAACAATCCACCGTGACTATTACAAGTAATTCTAACATTTACCTCGAATGTGATATCTAACAATAAATGCACAGCAAAAGTTTGATATACCGCTTAGTTACCGCTAATAACTAAAAGCCGTTCCGAAAGCAAATGTGCCAAGGTATATTGCGATTTTCCTAAAGGATATTTTACTAAATAGTACAAGATATACATAAGATAACGATATAATACGATATAGATTTCTTTTACTAATGAAAAATACGTTTCAGTAGTACTTTTACTTTTCGGTTTATTTTTCTCTAATTTCCATGAGTTTGAAATTTTTATCATATTATTTTGTCACATTATTATATTCCTAAATAATTCATCCTAATAATTTATATGTTTATGTTAAACTCACTAAAACTAGTGGTACTATGCCATGATCGTTGTTCTATGTTATTTTAAAGTGACAAATACCTTATAAGAACGTAGACAAAAAAAAAACCAAACTCCTAAAGTACTTAAATAGAAAAAATAAGGAGATATAAAAGAGTTATTTAAGTACATCGTTAATACTCATTGTAAAATATTCTAGTCAAGACGCTTACAACCTGCATTTACTCCGAATCGACTGAATACATAAACACCATTTAAATATTATATTTGCAAATTGCTGAAATAGGCTATAACGGTCTATTCACAGAATCATATCGATTTGTATCGATTACAGGGCGTAGCCAAACCGAATTAGATAAGTTCTTGATGTAATAACTCGGTTGCTTACGGAAACGCTTTTTATAAATATTTTATTTGGAATGTCACGGCTAGACGATGCTCAATGTCATGGTTGTATCAATTTGCTTTTATATCTGGCGAACTACAACAGTTAGATATCGCTCGTGTAACAAAACATACAAAGAATTGAATTTATTTCTATAGCTCTCTATCATCAAGAAAATAAATTGAAGAACTGATTCGGTCGTACCTATGTTAATCAAATCAGATTGAAGAATGCTTTCTAATCTTTCTACTTTTTAAATGTAATTATCCACATTTCAACTAAATTTAATAGATTCCCAAAGCATATAAATATCGTAATATTTATGATAAATCTAAGGAGATTATATGATCTAGATATTATTTACTTAGTTCTTAACGCACGAGGATAGAACAATATTTCTTGATATTATACTTAAAGGTACTTAACTGATATTCTTCAAGTCTATAACTGACGGTTATTATTTCATTTACCTGGACCGTCAACTTATGTATTTGTCATTAAAAAGAGCATGATTGTGAGAAATCAAAACGGGGACAGAATAAATTTACAATCCTTCAACAGTTCCTCTTATCCCCAGGATGTAAGAGCCGATTACGATAACAAATCGCATGACATCAACACAAAAGAGGGTACACGTACTAAAAACGTATATCACGGTTTCAATAGTTCAACATATATCTTTTTAAAAATTATTATATTAATGTATACCTACTAATATTATTACTAGATCTACAGGACCAATTTTGAAGACTCTTGTTTCCAATAGAAAACCAATTTATTTGCGTGTTAGACTATATATTAACCCGAAAAATGAAAAGACTTTTTCGTAGTAGTCGAAAATGTTTACAGCCCAACAAAATAGGCACAGATCAGCTAGTTAATATAAAAAAAATAAGTATTTTTTTTTTATTACTTATTATTACTTATTAACTCGTGTTCTTATAGCAATTTTTTCTTTGTCCACAGTGAAACAAAAAAATGCATATTGAAGTGCAAGTGGCCCTGAACTTCGTCATATCGTATCTGTACAATAAATTGCCGAGACGGCGGGTGAATATTTTTGGGGAAGAATTAGAAAAAGCGCTTAAAGAGAAGTTCAGGGGGCACTGGTACCCAGAGAGGCCATGCCGTGGCTCCGCATTCCGTTGCTTGAAGACTGGGGGTCCTTTAGACCCCGTACTAGAACGGGCAGCAAGAGAGTCAGGAGTACCTGTTAGGGATGTGCTTGAGCATTTGCCAAGGGATTTGGCCGTTTGGGTTGATCCAGGTAAGGACTTAATATATTAAAATATATATACCTATTAGGAATCTTTTTCGTAACGCCTTGTTGAAAACTCTTCTAGATAACAAAAATAAGCAATATTCGATATTTCACTTACTTTTACGTTATGTAGAGCCTTCTGATTACATTTATAACGGCGTCCTAATTTATAAGTCTTCCTAAATGTGGTTTATAATTAATTACCTAGACAAAAGTAGTTTGAGAATCTGTGGAGCATCAAATCAATGGCCAATCAAGGCCTGACCTCGCAAATCTTTGCACCTATTTAAATATATGTTATCTCGTCTTTGAGTTAGATCAGATGCGTTAAGTGAAAAATCATACACTATCAATAACAAACAAGTGTGCAATACGTAAGACGTTGCATAACACGCAATTAGACGAGGTCGGTGGCAGTCGGTACACACTATAAGGTCGCTTGTGGTAGATATCCTCCAGTCGATTCCAATTGCCAAGCTCAGGTCCTCTTTCCATATTTCTAGTGAATTAATAGAAATATATAAACCAAACAATCTTAAAGGATATCTGACTCACTTATTGTTATCACTAAGCGATTTTGTTATAAAATGTATATGTTCCGGTTTCAGGGATGAGATTTGGCAGTGAAATTACTGAATAGGGAGGCACAATGCTTTAGTATGATAAATAACGTAGTATAATGTCACTACCGCAGCCGTTTTGATACCAGTAGTTACTAGTAGGTAACAAGTATAATCAGTGATATGGTACTATTTACATTTATAGGTTACGGATACTTACCACTCGCCTCTAGACATGTGAGCCACCATCAAACTTTTTTAGTCCGTTGAAAATAATAGATTATTTTGTCTCTTTCAGGTGAAGTGTCATACCGAATTGGCGAGAAGGGCGCAGTGAAGGTTCTCTTCAGCAGCGACGAGCGAGCTGCTGACGAGAGGACTGATAGAGAGGTACGCTTCAATTTTATTAAAAAGTAGAGATTATAATTTTTATGTTACATGTCTTATTTACTGCGCGTTTTAGCACGTTGTAGATGACAGTCACTGAAATGACAACAATAAAATTAATTGTGAGAAAATGTCAATTATTATTATCATATCAACTCCAAGTATGTCACCACGTGGACTTCCTTAAACGGCAAAAAATGCTGAAACAGCATATGTCATTCACATCACGCCATTACGCGCGGAGATCGGACTGTTTTGTCTTGTCTAGGAATACCTCTAGATATGTTTTACGTTCGTCCATTTGATTGTTCTACAAGACTAGTCTAGGTACTAATCCGAAATTCAGTGGAATACTTTTGTAACTGACCCAATTTCACCAAAAAAGACTGAAAATGCTGAAAATTATTTTTGAATTCTTCGTACTAAATTTGACATTATCGCCTACAGGTTACCCGCGCGTTCAATCCCGAGGCTCAGTGCTTCCGGCCTGTGGAGCCAGCGGCAGCTCCTTCGCCTCCTACGCCCGCTGCGTTCTCGCCGGCGCCGCCTTTCCGCGCGCAACCGCTCACCTTCACCACTGCCACATTCGCGCAGACCAAGTTCGGCAGCACTAAGTTGAAAACGAGCAGCAAACGTGCGAACCGCATGTCTCCCACCGAGTTCAGTAACTACATCAAGCAGCGCGCGGTGCAGCAGCAGCTGGCGGCGCGTGCGCTGTCGCCGGCCGCGGACCCTGCGGCGTACTTCGTGGCGCGGCGCGAGCCCGCTCCCTCGTCCGCGCCGCCGTACCCTCCCGCGCCGGCGCACCTGCTGCTCGCCAACTGAGCCGCGCACGCGCGCTAGCCGCCCCGCGCGACCCGCTCATAGAGTCTACTTTTTTACGAGAGAGACGCGCGCCGCGATTTATTTTTTTATTTTCCGCGGGGGCGTCCCGCGCCGCCCGCCGCTTGTGATATCCGTACGATTTTCCATAACTTTTTGTATTCTCGTTCGTTACGTCGATGTGTAAATTTATCGATAGGAGCAATAATCGGCCGCGCGACTCGCCGGCGATTTATTTTCGTAATATTTAATGCAGAGTCAAGTTTTTGATGTCTTCGTTCGATAATATTAGTAGGGTATAAGAGAGCGAGAGGCCGAGTGGCCGCGTGCGCATACGACGACGTACCTTCTAGAGCGAGCCTGTATACATACGTCCTCCGATCTTAAGAAAATACTGATATATATATATATATATATAAATATCTATACATAATATAATATTATATATTCGTACGCGATAATTATCTAATTTTTCACGTCGAAAAGAATGGCCAATAGAGAAATTACGTATTTTTAATATTGAAATTAATAATTCATACTAAATAGTGTTACTAAATACTTGTATGTATTGTACTGGTATAATAAATGTTTGCATATCCGTTCGGACGCGGTCGGACGGCGCGGCGGGCCGCCCGAGGGCGTCGGAGATCTCACCTAGTGTAATCATCACTCGTACGATTGTACCCTTATAATTATAATATACATAAAATATTATAGGTCTAGCTACGTTTCAATCTAACAGTATTTTTTTAAGAAGATATTAGTCCTTGTGTACATTACCGGCCGTCTGCGTCGCGGCGGTCGGTCTTAGTCTATATGGTATACTTATATAATATTGTTATAAAAGACATGAATATGAATAAATGATAGAAAAAAAATATTTCTCAATTCATAAAATAACGGGTGCATGCAAATTCATGGAAATAAATACTATGTGTTATTTATCTTTTTTATATTTCACTTGGCGATGGTGCAGTTTTTCAATGGAGTGTGTATTTAGCGTAGTGTAGTGATATGCGGGTAGTCGGTTGGATCAGCTTGTTATTGTGATTACGTGTTCAGTATTGAGAGGTGGACGTCTCTCACCATTGTGTAACTGTGAAATTCTATGCACAACAATGACAAGTTGTTACCTACGTAGTTATTGAAAATGTGCAACTATTTTTTAATACTTTTATATTTTGATTTAGATTAAGTCTAGTTGTATGATTTGAAAAATCTTGATCGTGTACTTTATTGTTACCCTATATTATAATTAAATTATTATGTAACGTGTACATGTAGCGAGGTCTCGATTGAAAAACTGACCAAAAGGCTACAGTATTTTGTAGATAAAATCTATATTGTAAGTTTAATAATAATACAATTTAGAGTAATGAGATTTTTTATTATAAAGATACTTTTTATTTTTTCTTTCTTTTGTAAGATATATTCGATGGAAGTGTTAAAGATAATATAATATTTGCATAATATAGTAAAAGCGGCTCTCCATGTCCGCAAATATAATTAGTCAATAATAATTTTTCATATTGTTGTACGACTTTTTAAGTTTATATTAAAATGTTTTGTGCAATCTATTGGCTTCTTTTAATTTCCTAAAAAAATATAGTAATAAAATGAAGAAATTGAAGTAGGGGAAGAAAAAGAAAGAATACTCTTACCTACTTAATGGACGTAGCAGTAGTACCAATAAGCGCATAGACATTGACTAGTGCAATTGCAAGTTTGGTGTTGATGAAAAGGCATAAGCAGTAACAGGCCTTCATCACAACAGCCAGAATAGCTGGTCAGTTTGCATACTTGTATAAGCCTCAACAAGTAAGGGCTTATTTAATCCAATTTTATTATTCATAAATATTAATTCAAATTTAATAAATTGATTTAATCATAAAGCCAATAGAAAAGAAATCCTTATTTTTATTTTTTAAAAGGATTTTTCTTTTCCCCTATTTCTTTTTTCAAATTTAATTTCTACCAATTTCTAACATCTGCCTACCTACCTACAGAAAAAGAGGAATTAATGTTATGACAATAGTTTTGGTAGAAGTTTGAAGATTTCATATAGACTCGGCTGATATGATTTGAAGAAGACTAATAAAATATAATGTAAAAGTCGTATGAATTCCTCCCTTTCCAAGTATATACAACGCTGTGCTGGGTTGAATAGCACTCAAGAATACGTTTAAGGTCATCATTATTGAAGTTAGTCAATTGAGAGCCGATTTAGATATCGGTTTTATATTATAGCCCACTATAGTGGATCACACAGGGTGTAACCATAAAAATAATACGAAACAAGTGATAGAAATACTTGTATATTTTTGTAACATAATACACCCAGCTAAATATACAAACCACAGAATATTTAATACTACTCAATTATATGCCTTTGAATACAATACTTTGTATCGACCGGGGATGAAGCCGACATCATCGGAAGGAGAAACATTGAAATCCCTACACCACCAAGAATGTCTAAAGTAAACATGTAAGTATTTGATTGTATAACAGGTGGCTATAAAAATAAAGTATATACTACCTACTGAACTCATTGAAATAAAAACACAAAGGTAAGTTTTAAGTCTCTTTATTAATCAAACCACAAAGATGACAAAAGAAAACCTCATCTATGGACAGTGTCGTTCTGTGACAAAGCGCTTTCTTCGTACACGAATATTCATGTTAATTAAATACAAGCCAAATATAATTAAATATAAAGCCCGTTACGCCCGCCTTCTTTATAAAGTATAACGAAAACAGCGCCTTAACACAAACGTAGAGAATTGACTATATTAAACATTGACATTAATCGTTCGAAATCAACGATATAACGTCACGAAATTGTGAAAATCTCGTAAGAAAATACTGCAATAACTATTCTCTTTCATTTTCATTAAGAATAATAGAATTATGTATCTCACATGATAGAAAAAAATACAATTGTTCCATGCTGTTTCCAACATCCAGCAAAATTTCTTGCGTTCCTACGCGATTTTCACAATAAACTGAAGATAGGCAGTAAATATGCTTACAGACTGTAATTAAAAACATATAATATTAAAAACTGTATGAAACAGGTAAATGTTACTTAACACATACCGTATTATATATAATATATAAATGCGATCTTAATTAAAAGTATTGTTTCTGTACATGATCAATTTACATTTTTACACGTCTAAACTAATGTAGTAGTCTTTGTAACTAGCTTCTGCGAAGTAAATCCCACGGGATTTATTACATCCTGTCAAGATATAGAATACACGTTTTCCATTGAATACCTACCGTTTAACAACCGGTAGTGACTGCAATACGAAACAAGTGTAAGCATGTTGTAATAGACCTACTTAAAACTCAGTGTCAACATTTGTGTATCACAATGAAAGATGCACCACTTTTTTATATTCAGATATTACCATAATTTGATATAGACAAAAACTCGAAAAATATTTCTTTTGGCTTCTAGTACGCTTATAAAAAATCGCATCAGTATTTTCTCAATGCATTCCCATTGGCCATAATACAGTTTTATATAGCAAAGGAAAAAATCAATTTGGCACAATCCAATATATGTATACAGTAAATCTGATTTCAAATATTTATTGATGATAAAATAACTAATAGCCCACATTCATATACGCAAGTTTTACTTATATAAATATATTTTACATAAACAACTGGCAACAAAATTTATGTAGATATTTAAAGTTTTTTAAAAACGTAATTTGTCCTTTTTTTTAGATATTTTTTGCATAATAATTTATATCCCAGGTTTTAAATTAAAATTTACTCACAATAGCAAAACTTACATGTGGAAACGCTTAAAAAAATATAAAGGTAATAACTAAGTTCCGTTTCTCAATAGAACTAAAAACATTTACAATACTGGTATTCAAAATTATTGTCAAGTTTAAATTTTAAATTAAGTGGTACAGTACATTATAGAATATTATTAATGATATTTTAAATGTAGAAATGTAGGACTACATTTCAAAAGTGTAACAGAGATCAATTTTACGCATATACTTTAAAAATATGATGGAAATAAAAATTGTTGTCAATCTGTACCTCGTAAATGATTTCACATACCAATTTGTAAACAGTCAAGAGTATATTTATAAATCGTCAAACAAAAATCATGATATATAATATAAAACACACATGTAGTCATGTAATTATTTGAATTTGATTGAAACCCTTAAAATGGCCTTAAGTATTGAGTATGTGATAAATTTATATGCATAAATAAAACTTAGTGTTGTAAACCTGACTTAATTATTAGGCCATATCCAATAATTAAAACAAATCACATTCGTAATAATGTTTCACCATAGATGAGGTGATATGCTCTTAGTGGTACATTTAATTTATATAAAATATACACTTGCAATTACTAAAAATAATCAGTACATTGTATTTTAATAGAAACTAAAATTATTTTTTTTCGAATTCAAATCATTAGCAAACTGCATTAATTATAGATAATATTTACATGATAAAAGTAAATGTACCTAACTATTTATTAATAAAAGTGAAATTAAACTAAGATCAACGATATAAAATAAAATTAACAACATATTCATGTTCAAAATACATGTGAACGAAGTATTGAAATCTTCCAATTCTGTATGTTACTGACTGATTATTGACTATACTTTAAAAATTTTGGCCCATGATAATATCAATATAGTATAAACTAATACATACAATATTTAATTTACATACCATAATTTGTATTCGTAAATTATGATAAGTACTACGTACATTTTTAATAAAGACAATATTTATTGTAAAATTAGCCATTACAGTTTGTACACCAACCATACAAGTCTTCATAATCACAATTGATAGACCAGTAGAATAAATTAATAATTAAAAATGAGCAAGAACTAGAAACCATATTTTATAAGTAATAAATGAAAAAATAATATAGATTACAATAATAATAAAAAAAAAACAAAATAATAGGGAATGACACATCTATTACACTATTCACCCACCACACAGTCAAACTGGGACACAAAAGTCTTGGTTTTATATCGATTTATTTACATCTATAGAAAAAAATTGGACTACTGTGTCGACGACAATTCAGCCCGCGCAGTACAATTAAACATATAATTGAAACAAATGCCCCTATTTCTAAATATCACTGTGAACTGTCCTTTGTTCCGAATCAATGAGATGTTTCTATGTGTCGCTGCAGACTCTTCTTGTTCATATAGAAGCGATCACACATTGCGCAAGGGAAAAAAACCTTTTCGTTGTCAGAATGTCTTGCGCGAGTATGAGATGATAAGTCTAAAGCTCTGGCAAAGTACACTTTGCATATGTTGCAAAAGAATTTAGTGGGAGTCGCGTGCATAGAGCGATGCGCGATCAGATCGCGAGGAGTTGCCACTCCATCACCGCACTGGGCGCATGTAAATTCCCCAGGTTGAGCTATAGGCGCCCCTCCGTCGTCTTCCGATTCTTCAGATTCTTCACCATGGTGTCTCGTACGGTGAGATCTTAAAGCCTTTTCGTTATCGTATTGAGCGCCGCATAGATCACATGCATGGACATCATCTTCAGTTTCACCTTGACCAGTACCAGAGGAACTACCTTGACCACCTTCATAATGTTTCTTCATGTGGACGAGTAAAGTAGATTTTCTAGTGAAACTTTTCTCGCAGACTGGACAAAATACCGAATTAGGCTGGTGAACTTCGTCCATATGACGTTGATATGCCGCTCGTTTTGTAAATTCTTTATCACAAATTGTACAATATCTGTCGTCTAAGCTACCTGACGTATTTTGTTGCTCCATTTCTAAGGAATCGTCAGAACGCAATTTCTTATTTGGATTGACTACAGTAACTTCCACTTCTGGAGGTAATTTCCGTTTGACGACTGTAGAAGTCGGAGTAGTCGTATGTTGGACTCGTGCCAGTTGAACAGGGTCCACGACCTCATGTTTGCTAATCTTACTAGTTACTTTGTGTTGCGGCATCCATAATCCGCTATTGTTTGCAGCTGCTTTTCCATCAGGGGAACGTAAATGCCAACCACGGTGACTTTTAAGGGCTGCGATTGACGTATAACTCTTGTGACAAATCTCACAATCAAAAGTTTGTGGTTGCGACTGAATTTGATTTATACATTGGTGGTTTTGTAATGCGAGCAACCCAACAAATTGTTTACCACATGTATCACATGGATAGCGAGCTTGATAGTCAACATTTGGATCTACAGAATCTTGATCAACAGAATCATACTCCACTTCAACTTCTTCTTTCATATCTTGAGTCTTACTAGACCCTTGATTAGCATTATAGCCCAAAAGTTCTCGCGCATGTGCAGCTTTCAGATGCTCATAAAGTTCTAATGTTGAACTCAGAGGTTTACCACAAATTTTGCACATTTGTACACTAGATTTATGAACATTTTTTCTGTGACGATAGTAAGATTTTTTATCGGAGAATGAGATTTTACATATAGTGCAACTCGATCTACTACTACCTTCGCCTGCTGATGTTTGAGTTTCAGAATTGCCACCAGTACTGGCATTAATAATTCCATGTTTGGCGCGTTTATGCTTCCACAAACTAGTTACAATGGGGAACCGTTTGAAACAAAGTTCACATGAGAAGGGCATAGGGTCCTCAGGTGATTGTTGTACATTGTTACTAAAGTTGGCAAAATTAAAACTGTTGAACTGTGGTGTGGATAAAATTGCACCATTTTCATCGACATTATAATCATCTTCTTCGGTAGATGCCTGCATAGTATTTTCTTCACTATCATTTCTGTCAGTAAGTAGATCAGCATGTAAAACTTTCTTATGTTTCCAAATATTTTTCTTATGCATAAATCCTTTGCCACAAATATCACAAGAGTAAGGAGCATTGGGAACATTACAATTTGGCTTGAAAATAAAACCAGGTTGTACTGCTGAAAACTGTCTAATTGGTTTTCCAATAATCTGTGGTGCAAATCCTTTGGTTTCACCTGGTTTTCTATTTGTAGTAGGCACTTTTGCATGTATACGCATGTGGTTGGAGAATGCTTGACGACTTTTAAAGGATCTCACACAAATCTCACAGAAGGATGGAAAGCCAGGAGTAATACCAACACCAACTCCAGGGTGTACTTGCTGAACATGTTCAGATAACTTTTGAGGTGTACTGTACGAATTGGTACATATACTACAAGGATAGAATTTTACACGCAAGTGAGTGTTCTTGTGTTCAGCGAGCTCAGACGGTCGCAAGAATTTTTTATCACATTGATCGCAATGATGAGCAACTTGGTTATGTTCAGCGACTTGATGGTCTGTCCAAGCATCAACGGTTTCAAAAATGGCGTTGCATTCTGTACAAGAGTAATGATACTCCTCAGCTTCCTCCTTTACAAGAGACATATCAGGTTCAGTAGTTTGTACACCTAAAGTTCTGTCAGAATGTTCCATATAAATATGTTTATTAAGATCAGCAGCTTGTTCAAATTTAGACTCACAATGTTGGCAGTAATGAGGAGTTTCTTCATTATGAATAATTTTCAAATGTTTTACCAAATTTGGATAGCTACTGTTCTTCTTTCCACATATAGGACAATCTGTTGGTCGTCCATCAACACACTTACTCTGGTTATCACCTTGATCAAAGCTTCCTGCATGAACAGCTAATGCATGGTCATTAAAATCTTGCATATTTCCAAATTTCTCTGTACATAAGTCACAGGCAATATATACTGTACATTCGCCATTCCGAATATGTTTCTTAATTAAACTCCTATCCTTGAATCGCGATCCACAATGTACACATGCAAGAGGAACCCTTGATTGTCCATCTTCATGAACGTCCAAAACGTGTTTCATAATAAACTGTTTCAATTGGAACTTAGCGGGACATAACTTGCAAGCGTAGGATCTAGCATTAAAAATATCTTTATATTGAACTTTATTATCCTTTGGTTCATCTTCGAGTACCAAATCATCTGTTATACCATTTTCGTTGTAAATTATTTTCCATAAATCTGTGCAGGTGTTAGATCTCATATGACTGAGCAATGCTCCTATATGTCCAAACGTCACTACGCAATTATAACATGTGTGTTTTGGAACCTTATGTCCATTTTTCTGCAAATGCTGAATCACAGCTTTTCTACGAGGATGTTCTCTATCGCAACAAAGACATCTTTTAGTATTTATCTGCTCTATGATATCCCGATATTTAGTAATAAAATCTCTTTGTGTTTTTGTTACATAAAGTTTATCTGGATCAAGATCTTTGATTGGTTCATCACCCTCATTATCATTTATATCAGCAGTCTCATCAAGTTCTTCTTCTTCCTCATTCATCTCACTATTATATGAGTTGGTTTGCAAGTCCTCGTTTATTTCTACCACAGGTGCTAATTCCATAGGTGGAAGATCGTCATCATCGTCGTCCTCATTTTCATCATGATTTACTTCTTGTTCTTCATTTTCTCGTTCTTCACCTTCGCCTTCATCTTTATTGTCATTGTCGCTTTTGAGCTCCTCATTGTTATCACCTGCCATATTTTCTTCTTTTTCAGAAACTTCTTCTGTTTCATCCTTTTCGTCACCTTGGGCGATATCCATGTTGTTTTCATCTTGTTGTATATTGTCATCGTTGTCATTGTCTATATTATTTTCATCTTCGTCTCCGTCATTTTCTTGTTGACGAGCTATTTCAATTTCATTATCGGAATCCATGTCAACTGTGTCATAATTTTGAATTTGATTATCACCATCTATCTCCTCTTCGCCTTGTGGCTCAAAAGCATCAGGCTCAGATAAAATAGTCTCTACTTGAAAAGAAGATATCTCTGGTTCGGATATTAAAGTTTCCGGACTTTCAGGTCCGGAATTCAGAATTTCAGGTTCAGAAACTAACACCTCCGGTTTCGATGTAAGTAAAGTTTTTAAAATCTGAGGTTCCTTTTTCTTTATTTGTAAATCTTTTAATGCTTTAATACGAAGTGGATAAGGCAGATTGTTTTGAGGAGTTTTAGATGCCTTAATAAGGATTGGTTTCGGCGGCACTTGAATCTTATGTGGTATCAATTTGGGAACTGGTTTTGGCATAAGTTGCATCTTGTGAGTGGGTATTAATCGTGCCTTTGGATTAAATGGATTAGGTCTTAGTTTGGGCTGCATGTGTGTGTGAGACTTTTTGGTTGTTATTTTGTTGGTGTACCTATCAAAACTGTGAGCGGTAAGTTCATGTCGCCTAGCATTATGAGAGTACCTGTAAGAGCGGCCACAAACGAGGCAATCTTTGGAAGCTAATTGCTGGATACCTTGGCGAGCGTGTAATGTCTCACCTGTGGGCCGCATCACGGTAATAGAAACTTCAGGCATAGCGATATTAGAAAAAGATTGCGTTGATTCATTTATCTCTTGTTCATCATCTTCTTCCTCTTTATCACTCTCCACACCCTGTAAATTAAGGATAAAAACATGTAATTACAATTATTCCATATTCGTAATGAACTGAAATTTAAAAATGATTTAAACAAGTTGATTATATCATGTACATTACAGTCTATTAATTTGTTAATTGGTTTATAGTTGTTTGTTATAAAGTAATAGTACACTTAGAATGAAATATTTTTATAAGCTCAAAGAGCTAAACAAATGCTCATATTATGTATTTACTGTACTGTATGTACTACTGTAGTTAAAAAAAATCCATTCATAGATTCCAAGAACAAACAAAAATAAACTTCTAAGACCTAAGAAGAATTTACCCATTCTATTTACCATGGAGTAATAATTTCTGGATAATGTTACATTCAATCTTTTTCTATCATAAAAACATTAAGTCAATGTTAACTATATCTACACTTACAATATTCTTTTACTTAATTACTAGTTTTAAATATTTCAATATTCATGCAACAGATGTTAAAATTGTTTATAATCATATTTATTCAAATAATTTCTTATGTCAAAATAGTAACAGCTAATAATAATAATTTATTTTGATACATATTACAATATTTCCAAATATAGGTAACTATAATAATAAAGAATAAAATATAAGGATACTTAATCCAACACTCTATTCAGTAAAATCAACAAGTAACATAAATATATTGAAGCTATGTGCATTCTAATAATGTATTGATGTAGTTATGCTGCACACATAGAACAAAACATAACAGAGTGCTCTTTACAAATAAACTGCCCACATTTGGTGCAGAATTGTCTTGTTCTTCTGTCCTTTTTTGTTGTAGTCCTGCAAATTCGACATCTCCTTCTGATATTAAAACGAGAACTACTATCATTTTCCAACACAGTTAAACATCTTTTTTTAAATGGAATCTCTATCACTGGTGACATTGGTTGATTACTTTCCAAAAGACTAACAGCTAATTCATTTACGAATAAACGACGTTTTATAATATTTGTAGAATTATTTTCACTCCACAACACTTGGGCATTTACTGATGCTATGTTAAGCAACGTAAAAAATAATGAAAGTGCCCAATCATTAGTATGCTGCATTGTTGTATAATAATGCATTAGTACATCAACCATTTCCACTGCAGATTGGTTCTTTTTATATGTGGATACAGCCATATTACTTCTATTATGACCCTTCTTATAAAATTTGTCATCATTTGTTACAATATTGATAGATTTTAATTTAGAATTAGTAAATGATGTAATAACAGTATCCTTATTCAGGTATCCTGTTAAAAATGTCTGACATTTTCTGTACTTTGAAATAAATAATGGTGGAACAATGTCATCTCTTGGATTTAGAGCAGCTATTGCACACAATTGATACTCATTCTTAAGAGTACATATCAAATCTAATGATGTGTACCAACTGTCCATAATTACAGTCTTTTCACTACCAGCTAAATGCTGAACCAATTTCTGTACTATGTCACTCGGTCCAAAGTAAGGATCTGTTATGACATCTATGTTACTCACATAGAATGTAGATGGATCTACTAAGACAACTAATTTTATTCCACTTTTAAGGGATTTTTTTACAATGTTGTATCGGAAGGGACATGGACCATAAACTGGCACAATAACTTCATCAATAACTCCAATATTTCCTATATCAAGTGCTGTCCTACAGTTCAATGCAAAAATCTCAAATACTTTACGTATACGTCTCATTACATCCATTTGAAGTATGCCATCACTAAATTCGTCAAACTGTATATTTTCAAGAATAAATTTAAACCTGTCATATTTCATAAAGCTTTGAATGCATGGCACACCATAATCATTGTTCCACATATCATTACAATTCTGATGAGTTGGCCTCATTATACCATGAAGATATAAAATACCAATAACGGTTTTAATATCACTGATATTTATTTTAGAGGAGGAATCATGGCCATTTCTCTGTATTTTATCATTGGTAGAAGCTACAATAATTTCAAGTATATCATTACTAAAAAACATTTGCCATGCATTCTTTGGCCATTGATAATGTCTATTACTGTCAACCTTTCTCTTCTTCAAATTACTAACTTTATTAGCACTACATGAATATAACACAGGATCTTTAGAAAGTAATGTCTTATTTTTACAGATGTAACCATTCTTAAAATCAATATAGCAATCATCTATGTGTTGGAGTTCAGTTTCTGAATCTGAGTCATGATCAGACTGGTGTATGTTGTCATACTCCTCTGTGGTTTGCAGGGAATTTATGACATCATCATCTTGAACAATGTCCAGTATGGCATGGACTCGGTGCCAATCCATTCGAGGATCAACACATCTCTGTGAATGAAATTAATCCCATTGAACTATCCTCACAGAAGAATCTCCAAATGAGATTACATAATAAATAAATATAATATAACATAACATAATATAAAATAAATGGAGTGTTGTATTAAATATCATTGTAGTATTCTACTATGCAATAACTGAGTACTTGTATAAAATGATAAGGAAATTGGATGTGTAATCTATACCTTATCACTCCTTGGCGTGAGTCCCAATGATGCCAAGATTGGTGGGCCTTCTGGTTGTAGTTTGGCCGAATTGGTGCCATTCTGTAATATTCAAATAAAGATTATGATTATTTGTTGTGGCAATTATCATGTTTGAAATGGCATCATACTAAAGTTCTAAATGTGAAAATTTGTAAAGTTACAGATAGTAGAGGTTAGTTACTCAATTGTATTTAAATAGCTGAAATGTAATAAAATGCCTAGTTGAGTTTTAATTCACATAAGTAATGTTGCAGGTTGCAATTATTTATACCTATATATTAATTTAATAAATTGTAAATCCCCAATATGTCTGAGACAATAATTTAATATATATATATACCTATATAAATAATTTAACAATTCTTAATGTTTCAAAATATAATATATATAATACAAAAATCTAATTTAAAACCTCATAAAGTTTATTAATTAGTAAGAAAAGTAATTAAATATAATAGTGTTGGCACTTGGTCGACTCTTAACTATCTGGTGCAAAAATATGAAATAACAATAATATTATATACATTAACACCAGACATTCTAGATTAATTGGTCTGTGAATATTTAGAATTTAAATATTTAGATTTACTATATATTATTACAAATTGAAAAGGACTATTTCTAACCTAATTTAAAGGCAATATTGTTAAGTTCTATGTTAAAAGAGGATGAAAATTATTCTTTATCAATTTAATAGGTCTTCATAATTATACCAGTAATAATGTCACCACACTTAAGGAGGACAGTATACTATCACAATCATACTCCATATAAACTGACTTGACAACAAGTCAATTGTCCTTGACACCAAAAAGCTATTGTGCAGATAGACTGAGATATTGATTAATCATCATTTTACTGAGCATAGCCAACTCATAACAAGACAGAAACCATAAAAAATAAATATAATTCTGATTAACATACCTCATTGTCTGGGTAGGAACCATCAATGACCACTCCATCATCATAAGTTTCATCAGTTATTGGCTCACTTTTTATGTTGACCTGGAAATTCATAGTTATGTTTGAAAAAAGATGCACATACTAATTAATAAATGACAGTTCCATGATTAAATATCAAGAAAAACAAACCCACCTCTTCTAGTTGGTTGCCATCTTTATTCAATAGAGATTCTAGTTTGTTTTGTGTCCTTTCACACACAGACTTAAATATATGCCAGTTATTTACATTGTCCATACATTTCCTGCATACATTGGTAGGCAGGTCGTCATTTTCGGTTATCTGAAAAAATAACAATCATACGCAATCATAAAGGGAACGTGAGTCGTGCGCGTTTCATCAGAACGAGCGAGGCGAAACCGCGCCTCATGTCTACATAGATACGCGAGGAGAAACTAAGTAGGTAGGCGTAGGTATATCGGAGCGGCTGGCTCCTCGACCGCATAAGTAGAAGCGAGTCGAGTGGCAGTCAGCGTGCCCCTCGAGGGTTACCGCTCGATATACGCACACAGCTATAGCGCACTCACGCCGACACCGACGCCCGACCCGCTCGAGGGACGAGCCGCCGAGCTGCAAAGCCCCTGGTCTCGTCCGATAAATCAATACACCCGATGTCCAACGCGGAACCAAGCTAACGATACGCAGACCCCCGCCCTGCCAGACCCCCGGGAATAAAACTAAACCCGACCCTCATGATACGCGCCATTCCTTGCCGGCTGAACGGAATGCGACGCGACGCGACCACGAGTCGAGCGATAGCCGTGGAACATTACAAAATGGTGGACGATCTTACGACATCTCCACCCAAACGTCGCGCTGCCTGTCATCGTACGATCCGGGGCAGATGACAAGTTCTCATATACACCAAGGGTCTACTTTCACTAAAAACTGCATACTATCGCTTATTTTACATATTACATACCTGTACAGAGACACAATCCTTTATTTTGTTTGCAAGGACGGGAGGTTCCGACTCATCCGGACTGGTGGTAGGAAAAATCGGCACTAATTCGCCTCGAGATGACAAGCACAGTCTACAAACACGATCATAATTCACACTCATTGTAAATAAACACAATTTAAAACGTATTAACACATTTATGAAGTTTAATTTAAAGACGCCATGTCACCACGAGCCCTTCAACACAAAGCACTGCACATCGTTCTAACTTGAGCACGAAAGCGGCTGATGATGAGCACGAGAAGTCGATAGGTTCGGGACGGCTGGCTCGACTCGCCGACCACCTGTCGTTCTGCGCATGTGCGCGTAGAGTGGCGTCAGTGTGGCCAACATAATAATCGCAAACAGTGACTAAACTCAGAGGTAGCAAACTATTAACATTATGTATATATTATTTTTTACGGAATATAAATAATTGAAACAAAAACTTTAATTAAACGAAATACAAAATAGTAGTAATTTAAAAATTGATCTAGCATATAATTTGTGTTGTTGCATAACGGATATAAATGTTACGGAAATGCTACTAGTACTAATAGAATTATTTAAATATATATCTAATTTATGTATGATTAGTTTGTGATTTAAAAAACACTTTTAAATATGTAATAGAACTTTGGACTTATTTAGCAAGTGTGTTACGTATAAGGTACATTTTCCTTTAATTCAACTTTATATTCTAAAGAAAATACATTCTTAAACGATCAAACCTTTTAGCTTTTTATGACCTAATCACGCGTATTCAAGGTGAGATCGGATACACTTTTAAACAGATTCAAAACGCTTATCTACATATTATATCAGAAATTCAGATTCAGAGTTCTAGTGTTTTTTTAATATACTTATTATACAGTTTTTATTTATTATAAGTATAATAAAAAAATACTAGAATGAGTTAATTAATTTTTAGGTTATTTGACATGCTGTACTCACCTATAAGTAATTGTATATTTACAAACTACTCACATGTAAATTATTTTGTATAAATGCAACACTTTTAATGATCCCATATGATAATTAAAAAACTTTGACTATCTATATGCATAATTATATAAACATTATAGGGATTATCACTGCTAATTCCCATGTAAATTTAGGGATTCTTGATATTTATTACGTATTCACTATAGGTACCCAAATATCTAAAGATACTTAAATTTAAAATTAAAATCAAGTTTATTGTTACGGTTTCTTTGTAAATGTATATTTTGTTTTAAATTTCCAACTAAAGTTATGTAAACATTTAATTTAAAATTACGTAACGGATGTAACTTTTAGACAAATTGAACAAATGTTGACAACCTCTGATCCGTATAACCTCTCCCTTTCTATCATGATAACAAACATGGCGGCAAGTTTAAACATCGGAGATCATGACAGCTGCTTCAAGAAGCGGGAAAATACAAAACTCGATAAAATTGTATGTAACTCTCATAATGTAGCAGACATATTTTTATTTGTTTATAAAGAAAATGTGTACTTTAGAACTCAACTTATACATTGCTGTTAATATTCAACAGTATAAAGACAAACCGACCTATGTTAAGAATATGGTTATCACTGTCTCACTTTATGCACATTTTATAATTGGCTACAGATATAGGTATATATATATATACTTACAGAAACATTCATAATACCTGTAACCTAGTAACTATAGTTTTGTTAAAGATACTGTAAAATGTATAAAATGCAAATTGGATTCCAGTCTCCGCAATTAGCGTTGTGCGTGTAGAGCCAGGCTACTAAAGTAGCCAGCCAAGCTCCTTCCAAAAGCGCAGAAGTTTCCAGGTGTCTTCAAGGTGTGGTTTTAGGCTTCATGGAGACTAGACTAGAGAGATTAGACCTAACCGTTCCGAATATTTGTTTTCGTTGTGTGGCTACTGCTACGCACTCCAGGATTACGTGAGCAGCCGTTTCTTCGGCTTCAAAGCAGCCCCAACAAAAGGGTCTGTAGCGCTTATTGTGTACAGGTGTTTGTTTAAGGGACAATGCCCCGTTTAAAGATACTGTAGTAATTGCTCTATACTAGGCCGTTTGCAACAGATGTTAGCGTTAGTCAGTTCTTCAATGTTTGTTGCCGGCCAATTGTTATTTTTTTCAGATTCTACAAAGAAAGGCTCCGGAATGGCGTTACAGGTAAGAATACAGCTGTAGGTACCCATGAGTTTGACTTTTACCCTGGTATTACCAGTTACCAGATGTCTAGAAAGATATTGTGAATTAATGAATGAAGAAATGTGATTCTTTAAAAATAACAAAATATGTGTTTAATACCATTTTATTCAATTTATACATAAGCAACATTAAATGTCACAACATTTACACAAAAATTACAATCTTTTATTGTTTTCCATAGCAGTTATTATATATGTATTTTACAATATTAGATATAATGAGATGAGAACAATATTAGTTAAGCCTAATTTACATTTTGTAAGTAGTACCACGTGTAGGTATGGGTATAGAACGTGATTCATAATAACAGTTTCATAAATCTATATTTACTAATTTAAGTATCTGTAGAGAAATGACCCATTCATTTCACAAAAAATCCTGAATTTCTTATGACTATGTACTCTTTATGTTAATAAAAGAATCATTCGGCACTGAGCACGAAACTTTTTCTTTCTAGCTAATTAATGAACGAAATTATTATTAAAATAGTTTAATCTATAGTTGCTTAATATAAATTATAATTTATATATTTAAATAGAACACAATTCTTATATTTTTAAATAAATTAGAAAAATGCAATTGGGAATTTCACAATTTTATTTGGTTCTATTTCTTTTTTTAATACCTATGTAAATTCGTATAATTAGTAGGTAGGACCAATGTAATTTGGGTTTGTAAAATTTTAATAATAGATATAAATCGAATTTTGTAAATTTTTTACTTTGTACATGGATGACAATCTCCTAAAGTATGGCAGTAGGTATCTAATTGAAGAATTCTTTCAGCATTTGAAAGGAATATTAATTCTAATAGATATAGAGTATATATCTGTCTGCATCCATATATATCGACTGATAGAAGATAGAGCAACAATACAGCCACCAATATCGTACGACGTAACTAAATTTGCGTATAAGTTTCTGACCCTAAATTAATTGCTGAGTTGCTGTACAATCTATATTACATACTAGCTGTACCCGCGACTTCGTCCGCCTGGAATTTACTTTATTTTTCTAAAATAAAAACAGCCTAAGTTACTCCTTATTACATCAGCTACCTGCCAATAAAAGTCCCTGCCAAAAAAAAAGGTTATTTCAATATTACAAACAGACAATTCAAATTTATTTATATGTATAGATATGAAATATGATGACGTCACTATACGAATCATAGTAGGACCGGCTTTATATAACCCGCCAAGTTTAAAATGCCTCTTGCACTCTAAGCATAGTATTAATGGAATAGCACATTTCAATCGACGTGTTATAATTTATTAAAAGCAATTCCTACCATGATTTTGCGAACCTGCATTTTCCTGAACGCTAAAAGGAAAATGATATAAAAATAACTAGTACTATAGCAGTCGTTTAATACTTTTGACGAACATAATCTTCACATGAATCTTATAAATAGACAATTATCGTCTAAAACCGTAATCAAACCGAGAGACAATATAGAAAAGATTGTTTCCCAAATTGACCCAATCGAGAATCAAACATGACACCTCATTTTACGTAAAACAATATTCCTACCTACCACACAAAAAGGACGTTGTACGCAAAAATATAGTAAAGTGTAGCCAAATCGATTATAAGCCATTTCTATATCGCCGACGATCTGGACAGCACCTAGACGCCAGCACTAAATCGTATGTAATTTAGCAAATAATAATGACTAAACAGAAACTGTAGTGACGAAGTCAAAATAATATGCCAATGCTTCTTTTCATCCTTACGATGTTAGAGAATACTTATCTTAATAATATTATAAACGTGAAAGTTTGTGAATACGGATGTTTGTTACTCTTTCATTCAAAAACTACTGAACGGATTTTGATGAAACTTTACAGTAATATAGCTTATGCATAATAATAACGCATAGCTTATATTTTTCATTGAAATTTATATATTGAAACTAGCTGACCCGGCAAACGGTGTTTTGCCATATAAATTAATATCGCTATTTAAAAATATGTGTTGGTGATAGAAGGGGGAAAATTTAGGGTAGTAGGTATGTATTTTTAATGCCACGTAATAAAAACTTAGGCAAAAAAATGAAAAACAAATATTTGGGATAAACATTTAGGGCTATAAAATTAGTTACACACCTATATATCTTGTTTATATAGAGTATAAACACGGTACCTGTGAACACGAGAATTTTATATATTATTTTAACGCGCGTGAAACCGTGGGCAGAGCTAGTATAGAAATAAAGTACAAATATGCATTATATTTCAGTGCAATCGAAATTAAGTCCTATTTCAAGCCGACTACTGCCGGGCTGCGTCCCACTAAACGTATACCATCTGAGGCCCATTGTAAATCAAACAATAGGGTGCCAGTACAGTGAGCACTGAACGAACATTGTGTTTAATCAATTTAAGAAACTACAACGTGAAGCTTTTTAGATAAAGGGTCCCCAACTAAAGTTTGAATTTTAACAAGTAACATGGCCTTTTGAACTAGGGACAGTCTCGAGCTAGGGACTCGTGGTATTATTGCCATTTTACATGCGCGGTATCAAGACAAATCCATGTGACGAGACCCTTGCTTAATTGTGAGACAAAGTTTTGAGTTTTTTTTTTGAGATATGAGTTCTTATTATGATGTTTATTACAGAGATAACTTATACTGGTGTTGTGTTGGGGGTGACGCTAGCCGTGTAGTAGTTGTACTTGCGATTTCGTCCGCCTGGAAAATCACTATTTTTTAATACAATATTTTTTAAATAAAAGTATCGTATGTTACTAATTATGACATTAGCTATCTGCGGTCAACCGCATTCAAATGTCTCTTTAAAATCGGTCCATATGTTGCAGTGATTAATAAGAACAAATAGACAGACAGAGTCGAAATATTTTAATTTAATTTTTGATGCAAGTATCATATACACAAATGCATTTAGTGAAAAGCTGTTAGTTTGAAAGTGTCTGTAACACTTTAATTTCATTTAATCTATTCATTTATAACTGTCCCATATTCCCGATAATGTGGTGAATCCTTAAGAAATTAAGATACTGGTACTATATTAACTTAAAACAATTGGGGACCACCGCTTACATACTACCTCAAGGTATATCCTTCGGTAATCTTATATATATTACTATTTTATCTATATAAATATTATGGGACATATTTATTTTGTATTTGTTTAAAGAAATATGTGAACATTTATGAACACTTTTTATCTTGTTTGATTAATATTATTATACAAAAAGAAACGTAATTGACCACTTTGAATTTGTTTGAAAATAATATTTACATACACAATCTGCTAGTAATAGTTGGTTACGTTGGGCCTTAGTCATATCACTCAATGTCATGTAAGTTTTTTTTAATGTTAATCTATCATGCACACCTATTTCTATATTTAGTGATGCTTGTACCATGGGTATGATGCATATGTTGTATGCATGTACTACAGAGAGAACCTGACCAACCCATACCAATACAACAGATTTTTGTTTTGTTCGGTCTAGAAAAAGAAGAGGTGAAAAGGAAGAGGTTCAAAAAAGAGGGCGAATGCAAAGGGTACTACACCCGTGGAATGGCTTGTGGAACAGCTAAAGACCGGGTTTAATCACTATTCTAATATCTACGGATGACCGTAGCCTTTACAGCTTCACGGGACGAAAAATAGGGCAAAGGACACTCGAAAGGGCTTATGGAACGCTTGAAGATTCCAGTGACGGTTAGGTCGTGTATCTAACTGAAGGGATCGTTTCTAGGCGATTCGGACCTCGGCTTCTCTCTCTAATTTCCTTCCCCGGCAGGAGATCAATCCAAGAGGCAACCGGGGCGGGAGTGCCGGACTGTTCAATAATGACAAACAAGAATGTTTTCTTCTAAGGTATTAAGGTACCTCGTACTCGTACACTTGTAAAGATGATTACTGTTGCTTGTCTACCGTTCTTTTTATAAATATTTGTTTTATTTTGATTAATCATTTCACGTCACTTTAATTTTTCTTTGTGTGCCCTCTCGGGAATTATACATATAAATACAATTATTATAGTTTTTTTTTAATATATAATGGAAATAATATACATATGTACTTATCAACAATAACTAACGTTGATTAAATCTAAAATTAATAGACAATTAACTAAGTACATTTTTACAAGCTTCATAAACTAAAACGACAAATTTCTGTTTAGTTATATATTTTTTTACAAGTTTTAAATAGCTAAACTTACTATAGAAACCGCCATAGCCTAGTGCTGTACTATCCCACTTCACAGACCTGAGTGATCGTGGATTCGAATTCGGCGGACATTAAAACTTTAATCAATTTAAATATCTGATTAGCTCTCCGGTGATGGAAAACACCGATATGTTCAGAGATATGTGGGCAAGTCAAGTGTTACGTTTAACCACAACGTCGGGACTTGACCGTGCTTTTACTACCCCATTTAAGATTACAGTCGCAAGGGTATTTAATTTTATGATAAATATATTAAATAAGTATAATACGTTTTAGCTACAATATTAACAACCATATCTAAATCAGTGAATATTTATCCTGAGTACATTTACAATTAGATACTTAGGTTATAGGTTGGTTCCTACCAGGTATCCGGGTTAAGTTATAATTTGTTATATATTAAGTTAAGAATTTATTCATTATATTAGTCTAACAAACAAAAATGTTAAAATTGTATAAGTACAAAGTACTTAGGTCCAATAAAAATACATTACACTTGTGCATACACACTATGTTTTTGTCATGTAAATAAATATCTATATAATTAAAGATAAACAAACAAAGAGAAAAGAAATACGAAGTTTCAAAAAATTCTGTAAATCCGCTGTAAGTAGGTTAGGTAGTTACGTTTGTGGCTTGGACCTTCCAAGCCACAAACGTAACATTACGTACCTACCTAGAAATATATTTGAATTGCTTGCGATGAATGTTTTTATTTATAAAGTAATAATGAATTAAGTTCCAATGAATTTAATATCAACATGTATAATTAATAGGTAAATGCTTATAAAGAGTAGTAGACTTTTTTTTTCTTTTTTCTATTTAAACAATCCATATGTGGATATTTTTTGAATGTATAGGGTACCTACCTAATAGAATTATCTACTTAATATTGAGTGTATGGTCATTATTCAATATTTAAAATATTTATATAAATAGAATTACTCATCATCACATCAAATACATTCATCAAAAGGCTTTTAATCAAAAAAACAGCATTGCCATACATCAGCATAATAATAATTTACATTTCATAAACTACAGACTTTTAAATGGTTCTTTATTTGAGATGACGTTCCAAATTTGAAATTGCCGCGCAAATATATTTATAAGCATGGCGGACACGAAGACCTCTGTTCCTGGGTCGGCTGCGCGCGCACCGATAGCCTCGAAGGGTCGACTGGGTTCGCTTTCGCGACTAGAGAGCGCGCTACGTGAGCGAACGCCGCTTCTACATTCAATCCGGTTTTGGCTGATGTCTCCATAAAGGCGACTTGGTATTCTCTTGCCAAACGCTGCCCCTCCTCCCGCCTCACCGCTCTTTCTAGGCCGCTATCGGATTTGTTACCTGGAACACGGAGAATATGGTTACGGACTGATACCTGAGACGTGGAGAAAGTGAAGGCTGCTCGGCTTGGTTTGGTTGGTTGGTTGTGTTAATCTACTTTGTATTCCTTTTGTAATACACCACAAAAGATTGTTTCTTTTTCTCGAAATTACAGATTAATCATAATAATAATAATTTAATAGCAGTCATATGGTTGAGTTGGGTATTGGCTTTACTAGAGGGACTTTACCCATATTGTGACAGATCAATCGTCTAATATGGTAGGTAATAACAGGATAAATTCTGGTCTTGGACAAAAACATGCCCAGTTGTGGGAATATAATGTGTTATAATGTTATGATGATGAATTGATACAGGCCATGGTTGCTTGGATTGTATGATTCATTCTGGTTCAAAAGTAAGATATTGAAGCTGACCTCTAGAGTCTAGAGAGTAGGGTTAGTAAGGACTAATTTTTGACACTATTAGATCCACAACCAACCAACAGTCGTAGCAGGGCTACATCAGGCGTCACTATTATATTATGCCCTTACAAACCGTACTAAGCCATAATTCTTGTTAAGTCTCTTACAGTAGCATAAAAAAGTTTAGTATAGTCATACCGCATTCTTAAAAAATATTTTTTAATATTACTTTTTTCTTGAAAAGTAATTTCATTTGTTTTTTTTAAGGCGTCGTACTTTTTATGGTATTTGTATACATTATTTGTCCAAAGTGATTTTTATGTTCTAATGTTGTTACTACACAATGTCCAAAAGAAAACAGCCATATTGATTAGATTACCTAAAAGCATGATGACGACATCGTCTTGTGCGTACTCTCGTATCTCGCCGAGCCAGGCACGGATATTGTCGAAGCTGGTCTTGTTCGTCACGTCGTATAACAGGAGCAGAGCTGGTACAATAGAACAGATAACATTCCTATATTATCTAATTATGGATATTCTTTAAAAAAAGCAGCAATCTATTGACCTAAAACAAATTATCTTCTATATTATAGGTAATTCCTTTTGGTCCTGTTTAGTTCCTTTTTTAAATAGAAACTAAACTCAAAAAATTTATAGGTTTGAAATACTTGAACAGAAGTGGAAGTCGAGTTCTTTGAATTATTTTAATTTTATTTCATTAGAGTGGCAAACAAGCTGACGGTTCTCGTAATAGTAAGTGGTAACCGTCGCCTATATAATAATCTTTATTTGTCTCAAACAGAAACTTTTTACACATTACAACTATTGCCCATAGAATAATATAATTTAAAAACTAATTAATGAGACAAAACGGTCTATAACTCAATGAGGGTGTATATACTTGAACAGCATTATGGACATCACGTTATCATATCATGTGACGCCTGTGATACCATACATGCGTTGCCATTCCAGAGGAGTAAGATGTCATCCCTCTTATCCTGTAATTTCAGTAGGGATATAGACTCGTTTTCATTTGACATTACTTGTAGATGGAATATCCGGAGAGTGTCAATTTTAGGATTGAAGTAAATTTTAATCTGAATCTATATTATTTTTGTCAACAAAATGTCAAAATTAACAAAATTATTAATTGACTTCTTTCAACGCCAGGAAAAAGATGGCCTATTACCATAATCGTTATTATACGTTTTATAGTTAAAAGGACAGACAGTTAAACTTTAGTAAAAGTATACAATATTAGTCTGTATGGGACATGTTCTCTCACCAAGGAATAGAAGAATATTATAAGAGGAAGACATAACTGGGCCATTCGAGTCCCACCCGCGATCTGGTTTATATAATTAATGTCTAATGAAGTAGGCAAGTATACAGAGCTATAGTAGAGGTCGATGGTGTCATACGTTATCTATGACGAGCTCATAATGTTATAAGTACACTGTGGTACACTGAATTCATTTATATTACTGTAGTAGGTAGTTATACTAACGTAAGTATGTGATAGAAAACTTAGCATCTTTATTCTTTGGGCATTTATTTATAACTGCTGATTTAAATGAATAACTTTTTCTGTCAAAACATCTCACATGTGCGTTAACCAACATATAGATGGCACTAGTTGTACATGTACCAAATTAGAATAACGTCTATCATTGTAGGTAATTAATAATTAAAGTTTAGTAAATAAATGTAAATAGCATTTAGTAAATAAATACAAATAGCATTATAAGTTACCTTAATTTATTTTAAATACGTTTTTTAAGTCTACATACCATGTGCATCTCTGTAGTATGCGTGCGTGACGCTACGGAAGCGCTCTTGGCCCGCGGTGTCCCAAATCTGAAGCTTTACTTTGACGCCATCGACTGACACAACCTTATTCTGTGAACAGACAGATGGCGCTAGTTGTATAAAATAATAACAGGAAAAAGGCGTCAATCGAATTGTTTAGGATAACTCAAAAACTACTGGTCAAATATTGTTTATGCCATCCTTCCGCTCTGTAATAAAAAAATATATTCTGTATGTGTGTCTTTTGTAAAGGAATTGTATTTTCGCTCCAATGATTCCCACACAGTTAAGAAAGACATATTTAAAAAATATCTGTGTTCTTTTCTTAAAAGTAATAAAATACAATGTAGCAAAGAGGTTTCATACTGTTCTAAATAACAATACCTAACGTCTTAGACAGATCTTGACAATATTTATATTGGACTACATGAAATGAGAACAGGTTCAAATAAAAGAATATTATTAAAATCATTTACCTAGAAAAAGGAGCTATGCTAACAAACTTCTTTCGTTTTGTTCGTTGAAAATACATTAGTACCTACCTAAGTGGGAGGTTGCGATTGGATCTTTGTTTAATATTTGCATACATTACTGATTCCTTTAGTGTATTTTTATTTGTAGCAACTCATCGGAGTCTCTTTAGATATAGAATACTAGTTACAAAATCCGGCGTTGTTAGGAAACACCCAGCAAAACACACAATAACTTTGTGTGTTTTGTATATATTAGCATAATATAACTACTACATTATAGGCATGCTTTAGTATTTTACAAGTAATTACATACAACTAAAAACAGTCTTATCTTATCTCTCTCTCGAACTAAGCAGAGCATATTCTGGATACTAAATACTGGACAACCGATCTACAAGTTGTATTTAGGTAGGTACTCTTTTTTTTCTAAACTAATTAATGGTCTATAAACAGTTATAAATGTTCAAATTGATCGTTTATTACCACCACTATCATAAATAACGAGAACCTACTTACTTATATAAAATATAAGATTATTAAATCAGATACTTAATATTATTAATTCATATTTGTTAATCTTACATCATCAAACAGTATTTATGCAAATAGTAGGTATATTTATGGGCTTCATTTAATTTTTCGTACCAGTTTTCTGTTTTCCGTATTTTTAGCAATATTAATTCGGTGTAGGTGTGTTATTTCAGGTTGCGAGAATACATATTCCATGTTCGTCTATGTAGGTAATATAGGTAAACTTAATCTATATAAAAATAATATTTAGAATGATTTTCATTTCCGTCATGTCTTAAGATACCTAAGTACTGACGTCACTTATTAAATAATTTTGTAATAGGTATTCTATTATCTAAGTAATACTACAGGTACGATAATAGATACGTAGTATATAATACGTTACGGACTAAATCCACTATTTCACAAATACATCAAAAAGAATAGTACCTACCAGAAAATAAGTGTCACCGACGAACACGAAAACGCCAGGGACAGATGGTATAAATCAAATTGCAAAAACAGGCCAAACAAAAAAATTGAGCACCATTACAACTATAAATCACTCAACTGAGCCTCGCCGATTCAATCACAGCTGTCACAAGCAAGGGGCGGGTACAGAAAAAGCGCGCCAAAGTTTAAACACCAATAGCGTGCCAGTGAACCGACCGAGCACAACACGTGACTGGCCCATTTGAACTTGGAACCCTTGACGGTCATTAATATTTTGTCTTTTTTGTAACGATTAATACCAGGTAGTTATGATAAATATTGGGTTCTATATCAATAAATTATTTCAATTAATTTTCGTATGATACCTAAATGAAGTTAATGGATTTTATATTAAGAAACTACTGTCATATTACTACGAAACTGAGGTCGTAATAGCTTTGATTCTGAGAATCATAATTTTAATTAGGTATGTTGAAGTTTTCCCTAAAAACAAATGACGTTCAGAGGTTGGAGGGGATTATTAATAAGGGAGATTGGTGTCCCCTATTCTAGCAATGTACTGGTATGTATGTTGACACCTCAGGTCGACCTCCACGCGTTCCCCCAGGAAACCATCGTAGATATTTACTGGTGGTTATGTCACAATGGGGTAACTGACCTGATTTCATGCTTGTACCATCATACTCTACTGGTGCATCGCAAAAGTATATATACTGTTATCATATATGAGTGCACTATTCCATTATCAGCGATAATAAAATAACTTTCAGGAATAGTTTAACTGAATTCGTAATTTATTAAACTAGGTCGATACTTTAGTACGTTAACAGATGATACTTGAAACAGTTTTTTATCTTTATAAAACGCTTTTTACCTAAGTACAATTCATTAACTCCAAAGGACAAATTTTGAAACCCATTGTAGGTAGATATGTATGAAGCAAAAACATGAAATTTTATTTTCCTATATTTGTAAATTTTATGTTAATGGATTTTGTTTATCATTAAATATGCCATATACTGTGTACATTTATAAAATAAAATATGAACATATTTTAATTTGATCGAACTGCGATGCTTCAAGCAGCGCTGTAGTGGTAGGTACCCGGAAGTCGATGCCAACTGTGGATATGTAGTTTCCTGATAGGAATGTCCCGTCCCGGAAGCGCACTAGCATGCACGTCTTGCCAACGCCGCTGTCACCCAGCAGCATCACCTGGGAAATTGAATGTCAATGCAATATCCGCTGCAACGATTTGTAGTTACGACTTTAAAGAAGTTACTAAAAAATAATAATTTTTTAAAATTATGAATTCGAAATTAGAAAAGCACGTTTTTTTGTTTAATTTCGAAACTCCGTTTATTTTATGCTCAAGCGCAATACTGACTTTCTAAACTATGGGTCGCTACCCACTCATGCATGAGGTCAGGCGACTGAGCATTTTTGCACTTTTTCTAAATGATGAGCATACCGACTTTGAAATTACTTACTTAGGTACATGGTCTTGTTATCGGAATATCAAAAAATTACAAAAATGTTTTTGCTATTAATTGAAATACTTACCTTGCCAAAAACATCGTATTTGTCTTCTTGTTTTGGGTTTTGTTGCCAAGGTTCAGTTGGTGAAGGGGGCTCACTATGGGGCATCACCCCAACCTCTTGGTCACTTTTGTCATCATCTTCTCTAGCTTCCGGAAGGTTTCGTGCCCACGTCGGCCGAACCCTACCGACCACCACGCGCTTCTCAAGCTGTCTATTGTCCACGGTTTTTGGATTCCACATTTTAATTCTTGTATAGTTTCAATTTAAGAACACGTTAATATTTTTGTTTATTATATTTTTTACGTATGTTGAAGCTTGCATTTTAGCTATATACCTACTCTTTTTCAGTAAAAGTAGGTTTTTTAGTTGTGAAAATTAATTATTCAAATTCCATATCCTATTTTTATTAAATTTACTACATAATAGATATATATTTGCATACCTACCTAAAAATAGAGATTTGAGTACCTTCTATTTTATTTATTCAATATTCCATTGCATATTGTGTGATTAAAACTGTACGTGACATATATTTTAATTTATAATTGTGAGTAGGTTTACTATTTTTATTAAGTATTTGTAATAAATATCTATGTAGATTATATCTTAACATAGCAACTCAATAAATACCTATATCCTGTATACAGACAAATTCGCGGATCGCAGCTAATAATATAATAATGCTTAAGGGCAGTTAATCAGCAGTGATTAAATGAAGTGGGTACAAACAGACAATCTTATTAAGTTAACAACACGGCAGTGAACATTCCCGAAATCGTTAAAGACGTCCTCGTGTAAACAGATTATTGTGCCTTTTGGTCCACTAATTAAAGGACACCATAATACCTGGAGGTTAATTTGAATTCCGGACTGGGATTAATTGCGACGACCTTTCTTAAGCAGATAATCGTACTCGTATAGAGCTACGTTTCTATAGATACGTTAGATATATATAGATAGAATTTTATTTGTGTAAAAGGACACAAACACGGGGTACAATAATAATAAAAATATACAATGTTAATACACATAACCACATTGCTCATAATATAGAATATAGATACAATTTACAAACAACATATGAGTAACATAGTGTGTGTGCATTGCTATACGCAAAAAAGGCAGTAGCTCATGTATTGCTCAAGCTGCGATCTACTGATTTTCAAGTACATATTGCCCAGGCACACATGCGAGGATGCATGTACCAACACCGCCGCATCCAATCAGCCCTACTACACTATGACCAATAGCAATAAAAAAATTAATTATATATTTTTTTTATTTTAAAATATGAACACATTTTTGGTACAAGTAGTATTTATTTACTTTTATGGATCACCAACTTAACAAGTAAATATGTCGTGCTGCTTCTATATAGATATACTAATGGTCTTACAACTATCTGTTTTTATATTTACTAATGTTACTGGTATTAATTTAATATAACATCGATACATATTGACAACACATGAGTGGTACCCAGAGCCGCACGTTATGACGTGATATCGTTGGTGTTGTTCATGTACCTACTTGACAATGACATTGTTGTGATTTGACAAGGAACGTCAACATTTCGTTTTAGATTATACTAGCTGTTCCTGCGACTTCGTCCGCGTGGAAAGTAACTTTATTTTTCTAAAATAAAATTAGCCTAAGTTACTCCTTATTACATCAGCGCAGGTAGCTGATAAAGCAGAAAAATAGCAAAAAAAGTCCCGTTAAAATCAGTACAGCCATTTCAGAGATTAACCGAAACATTCAGACCGACAAACAGACAGACAAAAATTATAAAAAATGTTATTTTGGTAGATATATGTACAGTATACATATTCATATGTATGTAGTAAAAAACGGTTATTTCAATATTACTTCAATTTTATACTCTGAGACACTCCAATTTTATTTATATGTATGTATGTATGTATAGGTGAAAATTTATGATAAACAACACTATAGCCACCAGATAACCTATTAGGTACGTGGCAACTGTAGCCTATATAAGTACATAAACAACACCAACGACATCGCGTCATCATGTGACGCTCTTGGTACTCATGTGTTGTCATTTCGGAGAACTGAAGCGTCATGCCTCCATAAATGGCCATGGCCGAAACAGCATGCAAAGTAATCTTGGTTAAATCGGTTATACAAAGATGCCAACCAAAACTTTCTACAAAAACCTCTTCGTTAGAAGTTACTATTTTCAAATTTAAATTTATCACTAAATTATAATACATTCGTACTTAAATTCAATAATTGATTGAATAAAGAAACAGACTTTGGAAAATCCATTCTTAAGTGTTAGTTTTAAAGCTGATATATGAAGTAGTTTCTTTGTTGAAGTTGGTAACAAATTTGATAAATGTATACATATATCCTAGAACTGTTATTTGTAACTAGTTCTTTCAAACGTAAGTCTAAAACATAACATAATCATAATTTAACGTATTGCAGTATCTATACAGTGGTATTTAAATAATAGAAATATAATTTAATTAATCAATCCGACATTTAATTAAGTTTATCTTCACTTGAAAGTTTACAGTAAGCGAAAGCAAACTCATCTCATAACCAAATAGAAATGTAAATCTTCTATATCTACATACCGTTCGAAGGTTTACGTAGGTACTGCGGTCATTTGTTTGCTATTAAATAAAGTTTTCTATTGTCTTTTAGATAAGTACTATTTTAGTCTTTTACTTTTTCTTAAGGACTTGGGTGGCCCAGCGGTTTAGCACACCGCCTTACTTCCAATGGTCGCGGGTTTGATTCTTCGCATGACACAAACATTCGTAAACAAAGACACTCTCTGATAACCACGTGAACGAAGTCGCAGGCACGGCTAGTATTATATATAAATAACTGACCAGGGTTTGCACATGTATATATAATGAAGATGTTTGAATATTTGTGAAGATATCAATCTTTGTTTTTTTTTTAAATATTAAATATATACTTAATTCACCAATTAATAAGACTTTAATTAAAGTATTGGCGAATAATTTAAAAGTTATTGACGAGAAAAATTAAGACATTATTATTACTATATGTATTTTAGTTTAATTACTTAAACAAATATATGAATAATTTGTTTTGAATGAATGATGTATTGATGAATATTTGACATGACGTTGGGTTTAATGTAAACGATGTATGTTACATGTATTGAAATTCAAAGGATCGGCCTGGTACTCAGGTTCGACATCAGTGTTGAGAGATCCACCCAAGGATGCCAACCCTACCACGATTCAAGTACAGTATTTAAGTTTTGTTGGTGATTTATGGTCTTCGGTAATAACTTATAAGAATTATTTAAAAGAGCATCACGCAAGTCTTGCTCGTTCCTCTTGTGACGAGACAGCTTTACTAATGAGCGGTAGATTAAAAAAATAACTATGACTGGCGTGCGAGCACGAGGTAAGAGCACATCTTTATCCTACAATATTGTACGTTATTTTGACGTATGGTTTGGGAATTCATTTATCGCTATATTTTTTTAAATAACAAAGGTGGATGTTCTCCATGTTTTAGGAGAACAATTTGACTGTATGTTTACTGTACGTTTAGCTATATTTGTGTGTTACCAGTGTGACATAACAACTTTTTTATGACTGCCTCATTTTGATATTGCAAATATTTAATTTTTTCGTCGTTTTGTCTTTATTGTGAACAGATAAGAAATACAACAAGAATAGTATCTAAGTAGCAATAATTGATATCTGGTGCTTCTCGTATAGTCCATATAAATTCTGTGAATATCTAATTGATAGTTTTAGAGTTATCCTTAAAAACGACATTCAAGTCATTCTGTTTGTTCAGTAACTGTTTTGTAACCGTTTACATTTAATATACACACATTAATTAGTACTTACTCTAATATAAATAAATAAATAAATATATATGATGATGTACGAGGTTGGAGTGTATATTTCAGCCAATATTCTGGTCGCTATACTTTACTTATTCGTACAACATGAAACATTATAAAGTCGGCAACCCTGGAGCCGACAGACTAAGATGTCGTCGCTTGTAATTCTATTAGGCGGGATAAATCTTTCTTTTTTCTCCTCCGTGGTTTTTATTTCATTTCTGCTTTTAAGGTATATTACAAGACTTTTTTTGTACAATGAAATTTAATGAGCAAGTTATGTCTATAGTTCGTTTTCAATAGAATAATAGAGAGTTGTTGTGGTGTAATTGCGGGTTCGTTGATCAATAATTTATTAAACTAACATTAAATTTATATAACAGATATCAACTAACTATATAAATAAACTAACATGATTTTGGTGTATGTACCGTATTTATATTAATACGCATGTAGTAAAAAACGGTTATTTCAAACCCACATTCCTTTTTAATATATTAAAAAGGAATGTGAGTTTTCTAATATTAAAAAAAATATCAATACATTGAATCAATAAAAATTATACTTTACTAATAATATGAAGTAGTTAAATACTTATTATTAATTTAGCTAGGTATCTACACTTTTTTGAGCCTTGAATAATTTTACCATTTATTGAACAAAATTCCATGTAATTTAATTCCCTAGACTTTATTAGATAGTAGTTTACAATATTAAACGATTATTATTTTTCAAAATTAAATCTATACATACAAATAAAATTGGTGTGTCTGTTTATAATATTGAAATAACCGTTTTTTACTACATGTATAATAATAATTGCACACTTATAGAATATTAATATTCCTCAGACCAAACAAAATGTTTGCTTCACTGATTATATAATCAGTGAAGCAAATTATAATATTATAATAATGATATTAACAATTTTTGACCGTATCGAAATATTAATTGAAACCATTTATTGTCTATGATAAATAAAATGCATATCTGTAATAAAATTTCGCACTGATATAACTTTATTATATTATATTTTATATTGGAATCAGAACAGCGAAAAGGAATTTACTTCGTTACAACACCGTCGCCGTTGAATATCGGATTATCCGACACAAAATAAGTGAGAAAATAATAAATTTTGGACGCCCAAATTTCGTTCACAGCGCGTGAAAAGTCACAAAAGTTATCATTATTTCTTTTTTAGGATACGTAGGTATTACAGATTGTTTTAGTTTAGATACAGACATTTTTTGACGTTTTGATTACAATTTTCAATTGTACATTTTTATATTTTAATATATAGATATTTTCCTTTCAACACTGGTCCAGTTCCAGAGACAATTAAATTTCCACCATAAAGAGACAAATTGTATTTAATATTGTACCAATTTTTTCTTTAATATAAATAAAATTCTTATAGCATAATTCATTGCATTACGTAGTTATATATTTTCTATTTAGTTTACTTTTCATTATATAACCTTATCTAGCTATCTAGAGCATATTGAATGCGTCTATATAATTTAACTTTTAGTCATACGGAGTGTTGGATTACAATCCAGTTTTGTACCGAACTACACGCTTCTAATTATATTATTGTTTTGATTGTAATCTGTTATGTATGTTAATAAATAAATAAATAAATATTACCTACACTCTTAATAGGTTATCTAATGTTGTAATGTGAAACTTGAATTATAAGGAAAATAAAGCAAAATAAAAAATATCTTAACAGAAACCGTATTCATAACCAATTCTCAAATTACTAATTAAATAAAAACAAACAGGAAAACGAAAGAAAAAGTATAATTAATTCAAAACATTAGATTTAATTGCATTTTTTCTTTCATATTCTCTGTATATTTTACAGTTCTTTAACGTAGATACTTATGACATCTCATTAAATTGGTATTTTAAGGACTCCAGCTGTATAATTGTCCTACTTAAAAATTGATTATTCTACTAATATTATATACCTATGCGAAAGTTTATTGGATGGGTATATATTTATGGTTGCTCTGTCACCCAGAAACTACTAAAAGTGCCATTAGGTGTTAAGTCCGCCATATGTTCTTTTTACCTGTGTATGACGTGCATTAAAGTTATTTAAATAAAATAAAAATAAAAATAAAAGGATATTGATACAATTTTAATAGTATATGTAATGTATATTTATACATCAGAATAATATGTTTATTTATTAACAGTTTTAGTCTTTATGTACATAAATTGGGCTAAAAATAATGAAAAGCTTCCAAATCGTTAGGGATATATACACTTAAGATTATTGTATAGTGGGCTCGATTCTATTAAGTTCCGAGACATTATATACAGATTCATTCTTGCATGTTTACTAAGTATATTTTATGTTACGTATTATGTATTTTTATAAATGATGTGTGATACAGAAAAATAAAAATATAAACGCAGACGAAGTCGCGGACAGCCGTGAGTATGAAATAATGGTAAGACTTTTTAACTCATATAATCATATAATAGAGTTACATCTTCGATTGGTGGATCTCTCTTTTTAAACAAACATTTATTAGGTGCTAACTACAGTTAATTTAAAGTTTACACGAAGTATAGTTTTATCCGAAGTTTTATTTTAAGACTTTCCTATTCCTATACCGCGAAACGCTTATTTAACTGTATCTAATACGCTTTTACAATAGCATAAAATATTAGTAATTTAGGTCCTATTCTTGAAACTTGTTGATATCTCTAAGTCTAGTTTAACTAACCCAATGTAAATTGGTGATCAGCGAATTATTTTCCCGTTTCATTGCACAAAATTTTGTCATTATACTCTCGACTTTTAGTTTTAGTATTATGTCTTAGTATGTAATTAATTTATCTAATATTCCAAACTTATCTTTCTCATGTTCCACTGACATATGTGTTGTTGTATTGTAAACAGTTATTATGAACAATTCTGGTTTGTAACATTTCGCATAACATTTTTTTATAATAAACAAGATTGTTTTCTTTTGTTGACTACTGACCAATCTTTTTTCTTTTGTTAACAACTGACGCGAAACTCGGACGACAATCCAGCCAGAAGGCATGTTTACAGGATTTCATTACGAGAGGCAGATATTTCTGTGAATCGGAAGATGATATTGAATTTCGTTTAGAAGTAATATGCTGGACGAACAGAGTATTTACACAATTACATTCCTGTAGTGATCTTCGAAAATGAAGCCGAAACTTCCAAAGATTGTTGGAGCACTTCGGAAGTGACAGAGAGTTTCTATTATAAAGCATAATGGATAATTTATACGAGTAGGTATAGTGTTCTGTTTTAATTAATAGGTATCTGTTTGCAAATGACCCCTCGTATATTTAACTA
Organism: Achroia grisella; assembly: GCF_030625045.1. Lineage (NCBI taxonomy): Eukaryota > Metazoa > Arthropoda > Insecta > Lepidoptera > Pyralidae > Achroia > Achroia grisella. The sequence goes on along the minus strand of NW_026712864.1, from coordinate 455,601 downwards.
GTAGTATCCCGCAGTGCTGCCCATTTGAATTTAGATAATGAATACTATCCAATTTTATTCGCTCTGTTCATTTATTTTTCCGTGAAAGAGCAACCAATATCCATCCATTCTTATTATTATATATTATTGTTAAAGTTGTTTTTGTTGTGTTTACACAGTGATATCTAGTTCCAAGCTAAGTCGAGCTTGTGTTATGGGTTATACGTAATCGCGTTAGTGCAAAATTGCGACCATTGCAACCATAAGGGTCAGAACAGTGTATGTAAAAAATGAGCCACTATATTCAGTACATAGAATTTTTACAATATCGAATACATCAAATTCCTCTTCTTTATGCGATTGGTAACTTTTTAGACATATTATTCGCCAATTATTGTAAGTAATTGTAAAATTTGATGACAATATAAAAGTAATTATAAACTAGATTAAAAAATGTAAACATATATTTAACACTTCATAATAAGCATATGTAATATTCTGGCTATTATTTACCATATATATTTATGAAGTGGACTGTACTTATACCACACTAACCAAATTAATACCTTTATATGTTGGCCTTATAGTTCGATCAATAACTGAATTAAGAGTCGCTTAACCGTACGATAAACGAGATTTAATACCCTACCGTGCCGTAAAGGGCTCTATTCAACTATTTTATTAACACGGTAATCCTATCATATTGGAAAGGGTTTCACGGTCAATTTAATACAGGTAGAGAAGATTACGCATTCATTCATCTGCACTCATATTACAAATTTATATTTATTTTTTGTTATTTTGCGAAAGTTCGTTATTATTTTGTTTAATTCAGCTACTATTTGCGGTCTCGGTAGTCTAGCTATATAATACACCGCTTTACTTTCGATGGTCGCGGGTTAGGTTCCTCGCCCGGCATAAACTTTTGTTTTCATGAGAATGATTTTTTATATCGGCCTGGATGTTTTCTATGTTTAATGTGTTACATACACATTATACATAGAAAACATCCAGGAATTTAGGAAAAAAAATATCTATATATTTGTATCAGTTTTCTAATGCCCAGAATACAATCTTTAGCTAGCTTAACTTGGGTTTAGATGGTGCTGTGTGAATTGTCCTGAGATTATGATTATTGGTGTATGTTAGCGGAGCGGCGTTACAGTTGAATTGTGGTTGACGAACATTAAAAACTAGACATCGAAGCTATATCCAAATCCCATTGCCTGATGCGAAACACTTGGAATTAAATCACCAATAGAAGGTCGTAACGCTTCCAGTAGCCGGTGGTCGGGTTTCCAAACTGATTATATAATACATTTTTATTAAGTAACGAAATTGATTTCCGCAAAATTAGTTAGTCGAGAATTCTTGGAAACAAAGTTAAAATAGATATAATAATACTTACCTATTTATAAGTTTTGATGTACGTGTTAATTTCCTAAATTGTTACGAGTACAAGTTTCCAAAATTATTACCTACTCGTCCAATTTAACATCTTACAGCAAAGTTATCAACCTTCTAGGAAGTACGCGGATTGTATATTGCTTTATTTGTTAAAGGTAATATAATAATAACCAGGACATTATACCATTTTATTGCAAATTCAATATCATGTAAAAGGGCACAGACTCTATCGTTTAGTATCTAAAAAGATAGATGAAAACGGAAGTAACAGCTAGTATAATATGTTAATAATTACAATTACATTAAATATTTTAGATATACATATGTATATATGACACATCTGAACATTTTCTATTTAGCGCCATATATTACGTCACAAAACATCAGTACTTTTTTTTCTACTTTGCCCCCCTGGCACAGTTAGTGATATTTTAATAGTTAAAATTTCGTGATTTTGTACTAAAATTAAAGTCATATCACAAAATCTAATTCCTAACCAGCGGACGTATTATGAACTCTTATTCCCAGTCAGTTTACGGCTTAAACTGAACCGCCTGGAAACTGACTGGATTTTAAAGAGTTCATAATACGCCCCCAGGAGGATGTTTGTGATTCCTACAATCCCTTCTTATAAAAATACAATGTCACATTTTGTCGTACCCCGCCCCCATTGACATGTGTCGAATTGTATGAATGATCCCTTATATTCAGATAATCATCCTGTTAATATTGTTACTTGTAAGGTTATAAATAGTCCATACAGTCTCCATCTATACACCTGTCTGCATTACACGGCACCGTGATTAAAGGGTCGCATGGTACGAGTATTGCCTCTCTGTCGGCTCACTGATTTCAGCAACAGGCTATTTTTACCCCAATAAAGGCCTCACAACGTGTTAACTTCCAATAAATATGTCAAACTGCGTAGTACGAGGGCTACACTGAAAGTTTTTAGAACTGGCTACTTGAAAGCAATATAATAAAAAAAATTGTTAAAATTTTGAAAATAGAACTCTTTACGAATAATACTGAGTATATAATTTATTCGTATGTCATGTGTTTTACGGTTTGGCGGCAAATTGAAAATAGTCTGTGTAACGTTACCATGAACTTAACACGAGAAAATTTTCGTGTGATGATTTTTTATGACTTTCGATGTCATCTAAGTCAACAAGAAAGTTATAATAGACTACGATTGGCCTTCCACGACGAAGCACCGTCTCGTGCCACTGTTTACAACTGGTTTAATGAGTTTAAACGTGGTCGCACTAATCTCACCGATGATTTGCGTGAGGGACGGCCTTCTACGGCGACAACTGAAGATAACATCCGTGTTGTGCGGCGTATGATAGAGACTGACAAAAGAGTGACCTATCAGCAGATCCGGGCAAGCATAAGGATTGGTATGAGTCAAGTGCACAAAATCGTCCATAAACATTTGGCGGTCAGGAAGCCTTGTGCCCGGTGGATACCTCATAATTTCACTGAGGCTCAAAAACTCCGTCGGGTTGATTGGTGCCGTGAAATGCATGAAAGATTTAACGGAGGTGACTCAAATTTTGTGTTTGACATAGTTACGGGAGACGAAAGCTGGATTTACTATTATGATCCCGAAACTAAGAGACAGTTAGCTCAGTGGGTGTTTCCTTCCGAGGAGTTGCCAACTAAAGTGAAGAGAGGTCGAAGCATAGGAAAACAGATGGTGGCCTCGTTCTTTGGAAGAACAGGTCATTACGCGACAATTGTTTTAGAGGATCGAAAAACAGTTACTGCAGAGTGGTACAGTAAAAATTGTTTGCCACGTGTTTTGAAAAAAGTGCGTGAGAAACGACCTCGCAGTAGGATCCTCCTTCACCACGACAATGCTTCGTCGCACACCGCCAGGTAAATGATCGATTATTTGGCAACCTCAGACGTAGAACTACTGGGTCATCCGCCTTATAGCTCCGACCTCGTACCTTGCGATTTTTATTTATTCCGAAAAATTAAAGAAAAACTTCGAGGAAAACGTTTTATGAACGCCGAGGATTCGGTGGCTATGTTTCAGAAGGCCGTCAAAAAGACCCCTAAGGACGAGTGGGCAAAGTGCTTTTCTCAGTGGTTCTATCGGATGCAGCGATGTATTGACGTGAATGGACACTATTTTGAAAAGATAAAATAAAAGTAATAACTTGCTAATTTAATCAGTTTTTGATTTTCTAAGAACTTTCAGTTTGACCCTCGTAACTGAAGTGCCAGGTCGGTAAGATCGTTATTTTTATTTATTTAGGTCAACAGATAAGTGACATAGTGGAATGAAATGAAAATTAATATTCAATCCACAGATTTATGCTTGTGGGGACTCGTCTGTTCGGGTTACGAACACTGATTAGACTATTTGTTTTTGCTATAGAATATGCTGATGGTCACTCTATTTGCTACTCTATTCTCCACTGCCGCTTTACTTCGATGTTCGTGGGTTCGATTCTTCGCACGGTACAAACGTTTATGTGTATGTGTATGATTGTTTGTATCGTTCTGAGTGTTTTCAATGTATACTATGTACATATTTACAAATATATATCAATTGTACCTATATAATTAGTACCTGGAACACAAGCTCTGCTTACCTTACATGGCTATGTGTGAATTGTGCTCAGATATTATTATTATTACTTTTACACAGTAATAATTTAGATGTAGGTAATGTACCGTTAGACAAAACTAAAGATAGCATAAATATATAAATATTGTTATTAATGTGTTATCCCTTTCGCACCTAGCATGAATACTAGAGATACACAAAAGAGGGAGATAATATTTGATGATAATAGTGAGTACGTGCCAATAGCTTAGAAGGGTGCGAAATGAAGGTCGGAAGTCGAAGAAAGATAATAATATTCTATAAGAATCTAGCTTTCATATCCTTCCCATATCTATTACATATTTATAGGTATAGGTAAACGAAATTCTGAAGCCAGTATTTTTAATCGATTTGATATGAAAGAACGTTTATGTTTGTTACACAATATCTTTGTCTTAACTTAATATGTTATTTACATTATCAATTTAAGAATGATTTAGCGTTAAGAATAGCTTATACATATATTTGCATAATTAGTAGATATAAAATTATTATAGATATTATTATATACATAGATTTCGTGTCATTAAAGTCTGTAAACAAAATTAAATATAACATACTTATATGAAAATGTGTGTCAACGAAAAATAACGAGTTTACATATATATGTAGGTAGGTATATATAGACATGAGTACAGTGGGGAAAATTTCGTGTACATTTTCAATTTATACACATGTTTATTTAGGTTCGCTTAGGTCTAATGAAAACTGTTGATTTTTACTATTAGATATGTCAAAGTAACCTAATATTGATATAAATCTGTGTTAGCTACATGTATTGGGATACTATTGAAGTCTATATATTACTTCGCTTGAAGTGGGAACACAATATAACATTCACAGCAAACGGATTGAGCAAAACCTTAGGTAAAATGTAGGAACTTACTGAATAAAGTTTACACATAACATATTTCTAAGTATAGTTACGTATTGTTCTGTATAGTCACCTACAGTTATTATTACAGCATTCTTTCTGTATTATTTATTTCACAGCTAAGTTACCTATAAAGGTAACTTAGCTGTGAAACGTGACTGTCTTTTTTTTTGAGATTAAAGATAATATATGTTAATTGTCATAATACCATCTATTTTCATATCAAAGTTTATTAGCCATTTAATAGTGAACAGATACAAACAGATAGATATAAATTTTGCACGTCATAATATACTGATATGCGAAATATAACTGTCGGGTTGAACCCCATAAGACACTTGGAAACCATTGTGCTTAATTTCTGATGAATTCGTACGGGCTAAGTGACCTGATTTTATTCTCATCCTTTGATCCTTTCACTGGCATCGGCAGCGTATACCATTAGCGAACGGGATTATCGTATCATAAAAAAATCTTGTTATATTAATACCTATTAGTATGGAAACCTACTTGAACCATTATGTAATATGTAAAAAGGTATGATTCCAATATAGAAGTAAACCTTAACCATGGAAGAAAAATAAACGAAATTAGTTTGCGATTAATTCAGCTAAAAAGTTAGGTAAAAATAAATACCCAGCATGGATTTGAAAATATGTAAAGCGAATAAAATTTTCTTTAAAAAACTTATCGAATTATTATTTAATGATTTTTCATTCAGAAATTCAGAGAAGTAAGGTATCATGCTTCCGTAACCTACAATTTCGACCCCCATATCTTACCCTTGATACTAAGCACAGTTAACAAAGGACGCTGTTTGGTAACAGAAATAGCAATGGGACATTAATGGATTGCCATCTTGATAATTTTATTTCTCAACATAACCTATATTATATGTACATAATCTAAAAGTAATAACTGAAATAAATAATAAAACATAAAATCAGTGTTCCTGCTTCAGCGGAAGTTAATCCAGCTTACTGCTTTCGACTGGGATGTACTAAAGATTCTCTCCTGCATTTAAATTATTAACGTCATGCTACGAGAGATAAAATACCTTTTACAAACCGGAAGCATAAGTAATTAAAACGCTAAATAAATCTATCAAAAGTGGTAGTAGTGTTTAATACACAAAAATATGTTTTACTATACCTACTAGTACAGTAAAAACATATAGTTATAAGAACATAAGTTCTAGTATTTCTTTTAATATTTTAACGGGTTTATTGTGTATAATTTTACAATTTTCATTACATTTAGATAGTTCTTTAATAGAAAATCAAAAAGGTGGTTTATTGTAAAGTTGTCAGTCTTAATTTAATAAAAAATCAGTCTATAAATCCTCGAATAACTTCTATATAATACAGAAACTCCAATAAACGTAGGATTTATACTACTACTTTAATTATTATTTTGGCTAAGACCTAATGTAAGTTATAACACATGGGAATTATAATGAAGCCCTCTAAATAAGTATTTTAAATATGAACATGAGATACTAAGGTTTGGGAAGAATATCAAGCCCTTTTTATGGCTCTCAAATGGAAATCTTATTTCTAAGATTTTCATTTTATCTCTACGAGCCATAGTGACTTCTTCAAGACTACTTTATTGTGAAAAGATTTCTAAATAAAAATGCAATATGTACCATTTCATTCCATCTTATTCATTATACTTTTGAACAATAATATAATGAATTAAAGAGATTTATTAAGTGAAAATGAGTCAAACTTATGACATACTGATAAAAGTACCAGATGAACCGATTTTATTAAGTATTCATGCAAGATGCATAAATAGATTGATGAATGTAAAGGATGCGATGTGCTCTGTTTGAATTCGCATTTAGCGTTCTATTGTTTCCGCCTCCAACAGGAGACAGACATATCATATCTACATTTACACACACACATATATGTCAATATACTGCTACACCTCCAGAATGCCCGCCTGAAGTGAAGTGAAGCCGCATGTTTCTGGTACTGAGAGCAGTGTTAATGAGAATTGATGTTTACGACTTCTCGTACAGATAATAACAAGAAACTTGGATGATTACGTTGACTATAAACTTTATGCTTACATTACAGTAATCGAATTGAAAAGAAACTTGGTATTGGCTCGGCTTTATTAGACATCGTAGAAAAGTTGTCTGCAGTTAAGAGATTTCCTTCGAGGATTTTGTAAATTGAGAAATAATAATATTATAAAGTTGTTTTCTTCGTATCTCATTTTGTAGAGAATGTTGACAACTTTCAAAATTCTTATTATGATATCATCATAACCGTTGTATATATCTTCAGAAAACGAAATTACATGTATATGTAATTTAATAAATTGAAATATTAATCTTCCTATGAAACCTATAAAATACATTGATATAATGAATTCCCGTTTATGCTAAAATCTTCTCTGGTGTTTCCTGTCAACGTAATTTGCTTTTATCCAATAAATCATTTACGCGTGATTCAATAACAGCGTAGAAGCGATCTCAAAATATATCTACATTTATTAGACAGTGATTTTTAACAGATTGTGTCGACTACAGAGGTGACTCAAAATATCTTTATTACTTTTAGAAACGGTATCTCAGAGAGCATATAATAATTGTACCTTATATTTAAATAATAAATCAATTCTATTACGATTTTTATATCTACGTATTAAGTATTGTAATATAGCTATCTTAAATATTAACTTCATGTAATGATAAATGCCGACAATTGACTTACGAGAATATGCATATATATGCATCCATACCTTAAAACATAAAAAAATAACATATCAATCTACATTTTTTAATTTGAAATAATTTAAATTGTATTAAAAAATAACCTAGTATTTTTAATTTCAGAACCGTTACTGGTGATCCTATAGCAACACGGGCTTTACCGGATACCAAAAGTGTTATATTGCTCTATTTGTAAAACGGTACCAATTCAAAAGCTCGCAGTATTTTTACCTTGTTGAGTGTATTCACTCTGGATGTTTGATAATTGGCTTTGTCTAAGCATAATAAAGACCTGTTCACTTTTGACATGCTACGATATTAAATTCTGGCTGGCGGAAACATTATGAGGATAAAGTTAAAAAGAATTGGGAGTTTCAAAATTTCAACCTTAAAACAAAGGTTATAAAATTCTGTTCTCAAAATCGACTTTATACATGTTCCGATTCCTTTCATGAATATTTACTGCGTATCCACCTAATAATGATCATTTTTGAAATATCTAACAAAATATTTTATTGTCTTTTTGTTTTATTTGTGAACAGAGAAGATACCAAATGGCAATCTGGAGATTACCTTTAAATTAATTTAAAACTTTGGTCACATTATATATAGTAAGCAAAGCTTGTTACCACTAAACGATTATTTAAATGGCATACGTGCATTGTAATGATTGTTCATATACGGAAGTTTTATTTAATATAAGATAGATACTTAATGAGTAAAAATGGGCTCAAAAAAAAATCTGTTGAGTTTCTTGCCAGTTCTTTTGAATTGATTCTAAAGAGTAAACTGAAGAAAAATATTATTACAAAAAACTTGACATTCATAAGCGGCTAAAATGTATAAATGATTTTCGATTTGAAATAAATAATGAAACAAAATTTATAGTACGTACCTATTCTAAGACCTTTGTTGTGAAACTACAAGAAAATTTAAGAATTAAATGTACAAAGTCAACTTATAAACAATTCTTACAGCTAGTTCGACGTTATACTAATAAATAGAAGTAACACTGATTTCTAAGAAGTAACTGGAAAACAAATATATTTTAATTAAGAGAAATAGTGTTTTATTTTGTTTCATAAAAATCGACTGTAGTGAGTCGTAACCTGGTGAATAGCAATATATAACTAAGTACTTTCCATGGTACTCATGAATTAACTTATAAGTTATCATCAAGGCAGAAATCTAATATATGCTTTGTTATATTCATGTTATACTACCTGTGACCGCGGTTTTACCCTCATAGAATTTATAGCCTATATGTTATTCTGATGTACAAGCTATATTACTGTAAAGTTTCATCAAAATCCCTTAAGTAGTTTATGCGTGAAAGAGTAATAAATATCCATACTCAAAAACTTTGGCATTTATAATATTAATAATAATAAGATTTTAGTCAATTTTTATAATTTTTTTGCTGTTCACAGAAGGGAAGAAAAAAAATTGTTTATCTATAGATTTATCTCAACGTGCAGTAATCACAATGCCCGAGTTCTACTAGTAACTGACCTATTTATTGCTATTAATATCCAACGGCCAGAAAGAATGTAATTTAAAAATTTGATATTTTCGCTTAATTGGATTTAGAAAAATACAACAAGTATTGCTTAGACGTATTATATTCTTCTTGAATACGCCTATTATTCCTTATCTAAATCGTCTAGAGGATTATGATTATGTTGGGCGTCAGCATAAAACGTTAACATAATTCCATTTTAGATTTCTTTGAGATATTATTTATCAGATGAACAATACAAAAACTATAATAGGCCGTATATAAAAAATAATTATAATTCTAACTAATTATAAACATTGATTTCATTCATCGTTAAATATTTACTAATTTGAATAAACAATTTTTAAAATTAGTGACTAGCGATCCGAGTGAAGCAGCAGAAATGCATTGTTATTATATAGATAACGAAGTGTTACACCGTGCATCTTCCTAATCAAGTATTGCTGCAAGTTGTTGCAAGTAACAAATAAATGGAAGGGCTACAGAATTAAGAAGTAGCACTAAAATTGGTTTCTTGAATTTTATTAACAAAAATATTGGGATCGTTAAAAACAATCTTTGAAACAACACGGAACATTAAGTGTATATATATATGTAACTAAAATTACATACAGAGCAAATGTAATCAATTCGAAACGTAGGGAAAAGGAGTCTTTAATAATAATGAAAATATCTCAGGACAAATCACATAACGCCATTTATTCCCAAGCTAAGCCGAGCTTGTGTTATGGGCACTAGACAACTGATATTGATTCATAGACATTTTTTTGTTATTACATACTTTATATACATAGAAAACACACAGACCGATATTGAATACAAATGATTCTACCGTGCGAGGAATCGAACGCGCGACCATCTGAATTACAGCGGTGTGCTAAACCGCTACACCACCGAGTCCATGTATTATATACAATGTTATTTAAATATAGGTACCTACGTGGATAATGCACTCGTTGCAAACTTACCGGCTGTGTGCTCAGCTAACAAACTTCACAAATTAGTTTCCGTTCTATAACAGATGTCAATAACAAATGTTTTTGTTATTCCAGAGCTTGTTATTTCCAAGTTTAGTAATGTCAATGATAAATGCTATTTTGGCGCGGAACAGAATGCCTGTGGCATTATTAAGTAAATATATGTTAAAAAACAAAACATATTTACGAGTAATATACATTTTTTTTATTATTAACACACAAGTATCTAAATCTGCACTAGCAGGATCCTATCAGATTGAGCTGGGCAGGGAGAGAAACATGTGCGGCGGAGGTGAGTGTAAACGTACATCAGCAAGGGGGCCCCTTAAATTTACACAAGGTAGACCCGGCACTCGCACGGAGAATCCATGGAATAAGTTCCTCTCTCTCTGAATAAAATATACCCAAATTTGTTATTTGCAAAGAGAGAAATATTTCATTATACTTTTAAAATGTAGGTACTACAATATTATATGCAACTGTCATATTAATTTCCTTAGAAATAGGAAAGACTAGGTATATCTTACAAATCGTAGAATCTATTGAAAAATTCCTTCAACATTTACAAGGACCGTTCTTCGGGATATACAAAGGCTCCATTAAATGTATATTACTATATTGTTCAACTCGAACGAACCTGCTTGTCGTAGATACAGACGAATGTAGCATAACTATCTATTCTCAAGTTCTTTTAGTACCAATTACGACTATACTAAGAAAATATCACTGTTTTGTCCACTCGTTCCTATGATGTGGGAATTCCTAAAACCTAAGTGCAATCTCCAAATGCAATCTTTGTAACAAGTTTTCGCAAGCGAGTAAGCCGTGACCTGTGCTCGCGACTTCGTCCGCGTAAAATAGAGACCTAGACCAAATAATAAAAAAATATAGTTTCAAACTTCTAGTTTTAAAAATGACGATTTCTGATGAATAAACTTTCAACTCCTCTTTTTAGCATTACAAAGTAGTCTATGTGTATACCAAATTTCATATAGATAAAGGGTCAGTAGTTTCTGCATGAAAGCGAGACAGACAGACAAACAGAGTTACTTTCGCTTTTATAATATTAGTAAGGATAAGGATTCTGCAACAGAATTGTTCTTTACCTATATTATCGAATTAGATGTTATGTTACGCAAACTAATTTCCATAGTGTGTAGACTCAATAACGTTCAGGATTTGATCACCAACAGAGAGAATCCTGACGCTTCCAGTACCGATGGTCAGATTTCCGTACTGAATATCTGTGGTCTCACACATGATAATGGTAGCGGAATGAAATAAAATAATATAAATCCATTAAGTAATGTTCTTTAGCTCTTAGTTTTTAAAATATATGTACAACATTAACATGTAAAACATAGGTGTTTCATTAACATTTAGAAATATACAGTCACTAAATGGACTACTGCTGCTCTTTGCTGGTTTTTCAATTAACTCACTGAAAATGAATGTGGTACTGTAGATGTCAGTTTCACGCAAGTTTTATTAAGTGGGCGAATGTTTGTTAGCCAATTTGCTAAGTTTTGGTAAACAGTTGCAGTACATACATTATTACACATATTGTAAATGAATACGATGTACAGATATACCTACTTTTTGTGAAATATTGGGATAGATAATATATTAAATGGTCAAATAGATTATAACTTTATGTAGGTATAATGTATGTATATAACACAAAACTCAATAATCGCAATCATTGAAACCAATTTGATTTTGGTTATACAATTATACATATATATATATATATTTATGTGCTATTATATATACTATTTGCTAATAAAATCTTAGTAACACCTATTGAACCGATTTTCATGAAACTTTACAGCAATACAGCTTATACATCAGAATATAAAATTCAATGCGTGCATTGGTTAAGTTATGTTACTGATTCCTCATATTATGTCATGATTGATTATAATGAATTTATTTTTGGCAGTATGTATACCTATCTACCTAATAATATTTTTTCTGTGTTAGGAAACATATGTGTAATTTAAAAAATAGATATACCTTATACATTTTTCTATTACTTAATATAATAGGTATATGTTGTGTCCACTTCGAGAATACAACATACGAAAGGAAACTCTTTATTAAATCAGAACCAAAGAGATACAATAGAACTTTTATACTGCGAATTTGTCCATCTGGCTACTTCAGCGTTATTTACTTTTTTATACGCGAAAATATAGCAGTATAGTCTTTTAAACACATGTTGAATGATAACTACTTATAAAGATATGAATAATATAATATATAGAACGGGTATTTACTATAAATATATTGATATTTCCCTACTTATAAATTTTCCCGTTCAACATACATTATGGATACAGTTTGTCGCGTTTTAATCTGAAAGGTCTAGCGTGGTAAATATTTTATTCTCCATTGAATAACTTGCGTTAAGACCTCCCAAACTGTTTAGCTGTAAATTAATAATGTCCAGAATATTGTTTGAAATATACATGTTGTCATTGTTATAGCGAGTACAATATTTTGTGAATGAACTGTGCGACATGAAGCACAGTTCATAATGATATAATATATATATATATGTTTAGCATAAACACTACAAAATACTATCAAAGTTCGATGATGTCCCACAGTTCCAATGATATATAACACAAACACCAAAAATTATCGAAATTAATGTATTAGCAACATGCACTGATTGCATAAATCAGGCAGAGTTTTTTTCGGTTTGACGTAACTGGATGCATAATAGCACTCGCGCTGACGCTACAGATAAGAGGCGCCACTTTACAGATACATACTCACCCGCAAAATTACAAATAAACAAACGTTGGCTGCAAATGTAACAGACCAACGAAATAACAACATATATAAAATTATTTTCTAATTTCTAAATGGCCTACAAATAAAATAATACTAATAATACAAATAAAATAAAAAAAATGTCATTCAAATATGTTTCAATCACAAATAATATTTTGCTGCATTTACTAGCAACTATTTAGTTGTCCTAATAATATAAGATTTTTTTAAACTGTATAATGTAAGACTGTTACTACTAACTACTATTGATATAACAATCACCTAGTTAACAATAGCATGACCCATATCACATAGACTATGTGTTAGTACATATAAATCAGTAGCATATCATATGTATCTTTTGAATAAAAAAATAATTCTGAATTCTGACAGGTAATAGGAAATTACCTGTCAGAATTTATTTCGTATATTATGTAAGTAGAGAAAAGAATAATTCTAATTTTATATAGGTACAAAAAAATCTATTTCAAATTTGTGTGTCAATTTTCTATTTCCATTTCTACATATATTTCCGTTCGATCGATGTAATAAAAGTACAGTGTTTTTTTTTTCACTTTTTGTAGTTGGATTTCCGGTTCAGGCAAAGCTTTATACAACCTTTGAAAGCATATTCGTATTGCTTTTCATTCTGAAATAAAATGGAGTCTCCATGAAATTAAATTTCCTAAGCTTGTCTGAATAGGAAAGTTTAAACAGAAATTTACTAATAAACTACCCAAATGTTTATTATAATAATTATTATCTATTCATTTATTAATTTATGGGCCATCTATAAGAGGTTGGGAGGGGGTCTAAATTTCGTATCGTCATATGTATTCAAAATATATATGAAATCATTCAAAGGCGCTATTTTTATTTAATAAGTTCTAGTATCTGTGATCATCATAAAATATGTGATCCCACATTAGGAAGGGGGTTACCACAATTATGACCAACCGTGACAATGATGGGTGAGGGCCCAAAATTATGAAATTAGTGTGACGTAATAAAATTGAACAAATATTGGCTTGTATACATTTTGCACAATATCTACAAACGTAGTCAGGAAATTGAGTAGAGAGGCGGTAGACGCGCATCGCAGGAAGCGAGTCTACCGCCGACTCTCGGATAAATTTTTAGTTTTCTATAGGTGTATTAGTATTATAAATTGATATACAAAGCTTTTCTTAATGTCGATTGGCCGACATTAAAAAAACTGAACTTGTAATCTGTCTAGTAAACAGTTAGACTACGACGCTCTCTCTCTAATGTATGTTATACATATATGTATATAGTAGTGGTAGTTTATGATTATATCACCTATTCACGAGTTTCACAAAATTTGAAGCATTTAGTACTTTTATATTATTTCTGGAGACAAATTGGCTCCCACATTGTACATGACAGTTGAATTTCAGAGAACGTGTAGTGTTTCGTCGCGAACTTTCTAGATTAATTTTATCGTTAGTTTTTTTTTATATATACCCTCAATATCGATGTTTATTACTCGCAACGCATAGCAATAGCAGTCGTACAAGCTGCCATGCACCACGCCCAGTTGTATCTGTGACTACGGCGCGAGTGTATGTCTATCGTTTCGAAAATTATCTCTGCATTCAACCTCACCTCACGTCTTCAAAGACCGGATCTACCGAAGGTGGATGTTCATCGAAGGCATTAGCAGAACAAGGTACGTGTGTGCATTATATTTGCTATTGTCAACGAGTTTTTAGAACATCGATTTATTCGTATACGTAATAGTCCCTATGTAGCATAAAGCCACCGCTATTTCGGATTGGTGCGAATGCTACATCTTTCTGGTGCCGAAACCCGGGACATTCCGCCTATTCGGGTTGTTGTGGTATTTTCTGGTTAAAGTGTAGGTTTTAATCTTACAGGCATATAATCGCTATAAAAGTAAATATATATATCGATATAAATATCCTGTGATCAATTTATACGCTCGTTTACACTACCGCACAGGTTAGGTATAAACCGTGTTCTTTGTGTTTACACAAATAGATAATTAATTTGTGTTTATTTTCTAATCGATACCTATCCTATCTTCACCCTACCTTCAAAGCTGTGTGAGCTCGAAAACCGGTATTTGTTCTATTATTCATCTAACAATTTATCGTATTTAATTTCTTTTTTTTTACTTATCATTTCCTATGAGTATATCTTACAATTATTATTTATCGTTTTATATTCACGCTCATACTCTAGAGATAGACCGAGGCGCTAACTAATTATAATTAATATTATAATATCACGCTTATTTTATTTCGGAGCGGACAAATTAATTAACTGTTTTATTTGGGATATTATAACAATTTTAAATTCACGCCTAATAGATTTTTAGGGTTGACAGAGACTTCAAAAATCTTTTTTTTTTAATTTTTTATCGTGTTTAATTAAATCGTGTTTTTTTTTTTTTTTTTTTATTAGTTAACTCTTTTATATAATACAAATAATCATGTCACTTTTAACGAAGCACACTTCTCGTAAAGTAGGTACTTTGAAAAAATCGAAATCGAAATCTATCGATAATGATTATACTGTACAGGACTTAGCGTCATTGCGCAGAAAACGGACTATTGCTTATAAACGGTTGTCTAAGGCGTTGGAAATCGGTAAATTGGCTTTAAGTGATAATTCTCAGCTTGATTTGTTTTTATCATATCATCAGGAAGTTAAACAAATCGCATCAAACTTCGAAGACGCTCATTTTGTAATTATTCGTTTATTGGATGACGAGGAAATCGATGATAGCGAAATGCAAGAGTCTTTTGATGATATGTATTTTCGGGTGTTGTCAATGCATCGTTCTTTAACTAAAAATGACTCGTCCCATATCCCAAAAAGCTCATCATCAAATATTCGTTTACCTAAACTCGTCCTCCCGAATTACTCGGGCAATATTAAATTATTTCCCGAGTATATTGATACATATAACGCATTGATACATAATTCTACTTCTCTTTCGGATACCGAAAAGTTTCATTATTTGATATCTTCTCTGAGCGGCGATGCATTGGCTGTAGTGAAGACTTTTCCTATGTCTCACGAATATTATCGGGATGCGTATGAAGCACTTGTTGCCCGTTATAAGTGTAAACGGACCTTAGCTTTCACGTGTTGGAGAGATATTCTCAGTATCCACTTTAAATATACTAACGCCTATGAATTTCAAAAATCATTAGATCAGTTTGAGGAGAATTTAAGTATTTTAAAAACACTTGACTTGCCAACTGCACATTGGGATTTCGTTCTAGTTTATCACATTTTGTCGAAATTAGATAAAGACCTACGCCGAAGTTTTGAAGAAAAATACTCTGACATTGAATTACCATCATATGATCAGCTCAAAAGGTTTTTGCGATCTAAATGCGAAGCATTACTGCGCGATACTCATTTTTTGGACTTGCATCAAACAAATAAATCTTTTCTCAAAACCGGTACGCCTATGCAGTTTCAGCCCAAACGGATGAACGTGTCACATACACTTATCGCCGCAACTGATGCCACACCCGCTGACAACAAAAGCGGTTTGTACTATGCAAAATGTTCATATTGCAATGAGACACATTCTATATCATCATGTCCCGACTTCCTTCAAAAATCACTTGAGGAACGTATGAAAATAGCCAATGACAAACATTGGTGCTTTAATTGTCTGAAGCATCAATTAAAAAACTGTACTTCTATTTTCTCGTGCCGCACTTGCAAACGTAAACACCACACCTTACTCCATCGCGATAAAACTATCGAATCAAATCCTATCTCATCTTTGGTTTCAAGGTCTGAATCAAATACAACTGTATTACTGGCAACTGCAATCGTTCAGGTTAGAGATGCTTCAGGTAATCTGCAATCGTTTCGAGCCTTATTCGATACGGGAAGTCAAAGCAATTTCATAACGGAATCGGCCATGAATCAGTTAAAGCTAAAACCACGTCATTCAAACGTGAGCGTTTCTGGACTGGGAGAAGTTCTATAACTGGAGGTATCACGTGTTCCATAGCTATAACGATCGTGTTGTATTTGATACTGACATGTACGTGATTCGAAAAATTTGCGGTGATCAACCAATCGCTCATTTAAATACATCAAATTGGTCACACATTCAATCGCTGCCGTTAGCCGATCCTGGTTTCGATATTCCAGGACCAATCGATATCTTGTTTGCTGCGAACGTATTTGTAGATTCGCTTCTCGATCAACACATCAAGGGTGGTGTTAATCAACCTACGGCGTTTAATTCTATTTTTGGGTGGTTACTGTTAAAAACTTCATTGTCATCTCATACGCTTTTGCATTCAGTTCCAAATATAGATATCGATTTAAATTCTCTCGTTCAACGCTTCTGGGAGCTGGATTCCTTACCGTCTTCTTCAAGATTGACTCCAGACGACGAGTTATGCGAAAAGAAGTTTATTAATGATCACACTCGAGACATCTCTGGACGATACATGGTTCGCATCCCTTTCAAGGAAAATACGGAACCTATTTTTGAAGGTTCTCGAAATCTCGCTTTGCGAAGATTTTATGCAATCGAACGAAGACTTTCTCGAGATTCCAACTTGCGTTCTCAATACACAGACTTTATGAGCGATTACATTGATAGTGGACACATGTCACTTGTCCCAGCAAACGAAGTAGGTTTAGGGAAATACTACATCCCTCATCATTGCGTTTTACGTCCTGATTCTACCACTACTCGTCTTCGAGTTGTTTTCGACGCTAAAGGATTTAAATCATCGGTCCTTGAATGACACTCAACTCATCGGGCCTAAACTACAACCGAATATTGTATCAATTCTTTTGCATCTCCGGGAACATAAAATAGTTTTCATGGCTGACGCTCGACAAATGTATCGACAAATTCTTATATCCCCTGACCACCGTGACTATCAACGCATTTTTTGGAGAAATACGCCGAATGAGACATTCAAGAGTATCGTTTGAACACAGTCACTTATGGGCTTGCTTCGTCTCCATATCTCGCATGCCGTACTTTACGACAGTGGCTAAAGACTGGGGAAACTCATACCCGCTTGCTAAACAAATCATTTTATCGGATATTTATATTGACGACGTTGCTACTGGATTTCAATCACTAGAAGCTGCTCAAGAAGCAAAATCACAACTCATTGCTCTTTTTAGTCATGGATGTTTTCAACTTAGGAAGTGGATAAGTAATGATATGCGATTACTGTCGGATATTCCTAAAGAAGATTGTTTAATGGGTTCCGTATCGCTTGACAACACAGAAAGTGGCATTTTTAAGGTTTTAGGTCTCAAATGGGATCCCTCGTCTGACAGTGTTTCCTTTTTTGAAATACAGTCTTTAGATCGACCATGTACCAAACGTTCGATTCTTGGCGAGCTTGCTCGTATTTTTGACCCCTTAGGCTTTCTTTCTCCTGTTACGATCCAAGCTAAATGCTTGATTCAGAAACTTTGGGTTCTCGGCGTCAGTTGGGACGAAACTCCACCTGTTGAAGTTGTTAACTCCTGGAATACCTATCGCGAGCAATTACCATTGTTAGGTGCACTCAAGATTCCACGGCGATTTACATGTACTGATGCGAGATCATGTGAACTGCACGGCTTCTGTGACAGTTCAGAGGCGGCTTATGGAGCAGTTATTTATCTACGTGTTTCTGATTCAAAAGGCAAAATCAATGTATTTCTTGGCTGTTCTAAAGCTCGTGTAGTACCTTTAAAACGTACCTCGTTACCTCGACTGGAACTCTGTGCAGCTGTACTTCTGTCGGACTTATATAAATTCGTACATGACGCGTCCATAATTAATATAAAAATTGATGCTACGTATTTTTGGTCTGACTCGACAGTCGTTCTTTCTTGGTTGCGCTCTCATTCTTCTCGTTGGGCCACGTTTGTAGCTAACCGTGTCAGTCATATTCAAGATATTACACCTGCTGAATGTTGGCACCATGTGTCCTCTGGAGATAATCCAGCGGACATATGTTCCCGTGGACAGTTTCTGAAATTGTCGGCAATGAGTTATGGTTGGGACCTTCATGTTTATCGAAGGATTACACATTCTGGCCTCCTTCATCAATTACAATAACATATGAAGATAAAAGTGTTATGGAAACTGAAACACGAAAATCCATTGCTTTAACGTCAAACACTATCATTGATCCTACAAAGTCTGAAGATATAATCAATAGCTCGCTAAATCGTTTCTCATCATTGTCAAAACTTATTAACGTTTTTACCTATATTTATCGATTTATCAATAATACTCGCAACCCTAATCAGGCCAATCGTAATTGTTACCTGAATAACGTCGAAAGACATAATGCATTAATGCGTATTGTTAAACACGTACAAAATGAATCGTTTGTTAATGAAATTTTATGCCTTAAATCTCAAAAATCGTTACCTAAACCGTTTCGGAAACTCAATCCGTTTATCGATAATCAAGGTATCCTCAGGGTGGGTGGAAGAATATCGCGATCTGGTTTAGAATATGAACAAAGACACCCTGCTTTTCTACCATCCAATCATCAGTTAACGTCATTGATTATAGATTTTATCCATCGTAACTATTTACATCCAGGTATAAATACTACAAATTTTTTATTACTGCAACAGTTTTGGATCGTTTCCGCCAAACGTATCATACGTCGTCAATTAGCGAAATGTATACAATGTTACCGAACTAATCCACGACCTCTACAACCTTTTATGAGCAATCTTCCATCTTACCGTGTTAACCAAGTGAAACCCTTCTCGGTCGTCGGTGTGGATTTTGGTGGGCCTTTTAGAATAAAGCTTGGTTCTCATCGGGGTGCTAAGATAGATAAAGCATATCTCTGCTTGTTTATCTGTCTGGCCACTAAAGCGGTACACCTCGAGGTGGTGTCGACACTCTCTACTGAAGGCTTTGTAGCTGCTTTGCGTCGTTTCATAGGACGTCGTGGTAGATGTAATGTAATACATGCGGATTGTGGTACTAATTTCGTTGGTGCTAGAAACCAATTGTCAACTTTAATGGAGCAAGCGTCTAGTGCACAAAAAATTGAATTCAAATTCAATCCACCAACAGCTCCGCACTTCGGCGGGGTGTGGAGATTCAAATTCGGGCAGCCAAATCTCATTTATATCGTGTGGTCGGTAATTTTTAACGTTCGAAGAGTTATCTACTCTTTTTATACAAATTGAATCAGTATTGAATTCACGGCCACTATGTCCCATTAGCTCTGACCCTAACGATTTATCAGTTTTAACACCTGGACATTTTCTCACTTTAGAACCTCTAACAGCTGTTCCTGATGAAGATCTATCAAATACTAAAGTTACTCGGCTTCATCGATGGCAATTGTTACAATCTTTTCATCAACATTTTTGGTTCAGATGGAAGCACGAATATCTTAATTCTTTAACGCAACGAGCCAAATGGACCAAAAATTCTAAACCGTTAAGTATCGGTTCGATGGTGATTATCAAAGACGATAATCGTACTCCATTGCATTGGCCTCTAGCTCGAGTTGTTAATCTATTGCCAGGAGCCGACGGAATCGCTCGGATTGCCATAATCCGAACCGCGAACAATCATACAATGCAACGACCACTAGTTAAGTTATGTCCTTTACCTATAGAGGATTAACCAAAATCGTTGTCTTTTAGATTTCTTTTTTTTTTATATTTTTATTTTATTTATAGTTATAGTTTCTTTCATCGTCATTTCGTTTCTAATATGTCTGTTTAACAATGTTACATTTTTTTTTTTTTTTAATAACCAGAAAATACCATAGGCATTTTGGTAGGCGGGATGTTTCGTCGCGAACTTTCTAGATTAATTTTATCGTTAGTTTTTTTTTATATATACCCTCAATATCGATGTTTATTAAACGCATATAGCAGTCGTACAAGCTGCCATGCACCACGCCCAGTTGTATCTGTGACTACGGCGCGAGTGTATGTCTATCGTTTCGAAAATTATCTCTGCATTCATTCACGTCTTCAAAGACCGGATCTACCAAAGGTGGATGTTCATCGAAGGCATTAGCAGAACAAGGGACGTGTGTGCATTATATTTGCTATTGTCAACGAGTTTTTAGAACATCGATTTATTCGTATACGTAATAGTCCCTATGTAGCATAAAGCCACCGCTATTTCGGATTGGTGCGAATGCTACATGTAGTTTCACCGAGTAAACGAATATTGCCTTTGACTATACGAGATTCGGCACCCCGTAGTTCAGACTTAAATGACTTACATTGTACTTAAAATAAGGTTGTCACCTCTGTGTAAATTGTATATTTTCTTATAAATATAGACATATATATCTGCCAGCAGAAATAGCCGCACGTTGCTGTAGCATGCTTCTTAAATAAAATAATATTGCGACTATAAATTGAGATGTAAACTACTCTATCTATCAAGTTGGATCAAATTGCACACAATGTGCAAATCGAATTTGCAATCGGTTCGGTAGCTTAGGAGTCCATCGCGGACAAACAACCTGACACGTAATTTTTATATATAAAGATATATTCATTGCATTACAAAAGTAATGCTGAGATAAATTCTTGTATAAAATTGGGTTTATTGCATCATGTAGAGCTGTGCTCTGAGAAATATGAGCAAATTATTTTGTTACTCAAGTAAATTTATCATACCACTTTTGTGAATCTTATTATTTAGCAGTTCATATTCGCACAAAATCTTAAAATTATAATGCTGTACAACATATATTAAAAAGAACAACAGGCAAGTTTCTTACTCTCTTGTTTTTCTGATGATGACATTGTTTTTCGAAGAAGTGGTAGAATAAATAAAGTATTATTATTTAAGTTTATATTAAGTTTATTTGAATAAAGATTATTTCTATTTCTATCACACGTTATACATGATTTTTGGGATTGAAAAGGACACAAGTTTCAATATAATTATATACCATGTTTTCTAGATAGTAAATTGACTAATCGCGAATAAAACTATTTATAAAATAAATCATGAATACTAGATTAATTGAAAGAAAATTATAAAAAACTCTTTGTTAAATATCTAATATTAAATTTTCAATTTTTTTAATCACATATTCAAATAAACTTACATTGAAGCACCTTTGAATAGTCATCATATTTTTTTTAATCTACCGCTCATTCGGAAAGCTGTCTCATAACAAGAAGAATGAGCAAGAAACTTGCGTGTTGCTCTTTTAAATAATTTTATTCTTACTTTACATTTTTTAGTTTAAGTGTGTGAATACAAACTCCCAATTACCAGCGATTCAATTAAATACTCAAATAGAAAAAATATTAAGTATACAACCAATTGGTTAAACAATTAGGTAATAAATAAATTTCATTTAGAGACAGCAATCTGATGTATAATTTTCTCGTAGTCCGGGTATAAATACATTTGTAATGAGATTAAATTTAGTGAAATTTTGCATCGAATATGTTAATTACAAAGACACAGATATATAGAAAACGTTTTCTATAATATTTAATAGTAATATTACTCGTATTTATTTTGTATAGGCATAATTGCACAAAATATACGAGTATATAGGTAGATGTAGATTTTAATTCCGTATACATTCATAACTTGATCTAATAGACCGCCATCATCATAAGTACCTACAATAGGATATAAGTAGATACTTTATTATGTGTTATTACTTATTTTATTCATCCAGACATATATATTTCTTTCCATACTTATACAGTAGTAAGTTATTTTTTATTCGATCGGTGTAATATACGCACCAAGAATTTTCACCTTTGACTTGTTGGTTTTCAGTTCAGGCAAAGCTCACTAAATCAATAATAGAATTTATAAGAAAAAATCGTATTTATGTAATTAATACTGTATTTGAATTCTAATAGGATACCTACCTTTATAAAAATAATAAAAAAATAACGAGTGTAATTATTGCTTTGAAAATATTAAACAAGAATTTATTAGTAGATTTTATTGTATAAAATGTTATAAGTAATATCTCAATAAATATAATTCCAAATATTTCCAAGTTTTATGTTTAATTAATTTATAACGTTATTAAGGTATTATACAACTTTTCTATTCACAATGCCAGTAATGGGAATGAAAACCGATTTCTGAACGCCGTTTGATTATTATGAATCGTTTATAAGGAAATGAAACGAGCACTCGATTTATTGAATGCGGAACTTCAACAAAAATCCCAAGAGAAATAATTCAAGCTGAAGGCATAATTATTTATATTGTAAACAAAGTTAACGTATCATTTATGATTATATATTTTGATACACGTTGTAAACGATATATAATTGAAATAACTTCATATACAAGCTATCTCTGCAATTGATGTCTATCCTTCAGTATAAATAATGATAATATTATGAATAATAATAAATAATTTAAATAAATAGAAATTAATATCAGTTTGAAAGTATTTTATTTATAACACTTTATTGCACCAACATATAAAAGACATTAACAAAATTAAAACAAATATCAAAACTAAGCACAAAAGGCAATCTTATCGCTAATGCAATCACTTCCAGACAACCTTTGGAAGGAGAGTTTTTGCAAAAGTATCTCAGTAAAATGGCAGACATGATTTCGTATTTATAATATTAGTCGGATTATTACGAAATGATGGTGTTTATAGATTTCATTAGTTGACAACCCTATATAAGGTCAGTAGCAACGGGGACGCCGAGACTGAGCGGAAAATTATGGCTTTTGTTGTCACCGATGACGTGACTCACTTAGTCGCTACTCATCCTGTTCACCCCACACTTATAACTCATAATAAAAGTAATTTATCAACTCCCGTTGTATACTTAGACGCAATTTACATACTGGTTTTCGTAATATGTGGTTGATTTATATGCGGTCGATGTGGGAGCGAGAGGTATAGCGAAATCGCTCTAGAAATGCTTCATACTGGAACGTGTATTTAAAACTGCATTAGCAATCTACTACCACGTTTGGCTGGGCAGGGAGAGAAACACGAGCGGTATATATGAGTCTTGGCATACGTCGGCAAAGAGCATGTTAAACAACTACAACCGGGTCACAAGTTCCGGGAACTGCTCGGAATATCTCTTTCTGCCACATGAAGGACCCGGCACTCACACGATAAATCCATGTAATTTTATGAAATTCGTTTCTCAATTAATAAAAATTGACAATTATTTCAAACTACGTTTTCTTTTTAAATTAAATGTTGGTTTTAAAGTCTCTAGGTAAAAAAAAACACTCCAGAAAAAGAAGCACATTCGCTAAAATATTAAGTGAATTCAATTTGATAATAAACATTGAACTTTCATACTTAATTGCTAACATGACCGCGCAATTTGTATTTTCAATTATTCACTTTGTTTCTTTGGAAAAATTTACTTTCAGGAATGTTATTACTAGAATATTCTCTCTATTCTCTCTTTTACATTCATAATTATCCATATATTATTATCAACATAGGTAACCTCTAAAAATTACTTTATGACACACTTTGTTGGACATTTATCACAAATCATCCAAATTCTGGAGATCACTGAGAATGATCTACAGGCAGAGTAGGTATCTGCTAACCTACTAGTAGTTGTATATTACAATAAGTATACCTTATATGCGGCTAACAGCCTCCATATTGAATTTCCTGCCTCTTCAAATATCCTGTGATCTATTCTCAGAGTCAAGACGAATTTGATAGTGAACTATTGAAATTAATCCGGCAGTCTATTAGATACGAAGGTGTAATCCCATATATTATTTACATACATAATACAAAATCCGTTATATCTACTGTATTTTATTTACCTAGGTAAATAGAAATTAATTGGTATAGACACATTTTTTACTATTCAATATATAGATATAGATGTTTTTAATGTACGGATGGGTTCATTTCAATTTTGTTATTAAATTTAATTAAATTTGTGCTACTTTAAGGTTTGATATTGACAAAAGTGTTATAAAGGATATTAAAAAGCATATTTCATGATACGTAATTAAAGAGTCATGGCCAAGTCGAAGTCAAAGTCAAAATTATTCCATATTCAATACTGAATATTTATTGCATTCCACAAAGTTACTTCAAGAGATATTATGGAAACATTTTATTACTAAAAATTTAACTCTTTGTGTAGCAAAAGGCATTTTTGTATATAAGAAATATACCAGTGATCATGCACATATTACATTAAGAAAAAACGTGTATTCAAATATCAACCTAATGACAAATTACGTTCATCCGCTATCATTATTTATTATTAACATTTAAATATTTCTTTCTTTATTCTACGAAAATGTGTTTATATTATCTCAATCGTTCTAAGTGATGAAAATTAATAATACCACTAGACCACCGACAGCTTCGGTGGTCTGGTGGTTTAGCACACTGCTTTATTATCCGATGATCGTGGGTTCGTTTCTCGCACGGTACAAAGATTTGTATTCATGAGTATGATTGTTTGTATCGGTCTGGGTGTTTCCTATGTATAACATGTATTTATTTTTAAAAAAATGCATCCATCCATTTATAATGTTGTCTAGTAACCATAACACAAGCTCTGCTTCTATGGCGCGCATTGTCCTGAGATATTATTATTAAAAATAATAACCTAATGTATAATTTATATGTAATATAATCCCAAACTAAGCAGACTTTATGCCTGTCAAACCACTACGACTAATGCCAGACCAGTCAGTAATACCTGCTTTTATTTATAAATACAAAATATGACATATGTTAAATCAGTGAGAAATTGCGTGACTACACTTCTCTTACTCTCTCTTCTCTAAGGATCGAACAGGACGAAAGGCTTTGTGGATTGATTATCAAACAGCGGATTGATAAAGGTTGAAATTTCCAATTATTTCAACCACATGCGGCTGTTTCAATATCTTTCCTAATTACAGTACCGACTTAGAAAGCCGTATAAAACACCCACTAAGCGGATATTGAATCTTTTGATATCAAAATGTACCTCGTAATACCAGAAGGTCACATGACAAAATATGTACTTAAACATTTTTTCTCTGCAACATGTTGAAGAAATTGTATTTACATATCATTATTTTAATGTTTTAGATACAAATATGAGGTTAACAATAATAATATCAAATAATTATTTATTACATTTTGATAACAATTCAATTAATGCTAAAATGAAATTAAAGAAGAAAGGATCAAAAGTGTAATTAAGTGTATAGGTGGTGAAAGACTCGAAGATGCCAGTGGCACAAGATCAAAGTAATTTAAAAGAAACGGTGTTTATTATAATATTTTTTGAAAGATTATTTAAAGTTTTGTTTTAAATAATTTTAGACATTTAAATCCGTGTATATTAGTATTAGCTATTTAAGATCAAATTAATCTTTAATTTATAAGTAACATGAAACAAAGTTTATCTGTTTGTTTGTTACATTAGGTAATATGTGTAATGTAGGTAATAATTAGTAATACGGCAGATTTGACATAACATAAGAGTCTGTAATAGACCTACGTGAATAAACATATTTTTATACATACACTGTACTTACTAATAATATAACACAATTTAAGATATAATTTAATATGCAAATTGAATTATACTTAAACTGTAAAATCTTAAAAGTAGGTAGGTACATATATGCGGCAAATGTGTTAAATTAAAATTAAGTCATTCATCACAATTACATTTATAGACACCTATCGAAATAAAATGAATGCATTACGAAAACAATATAGATTATCTGTATTGTGTTTATTTATTCTGTAGTATAGGAATATGCTCCAGTAGGATAAGCCGGTTGAAGTGATAGGGCTAATACAAAAGAGCGGGTGACAGTACCCGATATTCGCGCCCTGCTGCCTCAGAAGAATGGCGACATGGATCAGCGAGCATATTACATATTGTTTCATACGAGAACATTAATTTTAATACAATACTATATGGAATACTACTTGTATAGACATTGCAATTTTTTTATAAAAGGTCAATCTTTTTAGGTGTCTATGAATGACAAAGAAAAAAAATCAAACCTTACTTCATAATAATTGTGATAAAATTGAGATCTGCATTTATTTCTGAGGTACTTTTTATGCTGATTATAATGTAGATGAAGTAGTTTTAGAAAATAGTTTGGGAAAAATGTAAGACATTATTGATAGACTGTAGCCTATTTCTAAACAAAAGAAGTAATATTTAGAAATTTCACGATGATAAACTTCCCATAATGTTATCAAATAGAAATATACTTAGGTATCGATACGTGGCTAAAATTTAGTTATTAACAGCATTACTAACATACTATTTAGGTTAATGCAAAAAATGGTTTATTTAAAAGGGTTATTTAGAAGCCACAATGTGGTCTGTTGTGGCTTCATAAACCCTTTTATTGGAAATATTAATAACATACATTCAATTGGATTTTAAAAAATGAAACTTTTATATTTAAAAATTTATAAAATGTGCGTTATTTGTATATTATACCAAAAATACGTGAATATAAAAGATTTACATGATATCATATATGATACTTAGTATGTGTCTATATACGTACTTCTGAATATTGAATCAACAGCTCTGCGTTCGCTGAATCGGATATAGAGTACACGGCTGGGTGGACGCAAATTCTAAACCATACCTACATTTTACTCAGTAAATTTAAGTAATTAAAAAACAGTCCAGATATAACTACAATAGGAGTAATCAGGAACCTTTAGAATTTTTTTGCTTGTCTAATTGTTAATAAAATAAAAAGAATAATTTGTAAAATGCAAGTATATTATATTATATTATTAGTGCATGTTTATTTTATATGTATGTTATGTATAGTGTATATCATCATCATCGCAGCCCGGAAGACGTCCACTGCTGGACATATATATATGGTATATATATATGGTATATTACTGTTATTTATTATGTTTATTTATTCTACCATGCACCTACCACCACTTTCTGTATTTTCTCCTCTACCCAAAGGTTGTCTGGAAAAGATCGCTTAAGCGATAAGACCGCTTTTTGTAACTTCATACTGTGTATATTCTGTGTTATATTATTTTTTTAAAGGTGCAATTAATAGTTATAAATAAAAGAAATAATATATATTTTACTAACTTTTAATACATTTTTATTAACACTCTATCAAAAAAACTGTATGCAAATACAGTATATACTCGCACGTGATATTTATAGATATTTTATCTACCGAATATTGAAGCAACAGCACTGCGAACGTTCAATTTAATATACAGTAAACGGTCGAGTGCACGCAAACTCTCGATCATACGTAGTTTTAATAAATTATCTGTGAATTTTGTCCCTGACAATCGGATTTTAAAATAAATCAAAACTGGACAAACAACGAATCAAGCATGCAATATTTTCATGTACCCTCATATATCTAGCGATTGGTAAAGCAATTTATTTTTATATTCTTTTCGTACTCTTTTATTGTTGTCTATACTTGGTTAAACTAGCTTCGAAGGCAATCCAAACCCACGAATAGTTTTATGGAGCGGCAGAAGGCCTCTCAGCCTGAAGTATCTATCCTTCCTCTTAACGAATAGGTTTTCCAGGCTGAGGGCATGTCTAGCGGTCCACTCAGTCCTGAAATACCTATCTATTATAGAGCTAGAGTCAGGCTATCATAATTGTATTGCTTATTAGAATAGGACTCAATCAGAGAGGAAAACCATTTACTAAAAAAATATTTTCGATCCGAAATATCGTGAGTTTGAATCCAATGAGAAATTTTACTAATTTATAATCTTGTGGGTTATAAATTAATAAAATTTCTCTCATTCAAAAGGCTCATTGTAAAAGACAATAATACAAAATATAGTATCAGGGGTAAACCATAGAGTAAAGACAAACAAAGGGCCGGTATTACTGTATAAGAAAAAATAACAAAATCAGGCGGTCTTTGACCGAGATAACGCCCCGAGGGATCACTTATACTATAATTTGATATTACAATACAATATATTAATATTATCTTGCTAAGTAAAACTACGTGTACCGTATTACCGTACCAATTAATTAACAACACAAACACGTTCAATATTATTATAACTATTCAGTTATACGAGAATAAATTGTTTTATTTCAATTTTTATATCTGATAATATAAATATTTTAGTTACAGTTCAGTATTTATTCGTTCATAATACTGTTCGTTATAGACCAATAATGAACAATAGAAATAACTGAATGCTAAAAAATAGCGTAAAATTTACTTCTAAAACTGTTTTCTATGGCGACTGACAATGTATCACGAACAAATAGCTCAGACTAACAACTATGTCACCATAGAGCAATACATATGAGAATAACAATGGTTTATACTTCTACAGTTTCTTTATGTTTTATTTATTTATTTCATATGGTTTCGTTCAGTTTTTATTTCGTTTTTTTTAAGTACACGTACCCTCGAGATCATAGTTAAAAACCACAGATAATAAATACATGCTGAAAATGAGTGTTTTGCTCCTTGAGTGATTCTCCACACAGAGCTGTATACCTTATTTTGTATTGCACACCATGCAGCTTTAGCCATATTGTAGTTATCATCATTTCATCTACATGTGTGTAATAAGATAGAAATATTTTTTTTTTATTTAAGTCTAAATTATAAAAGTATGGTAATTTTTAAAGGTTTATAACCTATCTTGTAAAATATAATAAAGAATTATAATGCATAGAGCCGCATAATTAGGGTCCAATCATTTCTTTATACTACTATATATAATAATAATAATTTCTAATATAACAACATAGTCAAATAATAATTGATTAATTTTCAAGTAATAATAATTTTATAAAGTTTAAATTATACCCATTTAGGGTAAAAAATATTTAAATTTAAGATTGTTATGTTTTGAGAATTGCTTATCAAATCAGTATGGTTATGTAGCTACACTTTTGTTGTATGTAAGTCATATGACCGCGAGCGAGTTACAATTTTTATCAATATCAAGTGATCTAAACATATACACTATATTAACAAGTGAGAAATCGAGAACAGAATATTATACATGTGTGGTGGACAATTAATTTAACTGAAATTTAGAGACAATGTAGAAGCAAACGCAACATCAAATTGTCAAATGGACGGACATTTTGAAATCATAATTAACCACGACTGAAATACGAGTATGCTCACAATGAATATTGTTTGTATAGTTTATTATTTCTAAAAAGATGAATATTTGGCTAAAGTTAATATAGACATATAAAAATAATCGATAAAATTTAGGTAAAATAGACTGAAAGGTATATAAGAAGACGATTTTGTCAGTTTTTCAGCAAAGACATCGTTCTAAAAAGATCGGAATATAGTCATGCATGTGGAAACGTAATCGGAATAATTTTTAGCCAGCCACGACAGATTAGAGATGTTTTCAAGACGAAAATCGTCCCACACGGTCTTAGCTCTTTTATACTTGTAAGCCTATTAAATTTACTCAGATAAGTAACTTCCACATTGAAATAATCTTATATTTGACAGCCTTGGTGGTCTAGTGGTTTAGCACACCGCTTTACGTCCGATGGTCGCGGTTCGATCCTCGCACGGTACGAATATTTGAATTCATGAGTATGATTGTATGTATCGGTCTGGGTGTTTATAGGTATGTATATCAAAAAAAGCATCTATATATTTATATCAGCAGTCTAGTGCCCATAACACAAGCTTAGCCTAACTTGGAACTAGAGGCACTGTAAGAATTGACCAAGAATATTATTACTATTACTTTTATCGTATATCGATAATAGTAATAGTATCTAATAATCGATACAATAAATATTGACAAGCGGGTATCAGTAATGACATATCTTATTCAATATTCTAACACAGCGATGTACCCTTTGATGATAATTGCATATGTCGTACATGTTTTCAACGTGAATTCAAAGTGAATTAAATCTTCAGTTATATGCTTGCCACAAATACAGCGTTCGGTAAAGCCCAATAGAATTCAATAACGGGACGGAATTGTTTTTAAATTGTTTTCACTCCGACATACTCAATAGGTGGTATGTGTATATGGGTATGTGGCTCAATAGGTGTGTGTAACAATCTACATGTTGTTCCGACGTCAGCGAGAATTCATCTGAAAATCTATGCATTTAAATAATTTAATACTCGATGGATAGTATGTTATTTTCTGATATAAATAAAGTCCCTAAATAGAACATACATAATTTAAACTGAAAATTTATCTTCATTAATGATAATTAATCTTATTACCTACGTTGCTCAGTTGAAATTATAATGTATATATTACTGACAACGAAACGAACCTAAACTATACTAAATTGTATACAAATTGCAGTCTAAAATTTAAATTATTGCTACTTAAATATATAAATAGTAGCTGTGCCCGCGACTTCGTTCGCACAGCGCACGCAACGGAAGCCCTTAAGTATGATTAATTTTCCCCGTTTTTGCAGCATTTTTCACTGATGCTTCACTTCTATTAGTCGTAGTAGTATGTTACATAGGTTAAAGCATTCGACAAATGGATACAAAAATATGTTTTCAATTCGAACCAGTACTTCCTGAGATTAGCGCGTTCAAACAAACAAACTCTTCAGCTTTATACTCTTAGTATAGATAAATCTTAAATAGTGTTGAACTGCTCTTAAATTTTTTTTTGTGTGTTTTAAAGAATCTTTTATTAGTTATAAAATATTCTTTACAACTATGTCCCACACAAAGTTACCTAATTATTATCAAATTAATTTTAATATGCTTTTTCAAATAAAAATAACCGAAATACTTTTCTCGATGGCACAAAACACGAGGATTGACTTACACAGCACTGTTTTTTTTTTGTTTAATGGAACACAATAGTAGGTATGCAAATATTTCATATAATTTTGATATTTTTAAAATGCAAATTTTTATATTTTAATAAACAACTTTTTTTAAATTTTCTTTTGTTACCTATTGAACTTGTACTAAATGATTACACTAAAAACAAATGTAATTTTATTATATTTTACTTTATTATAGTCATTTAATAACACTGCCAATTACTACACCTTTACTCTAGAAAAAGTTATAAATTCAAATATGGAACAGCAAGTTTGAAAACAACGCGGTTCGAACGCGAACTTCGCGCGAGATGCAGCGGGCAATTCTCGCGGGCAACACGTAATGGCGTCCTGTGACGACTGGCTGGCTACTTCTGGATAGATCCTGGCCCGCCTGGGATGCGCCCCGCGCCTCCCGTCGCTCTGGATACGGCATTGAGCTACGAGAGTTCAGCTTCAACGCAAATTAGATGCGGTTAGTGCGCCGACTAATTACTAACAATTTCAGTTGTGAAGCACTGATTTCAGATTAGTGTTTCTAAATATTATTTGTATTAAATGTATATTAGAGATTAAAAATGAAAATGTATATTAAAAATGAATGTAAAAATTCAATGTTATATATGTTTGTTCCTTTATGATATTTAAAAATACTTGACTACATTTTAATTATAAACATCTACATTATATGCGAGTAAAATAGTTAATAGTCCAAGCTGTTATTGCCGCAAAATTGGAGCGTATTTATAAATATAGCAAATACTGTAAAATATTTCAAAATCTTTCTATATGTAAAATGTATCTTAAAAGATAATTTATTAACTGAAAAAGTAGGTACATAAATATGCACATATTTATGCATATATTTAGTTACAAAGTTGGTATATTATTTATTATTGGAGGGCTTTGAACCAAAAAATAACACGAACCCTTTATGGTACGCATTTGTGAGTCCATTCGTTGGTATACTTAGATAGATAGAAATTATATTACTTCAAACCACCAGTATATGATTCCAACTCACAAATTGCAGTTTTTATTTAAATAAAAACAGAACTAGAAGCCCGCAAATTTGCATAAACTCGTTCATTTTATAGATTCGTGAGCGAAGCTGTAATACTATAGTTAAACAAAACAAATGCTGTAAGACTATGTGAACATAATACTCACTAACTGATATGTTTATTATTAATCCTAGCTTTGTTACATTTAGAAAAGCTCTCAGTTGTCGATGAACCGTAAGACGCAAAGTGCATACTTTCCTGAACTTATAAGTTGGATTTAAGTAAATCCGTCTAAATTACTTGAGTGCTTTTACCAATAAAAATCTTTGTTTGCTTATTTTATTAACCGCAATATAAGCTCCATTAAAATAAAAACGTTGCTAAGTTCAAATCGAGATTTCTTTGTGTATTATAATTTCAATGCAACGTTGAGTTCAAAAGCAGATGATAAATTCGTTAAAGCAGCATCAAAGGAGCTGCCAGGTTTTCAAGATCACCCCGAAAACCTAACAACTTCTTTGATCATGTTTTGAGTGATATTATATGCACAAGGTAAATTTGCTAAGATTTTACATACAAACATATAAATGTTACCATTAAACTCATGCTTGGGATAAAGAGGTTTAAAGGCGTGGAGGGGAGGCCTTTACCCAGCAGTGGAATACAAATAAAATTGTAAAAAACCTCTTTACCTAATTGTACGTAATTAAGGGGTGGTGACCCCATTGCAAATATTGTACCACGCCAGTTGAACCTACGCGAAGTTTCTCCTGAAGACCAATGTGGTTAATTGCTGGTAAATACACTATCTGAGTTTATGATCATCTGATCATCCTCTATCATTATCAGCGGATCTAATCTGAATTCCATTATTATCCATAAAAAAAAATTATGCATAATACGGTTTCATAGAGATGTATTAAATAACAAAGAGGTTAATAAGTATACTGCCAGCGAAACTTCTAATGTAAACAAGTAACAAATCATAAAAAAGAAGAATTCATGCTGTTGACTTGTTTGAAAGTTTGAATACGGTTTACGAAGATATTATTTACATTTACAACTTTCAATGGTAACAATAACATTGTTATTCAGTATAGGACTAACATTGTTGAATTTATATAAGTAATACTCGACGCTACAATGTTTGTAGCTTACCTTCTGTAGCTGTTTTATATTAGGTATATACTTTATATAACACTAGCTGAGCCAGCGAATATGTCCGCGTGGAATACTGATCTTGGATAACTTTTTAATTATTTAGTCTAGTTATAAAAAAACCCATAGACAAATGTTTCATTCGTAATAGCTTGAAAAATGACGATTTTGCATACAAACTTTCATCCTCGATTTTATTTTACCCGTTTAAGGGTAAAATTTTCATAAACTATGAATGTCATATTTATTTGTATTCAATCAAAATAAAAATAAACAATCTTTCGTCTCCCCTTTCATCCCCTTACAACCTTTTTAGGTAAGGTAACCGTTACCGATACTGATGATATCACGTGAGTCCTAAGATTGTTTGTCATAAAAACCTATTATTTATAACTATCAACAATAAAATATACATAAATCATATTTTAATCGTAACAAAGGTTGTAACATTATTTTATTATACGTTCAATTCCGTTAAATTTCTCTTGCAGCCAGACAAACAATTGTGGAAATACGCTGCAATTAAAGGTGTATATTCAGTAACTATGAAAACATGTCTGTCGAATGCATAATCAACGAACTGATTGATGCAATACCCACGAGAATGTAATTTCACGTACCTGTCCGATGCATATCGAATGATTTATTATTGAATTTCTACATTGTTACAGAGGCACAGACAACTTTGTATAAACAGTGATATATACACGTATATAATTCATTAAGTCCTGTATTAACGTGTTTTTTATGATGATGATAATGGAATGGTGCAACTGCCTGCGGTACCTATGTGCAGACGGGCATCAGTGAAGGGTGATAGGATGAGCTAGCTCTTAATGACGAATTCACTAGGAATTAACCACGATGGTTTATAGGAACGACCGCGTGGAGGTAGATCTGATCACTAGTTTCCAGTTAATAATCCCCTCCTCCTGTATTACAAGTATTTTTTAACATGAAAGACAACTTCATGTTCGTACTCCTATTCCATTTTTCTCTACTAGTGATCTGATAATCTTATTTAAGATTTTTTTTCTGATAATTATAGAAATAAAAAATTACCTACATTTACCTGTGTAAGATTAGCTATTTTAAGTTCAACATTTTTCGACATTTATTATGATAGTTATTTAGAATGTCATAAAATTTATTTCTATATTACAAAAAAAAAGTAGAGAAAAAAATTCAATCACTTATTCTATAGTTAATGGAAAATCTCATTACAAAGTCTTTTCGAGAAAAGATGAGGTATATCGGATTAAAGAATTAACCAGAGGCAACAAATATTGCAAAGCTGTGTAATTTACGTCGTACCAAACTAACTTCAACGTGGATTCTATTTAATATTGTAGATTAAAGTAACCCAAGAGGAATCGGTGATATTCTCGGAAATAAGAAATCAGTTAAGATTCGAGTGAACTCTTAAAAAGATCGGATATCGTTAATCGAAATCGATTTAGTGAAGTCATTACTATGTAGGTAACAATGCTATTGGGATTTCCTTAAATTGTGGACTTAAGTGACCCGGTTCCTCAATTTGTTAAATGTTTTTTCTCACTTAAGAAACTCGATGCAACATCCTGATTTTTAAGTCTTAAGATAAACAACAATAAATTAACATAAATACAACACTCATGTCCAATTAAGTAAAATGAGATTAGTCATAAACAAAAGGTTGTTTTTTAATAATTCTAACCATAATCTAAACAATAATAATCGTATCAAATGAAAACATACATTAACATTCAGTTAGAACAATAAACAGTTTTTCATAAGTAATGAGTGTTTTAAAACATAACATATTAATATTGCTCAATAATGTCATTATTCCAATGACTCTATTGCCCTCCCGGAACATAATTTTCATAACAGAACATCAAAAATCTTTAAACGGATACTACTAGCAATAGCTTCGAAAGATGCCGCCGTAAACTCATGTTAAAAATAATACATTCGCTCACTCACATTTTCTTATTTAAACGAAAACCACGGACAAGTAAGGTTTAAAACAATATCATGTTAAAATGACATTGATTTTAAATCTATAGAAACAGAGTTCTAATATTAATACTTGAGGCAAAGTTAGAATTAGGTTTGAAAATTATTTAGAAATATATTTCTCAGATTACTAAGAATTGTACTTAATTCATTCAAAGTGTGTGACTTCGATACTATAAATATATATACTGTCCATATAATTTCATTTGGAATTAAGGTGGCTCTACACCTGTTCATAGACATATATATATGAATACTAGCTGTCCCGGCAAACGTTGTTTTGCGTTAAAATAAAAATAAAAAAATTAGGGGTGGACTACCCCTAACATTTAGGGGGATGAAAAATAGATGATAGCCGATTCTCAGATCTACTCAATACGCTCACAAAATTTCATGAGAATTGGTCAAGCCGTTTCGGAGGAGTATGGGAACGAAAACTGTGACACTAGAATTTTATATATAAGATATAGATAATATAGGTACAAAATAGCAACAAATACTAAATGATTGATTTATATAAAAATATTTTAATTTATTTATAATAAATAGTATTCCCTCTATGCTGTTACGTTGGTCTGTTGTTTTCATTTGAAGTCATACAATGAGAATGGATTGTGGCTGTGCTACACTAGTAGTGACGCAGTCGGTGGTGTATTTGTTACAACAGTGACCACTTAAGAAAAATGCATGTAATACTTCGCCGCGAAATCACAAATGTCGGAGATATATGCGAGTATATAGTAATTTACCCATTACATTTAATAACCACTTAGTATAAATGAGTGGTTATTGTGAATGCAACATTTGATTTAGAGGGGAAGGGATTGTTGTAATTGCTAATAATGCAATCAACTCGACTTCCACGCGGTTCCAGCTGGATCTTATTATTAGTAATTCCTGATGATTTCATCACAATGGATAAGTGATCTGACTTCATTCTCATGTCATGTTTCACTGATGTCACATAAGTATAAACTGTCACCATATCGTCATTCATTAAAAAAATGTTTAATTTACATTTTGCAGGGAATATTTCAGTTCAACATCAGATAGGACGATAAACGTGCAAAAGTAAAATTTTTCCTTGATACAATAAACAATCTCAATCAACTTAATTATATCAAAATCTTGCGTATTTTAGTAAGTGGGTAGGTACTCATTTAATTAACTTTCTAAGATATGAAATACTGTAATAACGTTAAGATGGCCCATTAGAATAGAACAACAAGCGAAGTATTTGAACAATCTTTATGAGATAATGATTTTATATTGAAGTTCCTTAGCCAAATATTTATCGATTACTCACAAACATATAAATTCGAAAAATAGGTTTCGTAGCCCTATAGATGGTAATTTTTGTGGTTCGCATTTTTTATTTTTTATTCTCAGGGAAATAATTAAAATAATTATCTTTCTTGTTATTTCTTTATTAAGTAATTATCCTGATTCGTGTTAATATGAAACATTGTTTTCAAATAAATTATATTTAATATTATCATTTGTGGTCAGGTGTGGTTAGGTGGTCAAACATACCACCGTTGACAACAAAAAATGAATAATGAAATGTATTACCTAATTACCTGTGCATTGCACTCGCTCTTAGTTCAAAAAACCAACTATTTCTTAAGACAAACATTAAAGTATTTACTTACCGTGAAACCTATGCCGACGGTTGCTGAGAAATTGCCTGCCTGGAACTTTCCAGTTTCAAACTGAACTAATAAAGATGTCTTCCCAACTCCGCTGTCACCAAGTAGAATAGTCTGAAAGAATATTTTTTATTAAATTCATTTTTTAATTATAATTTATTTGCTTCTTTCCTTCCAACTATCTACTTGTAACCCAGGTTCATAGTAGCATAGTCTAGTTGTTTTCTCTTCTTTATATTACTAACAAGTCTTTACACCAAGTTGTTTGCGTGGGTCATATTATTGGTATCATAATAAGGTTTGTTTCGGATGTAGAGATACAACAGTGGAATTACAGAATCAGGAACTATAACAGATTGGTCCTCCAGAATGACAAGGCCTCATATGGTCACATGATGACCTGATCTCTATTTATGTATAGAGGAGACAGTGACTACATGTCAGCAGGCGGACCATCCAAATCTCTGTCAGTCCGGTTACATAAAGGAAATATGTGCAAGTATATTAAACTTTATGATGATTGGTTGAAGCCTTAAAGTGCCAGATTACCCATGAAACTTCAGTTTATAGCTATATTGTTGATGTAACTCGTAAATGTATAAGCTTGTCGAAAAAATCGATATCAATAAGAAAGACTTACTATGAGTAAAAACTACAGAAGTCTATTCGGAGAAAACATTTTATTAGCAAAATCGTTTCTACAAATGCTGCCTAAACCTGTATAATCTAGGAAATTGGACTAACTAAAATGACCTTGAGAAATACCCAAAATAGGTCAAGAGGAAATTAACCCAAATAGTGGAAAAGGGTAAAGACAAAGAAAAAAACATCTAATTAAGTATAATTAAAGGAGAAATATTTTAAAATCTAGTTTTTAATTTAGAAAATGTTTCTGCCTTAAATTCTAAACTGAAACTCCTCGTTTTATGCAGGCTTTGTTTTCGAGTATAAAGCAAAGGGCATATATATACGGGTATATACATTTTCTTTTTGTTTCAAAGAGAATTTATTGTTTCATTTTTAATTTCCTAACGAATACGCCTTTTAGGGTTGTTTAACTTTTTTTAAAAGAAAAAGTGACTTCCGAGGTCTTAATTAGGATGAGAAATGTTTTAATTTCAAGATTTTACGAAAAGGCTAATCAGGGTTTTTTTAACCAAACCTTGTTTCCGGTTTAATTATTACCTAAGAAATGTTTGGTTTGAACAAAAAAATAATACAAATAAGTCTACATTTTTTTACAATATTAGCTATATTATTTATATATATATACTCATACGTAAATTGTTATAATCTATAATAATAACTAATCTATATATTAGTTATTATTATAGATTATAACAATTTACGTATGAGTATATATATATTTAAAGGAAAACATTGCTCTGTCTCATTTTTATATTTTATATATTCAGTTTTAAACTTTCAAACCCAAAATGAAAGTTGATGTAACTGTATCCATACATCTGTATAGCATTATAACTCAGAAACAACTATTCCTACTGATATTACCATTAGTAAGTTTATTTCAGCGCAGAGTTCTTTGTTCTCTCAACATACTTATATCAATTTGCATTCAAGGACTCTAATATTTTTTTGGAACCCTCGATGTGTGAGACTTATTCACACTTGTTACTTATTGATACGGCTTTTATTTACTAATGAAAGCTCAAGCTGAATCTCTAATTTATATTAAGTATTCCGTAAGGTTTATGATTGATGTAAAATATAATAAGAACGGGTTATTCTATAAAAGACATTATAGATTCATTTTCTAAACTTTCATATTTAATTAAAAATGCTTCGTTGTTGTCATAGAAAAAATATTAATTTAGAAATTGCAGTTTACTCAAGTGAATATTCATTCATGGTACACTTTCAGAAAAATGCAAGACAGACGCTTAATGAAGTCATCTTTTTTATTTTCGTGAATATACTGTAATAATTAATTATTAATACTGTAATCATTAACTTGACGTTTTCAATCTTGTTGTCGATCCCAAGTAATCAATTTATTTAAAGACCCTTTTACCTTTACAGTTTTGATTAGTGATAATCTCCATAACGACGCAATG
Source organism: Achroia grisella (assembly GCF_030625045.1). NCBI lineage: Eukaryota > Metazoa > Arthropoda > Insecta > Lepidoptera > Pyralidae > Achroia > Achroia grisella. Next base: position 416,046 of record NW_026712864.1, on the reverse strand, counting down.
AGATATTATTAACTTTTCAAAGAAAAAGGAACTCTCGTCACTTAGAAGAGGTTTGTAATTAGATAAATCAGCTTAGATGAGATATAAATTGGCTAACACCCATCAAACTTTTCAGTGACTCAAAGTTATCGAACACCAATTTGTGCGCGTAATGAGTTCAAAACCGAGTTTCTTTTTTTATGAAGGATATAAATAGATTGGGGATTATAATACACAATACGCCATACAACTATTCTATAGTAGATATCTTACTAATATTATAAATGCGGAAGTTAGTGAATGTAGATGGATGGATGGTTTGTTACTTTTTTACGCAAAAACTGCTGAATGGATTTTAATGAAATTTTAAAATACGTATACTTCAACACATAGTGATATCGCGGGCACGGCTGGTTATAATTAAATTAGCTGGCCGCCCCTGCTTCGCACGGGTGTAGATACGCATATTATACATATAAACCTTCCTCTTGGATTGGAAATTTCCTTCCTATTGGAAAATACATACGTTAACATATGTACATAATAATAATAATAATAATAATAATAATAATCTCAGGACAATTCACACAGCGCCACCTAGACCCAAGTTAAGCCAGCTAAAGCTTGTGTTATGGGTACTAGATAACTGATAAAAATACATAGATAATTTTTTTTTCGTAAATACATACATAATATACATAGATAAAAACAAACAATCATACTCTTGAATACAAATGTTTGTGCCGTGCGAGGAATCGAACCCGCGACCATCGGACGTAAAGCGGACGTAAAGCTAGACCGCTAGACCACCGAAGTCGTATGTACCCACTAATGTTAACTTTTATTAATTTTATCTTTTCGTTAGAAAATTGTCTGTTGGTGTAATTGTGTGTTAAAGACTCATACAAAGACCCCTGGAGAAATTAAGTTATAGCTACTAAATTACTGATACACGAATTCATGCGAGCAACGCTGCGGGATATTGTTAGTTAAAAATTTAGTCAAAATGACAAGTTTCTCGTCTTTAAAGTAGATTTATAAACACATTCGTATGTGTATGAAATATGGTTTGTTTGAGATTAATTAGTTTCCACGCTATCTGACTAAACTTCGCGAATTAGTGTTAACAATATCTTACACTGTATGATGACGAATTATTTTATAAGAGTACTTAGTTATAAATATCAAATACTCAACTAATATGGGTATTGATATCAAAATTGCAAATTAGTAGAAAGCGATTTTAATTGTTTTTAATTTTAAGTGGATTTTCGAACCTTAACTCATGTCAGCTGTATGTATAGGTATTTATATTATTATTATATATTTTGACACAAATGAATTTGTACTATTTTGTAGTTTGTATTAATTTTTACTTAAAATGTAAAGTTACATTTATTTAAAAGAGCACGTTTATTGTTCATTCTTTTCGTGATAAGATAACTTTCCGAATTCCGAAAAATTAGACTATTTAAAAGTGCTTAAATTAAAATTTATTTTAATATATATTTTTTTATTGTAATTCGTAATTTTTTAATTAATACAGTTTAGTGTAGAGAAGGTGAATATAGATTTTAGCTAGTTTTAAAAGATATTGAAAAAAATGTTTATAAAATTTATGTACCTATGTTTTTGATCAGCCGTTTATCATTCTTTTAAATATTAGCTGATACTAATGAAATAAAAAGAAAATATTAGGTTTATCAGCTATGTAGTATCAGTATTATGTTATAGTCAGCGTTATACATCTTGCATCGTGACGTATATTAAAACACAATGGAGACTCAGTAAAACTTGTATCATTTAACGAAAAGAGTATGTTCAATAAAACAATCAATTGATTAAGGTACTTTATCTCCCTCTGTTTTTATTTGTAGCGAAGGGCCCTACAAACATTACTACTTACTACGTACAGACATTTATTAGTTTGACTAAAAAAAGTACGATATGACACTCGTACCATGCTACCAGAGCGTGTGGTATAGTTTAGAAGTACGACTTAATAGCAATGAATGATATTTCCATTGGCATTGGATTTATTGGCGGCCTCAGTGGTCTAGAGGTTTAGCACACCGCCTTACTTCCGATGATCAAGGGTTCAATCTAGCAAGGCACAAATATTTGTATTCTTGACTATAATTGTTTGTATTGGTCTGGGTGCTTTCTATCTATAATATGTATTTATTTACAAAAACAAAAACAAATCTCTGTATTTGTATCAGTTATCTAGTATTCATAACAATGTGTGAATTGTCCTGAGATTATTATTATTTATTTCTTTAATCCATTGAGTATACTACTGTGATGGTATCAAACAGCTAAGTTAACAATGTGAATAACAATACCTTGTGTATAGGCACGTCATCGTCTATATGAGCACGCGCCGGGGTCTCCGCGGGTGGGTGGTAATCCCTGTAACCGGTGGGGGAGGGGGTGCTGCGCTGCGCAGGCGCACGCAACGAATCATCCTCAAACACGTCATCGCTCATGCTGTCATCTGTTGTCATCTGCTAAGGAAAAAAAAGTTTACTCATTAAAGAGAATGAGGACGCATATTATATATTTCTAACTATAACTAATATAATTTCTAAAAATAACGGATAACTTGAAATTTTGCGCTTTATATTAACAATTAAGGTCATATGATATACGAACGAATTAGTACTTGACATAGAAATATTTTCAAACACTAGGTTATCTGTTTAACGCGATTTCGTCTGTTTTTTTTGAGATAAAAGATAGTCTATGTTCCTCTTTGTGTTATTTAGTACTGTGATATAGACATTATTGGACATTACCTGTTTACGAGATTTTGTATTCGAGATGCTTTTTTGTGATAAAAGATAGCCTAAGATGTTTGTTTTTCTGATTAAGGTCTGTTTAGCCGTTTAGTCGTGAAAAGATAACATATAAGATAATACTTATTTATAACTAGCTGTGCCCGCAGTTTCACTAGCCTGAAATTTATACCCTTTATAAGAGAATCATATTTGCAAATACCATTAAAAAAGACTATTTAACATTCGAATATTTATAAATGAAATGTTGATTGCTAAGATATTAATAAAATATTAATGATTTTTTACAACTATTCTATTCACACACTAAGGTATAATTCAACGATCCCTTTAAATAATTTTGACCCTTCTTCTTTGACCTATATGTAGCCAATTCTATCTACACAGGTAACGATTGACCTGTACTGTCGATTTTCCATCAAGTAGGTCAACAACACGTTTGCAATTCTCTCCAGTCGCTATTAGGAATAGTTTACTGTTGTAAATTAAAAATTCTTTTAACTTATTTGCGTTTATTTGCCTACTTTTATACCTATGATGGATATTCTAATATTAATTAAATAGTAAGTAACAATAATAGCTCTGGAGAATTCGTACAACGCTATTTAGTCCCAAAGTAAGCAGAGCTTGCTTTGTACTACGTAAACAATTAATATAAATACGTAGATGTTCTTTATTGTTTTTTAAAATAAATACATGACATACATAGAAAACATCCAGGCCGATAGAAACAATCATACTCATGATGCTTGTTTCATGCGAGGAATCGAACTCATGACCATCGGAAGTAAAACGGGTGTGCTAGACCACGGAGGTCGTAATAATATCAAGTACGATATATTAAATAGATAATATAATATATATCTTTTATTCTTTATCTATTATTTTATTATTATACAATGTTATCTTTGTATAATAATACAAACGAGATTTCCCGAAATAATATTATTTAAGAGCTCCCAATATTTCAACGCTGTTATAATCGTCCTAGTTACGACTCAACTGGAGATGTCAATGGATGTAAATAATTATTATGAGTTGACATTTCTGTCTATCCGCTTTCTTAGTGTTTTTACTATGTAGGTACTATTGGAAAACACTTGATTATCACGACAAGACATACTCACTCATTGTCTCGTTTATACAATCGTAAAGGGGGCAAGGGAATTGTTAGTAATATGATTTAACCCCATTATTAGCAATGTACTATGTCAGGTTGCACCAATGCGATTCCCTCTGGAAACCATCTGTTAACGTTACCGTTACGTTAACGTTAACTGACCGGGGAAGGGGATTGTTAGTAATGTGGATTGATAACCCCATTGCTAGCAATGTACCATGTCAGGTCGACCTCCACGCGGTTCTCCCTGGAAACCATCGTGTTAAATTCTTGGTGAATTTGTCACGATGGGCTAACTGACCTGACCTCATGTTCATCCTCCACTGGTGCCCCGCCTGCGTAAACCGTTAGCGCAGGCGGGTGCACCATTCCATTATCATCCACAAAAAAAAAAAAAAACGTTAACTGACCTATCTTGCCGTGGACCTGAAGTGGAGGATGTTAAATGACATCATGCTCATTTTGGTATCCTCCACTGGTACTAGCGTTAACCGCTAACGCATTAAACCATTATAATCCATTAAAAAAATCTTAACAAGTGTTTACGATTACTAAATTTCTTATGTGTACAAAAATTACATTAGTTTATTACATATTGGTTACCAACCTGGCAAAGATTAATATCAATTAAACTTAAAAATATTAATGAAATTTAATAGGTATTTTGATTAAATATTGTATCCATAGCATTATTACTAGAACCCTATGAAAATATATAACATACTGACGATTTTCCACGATACAAGCTTTCGCTTTATAACAGATATTATTAACTCATGTGTTGGGTACAAGTACCAATTTACAACCAATCTCAAGCTTAGCTCATTATTCAGATTTAATAAGGTCGTCTATATTCATGAAGAACTTGTATTTTTAGTCATATATTTCTATTACTTACGTATAGAACCTATTTATTTATTTTGTCTTATAATATAGCATTTATGGGTTATGTATAATATCCATTATGAACACAAAAGTTTCTTGACAAGTCAAGACTGAAGCAAAAGAACTGATGCAAAAATCTTCACTCATTTCATAACTAACTAATTATTCATAACATTATTACTAGATTTAAAAACAATCTTGCTGTTCCTAAGTATCGTTTAGTAAAAGTGAATAGATATAAAAATTTACAATAACCAAAGGATATAGTGGAATTACTTTTAAATCTAAAACATTGTTAAATCATATATATTGAGCTATTATACAATAAACGATTATTTAAATGAACAAGTGCATGGCAATAGCTGCTCATGCACGGGATATTAATTTAATATTAGACATATACACCTGTATAAGTACAAAAAATAAACTGTATTTAAAAAAAGGAATGCTGTTCAGTTTCTTGCCAATTCTTCTTAATTGAATGTGTATATCAAAATATTAATTAAAAAACTTGCTCACTACTTTGTTCATAAACGCTTAAAACGTCCTATATGAATAAATTATTTTTGATTAGATTTGAAGGTATATTAATGAAAGTTGACGTAAAGATACATTATGTCACGAGGATGTCATTATGCCATCTTTTACCTCAAAAGAACAGACGAAATCGCGGTAATAACTAGTAAGTATTTTCCATATTGAAATTCCGTGCTTGAATACCTAACGCTATACACGGTCGTCTCAAAGTAATCATTTGTAATATAATAGATAATTTCCTAATGAAAATTATGAATTAATTGAAAGTCCAAAATAAATTTCGATATCCTAAGGGTTTAATGAAAAAGGTAAATATTAAAATCGATGTAAAGGTAAATATGGAACAACATAATAACTTGATCATTTTATTACAGACTGCAGTCGACTATCAACTAAATTAATATCCGGTTCTTCCTTCCCTTCACTTGAGATCAAAGTAAAATATAAGAAGCGAAACGAGAATACTAAAAGCTTGTGATTGGAGAGAATTTAACTCCAATACCAGTATATTTCCACAAGCTTCAAAAACTGAAGAGGGCATTATTGAAATTTCTTTTAAAAACGTTTTACTAGCCGATCCGGAAGTGGAACCTGAATAGCTCTGTTTGCTTCAAGAAAAACCTTTTTATACCTTACACTTCGCAGATATTTTTTCAAATGTTTGTAATTTATAAATAGATGCCCAATCTGTATTAAGACTCATTTGGGTATAACGTATAAAACGGTATCAGTTGTGTAGTGGTTTATTGTGTATTTAAAATGGAAAAATAATCCAGTAATTACTCAATACTACAACTACAAACACCATCACAATATTGGTAATATTGTTATTATAGTGAATGTAATCAAATCAAGCGTATTAAACAGTAGTACATATGTTATTATTGAGAATACAATTTGAGGGTTGCTGCATCAAAGGGATTAGTGGCAACGTGCGTGCTGCCGACACTCTATAAAGGCAGGTACTGACGATGCATCTATTTGAATGCTATCCAGATGAAAAAAATAAGCAGATATTATGACTCTACGTATTTTTTTTTATTTTTATTATGTAACAGGAATGGCAAACTACTGGCCGGTTCACCTAATGGTAAGGACAAACGTCATCTACATACATATACCATGAACGTCGTCATGGTAGGACTGAGAACTACGGGCTCATGACTCTGACACGTGACTAACCTTCGTACAAACATTTGTACTCAAATGAATATTTCTAATTAGTCTGGGTGTTTTTAAATAAAAAATAAAACATAACTATACACATTTCAATGGCACAAAAAAACAAAATTCAATTATTAACGATTTATACATTGACAGCGAAAATATCATTAATGTAATCGAAGTTAATTAAATAAGCATTATTGCATCTAACTCCAAAACAACTAGTATTGTCTTGTTCTAATTTATATTGGCTACATGAGAATCTTCAGATTTTATAGTAAAAGTCATGAAAATCGATTCAAATAGATAGAACCCATCTGGTGGTAAACAGTTACCGTAACCCATAGACACCTGAAACACCAGGGATGTCACTCGCGCGTGGCCGACGAAGTTTGTAGGCATCGTCGATATTAGCCTTTATTAGGTACCGTGTGTATCGCACGTACCTATCTATTGAGTAATTATCCGCCATGTACGTATATTGTGTCTGAAGCTTTGTTGGATATTAAACTCCGTGCAACAAAGTAGATATGGCGGTTGGAAGCCGTTATAATAGATGTTTCAATCCATTGAAATGAAACTTCTTTAACTATAATATACATCTAATCTTTTATAAAATCCACATATAAAATCCAAATATAAAACATTGTCCCCCATCAAGATTCTTTTTTGTCGGACTTCTCTAATACTGTTGACCACAGCTGGCCTGTACAACTTCACCGGACAATAGGGGGCGAGTGCAGATGGCACTCCAAACCCGCCGAAGAACTTATGGAGCGGCTGAAGGCCAACTCCTGACTGACGGATACGAATTTAGTCTAAGGGTACTACTAGGGGTTCGAACCTCGGCTCAGACCGTCGTAATTCCGATCCCCATTTGAATTGGACGGAAGATCGATGGGAAGGGATCATCGAGACTATATAGACGAATAGTTTCATATGGTTTTCACTCAGCAACAAAGTAATTTCTAAGTTTTAGGCGTTTTGTTAACATTATGTGTATAGTAATTGGCATATACATATGATGACCGACCATAGGGTCACTAGTGTAGATCAAAAGTACAGTGGTGAAACGGTGTTGGAGGAATGAGATTATCGAGTTTCTGAGCACATACGCCGTGATACAAAGTTATAAAACAAATCATCTCAGCTCTATTAATCCCTTACTCTACCTTATCAACTGACCCATATCCATATTCTTAAGTCTCATTTATTCTTTAAGTCAATTGTATCTTTTTATTTATGATTTTATTGTACAATAAAGTATTCCATAGAATCGTTTACTATTTCAAAATTATTGACCGAGTTTCACACGCGTGCGTTAATATATGGCTTTATATAATGGGTGTCCTTTTGGAACAATTGTTTATTATATGACATTATCTGATGTTTGCTTCAATACGGCACAGACTCGTGAAGGGTTTTCAGCACAATAAAGGCCTATGTGGGCCGCGACCGTCGTTGGTTGGATACCCAACTTACATTATTATATTTGACAGCCTCAGTGGTTTAGCGGTTTAACACACCTTACTTCCGATAGTCGCAAGTACGATTCCTCGCACGGTACACATATTTCTATTAATGAGTATGATTGGTTGTATTGATCTAGGTGTTTTCTATGTATATTATGTGTGTACTCACATTTGAAATCTATGTATTTATATTAGTTGCCTAGTACCATAACACAAGCTCTCCTTTCGAGGGACTAAGTGGTGCTGTTGGCATTGCCCTGAAATATTATACTACTAGATGAAAACCCGGCTTCGCTCGGATAGATATTTCTGTAGTCATCGGTTCTTAAAGAATATTAAGTAAGCAAGGCATAGATACGTAAAGCTTCGTTCATTGTGTTTAATAAATACTATAGTAAATAATAAGTGCAAAAGTATTTATACAAATAATTTTTATTTTAAATCAACATTCAAAATAAATTAACAAAACATATAACTTTTAAGGTTTATTCTCTGTTAACCTCTTTGTTTTAAGCACTCTCTATTTTGCCAGATATTTAAAACCAATTGCTTCATCCAAACATCTTTCCCATTCTTTTTCGTCATTTACATTCTTTTTTTTTTATTTAGTCCGCGCGATTCTCCGGGATTTGTCGAGTTCCTAGTTTTGTCGCTCTTTCAGTACGACGACGTGGTCCACCACCGTCCTTTTCCCCTTCTTCCTCTTTTTCCTATCCATTTCCTCTTCCTTTCAACCTTCCCTCTCGTCCCGCGTTAGCCATTTGCTATGCTCCCACTCTGGGGTCGAGCCCCCATAAACATGCGGGGCTTGGGGCTACAGGGACACCAAGTAGCTTAGTAATTAATTTGTAAGTGCCATATTTGGTTATAGTTTGTTTTTTAATCCGGGAGACTAAATTGACAGGTTTAAATGTCAAATTTTCAAATAATGTTACTACCTCGGCTGTATGGGCGCAGTTCCCTTTGCCTTTCCGATTAAGGTTAAACAGAACCAAAAAAAATGTTACCACCTGTAGCGGGGTAGCCATACCGATTTGTTTAATCGGAAACTTTTATTCTAACAAATTAGTTTTAAAGTTTAATATGACGTTTCCATAACAGAATTGTATAATTTACGTACATATACTAATGTTTCCACTACTGTCGTAGTATTATACAGAATAAATATATATTTTTGTCGTTTCCGTACAAATAGTAATTTTTACAGTATTAATCTACAAACAAACATTTTTTTTCTTACAATCAGTTAAATAATATATGACACTATGAAAAGGTCATTTGTTTTATAAAAATTGCAGTTAGTATTTATTTTAGTGAAAAATAACAAAATCTATTTTGATACAACAACCATATATTTATTAATACTTACCTATACTTTATTAATTTGGTGTTAATGCTTTTTAAATAAACACCCACACATTATTTCCGTATAACCTATAAAAATGGGTAAATAACATTAATTTCCAATAGTGCCACAACCTTATTTAAAAAATGCAAATACCTGGCATTTTGTGTGTAATAAAATGTGAAGAAATTGTGATTGTTATTAAGTTTTTTTTAATAAGTTCATCAGAACAGAGAAAGAACATTTGACATTTATTATTATTTGACATTGGACATTGACTTTAATTTTTGTAATTTATATTGTAAAACTTTAAGTTGGGCTAAAAAGGACTTGTATTCAGAGCCGTGAAACAAATTAATAAAAAAATATTGTCGAATTTGGCCAATTTAAAGAAAAACACATAACTGTATACTCTTTTGTCATAAAAAATTGTTAAAAACTATATTTTCGCGAAACGTCAACGTCACATGTCATATGTCACAGTTCTTTGTGATCTTTGGCGCGAACGCACGCGTAGTGTTGTTTGATTGTTAGCTAGTGACATGAAAAGATGGCGACTGCAGTTTGTTTGTCAGTGTTATTAGAATTTAACGAAATACTCCATAATCCGAATTTTGCGGATATATGTTGTCGACTCGAAATAAATATTTTTTTGTTTTGTTATTCACATAAGGTTTCGTTCGAGTCTACCATACCCCTTGACGGAATTATTAATATAGACTAGCTATGCCCCGTTGTTATATGTTTATAATATAAATAAGATTATGAAATAAGTAACAATAATAAATAATTATCATCCCCTAAACTATACATTATGAGCCAATGAATGATTTTATAGAAATTATATTATATAGGTAAAATAAAAGTAAGAAAAGAAGAACAATACTATTATGAAGTGTAATTTTTATATTAAGTATATATATTTATGTAGCGTTATGTTAGCGTCTCGTATGGCTGCTTCATACATTGTTGAGGGAATTTATATCTAAAAACGGCATGTGTAGCTCATTCTTTGATGTACCTACAGAAAATATTATCAGTTAACGATATTGAAGATATTATAAATAGAATATAGATGATATAATATTTTTTTAAATATAATAACATCATACGTAGACGTAGGTTAAATTCGATGTACTTAAAGCCATTAATATTTAAATTAAAATAAACGCGGTCTAAAAATATGTAATTAATTTAATTTTCTTAAAACACGATTCCTCGTTTAATAAGGAAGTAAGTTTTATTTTTAATAGCACACTTAGACAATGACTCAGAAAATATAAAGAATATGTCAAAGACTAACTAGAGTCTAAAGAATAAATAGAGTACCCGACAGGTAGAGCTAGTGGATTTTAAATATCAATTCTAACAATTTGTTTGTATGGCGACAGTTCATATAAACTTTTAACTATACTGTTTTATCCTTTCCTATAAAGTTATTATGCTAATTTTAAATAAAGTATGCAAACTCTGCAATAGTTACGTTAGGTTATAATAGGTTAAACGTGGACTGAAACGAGGGTTTAAATGTTATATATGCTACATATTTAGTATTATGGATTTATAATTTACAAACAGTAAACTTTATTAAAATGATTTTGAAAATTTATGTCATTAGTTTATTGATTGGTATTATCTTGTTTAATTCCATTACTATTAGAGACTGGAAGTGTTATAACCTTTCATATTTTTTTATGTAATCGAAATAGCAAATAAGCTAATAATAATATATATTTACATTGAGGATGCCATGGATATCATGTATCAGTACTCCTAATGGATTACCATTATGGAAGACTTTTTAGTCTTCCATTTATACCTTGTCGTTTAACTGCCTTGGCTGAAATCGGTGAGACAGAAAAACCTAGACAGACGATTTTGTACAAACTCTACCTGTTATTAGATGATCCTACACCATTGTTATTACTAAGTAAGGCTTAATTAAACATAACCTAAGGAAAGACTAATAAATAACATTACTATATTTCTGAATATGAACAGATATTTCATTCTCAAAACCACTACACACTATCTATAGCATCATATTTAGGTTTCAGAATCGTACAGCCCTTGACTATGTTTCTTCGGATTTACGAAAATGGGTTCGCCAAGAGGCAAATCCGTAGTGACTACGTCGTGTAAACCTTTTATCAAAAGGGGTTTCCTAATGGAACCAACAGGTGAGTACTACTATACATGCTCTTATATAGGTTGTATACAATGGAAGTCAATATTGTGGTCAATAGCACATGTTATAGAATAGTATACGTACTTTACTGAAAATATTCATACACTATATTCACTATTCAATATAACTTGTTAGGAGACAACAGTAGGGTTCAGAACAGTTCTGTCTTTTTAAAATGTGTTTGGAATTGTTCGCACTGCTCTTTGCTTTATATTCGGAAGCTATAACCATGCATTTAAAAAAAAAAGCGGGTCGTTGGTTCGCAGGTCGCATCTAGGATATTCCTGCGATTTGAATTATAATGGATATGTTACGTAGCGAGTTTACGAAATGCAGTGAAGAGAGATTTTTCTGCCAAATGTTTCTGGGAAGGAAGATTATGTAAAGTCGGTGGAAAGGTGAGTGTGCATTTTTTTATTTCTAGGGCCTATTATTAAATATTAAAATTAGTATAAATTATTGTTTGAATAGGAATGTCAACAACCTATTATATCTGTATCATATGTGCGATACATATGATAAACATATCATAGTTTGTTTGACATTCCTTACACAAATATGTAACTTTCGTGGTATCCCTCATGAGTTGCCTTTCCTTCTGTATCATGCCTGTAATTTCACTGCCATATCTCACCTTTCAACGGATACAACGAACGGACAGCTTACAAAGCAAGCTGTTTTACGACGAAAAAATTCGAGCTAAGTTTCTTGTCAGTTCTTCTCATCTCGAAATCACTCCGAACTGACGGTAGATTTTCATATCATAACAGTCTGTAATAGACCTACATGAAAAAAGATATTTTTATTTTGATTTTGACTATAATGTGACATTGAAATCTCCAAACATACGACTTGTATAAAGTCTGCCTTGAAACTATTTATGTAAAATATCCATGCCATTTACTTCATTATAACATTAGTATTTCTACATTATTTACTATATGTACTTAAAATAAACAATCCAGAAATAATAGTATCATATTAATTGGTTTCGAAGTTATACTGATATTTATCTTACGCTGCTTTACGCTGTAATAGCAATAGCAATATATGTAATAAGTATATAAAATAATAAAACTGATAAAAAGACTTTAAACATATATAAATTAATATTTTTAGTATAATATTATTAGGATATATTTTATAATTAAAGTAATATTACATATAAATTCGATTTAGAAGTTTTTTATAGAGTATACTTAATTAAAACACCTTTGGACGCAATAAATGCTAGACGCGCCACCTGTTGTCTACGTATGAAATACGAGTAGCAAGATGCGAACACCCGACTGAAAGCGACTGAAAACTTGAAGCTGCGGACGCCCTCGTACTTTGGGTTAACTTAATTTTTATTAGTACATGAAATATCTTCAAGATGTCTCTTCAAAGAATCTGTAATATTAATGGAGAAGCAATTTTAGACGTAGTTATAAAGTACCTAATGTAGGTATTCAATCTTTTAATATGAATTGTTGCCTATAATTTTGTATTTTGCACGAGTACCAAATCTAAATATATCTACATATGACTAAGAAATTCTCTTAACCTAAAGTAAAAAATGAGATTTCTTATTTTATTTATTTATTAAAACTTTATTGCACAATTAAAGGTGTACATGACGGACGTAACACCTAGAGACAGGGTATTTCTATAATAGATTATTATCTATACGGTCAAATGTATGTAGGTCATTTTGGGATTATAAATACAGAATAGAAACTAAATTTAATTTCATTACATTATTTTTGTGTTATAGAAGAAAATAACCTAGTGAAATACTTTAATACTGTATAATATTCAGAAGCTTTGTAGTATTTGTGTTATGGATGCTAAACAACTTATAAAAATACTTAAACATAAATATTTTTTTACAAACAAGTACATATATTTTTTTAATCACACACAATACAAATGGTAGTACGTAAAGTACATTCAGTGGACTTAACACCATGGGGCATTTATGAATACAATTGTTTATACAGTTTGAATAATCGAACTTGCGACCACGGGAAATAAGTTTGCTAAACTGGTAGACCACCGAGTCCGGTTATTAATTTAATTATTTGTTCATTAGTGACATTATATAAATTAAAATTTATCTTTTATAGTCTAGATTTCACAATTTATGAAGTATTAAGTTGCTACACCTACCTAAATATGAACAAAACTTTACGAACACTGCAAATATCTGAATAGTAAAATTTTATGTGCAAAAAAGCAATGAAAAATATCTGTATCCGCTCATAAAACAACAATAAACATTAGTTAAATCGAATATAGTATCAATGTTACGAGTCTATAAAGATTTAATTCTATTCAACAGTCACACACTACTAATTTATTTTGTTGCTCATAAATATCTTTATTATGGATTGTGGGTTTGATTCCCGCATAATCAAAAAATATATTAATAAATAAATATATATATTATATATATAATAAATATATATAATATAATCAAAAATATACTGTTTGATCAGTGTTTCCGGTTTAAATAACAAATAGGTACTAATATTAAAAATGCGAAAAATTGTCTGCCTGTTAATGACATGTCGATGGATTGTATAAAGACGACGTATATAGGCTATTAGTAATCTTAAATTTTATAAATATCCAGAAGGGAAATTACAGGGTGAAACTTGAAAGCTGATTGTTAAAAAACGAAAATAATCAAATATTTAAAAGTTTTTTATTTTGTATCCATGTGCCTAATAATAGTCATAAAATATATGTTTAGTTTATATTTAAAATATCTCTGAGAATATTATTTTTTAACGGAAATAAATAATAACGAGCTTCTCATTATAATCATATATGTAGCTATTGAAATAATTGTAGTCCATGGTCCATAAACCAAATTCATCTACGCTGTCAGTAAAAAAAAAAACATAAAAATGAATCATTATTGACCTCACACCTACTAATTCTATAACCGTAATGAATGGTATCAGTTTTGTTTTTTACACAATGTTATGGAAATTTGTTTATTTGTATATTTTTCTTTATTCCTTCTGTTTCATGTTTTTTAACCAGAATTTTATTGTACATATTAGTGTCCTTCGCAACTAAAATTAACAAGCTTTCTCGTTTTATATATGCGAAAACAATGTAAAGGTATAAATTTATATAAATCGTTTGGTATATAATATATATATATATATATATATATATGCGATACTGTATTCTTCTCCGAAGAAATAAAAAATACTTATAGCATCTTTTTTTATTGTGCACAATGATAAAATCTCATTTATATAACACACGAATCTCATAAAAATGCTAAAGAAATCTATCATACATCTAATATGCATACAAAGTAAAAAGTAAATGGGATTTTGCATTGCAAGAAGGTTATTTCCGTCCTTCCTGTGAATTGGGTCAATGTCGCCTCGCATTCAACTGGTGTTACACCACCCAGGCCTAGGGGACACCGCCGCCCTTTCATCCCCTTCGTTATTAAGCCCATTTAACTTTATTGATTTCGTTGCGAACTCTTGTTGATATTATTGCACTTTTAATTAATGTTGGCCTAGTATGTGCGAACAGGCTTATAATTCATTAGTCTAATGGAATGACTTGTATCGCTACGTTTATACTAACATTAGCTAACCGGGCAAACGTTGTTTCAGCATTTAATAAATAGGGATTGATAACGGTGAAAATTTATATAAATGACTATAAAAATTATTAGGCATATAGTAAAAAAAATTGTTTACCCCTGGAAATCATGTTACTTCATTCCTGGTGAATTTGTCACGATAGGCTAACTGATCTGACATCATGCTCACCCAATCTTCCTCTGATGCCCCGTCAGTGTATACTATTAGCGCAGGCGAGTACACAGTTATATCCATCATCATCCATACAAGAAAAATCCAATAGCCCATGATGCATTCTAAAAGTATTTTAAAATAACAATACCCAGACAAAAGAAATCCGACTCTATGTACCTACCGTGTTATTAAATATAAAAAGATTTAAGATCAAATATGATTTTTATATAAAAGACGTTCATATTTGTATCATAATAAGATTTACGCAATGTACATAAAATTTATATTAAATCTGTGTATTGTTAAAATAGTTGGGACAACAACTCCCTGAGGCCCAAGGTTACCGAAATAAAACTAGGGAGGATAAATAATTTAAGGGGGTTGAGAACTGTCATTATTGATCGCATATTGATTGGTATTATCGAAAATATTGAAATATGTATTTATCTAATAAAATTTTAAATATTATTTGGTAAAATAATCACTACAATAGTGTAATATCTATTATTTCTTTAGAATATTGTAAAAATTATAATTTTGACCATAACGTAGGTACGTCCATACAAAAAAAATATAAATAACAAAATTAATATCTTTAATTTTTTATTTTTGATTCTGTAACAGAACTTTATATTATTAGAAGCATATCATACTATACATATCAACACGTAACGTAAAATCACCCTTAACGACATTAATGTAGGTACCTAACATACTAAGCCGATAAATCATTACAAGTCAAATTATTATTTGAACAGTCGACCCTTCTCTCTTCATATCGAACACTTACGTCATTGTTACGACCCGCTTTGGGGTGAAACAACACTATAGATAATACAATTTCACCACAATATATAACTTTACGATGAAATAACATTTTATTCACAAATGTATTTACATAAATTCCGTGATAATTAATTGAAAGGTACGCCCGGATGATGTAATATAAACATCCAACTTTAAAAGGAATATATTTGCATTATATTCACGAATTTCATAAATTAAAGTTCTGTTCCTCAGAACAAAACTTCTGTAAGTATCTAATAAGAATCATTAAAATCGGTTCAGATTCTGTACTGATTCTACTGATTATATTATTTACGGGATATATCGTCAATAATTGTTTATTAGGATAATGTACACATATAAAAATGTACTCAAATGACAGTTTACTTTTAGGATTAGTTGAAAATTAACCTACTGCTTTTTAAATAACTTATTTTAATTGATGGTAATGTAATGGTGCTCCACTGATTTTGCTAATAAAACACTGGCGAGACACCAGTAGAAGATGATAGGACGAGTATGACGTCAGGTCAAGTAACCCAACATTGTGATATTACCAGAATTTTCAGGGAAGCTGCATGTAGGTCGTCCTGAATTGTTATGTATGATGTATAGAATGTACCATATTCTATACACCATACACAATAGTTTGCATTTGCCAAGTAGAAGAGGAAACGCCATTATACATCCTATATGGTGGTAGACCACTCATGCATATACGAAACATCTCCTTTGGAAAGTATACACTATATCTTGAGGAAATAAAAACCATTGCATTAATAACCATTGTAGCGAACTTTGAAAAAGAGCGAGCACAATATGTTATGTAGGTCGCAGTGCCACAGATTTTAACACCTGACATAGACCAAAACTCTCAATAAAAAGTGAGACACCATAGTTCCTATCATTAATAATCTGTTTGACACAAATATATTAAAAAAATGATATTCAATTAAATTTAGCCCAGTCATCCCACGGAATCGCAATTTTATATGTTGAAATAGCACCTACCTACAGAAAACGTGGGAGGAAGGTGGGTGTGAAACTATTTGCAAGTAATAATATTAGGACAACTTTAGGTAAGTAGAATAGTAGGTAGTGTGAATCTCTCATCAAATAAAACCAAAGAACTTGTTCGTTACACGTTCTCCGGTTTTATGTATTTATAGCAGTATACCGTTTTAGCATTTTTTTAATAAATACGAAATTTTGTGAATATCGATGTTTATTACTCTTTCACACAAAAACTACTGAACGGATTTTTATGAAACTTTACAATAATGTATCATATACATCAGAATAACATATAGACACAGCTAGTAAACACATAATAAAATAACAAGGAAAGCAAACTAGTGCTATGACGGAGTTTTGATGTATCGTCAGTGATGCCACCATAGTAGTGTATAAAAAAAATAAAACAAATACCAACATAATAAGCTAAAATGCATAAGTTATGTCGTTTTTCTTAATTACGTTATCATTAGTATTTTTTTTATTTGGTGCTTTATATAGGTATTTAACTAAGTACAAATTATAGTTCGATTTTGAAGCCATTCATTAAAATTCAAAATAGACAATAATGTTGATTTGACGACATTTTAATGACGATCTCTGATAAAATGTTTAAGGTTTAAATTAAAATTTCTATGATATATTATTTTTTAATATCTACCTACAATTGTCACACAAGAATGTGACAATTATAGGTAGATGTAGAGTACTATTATATAGTACTCTACATGTTACATATCTTAGATGTTAAAATATACTACAGTTAAAATAATATTGCAAAAAATGAACGTATTATTGCAATCAAATGTAAAATAGTCATAAAACACTGATTACTTATCGTTCTTGAGTATATATATATTTATATTAAATAGTTAGGTACAGTTGATAATACCGTATCCGTTTTTAGAGAAAATGCACAAAGCAGACTTGTTGCGTAATGACATTGATATTTACGTTACATATTTTACTCTATTCATACAATTACATTCCAAATAGTAGAGTTTTAGATAAATAATATTTTCACTATACTTATTAATAATACCTAGTCGATAAACTATAAATTCAAAAGATTGTTATTAGATATAACTGCATTATTTGATTGTAAATCTATTAACATTATTAGTAAAAGAATATGAAGTTAACTTTTGAAATATAATAACTTTGCAAATTGTTTATCAACTTAATTACACACTAATGTAATTAACTTGCGAAAGTTAGCTACAACATGAATACTTTACAAATATTAATATACTTACGCTCATTTCTCTCAGGCTCCTTCACATGTAGCTATTCATTAATTTGTAATCACAAACTATCATAAATCAACAACTATTGCCTTCAATTGTACTACGTACCACATCACTGAGAGCGAGATACAAGCACGAAAAATGACAATCCAATACGAAAACCGCCCGAAACTCGACACGCACTCGTACACTCGTCACTACTCGATAATCACACGATTTTAACTCGAATAAACATCGAAATTAGCACTGTTTATACCCTAAAGCGATAGAGAAACATTTTACACTCGGTAACATGATGTGTTCAGGTCAAAAACTCAAATTTTGAGGTTATCTCACAGATCGGTAAATGTAGGGCACATTGAGAAATACACCATAGCTTTAAGGTTTAATATCCCGTGTTTTTGTATATCTGTGTGCAAAGTTCAGCGTAGTAGGAACATGTCCCCAGTGTACTGTAGCTAGGGTGCGTCGAAGTGTGTGTAGTGAATGACTGGTTTTCTATGTGGGGGTGGTATCGTAATGCACATGAGATTTGAATTTCCATGCCTTATCTCGCGATTTTTCTTTATTAATACTTTCGCTATGTTAGATATTTCATCTCAACAACAAACTAAATATTTTAATCGGATTTTTCGTGGCATGCCTAATAGATAAGCATATTGATAATGTTATTCTAATTTATTGAAATTGATTGGTAAAATAATTCAGATTCACTAAAATTTTTAAGAGATTTGTTTGAATTACCGATTCATATATATATCATCATATCATCACACATTATCATTATTTATATTGGTTATTACAATCTTACTTGACATAGTACCTACTAATATGTATAAATTTTATATTTATATATAAAAACCATGTAACATACCAGAGGATTTGGCATGAATCTGTCATTCTAAGTTTATTCAAAGTTCATATGTTTTTTTTACTATGAAATTCATTCTTATAACTGGAAATTTAATGTATATCACTTAATGTGAAGCTTAATTCTTCTTATGATCTTATATTAAGCTTAACCAAGCAATACAATATAGTTTCAAATGATATCTCTGTTGATGGATAACACTGTTGACCTAAGAGTTTTGCAAAACAAATCAGTAAAATAATTTAGTAAACAAAGAAATATAGTTTTTTATTTATATTAAACAAATATAATCTATGAAAACTTCATATCGTGTATAACCTTATAACGGAGATCGATCGAAATTTCCTCAACCATGGGGTTGATGTTGTAGTACCTACCGTACTACAGAAACTCACTCGAAATTCAACGCAGTCGAGAATTTCTGCACTCTTCGTACTTGCTGTTGCAGATTCAGAAAGAGTAGGACAGCGTTACGAGTGTTCCCATAGTGTCACTTTGTAACATGGTAGCGGCAGGAAATGTGCGCTTGTGTTTGTCAATTAAAGACTCACACATATATATTAATTCATCAAAAATGTGTGCCAATTTCCCAACTAGCAACAAAGCAAAATAGACTTTAAAGTAAGTAACTGAAAACTGAAAATTGTGTAGTTTATCAATACCCAACACATTGTTATAGGGTGAGTGGAAATTGTAGGAAAGAGATAGTTTATTTGAATGTGAGCATGGAAAAAAGAGATGCATTGTGAAGGATGAAGATTGTTGCATATCAACAGGGAGTTAAATGTGTTTGTGTAAAGACTCGAACACAATGTTCGATGAATGTGACCTATCTTTACATTGTGTTATCAGGCATGTCTGGCCAATTAATTGGAATCCGCGCCGCTTTGGGAGCCAATATAGTGAGTAACTGAATACCGATCCAATAATAATTGATGCGAGGACAAAGCTTTAGTTTCGCTAGAGATAGTACGATATGTATGCTAATATTATAAATACGAAAATGTCTGTCTGTCTTTCTTCTCAAGATTACATAGTTGAAACAATTATAATGAAAGATGAGAAAATAGATAGTAACTAGAATTGGTATAGACACAAAAAAGCACACGAAGACGCGGGTAATAGCTAGTAATCTGAACAATATTATAAACGCGAAAGTTTATAAGTATGGATGTTTGTTACTCTTTCACACAAAAACTACTGAACGGATTTTGATGAAATTTTGTGGCAATTTAGCTTATGCATCAGAATAACACATAGGCTATATTTCATATTGAAATTTAACGCGGGTGAAACCGCAGGCGGAGCTAATATTGTAATAAATGTATCTCTTTATATCTGGATTTTTATTTTTTCACAACTAAACAACTGTACAAACTGTGACAATCTTATAACTGAATATGACGTGAAAAAAGATTGTATCATACGGACGGATATAAACCATTTATAATCTCGAAAAAAAACCGGATGATGTCGAGGGTAATAACTAGTGTCTTATCTTTTTATCTTTACGTTCGCATTTGGGGTCAGGTGCATTTGGTATCCTGTTCCATTTCGATCCTCTGGGATCTTTGCCAGTGTTACATAAGAGTCTGACAGGTGGAGCGAACTCCTAAGTATATTTATTAGCTACTTGCTTCACATAGGTATATTCTTTATTTTTTTATCACTTATTTTATAGGTGGCAACAAGGCTATTATATAATAACTGTAACTGCTCGCTATGTAGACAGCCTCGGTGATCCAGCGGTTAGGCACATCGCCTTACCTTCGATGGTCTCGGGTTCGATTCCTCGCATGGTGCAAACATTTGTATTCATCTGTATATTTGTTTGTATTGGTTAAGGTATTTTCTGTGTACCTTAATTATGTATTTTAAAAAAGTATTTAAGTAGATATTTATATCCGTTGTTCAGTACCCATAACACAAGCTTAGCTTAGCTTGGGACTAGATGACAAGATACCGCTATGTGAATTATCTACGGTTACTATTACTATTAAGTATTATTATAATATGTAGCATATGAAAGATAATTTTACGTAGGTCCAGAGAAAAAGTATAATAGGAGGATTTTATTAACGGAATATAACGTAAAACTAGAACAGAATTTTTGTTGTTTGCCTTGTGCATTTGGGCGGGTTAATCTCAGAAACGGCTTAACTGATGTAGGTGCGGTCTGTACAAACACTAATGTATTGTGGTAAGTTTCCCTTAAAATTTAGTGTTTGATTTACTTCAATTGGTTTACAAACAGTTAAATAGACACGAAGTCGCAGGCTCAGCTAGTCTTGAATAAAGTACGATCGACGCCACACTAGAACGAAGCACGAAACTCTCAATTTATTTTTATCGAAGTGCACTTGACATGCGCACTGGATGACCTCCGAATCGATGGATACGGAGTTTGTTGTTGTTCTATTTCGCTCGCACTCACACACTTTTCGCTATATCCATCTCTACTTTCAAGGTGACGGCAACGTCATCGTCGACCAATCACAGACGTTTTGTACCAAACAGTTCGCGTGCAATCTGATAGATGGCGTTACTATATCCGAAATTTGTATTAAAGTGTTTCATCATTAATGTTAATTTTCCATTTGTCATATTATTGAAATGGTAAACAAACTGACAGATCACACGATGGTAAGTGGCAACTGCAGCTCACGCCTACATAAATAATATCACGGACAATACAGGACGACATATTGATGTCGTATATTAAATAGAGAAAATGTTATTTTTCAAAATTAGAAGCTAGAATTGCCTCCTTTTATATAAGTCAATTAAATTAACTACGCCGTCTTAATCATTATCTAAATACTTTTAAAATTATATATAATACTACTGTGTAAATTTAAAAAGTTTAAAGGAAAAAATAAATTAGATAAATTTAAAAACTTTAAATGCTTGTCTTGTAAAAAAAATGTACCTACATTACAAATGTACATTTTGAATACTGCCATTTTTCGATTTAACTGAAACCGATGTCATCGCATGATGCCCGTAGTATGCCTTACGTTGCCATTATGGATTGCCACACTTATGTTGCAATTCACACACTTTTCGGAGTAAGTAATCAAATTACTTACATAGATAACTTATAGAGATAAAAACCATCGCTCCTAAGAATATCCTTCAATTCTTGTCCCTGACGGGTCTAGGTAGCGAACTTTGAAAAAGGGCGAGCACAATAGATCTATGTAGGTCGCAGTGCTACAGGTGCTACAAACATCTGACAATAGCCCAAACAACCCAATAAAAAAAAATACATAGATAATGTATTTGTAATTTCACTGACTTATCACCTTTCAATCGAAACATATTTTACAAAAATTACCGCTAAAAAGAATCCATTTATCGTATCTCCTCAGTTTCAAGACACTCTCCTTGATGTGAAGCTAAATATCGAAGTCCTTGGCGTTGATATATCCAGTGACGTTCAGTTTTGCGGTCATTTGGAGGACAAGGCTAAAATAGCCTCAAAAAAGCTATAGTAGAGTGAGACGGTATTTCACGGCGGCCCATCGCTTGCAATTATACAAGGCGCAGATCCGGCCGCATATGGAATACTGTTCTCATCTCTGGGCAGCACCACAATACCAGCAACTTCCATTTGACCGCATTCAGAACCGAGCAGCCAGAATTATTGGTGATCTACGTATATGTGACAGACTCGACCCATTGGCTTTGCGGCGAGATATTGCATCTCTGTGCATTTTCTACCGCATATATCACGGGGAGTGTTCTGATAATTGTAATTAATACCAGCTGCTGAGTTTCACCACCGTACCACCCGCCAGAAACTGAAATACCATCTTGATGAATGGCGTTCTTCCACAGTGCGGTTTTCTAGAAACTTTTTGCCACGCACAACCACATTGTGGAATCACCTTCCAGCAATGGTATTTCCGAACCGATACGATATTGAAACCTTCAAGAAAAGAGCTTATTCCTTTTTAAAAGGCCGACAACGTACTTGCAATTCCCCTGGTGTTGCGGGTGCTCATGGGCGGCGGTAATCACTTACCATCAGGTGAGCCGCATGCTCGTTTGTCGAAACATATTTTACAAAGAATGCAGCTTGGCGGCTAAAATAGACAGAGTTTATGCGAAAAAAGAAAAAATTACATACCATACCGAGTTTTGAAAAATGCGTTCAGTTTAAACCCCCATAATCATAGGTAAGCTGAAGAACAGCGGGTAGATGGTAAATAAAATTATGGGCAGACATATTCGTCTATGTTGGTACGTCTTTGTTTGTATTATTGAAACTCGCTTGATACTCATCTCGGTAAACAATACCTACTCACACTATCTTGTGTAGATACACTTTTTCTGATTGAGATTTTTGTTTTTGTTTATTCAAACCAATTACCGGATTCCAGGAATGACTGATCCTATAGCCGTCATTTTGATTGTTATTTTTATATTTATGTTTTTTGTGTACTTTAATACTTACGGTACCGAACCCACCCAAGTATTCCGCTATAGCTGATTTACGTGGATCGTGGCTTTTACCATCATTTATATGTTCTGAAATAGATGAACTATCTGAAATACAAGGATATGAATAAAAATAAATAAAAACTCCTAATTTTACGCATACATAATGACGACATCAAATTTTATAGAGTTACTCACTCACCCTAGCAGCTTTGTATAATATATATGCTTATAAGAGGAATATAATTATAGTATTGTAGTATAGTACTTACATCCAATTAAGGTGACACTATGATATTAAATCATAGTGTCGCCTTAATTGGATGTAAATTTTAAGTATTTATTATTACTTTAAATTTAGACTCGGTAATTCAATTATTTCAGTAACCGGTAATTCAATTAGTAACCTTGAGTATCTGCTAAATTAAATAAACTTTTAAAATAATTCACAATTAACTGAATAGAAATTTGTAT
This sequence comes from Achroia grisella, assembly GCF_030625045.1. Taxonomy (NCBI): domain Eukaryota; kingdom Metazoa; phylum Arthropoda; class Insecta; order Lepidoptera; family Pyralidae; genus Achroia; species Achroia grisella. The sequence goes on along the minus strand of NW_026712864.1, from coordinate 391,950 downwards.
TCATCAGTATGTTTGTTGGTATTCATATTATATGAATTTTAAAAAAGTGTTTAATAAATATTCATTCCGTTGTTCAATTATTTTAAAAGTTTATTTAATTTAGCAGATACTCAAGGTATTTCGGTATTGTTATAGAAACTCTATCAATTTATCTCTATGAAATGGTAGGTGAAATTTACTAGAGAATGACATACGGAGATGCGCACGAGACACATTTGAGTGTCATTGTCATTGTTCTTATTTTACAAATCGAACCTATTACTTGTACCTATCTATTCATCATAAAACATAGCGCTAAAATTTCCTAAATTTGATTTTGAAGTGCTACATTTTTTATTTACTTACATACAATCTACTTTGCAATTGTTATTTGATAGTTTTTATTAAATAAAACAGATAACTCTAGATGCCCTTTATCGATATAAAACAATATATACCTACTTATACACAACATTAATCTATACTGATATTAAATGGTGAAGAGTTTCGTCGTTTGGTTAAATGATCTCATATAGCAAGTAGGTACCTAGTTACTACTCTAAATGTTTTTTTTTAATGTTGGGTGGCCTATTTGTTGAAAAAATCTATAGGCATAAGCTATATATATAACATTATGCTACCACCAATAGGAGCAGTGCATTCATAAAAGTCAGCTAGTAAGTAATATTTCATCCTGGCTATTGAAAAGTCATCTAAGTGCTCTTAATAAAAATAATAATTGGTATAACATTAAAGCTGGAAATTAGTAACTCTACAGTATAATATCATGATCCAAATTGATGTTCCTAAATAATTTACCACAGCTAAACACTAAAAAGTTTTCAGCGTGTAGTCGATGGTAACAGTTAGTATTTTTTAACTTTGTTGGAGGTAGGTTGTAGGTATGGAAGAGTACACTGCAGTATCATGGAAGCAGTGACGGCTTTAGAGGGTGGCGAACAGTGCAATCGTCCGGAGCCTCGCTCTTGCAGGGCCCTCACGTAACAATCATAGCAAATTTTAAACAACCAGTGAGTTACATTTTGCTTATATAGGCATTAAATTTCTTCATTGCATCATATACATACATTTCACGCACGACAAAGGGCCTCGCAAAGCCAGAAGACTCACAATGGGTTTCTCATCTCTGCAAATTCTGATATGTCAACTACGCAAAGCAAATGAGTATCGATTTCAGCCAGATAATACTGTCCCTGTAAAGTGACCGAATAAGTATGAATTGGTAGACGTATGAAATATTATTGTGTATATAAATGATAATAATGTTTTAGTAGAAAAAAGTAACTTAAAATCATAGTGCTGACTCTATTATCTGATTTCACAAACGTAGCGATTTCTGTATTGTTTGTCGCATGCCTCTACTTGTTAATCTTTATTGAGCAATACGCAGGTTTCAGGCTAAATCTGAATCAGGCTGTGATGAATCTATTTTAGAATGATTGGTAGAATGAACAATATCAGTACTCAAAAGTGCTTATATTAAGTTTATTTGATTAAAAAATATTTCTATTTGTATTTTTTTACTTTGGCAGTTTTCTGCGGAGGTTCTTCTGTATATCAGCTTTATACGATACTGAAGTACGATACGAGTTTGAAGTTGAGATATGGTAATGAAATTATTGGTGGGTCGGATACGGGTATAAAACATCTTAGTCATCCGGAATGGCATTATGGGGTATATACAAAGAGGTATTATGGGGGGGGGGGGTGTATTAGGAGTTTATACCTCACATGATGACGGGATGTCTCAAGAAATAGCAATTGCTTGTTTGTTACTCTTAATAACTAATATAATCTGATTATATAAATATTTAGTCAATTAAATTTATTTGGATCCCTTATTATATTTGTACGTCCTAAGATTATTATTTAAAAAAAGGGCAGCGAGTATCATATGGATGTCTTTCTTTCGAGAAACTTAATTGAAAAATTATTCTGGTACAATAGCCGGAAACACGGCTAAATCCAGACGTAGCCTCGAGTAACAAAAAGGCCCTTAAAAACGATATAAAAAATCACGGTGCATTGGAGCGACCGCCTACCGCAGCCAAAAATAGACGACCAACAAACATTCTACTCGTAACGCAACAGTACAACCAGATACAAATATAAATGAAATTCAACTTAACGACGTATAGACAGGAGATCTGAATTCCTTTGCTCCTGAATTGCCGCATAAAATTTATGAAGAGTGCATCTTAAATGTCCGTGTTTACATGTTGGCAGAAGAAATTATTCCTTGGACGTTTTCGGTCGAGCAGTGGGTTTTAAATAACACGGAATACGTGAGCATTTTGGAAGTCTGATAATAATTTGTACTCAAGAACAAACTGTTTCACATTTTTAGATTTTGAAAAATACGTATAGAAAAATTGAAACTCGTTTTTTCTAAGACGTGATATATTTATTTTATCTAAATATTTACTCTCATTATCTATCAATTCCTGCCATATAATTGGAAGTTCTTTATGCCTTCACGATAAAACTCTGGGGATCTAGATTCGATGAACTGTGTGAAAGCATTTTGTACTGGCTCCTGGGAAGATTTTTTTTTAAATGGAGGGCATTGGAGCAACGTCTGGCGAGTACGGCGAAGGAGGTATGATATCTAACTGCAGCTCCTGTAGAGTTGCAAAGGTTTCTCATGTAGTATGAGATCTTGCGTTATCGTGGTGAATAATGGTGAAGATCTATTCACAAGTCGTGACTGCCAGTTTCGACATCAATGTTCGAAGTTTGGTAAACTTCTGCTGTTATTGTTTGACCGCACCTGAGAATGCTATAGTGAACAACACCATAAAGAGCCGCCAAACAGTTACCATTACTTTTTTATTGATAAACTTTGCTTTGGGGCACTATTGCGGTGTTTGAATTGGGACCAGCCTCTGCATTTTTCGCTTACGGTTATCGTAAAGATTCCATCCTTATTCCTTACTCCTATACTTATTCCTTCATTTCTGTATCGATTCAATAAGGTAACACAAGTTTCAATACGCATTTCTTTCTTCATATCAATCATTAAGCACACAATTTTTTTTAACTTATTGCTTTGATGCAAATAAGTCAATGTATGTAAGGTAACGTTAAACCATGCCGCTATTTTCTGGGTAGTTTGACTCGGATCGGCTTCCACCATTTCCATCAATTCGGTGTTTTTCACCTGTGTGGGCGGTCTTCCACGTGGTTTATTCATTATGTCGAAGTTATATTTATATATATTTCACTGCGAAAGCCTTTGAACAAAAAGCGAACGGTGCGTTCACTAGCAATCTCCTCTCCAATGCAGTGTTCATATTGCAAGCCGTTTCTGCCGCGTTAGTTCCGTGTCGTATTAAAAAATGACTCGGATTTTCACGTCTAAACTAAATAAAAAAACAACAGAAAGACGAAAATTGAATGTTGCACATTTTTTTAAAAGAAGAAAAATATGTGTTCTGCGATTAAAGTTTCACTCGAAAATATCACACCATGGAAGTTTTACGGCATGGCAATTTCATATTTTAACCCCTATTATATACTTACATCACTGAAAGCTGGATCTCGTAAATATAGACATCGAGTTGAATCGTTAACTGCTCAATGAGTATTAGTTGAATTAGTGCTAATTGGTAGTTTGTATTCACACACTTAAACTTAAAAATGTAAAGTAAGAATAAAAATATTTAAAAGAGCAACATTCAAGTTTCTTGCTCGTTCTTCTTGTGATGAGAGAGCTTTCCGAATGAGCGGTAGATTAAAAAAAATGTGATGGCTATTCACAAGTGCTTCAATGTAAGTTTATTTGAATAAATGATTTTCTATTCTATTCTAATGATATGTAGGTACTCGTAGATATATTGCTTCTAGTTATCTCAAGTTTAAAAAACAAATTTCAGTGAGACTATACAAGTATCACCTACAACAGAAATATGCATATAAATCGCCGACCGGATCATAATTAAATTTGACGGGAAGCTAGATTGCATCAAAAAAACGGACCTAGGTAAACTTTTTATAAAAAAAAACAAACGAAATCGCAGATAACAGTTATTAACAGCTTATCTATTTATCCATAACTAACACTAGGTAAAATACTTAACTCTCATCACTAGTCCCCAAGCTGTCAAATTACTTGTAACATACATCTACTTGTGGTAGGTACCTACCTACCCTATAACAAATCTAGATACGATTAGGTCTCCGTTTTCTATTTTTCTTTTAATATTTCAATTTAAATAAATCTATCTATTATACGTATTATAAATATATAATATTATAAAATTATGGTATTCAAATTCAATCCTTATCATTCGCTTACGTATATGTTTAATAGAATACAATATTTAAAAAGTTATATCTTACTCTAAATTTCACCACAATCAATAAATAGGGTTTATTTATAACGACAGAGCTGTTATCATGAATAATAATTAAGTAAACCCAGTTTTACACCAAAGTTAGCAGAGCGCGACTATAAGACTCCTAGCAAGGTCACAGCGCGCGCCGCCAGCCGCGTACCATTGACAACGTCGCGTGACGATGCGACAGAGACGACAATATACGAGTAGAGGAAGAAGAAAAGGGACGACTACATTCCTATTGTGCATTCAGAAGAGAACGGATGTGGAGTGTGCAACGTGACCTGAGAAAGCGGCGAGACACGCCGAATTTGTAAAGAGTATAAATTAGAAAGGAACCTAGCTCCCGCCCGAGGAGTTTGCTCAAGGTTCGCTTTGAGAAATTCGAAGTTATGGCGTGTAGATTAACGTGTTAGGTAAGTTATGATGGATGAGTGTTGCAAGTAATGCGTGTGTGCCGTGATGACGCCTTTTGTAATGTTCATTTCAAGTTTTTTTATAGTTTATTGCAGCACGGCTCGATATCGTACGTTAAGTTTTATTCGTGATATAATTGGGATGAAATTTACCTACTTACATAGTTTTTTTTTGGATTCTATTGGATCTAGCAATGGGGTTATTGGCCCACATTATTATTAGTGATGTGGATTAATAACCCCATTGTTAAATCATTACCTATACCTATCTACTTTATTAATTACAAATTGTATAAAAACTATTGTCAATTCAAACAGCAGTATATTTATTTAATATGTTTTGAACATTAATTGTTAGTGGATTCACTCATTACAATGTAATCTTCTATCTATACTTAGGTATAATAATCTATACTTATAATAAATCTGTAGAGAGGTCAATTCTGTACATGAAATATATTTCCAAAATAACTATCAGGGGGTGATTAGTGATCGATACTGATGCTAAAAATGCAATCAGTAAAATTTTTGTCTGTCTGTCTGTATGTTCGTTATAGAAACAAAAACTACTCGACGGATTTTAACGAAACTTGGTACAATTATTATTCATACTCCTGGGCAGGTTATAGTATACTTTTCATCACGCTACGATCAATAGGAGCAGAGCAGTGAAGGGAAATGTTAAAGACATAGGCTACTTATTTTACGAAAAATGACGGAAACGCAGACGAAGTCGCGGGCAACAGCTATAGTTTGTTATAAAAGTTTATATATGATTACTGTAATCATATTTTTTTGATATCTGTTAATAACAAAAATAGTAGGCCAAAGCGTTAAAGTTCAGTAAACATTATTTCAATTTCATATTACTTTAAAATATTACCAAAACGAAATTTTCGAATAAGTAATATTATTGATAGATAAAGTAATAGCATATGTGATAATTTAGCATTATCTATACATACTTTATTACATTATCTATCTTTATAACCAAAATAAAATTTTCGAAATTGTAATATTGTACTTACCTAATAACTATTATCAATTCTAACGACAGTAGGTACAGTAAATATGTTTGCAATGTTAATCATTAGTGTATTCACTAATTACAATGTAATTTGTTGTAATAGTTTAAATGTTACCAAAATATTTTTTTCTAAAAAGTAATATTACATATACCTATAATATATTTACCTTATTAGCTCCAAATTAAGTACCTACATAAAAAAATCAATCCAAAGTAGTACCTACAATAAACAGATATCTATATTTGTAATGTTAAAATTATTTGTGAGTTCCAAATTATATAAAAACTATTATTAATTCAAACAGTAGTATAAATAATGCGTTTTCATTAGTATATTCACTAATTACAATGTAATTTGTTACATTAGTTCACATGTAATTATAGCTTATAGCTGAGCTACAGTTGGCGGCCCATTTAGGCCTAAATATTGACGGCGAGTTGCCACACGGAACAGTTACGATGCGCGGGAACGTATTTCTTAGAATTTGTTACCAGTTTATTAAATAATGTTATTTAATAACTATATACCAATATTTTATTTAAGAATTAAGAAATAATTAGTGGTCGATATTTGATTACAATTAATTTAAATTATAAGTTTGAACATTGTTAAGGTTATAAAGACTATAGAGTTTTTGTCTTTGACATATTGTGTCTTCATTATTATTTGTCTACTATATGTTTCCGCGACTTCGTCAGCGTGGAATTTAACTTTATTTCTCTAAAATAAAAGATTTTTTCTAAAATAACAGTAGCCTAAGTTACTCTTTATTACATCAGATACATGCCAAAACAGTCCCGTCAAAATCGGTCCAGCCATTTCAGAGATTAGCCGGAACAAACAGACAGACAAAAATTGTAAAAAATGTTATTTTGGTATATGTACTGTATTTATATTCATATGCATGTAGTAAAAAAAGGTTATTTCAATATTATAAACAGACACTCCAATTTTATTTATATGTATAGATAGTATAGACAAATATTAAGTACAATTAATCTATTCTCAATTTGACCACAGACTTTAACAATACACAAAAGGGTATTTAATGTTTTTTTTTATTTAAGCGTATAAAATACATTAAATTAATAAAAAAATACATTAGGTTATGTGTTTTAATGTATTATATGCTTAATTAAAAAAAACATTGGCTACAATCATTCTCTATATCAACTACCTACTTATAAGTAAGCGAAATTCCATACTCCTCCGTCTAAGCTATTTCTAAAAAAGAGGTACAAAGTTTTATATGTATTACCTACTTTACTTTGTTGTGAGCCCTTTTGGGGATTGATATATATACCTATATCTATTTAATAAATTCTTTTATTTGTACTATAGTGTTTGCGATCGCAAATAGCCATTTAATATATTTAAAACTAAAATTATAAAAATTCAAATTTGGAACATCAGGCACAGAACATCGATGTTATTTTATATACAATTTTGCAGTCCTTCTCGAACATTCCGTGGCGTCATTATTAAAATCAACGTACAATACATTCAAAATATTCTTTTTATTTCAATTTAAAACAAATCAACCACTGCAATATTCCTCCAGCAAACATGTAGTAGGTATATTCATCCCGCTAGAGTCATCAAAGTCATTTAATAAACGCCTATAAAAGTTTTATTAAAGAATGAGACAATAATATCAGTACGTCATTTTTTTTATATCTATTCGTAGTATCTAGATGTACCTATAGTTGTGTATCGTTAACTGCTGAAGGATATGTAAATACATATATTAGTTATCTAAAAAAAAATCAAATCAAAATTAGTTATAATCATTTGTATCTACTTATATATTAACTGCAACATTCGCATTTAACCTAAAAAGTATATTTACAAAAATATCTAGGTATTTATGTGCCTATTTAGATTAATTGTCCAGTAACTATAACACAAGCTCTGCTTAGCTTGGAACTAGATGGCGCTGTATAAATTGTCTTGGAGGTTATTATTTTTATATTTGTAAATCGTTGTTGTCTTCAGATGTAGTATTGAATCATTCACCGCTGAATGATAGATAAGGACATTTCTTCTTCTTCAATCGTTCACTCTTGGCAGAGTGGTCGTGGTTTTGATGATGGTATCTTCATTATCCTTCTTGGCGAAAGATCTCCTCGTAATTTGGTTCAATTTTTAGCTGCACGAGAACACTGTACACGAGTCCTGTGCAGCCGTTTTTATAAGGTCAGTCCATCGCTTTGATGATTGACCTCGAGAACGTTTGTCCTCATATTCCCACACATTCCCTATATATACCTACCCACATTTCTTCTAGTTATCTTAACTTTGATAAATTTTTATAAACTAATGAATCTATTTTTACTACTGAAATCCATATTTTTATAAACTATTGTAACGATACATGTGGACAAATGTACGTTGCAAATAAAGTATATATCTATCTATCTATCTAAAACTAAGGTGTATCCATCTGTCTCTATAACATCAATACACGACCAAATCGTTTACCGGATATTAATTAAATTTGACAGGAAAATAGATTGTATGAAAAGAACCGACGTACGCATCATTGTCATCACTACATAGTATAAAACAAAGTCGCTGTCGCTGTCTGTCTGTCTGTCCGTCTCTATGTAGATATATGTAGATAAATTTTTAAAACTGCGCAACGGATTATGAAGCGTTTTTTTAAATAGATAGAGTGATTCAAGAGGAAAGTTTATATTTATAATACATGTACACCCGGGCGAAGCCGGGGCGAGTAGCTAATTTTGTATATAAAAAAGAAACAACGAAATCGCCGATAACAGCTCCATAAATTAATACTCGGTAAAATAACTAGTTCCCATCACTAGCCCCGAGCTGTCAATATTAATTATAATATTTGTACCTACTTATAGAATGACTACAGCACTCACGTTCACCCTAAAAAGATAATAGGGTTGTGCTACATTAGCGTTTTTATCGTATTTAGTAGATAAATAATTTTGAGGATCAATATCCTCTCTTCTCAAGAGAAGAATAATCTTGAGCTGAGGTTTAAATTGTATTACGTAAGTCATTAGATAAATTTCGTCTATAGGAAACACTCTTTAAAAGTTTCATGCTATGATAGTACAACTAAATAGGTAGTAAGTACCATTACTATCTATTAATAAGTATTACTACTATGATTAAAGTAGAATTTTAATACTTTTATTTATCATTGATCATCTCAAAAAGCTACAATACCAACTAGTAAACCAATAACATTTTAAATTAATATTTGTATGTTTTTTTGTTGTTTATGTTTGGTCTATAATTTAATATTTAAAAATATTTTTAATAACTACTTACATTGTTTTCTCTTCTCTGTTGTTCTTTCATTACATAAAATAAATTAAAGTATTTCCATAATAATATTCACCACGGTGGTAAGCCATACGTACAGTCCCTTCGTTATCAAACTACAGTTATAATTGTTACAGTTATAAAAAAACAATTTTGAACAGTGTAGAAACGGAACCCCTGGAACTTTCAGTTACTGGATAATTTACATACATTTGAGTACAATGTTACTAAATTATGTAAATCAGACCCGTAAAATGTTTGCATTATCTAGATAGTCGATAAATTTATTTAGATATATCGATAGTCGATAATTTATTTAAATATACATGAAACATCACTATCACACTGTTAGTGAGCTAACCGGGGAGATGCGATGCATTTATAATTTGTTATTATGAATGGGGTGTAATAGGCAAAGTCAATCACTCCTATGCCGCTGTCTCTCAGTATACCCTCAAGTAGTACAACCCCAAAAGTGGGGGTACTCGAGTAAAAATGGCATATTTATTTTAATGACGTATAGGTAGGTATATATTTTGGTTATTAGACGTAGTTAAAAAAAACTCAAACCACGAAAATGCTTATGCTCAATGTTGCCATACTATCAATAAAAAAAAAATAACCACGAGAAGGTTTACTCTCAGTGTTTTCATACTAATATCTACATGTAAAATATCATATTGAAGTACGTCTAATTACAAAAATTTACATATATTTGTAGATACCTATGGCAACATCAAGCACGGAAAATTGTAACGAGGCTAGAAATTTTTTTGTTAATATTAGCCCAAGTCACTTATGGAGACTTGTACAGATCAGATCCGTTTAACTTGTACAGATTTATAAGAAACTTAACTTCCGTCATACTCGAGAACGGATTCCAGAATAATTCTCTTACCGAAAGCCATTAAAGTAGCAACGATGAGGGTTGTCTGTCATAATAACACATTCATGAATAAATATGATCCTGTTACAATTTAATTCCGCAGTCAGCCAGCCCACGCACCGCGCCGCCGTGGCCCGGTAATCCCCGGTCGATACGAACAAACACCCCCACCCCACACCCGCACCCGCGGCACGGGATGATTGCATCCCGTTCAGTTGCGACTGACACATCGATTATTCGGTGTTGCCAGATCACCATCCGGTATTCTCTCTAAATTTTGATCGAAGCCACAATTCAGGTCTTAAGGAAAAATTCCACCAACGAAGAAGACTTTCTTAGGTTACTTATTGTAGGCATTAAAGTTCTTGATTTGGTGTGGTCTTTTGAGACCTCTTTCTTATTCAGTTTAGCTTAACTTAATACTTAACGACACTTCAACTGGAGGGAAAAGATTGTTAGTAATGTGGACTATTAATCCCTAGCTAGCAGTTTACAATGTCAGGTTAACCTCTACGCGGTTCCCCCTGGCAACCATCGTGATAAATTCATGGAGAATTTGTCACAAGGGGCTAACTCACCTGACCTCATATTCATCTTATCATAGTTAAGCTGCGTTAGCCTGCGTTAGCGATGATATGATGATAATGATTCTACGATGCACACGTTATCAACTATTAAAAAAAAACATAAATTCTTGTCCACGTAAAAATCCAATCACGTGCGTGCGTCTCGAATTTCCTAAATCGTCACAAAATCCCCCAAATTTGCGGGGAAATCCCCCCAAACTGGCATCACATTAATTATTCATGTTAATCGGTTGTTGGATAGATACTCTTGTGTTTATTCTGACCATTCATGCTTTGTGCACTATTCTCATTTAGATTGCAGCAGCAGGGGTTCTCCCGCGGTCCCTTACGGGCCACCGGGTTCAGGCCTCGAGCTTGTCCTCCTTACCCGGGCATACTGCTGGGGTGGATTACTGACGGAAGGAGTGGTGTACCAGCGCTACCTTGGTTGATTGCCGTCGTCATTGCCGTGTCCACAGAGAGGATTTATATTTATATAATTACTAGCTACCCGCCCCAACTTCGCACGGGTGTACATATATTATACATATAAACCTTCCTCTTGAATCACTCTTTCTATTAAAAAAAACCTCTTCAAAATCCGTTGCGTAGTTTTAAAGATTTAAGCATACATAGGGACGGACAGACAGCGACAGCGACTTTGTTTTATACTATACTACATATCTTAGTCTATATCTAAGGTATTTATAATATTTACATTACATTACAAAATGAAATTTTAGTGGATGCTAATGGTAGGTATATATGGTGCACCCGCCTAGAGGATGAAGAATGGAGTCAAGTTAGTTAGACCACAGATAACATAATATTATAGATAATAGGTGAATAGATTCGAGGGGAAATTGTGTGCAGGTCGACCTGACATTATTAGCTATTTGTCCGCATAAGCCATTACTAAAAATTCACTTCCCTACCATAGGTAGGTAGGCTTCCGTACTCTGTAATTTCACTGCCAATATCTTAGGTGTCAAACAACAATTTTAAAGCAATCTATGCATATCTATATATACAGAGTTTGCTTTGTAAAATGATCCTTACAGGGGTCAGATCAGGGGTCACGGTCATATAGGTATATCTATATATAGCGATAAAAGCAGAAGTAAGCGATATAAAGTTACAAACGAGACAAGTTATACAAAGTAAACCCTATTACGTAATGGATATCTCGCATACTTAACTATGTTTTCCGGGGTGAAATCAACAAGACTACCAAAATTAATTAGGTAATTTCTATAAACTTAGATAGGTTAACACAGGCTTCCCAAACTTATTCGTATTGTGACGCACTTGGAAGTTTGCTATTTTTTTACGACGCCCCTTTATCCAGTCCCTAAAGATACTAATTTCTAGTAATAGGTTAACAGAAAAACACTATTTGAACATTTATAACTTTTATTAAAAAAATAGACCGAATTCTAAACATAAGCACAAAAATAAAAAGAGACATTTTTGTAACTGATTGGTTAACGTGAAGGAGTGTGCTTGCTTTTACACAGCTTTTGAAACCGGGGCTCCAATTTAGAAATTGCTACTCTCATTTCTTTTTCTCAAGTCTGTCTGAACTGTACTTGTTCTTAATTACTGCAACTGCAGAAAAGCTCGTTTCGCATAAGTACGAAGTTGTAAATGGTAATATAATAGCGCCCAGCACTCTCTCCACTCGGTCGCAACGTTGCCTCGCCGTAGGGCATCGCGACGTTAACGTAGCGTTAACGTTTAAATATACTACCACTAGAGGTAGACTCTAAAAAGTCGGTTGCGTGGGTACAGTATTCCCTATTTCAATAATCAAGCAGCGTGCTTTGTAAGCGGTGTACCGGTTGTAGAGTACCTAGGTATAGGTAAGATTAGGCAGATAAGACGCATGTACATCTTAGTCTCTGTTCCTCTGGTACTGCAATGGATATCTGGATATCACGTTATCATGTGATAACGATACAGATATCAGATATCTGTAGTGCTGTTCAAGTATGTATACAGACAATCGTTAACGCATTCCAACTAGTTTCCTTGCCATTCTAATTATACAAAAACGAGACAGACAGAAAGACGAGCGGACGAACGTGAACGTCATTACGTAATGAATATCTTGCGTAGGTACTTATGGCTTCCTGGGTCAACAATGAAACAATGATTTTACAAGGAAAATAGGACAAAAGATTTCAAAAACATCACATAGTATGCAGTTGTGCATTGAAACAGTCGAGTTTTGTGTTTTATTGATACATTTTGCAGAATAATATATATTTGTCATAACATCTTTACGTGTTTGCAATTTTTCATATGCAATATATATTATCAATAGGTATATCTACTGTAATAAACCTTTTGCTTCAAGGAGAATTCGTAGCTCAAATTTCCATAACATCACCCAGAAGACAAATTCAACATTTTTTTCCGTTGGGACTGTCATTGTTGATTTTTTTTTTTTACTGTTGTTCTACTTCTTCTGAACTATTTAGTTTTACTTATTACTTACTCAGAGAAACAAGTTAGCCCATAACCTAAAAGGTTTTAAAAAGAAAATAGAATATGAGATATTTAACATATTTACAGAACAACCAATAGATTAGAATATATTTTAGACAGCGCCATTTTAGGTATGGCCCATTTTTTTAAATGAAAACAATAAATATTTTTTCTTTCTACAAACAAAACTATCAAAATTAATTTATTACTAATAAGTATATCTACCTATAGGTACTCTTGTTGACACAGGACTTAAGGACTTGTAGCAACTATCTGAAAAAATGAAAAGGCCAAATATCTGAATGAATCTGTATTGGGGTGTAGGGAATTGTTAGTAATTGGGTCTAGTGTCCCATTGCTAGCAATGTACCATGTTAGGTCGACCTCACGCGGTTCCCCCTGGTACCTAACCATCGTGGTTAGGTAAGTCCTGGTTATTTAATCACGATGGGCAAACTGACCTGACCTCACGCTCATCTTATCATACTGCACTGGTGCCCCGCCAACGTAAACCTTTAGCGCAGGCGTGTACACCATTCTATTATCATCGATGAAAGGATCTATGTTACCTAATTTGTTTAATTCCCCTATAATTTTTTTATGGATGGTAATAGAATGATGCAGCCGCTTGCGCTAATAATATACCCTGGCGCAGTAGGTACCTAGCAGTGGAGGACGATAAGCTGAACACGAAGTCAAGTCAGACCATCTTTTAAGGGGGAAAGGGGATTGTTAGTAATGTGGAATGAAAACACCATTGCTAGCAATGTACCATTTCAGGTTGACCTCCACGCGGTTCCTCCTGGAAACCATCATATTAAATTCCTGGTGAATTTGTCACGATGGGCTAACTGACCTGACCTCATAGTAATCTTATCATCCTCCAACCTGAACCTGAGCTTTACGCTGGCGGGTGCACCATTCCATTATCACCCATAAAAAATGGCAATTTACCACAATGGTTTCCGAGGGAACCTCGCGGAGGTCAACCCGTCATGGTACATTGCTGGCAATGGGGTTACCTATTAGTCCACATCGCTAACAATCTCCTTCCCCTATATCCACTAGGTACCATTAGCAAGTGTGAGTCCACAAATATTCAGTGCGGAAACCTGACCATCGCTACTGGAAGCACTGGCCTTGTAGCAGTGGTCAACGCAAATTAATCTTAATTCGATAAAATAAAAACGTAAACAGTGTAGGTGAGTGACCTGGATCTTATTTGTCTACAATGAAAAAAAAATAATATATCGTTTATTTTCTACTATAATATAGGGCAATTCACATACTACTATCTATTCACATAGATACTTACTAAATACCTGATAAATACCAATATCTACTTATTTTTTTTTTGTAAAGTAGCTTTCTATGTACCTAGTATGGTACATAGAAAACAACCAGATTAATACAATTTTTTTCTACTGTTAGATAAACAAATCCGCATCTACCAGAACTAAGGCGGTGTGCTAAAACCGCTAGACCACCGAGACCGTCAATATAAGAGTTAAACTTTAAATTATCATTTTATATACGTACTAGTTGCTCGCCCCGGCTTCGCCCGAGTGTACATGTACCTATTATAATATAAACCTTCCTCTAGAATCACTCTATCTATTTAAAAAAACCGCTTCAAAATCCGTTGCGTATAGTTTTAAAGATTTAAGCATATATAGGAACGGACAGATAGCGACAGCGACTTTGTTTTATACCATGTAATGATTAAAAGCAAATAAATAATAATGTCTTATTTTTAATGAAACGAGATCCCTCATAAAAACATAAAAGGAACTATTTATAGATTATGTAAACAAAAAACATTTGCGTGCGGCGAGGTCCGAGTGCGGGGCGTACGCGCAGACGCAGGGCCACTCCCGGGGGCGGGACGCGGCTTCTCGCCCCGCCCCCCTGGCCCGCCCTTCTTAGCCCTTCGACAAGCGGAGACTTGAAATTCTAATTTTGAAATTTTAGAACTTTCTAGAATATGTGTTGTTTTGAATTTAAAAGAAATAAAAGATTCTTTATTCAAATAACTTAGTACAACTTTGTTACGCGAATTTTTTTTGCACGAATTCTAAATTTGAAAGTTTTTAATATTCTCAAACATATAGCGGATATTAGCGGAGTTTTGAATTTAGAAGAAATTTTAATAATATCTGTGTGAATAAACTTGTTATGTGGCACTTAATTCATTATTTTTGGTATTTTATGATGGCATTTGGAATATAGCCTAGAAGAATAGACAAGGAACTTAATATTTGTTATTTACCTACCTATAGCCAACCAAACTAGAAAATGTCACGTGAGATTAAAGGAAGTAGAGAGGGAGTCGAGCCAAATCCCGGGACAACTCAACAAGAAGAATCCGAAATAACAAATGCGTTCGATTGTTCGTATCCAAATAATAGGTTTCTTAATGAATAATAAGGCAACGATGCAGTTGGCGTCTGCGCTAACGATACCTCTACATTGGCCGGGCATCAAAACAAAGGAGGTCGACAAATTCACCAAGAATTACCCACCATGGTTTCTATGGCCGACCTAACGTTGTACACTGGTAGGAGGTTAGAGATTCACTAGTCTCTATTATTGAAAATCCCCATCTCTTCTCTAAATAATAGGAAATCAAATTAATTCGATTGAATGTTGATTTTACATTGCAACAGTGGAGAAACGTTATTTTGAATCGAGAGACAGCATCTTGTAATAATAGCAATACAGTAGGTACCTATACCTAGGCAGTAAGTTGGGAAAAAGAAATGTAAACACTAAAATACTCAGCTACCACTGAATCTTTCTTCTTTTCAAAGTCTTTCTTCTTTTATACCTGTTTTTAAATATCATCTGTCATACCCAACTAACATTCACAATATTTTTTTATTAGAAGTTAATCTTTTCCCATAGTTTGCTTATCGTTCCAACCAACGTATTTATTTTTCGAAAGAACTACTTATACCTATAATTTAACAAAAATCTTGATAAATAACCATTTGACGACAACTTACCACTTACAAAACTTGAAAAAAATATCTCGAAGTATTAATATTTTAGAAAGAATATTCTTACATACCTTTATGAGTTCTGAATCAGTAGTACCTACCTACTTACGGCTGAATTCATATAGGTAGGTATGTAAGAATATATTGTAATGTAGGTACATTAATGGTTTTAGACGCAAAAATTAGTTCACAAATGAATATAAAATTACCTTGCCTTTAGGTATGTAACTAAATAATGGCAGTGATAGCTCATAGTAGGTATCTCGAAAATATTGTAATGTTTATTTAAATAACTTTAATGCACGTTATAAATAAGTAAAAAATACTTACATATGGCGGACTTAACACCGCCGAAAGTTACTCTACTGCCACCGGAACTAGCGATATCACGTTGACAAAGTAAGTGGTGCGTAGATATGTATATATATGCTAAAAAAATACGACAAATACAATAAAATATACTTAAAATATAGGTATGATGAACAACAACCAATTTAATTTCCTACCTTTGGGAGCCTGCCGCTCTTGTTTCTACAGTCTGTTCAATCAGTTTGGCATCGGTTGCGTTCTTGGAAAAGGGCCCGTGTTCTATATAAAAAGTAAATTAAATGAAGAAACTGCGCAATATCTCGTATCAACATAGTCGAGTGGTTTCTAGTGGAAAAAAATACTACCTACCTAGGAATAGCAAAATTGTAAAAAAAACGCGGCCCTCGTTCTGGTTAACAGAAATTTATTTTGGGAACAATTTTTTTTTAAATTTATAAATTCTTATACCTACTAGAAACTGTAAAATGATGTTTCTTACTACCTACCTATATTAAGTAGATAAATTAAAATTATAGAATTTTTGTAGTAAGAAACCAGATGTAGTATCGAAACAAGTAGGTACCTACCTAAGTTACCTAGTATCTATTATAATCGCAATCAGTATCTATAAAATTTATGTGTAGATATGATTTATTAATGCAATTTTAAAAGATAATATTCGGTTTATATATCTCCTACTAAGCTATGAGTAGGTATTACAGACTCTAGTTACGTTTCTTAGATCTGAAATCTAGGTAGGTATAGTCTCTATAGATATCTTAGAAATCCTAGATTGCATACCAACCAATAACCTATAAAAATGTATTTGTTTTAATGATAAAGTACTGATTTCACTGAATTATTTCTATCTGAGTATATATCTCTACTTAGATAGAAGTCTGGATGTAGATCTAAGTTTATTTATTCTAAAATTAAATTATTTAAATTTCTTAATTACCATAACTTAAAACACAATAACAAAAAGTGTTAAGTACAAAACTATATAAAATAGTATATACTCTATTAGTATGTGCAAATATTATAAAATATCTCAACGCCGATCGGGGCCCTACGAGAACTACGAATAGAGGGGCGAGTGGGCGTGCCGTGCCCATCCATTAGCTAGCTCAGTAGTCGACCGCTTTTGTACCACCTTCAATTTATGCGTCCTTGGTAGTTTGGTGTCATTGTTACCTGTACTTACTTGATCTATGTTGTTTTACTACGCTGTGTTTTGTTTTGTTTCGTGTGTGTGTACAACCAGAAATCGTGTTTTATTGTATTAGGTATACATAGACAATTATATAAACAATTTATTTAAGATTTGTTAAATTTATATTTATCAAAAAATATTTACTCACTTAACTTAGTATCTTACTATGTACTTGCTTAGGGTCAGATAATGAAAATATTAGATAAGTAAATAGGTAAGTAATAATATCTAATGAAACGATACTTAGGTACTCTCACGAGTAGCAGCTGATTATATTACTACGATTCGTGTGAAATACGAGTAATATAATAGAACTATAAACATGGTGTGGATAGACAATGTTATTAGTATTTTACTACAAGAAATGTGTAAAAAATAGAAATAGAGCATAGAGTACTAATGTGAATATTTCAGTACTAAGTGTGTGATACTATGAAATTATATAATAAAATCTTGAATACAGGTAGGATATAGATATACCCTAAACTGAATAATGCAAAATAAACTAATCTATAATAATGAATATATTACGTAATATGTACAGTGTTTATGAATATTTAAGATGTGACAAATGGAACGAAATATTGAAAATTGTCTAGAATACGCCAAATAATGGAGAAAATCTAAGGTACGATGATGAATATAACGTGTAATACAGTATTCTACAAAAACAACTGTCAGTTTGTAAACGTGTAGGTATCGGAAGGAGATATCCAGGTAAAGAGTTCTTGTTTGTTTTCAAATTTCTTCAGTATATCTTTATCTACAGCGATTTATTGGTTGGAGTGTCATGGCGATTTTTTTCATTTGCAATCACGTTTAATCGCATTGAAAATATTTTACATTAGATTTGTAAATAAAATCTAGCTGTTGTTCTAATTGATTTATTGTAATTGTTCCTGTATGAAATTGTACCAAAAATGTTGCCTTAACAAGTTATAGATATGTTCATAAATACTAAATTAGTCCACTATCTGTTGGGCTACATGGACTAATATAAATACTTGCTGTTTTAAAATAAAAAAAAATATCAAACATGTACGAAACCTAAATGATTGATCAATCAATCATATTGAGAGATCGTAATGGATTCTGTTGTTTAAATATTAGTACTTATCTACGTAATACGACTATTTACTCAATGAATCTGCGTTCCCCACTGGTATATTTATCTAAAGATAAGAGTATAATATCATCAATCAGTTATACAACACCTTTTCTAGTTGATAATGAAACCTTATCGTAGTTATTAATTAATCTTGCTTATCTGAATACGAGAATTGGTTTAATTAAAATATTATCTATATTGTGTCAGATTCAATTTACCTATACCTGATGACAATATTTTTTTTAGTAGCGTTGTACATTTACTGTAGTACTGTTTGAGCATAGACCGTGAATGTAGAACTAACAGTTCTTTGTTTACTGATCATTTCAATTAATGATTACATAACAGAAGACTCAACTTCTGAACGACTGCATTCCTGTACGTTGAGACATCTAAATATATGGAATGTAGATAGAAGAAATCAAACAAGACCTGCATACGTATATTTAGTACTCGAAACTTCATTTTATGAACGAAACGTGCCAACGTTCGTGTACATGAATTTATTAACCAGTCAAGGTGACGAGATCGATGAATTCGCGACTGCGCCGCGCACGTGTAACCACGTGGCTGTCAACAGATGGCGGTGCATGTCATTGCGCATGCGTCATTTTATTGAACGCGCACACATACACAACTCCACGGTGATCGCACACAAGCGTACCGTGACATAAATCATATGTTTGCCGTTCTTACCATACGGCTTCAAATTACCTCGAGGCGCGTAATGACGCAAGTGTCTTGGAACGTTGTATTTTCATACGTAAGTATTGAGACACAAAGTTGAATTTAGGTTATCCCATTGAAGTAGAATTACAGAAGTGGTTGTGTGAACTAAATGGCTCTCTGTGAACAGCCGCGGACGTCAATTATCGTCTACTTTATCTGGTCTCAGTCCGGAGATTCGCGTCGTTTAGTATCTATTTGAATCTAAGTGGATGATATCTGGCGTTTACCTTAATTAGAAAAAGTCAACAGATTATAAGCAGGTTATAAACATATTCGAAGATTAAAATACACACGTTATCTCTAGCTATAATCAAGACATAGGTACATATTTATTATTAGACATATTTACTCAATTTTAATTATTATCTAAAGTTTATCCAAATTGTTATTGTAGTCTTGATATGAGATTTTATGTAATATTAAAAGATTAAAATTACAAGATACTCATTTTAACTCAATTTCTCTTTCCTTAAGTGCTAGAAGTTGACTTTAAATGATAAGATAAATAGTTTATTCATTAAAATAAGAGCAACTACATTGTATATAATTGTAATATTACTATTATGTACAGATATAAATAGTAGTAGCCAGTGCAAACAGTCTATAAAATACGTAACTCTTCAACAGTAGGTCTAAAATAAATTATCCATTATAGCGACCAAACGTACTACAATCCTATGTAGATCACTATACAACTACCTGTCAGGACCTATAAATAATTTATTTTATAACCTAGGTACTAGAAAACAAAAGAATATAAACTGAGTAATAAACGTCACAGTAAAAACTAAAGACAAACATTTTACGGACCATAACACATCAATAACTATCAGCAATGAGACATTATTTGCCGTAGAAACAGGCATTCAAATGAAATGTAGTAATCATGTACACTTACCCAACATAACTGATAGATCAAATGAAGAGAATGAATTCATAGCAAATTTACTAGTAACTTACCATGAAAATTTCTAGTAGATTCCACTTGGAGATCAACCGTATATATTAAGATATCTTTGAATTATGTACACAATAATGGAGCTAGAAGCTTCCATTGTTAACTATCAGCTCCTCTCCAACCCTTTATTGATATATAAGTTTATTAATATGTAAGTCGAAATACAATGTACAATACATATTAAGTTACGTACGTATACATAAGTTTCTTTAAATGAGGCTTCAATGGACAATAAATTAATCGATACTTAGACAACTGATGTTGAATATTCAGTGTTAGAACTACAAATCATAATCAATTATATAAATAACAAGAAAGTGGAGGACAACGAATCTTCAAGAATCACCAGCTTAAAACACATTTTCAAAATTACTACAACACTAAATATAAATATCAAAGCCATCCAATATCAATCCATCTGATTAAAATAATAAAAACAACAATTTTTAAGATATAAATAGTATAACTATTACACAGAAAAGGTAACAGTAAATTGGAGGAAATATAATGACAATTGTTAAGTAAGTGTGATGCAGATGAAGTTGCGCGGCGCTAGTATACATAGAAAACTATCTGTACCTGCAAATAAAATAAATGAGTTAAGTATCTTTAATTTATTTAAAGTATTTTATTACCGTATGTATCTCAAAAGCATTACCACAAATATTAGTTTTATCGACAAATTGGGCTAACGTAACCCAGTACACTAACTGGCGCTAACTTACTTTTGATTGACGAAGTATCTTCCTCCTTATAATTATGTTGAGAAAGTTGTCTAATAGAAAATTTTTAAAACTTGTAAGTTAATTAATTGCTTGTATTTATATGTAGCAGGAAACTCAGTACATAAATTTGTAAAAGCGATCTAATTGAAATAAAAGCGATGAGTTGTTAAACTACATCTAGAATATGGCAAATTTGAAGTCAAATGTTATATTAATGTAACATAACTTTCAATTAAAAGCAATTGAAGTTGCCATTGCCTTATTTAGATTCATACTGAACACAGAAAAACAATTCTTCGATAATGACAGGATATTATTTTCCTACCCTACACTCTGAAAAAAATCATCTATTCGATGAGATTTTGACTGAATCCCGATTTAGATTCCATTGTGTTCTATGTCACCCGTAAAAATTTCCATCTACTATAAAAAGAGCTTTTTACTTTCTTCTGAGAATTTAATGGTTTCATAGAAAGATAAAATCAGATCAGATCAGGTAAAAATATTAAGAATATGAAAGAATCACTACATCTTTTATTGGCACGTTCGTCTAAGGTATTATAAATTGGTTCGAAGAAAGGTACTGATATATGATTAATTCCAAGAGAATAAACTCTTATGATGAATATCAAAGACCTCAAGAATATATATTCTTCTATACAAATTAGATAAATTCGATACCCATATTCGGTATACATAGGAGGCACATTTTGTAGTTTTTCCTTATGTTAAAGACCTATAAAATGAAATATTTAAGTATTTTTATTTAATTATTTTCAAACGTGCAAATTCTTAATATTCGGTCTTATTACCACAAACACTTCATGTATCTAAAATTACAAACCTGACATGATAAAGATAAGTTATGTGTGTTTTATTTTAAATGTGTTTTATTTGTCACGGATAATATTAATAAATACTTAAACTCTTTTAAATTTTCATATATAGGTACAAGTATATCCTTGTATAGGTATTTTGTTAAAATCATATTATAAACATAGTAGAAGAGTTTTGATGGCAAATATTTATATGATACAATAGGTCTACAGAATACATGACGTAAGCACAACAAACTTTCTTGAAGTAGTAAGTACTTGTTAACAAAGCGCTGCTACCAAGTTCCCGTCTGCAAAGTTTGGAGTGGCCGCAATTTATGTTATTTACTGCTGTTTGAAATTCTGTGTACGGAAATTCTATGACTGCACTTTTATTACACTTTTGCAGTTTTAACATTTGGCACAAATGTCGATTTGCAACGTTAGTCATTCTTAGCATTATATTTAGACTTATACTATATCTACTTTATACATTTCTTGATATTACATAGGAATTCGATTGCTTTTTTCAATAAACCATATACAAACCTATGATACTATCTAATGACTTCGTCTAATATTTTTAAGTTTCAACCGACTAATCGTGAAAAGGTAAGAAACAGGCAATTCATCAGTAAAGTATGTAATGTTCATACCAACATTTATAAAACGTAATATTAATTACGCTGTGTATACATTAGCAAACCGTTGCATCGTTTAAATTCAAACAAAAAAAAAGTATAATAAAATATAGAAGGTTCCCGAAATAAAAATTTGGTGATAAGTGCATTATGCATTTATTGTTCCCAGGGCCTAGGAATGTAAGCCTAGACCCAAAAGTACTTGCTATGTTTTAAATACAAAAGTTATAGATACAAAGTTATCGACTTAAAATATAGCGTCAAAAACAATAATAAAATCATGTCATTAATGTTAAAAGAAAGAAAAATATTAGACTCCCATTTAAACTTTCTCCAACATAAATAAATTACTATAAATAGTTATTGAAGTGGTTAATAAATTACTTTGAAATACAAATGTGAAATCTCAGGTAAAATCTCAACTTAATTTAATCATTGTGAAAGAAACATATATAAAGTCGTATTATAAAGATATATAAATAGATTCAGATATAAAGTCCGCCAAAACTTATGAATCAGCCTTAAAGGTGTGAATAGGTGACCAATGTACAAATATTTGAACAGCGCCTTATTTTGCTTTATTGATAAGCATCAGGAAAAGATCGAGCTTATATCATTCAGGCATTGGGTATTCCAGGTAACTAGCCCAATATTTTGCCGCTCTCGTTTGTTCCACTAGAAAGGCACGTCTTTATAATTTACCTAGTACCATTTAATTCGCCTACTATACGAATACGAACTCGACGATACTACGAATCGCTAAATAATGCTTTCATTTCGTTATCAAATAGCCTCAGAAATTGTTTTTTAATATTATTCATGAAATAAAAATTTTATGAATAATATTAAAAAACAATTTCTACATAAACATTTATTTATATAGTGAAACAATTTTTTAAGAATAATTGTCAGTTACCATAACTGTTAAATTAATAGATATCGGTTGAAGGACCAACGAATAGAATATGAAACAAAATAGAACAAAAAGAATTGAGTACGTCCAAGACGAGCGTCACATTTTTTTATACTCTCATTCATTTATCGTATTTTAGTTATCAATCAAAGTCTATTTCCAAAATAAGTTTCTGCTGTGCATTTAGCAATAACTTGCAACACAAATTATCGCTTCTTCTTTATTAAATTATGATTCTTCGAATTGTGTTCCGGACTACAGGTATAATATGTTTTCTTGGTTCTGTCAAACACATCCTTGTTTCAAATTCTATCATATAGCATTACTCTGTGCAGCACTGTTGACACTTATTGGAAGAAGACCTTCTTCAAATTCTACTTACTTCTAAGTATAGTAGTGACTTACTATGAATTAGTAACAACAAAGTATTACAAATTAATAACAATTTCCTTAATAAGTAACATATTACAAATTAACTGACTTTCTTCGTACGATTATTTCTTATTCCTTGTTGTTTTACTTTGCCATCTTACTAATATTGTTAACGCGAAAGTTTATGAGTATTTTTTTTAATTGGGTTGTTTGGGCTATTGTCAGATGTTTGTAGCACCTGTAGCACTGCGGTCTGCGACCTACATAGATCTATTGTGCTTGCCCTTTTTCAGAGTTACCTACCTACCTACCTAGACCCGCCAGTGACAATTGTATTGTAGTACCTTTAAAGCCACGTAAGTACAAATAGTGTAGTAAGTGGGTTTACTAATTACCAAGAGGCATTGAATTTTTAATTATGTTCTTGAGAAACCAAATTAACTACTTACTCAACCACGAAGACAAAAGAAAAAAAATCTAATTAGTCTGGCGACAAATGCTCAATCGGAACTGGTGACAAATACCAGAGCAACATAACACAGGAAGAGTTTGTTTGTCGCCCAAACTGCAGAGAACGAATATCGCTCGGAGAATGTTTAATGACCTTTTTCCTTTTTTATCACGGCTGCAAAATGAAAGTTCTATTTTTGAATTTGATTTTATTTTTATTTATACGATATTTTATCAATGAAATGAAATATCATTAGTGGCAAAAAATATTGGATACTTACTTAGTAAAATGTGTATTTTTATATTATAAATAAAGTAAATATTTATTGTTGGTTTCAATAAATAATAAGTATTATATGTTTACTGTGCTTCTTTTAATCCCATTAAATTGTTACAGGCTAACATAAGGGGATTCACTCCGGGTGGGCGTTATACTGCGAGTATCACTCTCAATGGGAGGCGTTAATTTATTGTTGTATTTGCCTTTACTTATATTATAATAAATTTTATTTTATAAGTTAATTGACTTTTATTGCTTATATTCAATATTTCGATGTTAATGAAATCAAGTTGTTGTACACGTTTTGTATTTAAGAAATGAATTATTGTTTGTTCATGTATATATATATGTTTTTTTTTACTTAAACTAAGTTTTTATCTAAGATGCAACATATGGTACCATACCTACTTAGGTAGTAAAATTACTACGGCATTCCCTCGTTTGTTTATCTTTGTTAGATTAGTACTTATACCGGATTATAGCGGATAAAACTTAATACAGCAAACTTTTTTATTTAATTTAACATATGTGCGTATATATCTACTATTAACATTTACTACAAAAAAAGCCTTGTTGGTTATTTGTTATCTTTTTTACTTTGACTCCGAAACTTCAATAAGCCTTTGAAAGTCCACTAATCCCTGCTAGGCTTCGATTGACAATATTATCAAAAGTTTTGGAGCCAGAGCAAACAACAGCCAAAAACTTCTAAACATCTGCCGTTTCTCAGGAACGTGCCAAGTTCCCCTAATCGCCTACGAAAGCACAAAGGAACCATGCGGTGTTGGAAAGGAGAAGGCATGTGCAGATACTCGCAAGTGAGAGCAGGACGGATATAAGACCGGAACATTACACAAGCCCGTCTCGGTTGACGGGTCCCGAACAAAATGAATGGCCCAGGAGCCGATTAAAATGCGCCGTAACATTGAAATGAATGAAAATAATAAAAAAACGATAATTGCGTAACATGACGCTAGCCAGGGTTTCAAAGTTGATGATCACAGTAAGTTCGATAAAAAATGCCTCATTTTCATTGTCATTTTTATATGTAGGCAATTGGAACACAAGCTGCTGAAAAGTGGTAACCGTCACCTAAAGGAGGCTAGAGGTAAATATTTTCTGTCACACTATTTCGTATCTTCGTCTTTTACTTTTATTCCACTATTTTCTAAGGACTTTTTCTCTGAATTATTACTTCTCCATACTATATTAATTAATATGATACTATCTACTCGCTCCGGCTTCGCACGGGTGTACATGTTTGTATTATATATATAAACCTTCCTCTTGAATCACTCTACCTATGAAAAAAAACCGCTTCAAAATCAGTTGCGTAGTTTTAAAGATTTAAGCATACATAGGGACAACGACAGGGACAGCGACTTTGTTTTATACTCTGTAATAATGATGATGAAGATATGTACCCACATGTATAAGTATATATATCTAATTATTATTTATATGTGCAATTGTTTGAATAATATCTAATTAACAGCACGTCTACTTATAAATTTTGATAAAAAAAAAATATACCTGATGATGAGAAGATTGTTCAAATTTGAATAACTTTATGTAAATATAATTTGATTCGATTTTCATAATGAACTCCTTGATCTCCTGCTCTATTTTAATTTTTCTTATTACTTTTTTATTCTATATATATAATATATGAATGTGGTCACATATTCTCGGTTTTATTTTCCATATTCTCCTAGAAATATCTCACAAAGCTATCAATTTGTCATTCATAAAATTGGCTAACTCCGTCCTCCATCAATTATCAAGTGACGTGTCAAACAAATAAATCCCATTATAGGTTTAATAATTGAAATGTTTAAGAATTTTCTTTTTATATATATTACTACTCGCCCCGGCTTCGCACGGGTATACATGTATTATATATAAACCTTCCTCTTGAATCACTCTATTAAATAAAAACCGCTTCAAAATCCGTTGCGTAGTTTTAAAGATTTAAGCATACATAGGGACAGACAGCGACAACGACTTTATTTTATACTATGTAATAATAATAATGATTATGAAAATTTGTAATGCCGAAATTCGTCCATAGACTCTTAAATTGAAATAGGTACTACCGACTAGAAAACTAAGCAATATTCAGTGAGAAAGACAGATCGAAAGCGTTCCGTTGCCAATTAAATCTTCACAGTAGTAGGTAGTTAGGTCCCAAATGAATGAGATTGTCATGAAAGTCACTGGGATTAGCTTTACTATCACAATTACATATAGTTTCTATATATGCATACACAGTTTGAAGAGTGTAATATATGGCAGTTAAACGGGAGTAACAAATTGTGGATTATTCACTTTTATTATGCCGAAGTGTCTAGAAATTTAATTTACCTGTATAATAAAAAATATAAATTTGTGTTTTATTGCTTACCTATTCCAAAAGTTGCGTAGTGGTGTAGGCCACGGTTCATTAACGTGAAAGTGTATCTAACAAACAAACAAACGCTTTCACTGTTCACATTTATAATTTATATATACAAATTGCTGTTACGAGCGTCTTCGTCTGCGTGGAATTTAACTTATATTTAAAATAAATAAAATTTCTAAAATAAGACTAGCCTACGTACTCTTTATGACATTAGCTATCAGTAAGTGAATGTCTCGTCAAAATCGGTCCAGCCGTTTCAAAGATAAGCAAGAATAAACAACAATATATTTATTTGATATACTGTACGATATACTTTCATATACTATATGTGCACTTAGTGAAAAGCGATTAATTTTAAATTACAAACAGACACTCAATTTTTTTTTAAAGATATTTTCTTTTACACACACGACACATTTAAAGATTACAAGATATTCAATTATCGACATCGGGATGAACCCTTAATAAATATCACGATAGTAAGTGCACTTACTTACTATTTACGTATAAATTGCGGTAAATATCAGGCGTGTAGCTGTCGCCCTAATCCGCTATCTGCGCCGCTGAATATTTATAGCGACATTGACAGCAGGGACCTATTAGCATGTCTATCTATCATCGCCAGTGTACACAGGAAGAGACGATGTTTACAGCGGCGCGGCTCCGTACTAGTTCTGTTAAATCATGCAGTCTTGGTGTTTACGTTACTGGATTTACATACCGGGAGCGTTGTCACGACCTAAGCGGGTCTGTGAACAGTAGGGAACAATGTTTGATTGATATATAAATCGTAACAATTTTCATTGATATTCTTTTAAGTAATTGGCATTAGCGGTATGTTTTCTTTTTTGGATGATTATCAAACAAAAAGAATTTATTTACCATCTACCTGCTGCTCTTCAGTTTAACCCGTGATCTTGCCGGTTTAAACACTGCCGAAATATCGGCAACTCAATAAAAATAAAACGTGGTAAGAACCAGTGATTTTTTTTACTAAGTATGAAATAAGATTAAATATTTTTTTTATTGCAATGGTAAATATACTTGATGGTAGTCCAGACAGACTATTCGACATGCAAAATGGAACGGTACAACCGCCTGCGCTAACGGGCTTCGCTGGCAGGGTATTATTGGAGAATTATAGGATGAGCACGAGGTCAGGCCCATCGTGATAAATGATGATGTTTAATATGATGTTTGTGATCCTAGAGGGACCATCATCTAACAATCCCTTTCTCCCCGGCGGTAACCGTTACAAAATTAACAGCACGACGGACATTACGTTAACATGTGACACCAGTAATGTTACTCATGCTTTGCCATCGCCAAGAATTTAGATGTTATGCGTCTTATCCTGTAATTTCTCTGCCTATATGCCTGATCTTACATTCAAAACACAGCTTACAAAGCAAGCTGCTTGGCGGCTGAAATAACTGGTATTGTCAGTGAGGCAATCTTACTATCAACGAAAAAATAAATTTGGAATATTTTTATTTCTTCGCATGCTGATAGTTGACTAAACTAGAGAAGTTTGGGTATCTTCGATGATGATGATGGCCCAACTCCATGGTTTCCAAATGAATGGATGATTTTTAACGTCATCATTGATAAAAATGTAACTATTCCAGTTATGCTCGTATCAAACGAGAGAACTGGGACATCTTCAATGACGAAGTCCATCTCCATGGTCTCTAAATCAATGGATGACTTTTATTACCTAAAGCTAAACATAGATTCATTCAGAATGAGGAAAAATATTCGACAGAGGACTTTTACGTTACACAGCTTTTAGATGAAGCAATCTAAAAGCACGGCTCCTTTATATCTCTTCGTTTAATATTAAGGCTTTTCATAGGATTTGGGTCAAATGTGCTTAAAACAAAATTTCTAGGGCATTTCACAGAGCTAGAGTGTCTAGAATTTAATATCTTGTGATAGATCAGTTTGGGGTGTTATTGATGACTATGTTACATCATTGTGAGGTAAACCAGGATAACTTTATTACAACATAGTTCTTTTCTCCATTCATGTTTTTATTTTCAACATTTTTGCATAGACAAACAAAATATGCTCAGATTATCCTGAACGAAGATGAATATGCAAGAAGAAGATTTTAGTAATAATATAATAATAGAATTCGTTATTACATTTGTTAGGTAGGTATGTAAATTCGAAGTACATTTAATTTTTTAAATAAGTAAAGAATATGTTATGAAGAATTTCTTTTAGATTACTAGCTGTATCCACGATATCACATGCGTGAATTTTGTAGCCTATATGTTACTCTGATGTCATCTGCTTCTTCCTTATCCCATTTATTTGGGGTCGGCGTAATATGTTTTTCGCTTCAATTCATCCCTGTTCGCAGTCATCTCGTTATTTACTTCCTTTCTTACCATATCATCTTTCACACAATCCATCCATCTCTTTTTCGACCTTCCTCTACCCTTATAACCATCCACATTCCTTAAAATATATTACTCTGATGTATAAGCTACATATAGATTATTGTAAAGTTTAATTAAAATCCATTCAGTAGTTTTTGCTTGAAAAAGTAACAAACGCCCATCCATCCATCCATTTTTTAAACTTCACATTTCTAATATTAGTAAGATAAATATCACATTGTGAAGTCTTGGTCAAGTGTTCGATGACACTTTTATCTTTAATAACAATACGCTATTACATATATATACCTAGTACTTTAGCAACTAGATGGGTATTCAATATTAAAATCCAATCTTTGTGTGACTGTATGGATATCGCTGCGCGTACTAATGGTGCTCTGATCGGGTCGACGCCCGTGCGACAGGGACGGAAATATGAAAACACATGTGTGGATACAGGACGCAGATATCAGAGGCGCTAGTTAATACGGTCGTAAAGTAAAACTCGGTTTGCGCTTTTTGTTTGGATTTCTGTTCGTAAAACTATCTACACACGACCTTAAAATCAGAGACAATATCTGAGTAGGCATGGTAAAATCAGTCCGCAGGCACACTAGTGTAAAATCGGCCCCGATATCGCTACACACAAGGCGATAATTGCCCTTAACCCTTTAGCTACACACGAGACGATCTAAAAAGCGAACTAGGTCGCTCCTGTCCAATGCTCCAATATTACCGCGGATTTTGGTGTCGTGTGTAGGCCGTTTAAGAAACTTCAATTTAGATTTTTATAGTATTTCTGTTGATACATTTTAATAGAAGATGACCCTGTCGTCTACTTACTATTTACCTGCTACTACTTAACGAATTTATTGGGAAGTTTAAAATTAGATTAGATTAGAAACTAGCTGTACCCGCGACTTCGTCCGCGTAAAATAGTGACCTTGAGCAAATAATAAAAAATATATATTAATAATCTAACACAATAAAAAAGTTTCATGGTTCTAGCTTCAAAAATGAAATTTCCATACATAATTCCATACAATTCAATCAACAGCCAAAAACTAAGTTTCAAACTACTATCTTTAAAATGAAGATACTTCCATACATACCATACATACATTACATCTCCCCTTTCAACCCCTTATAACCCTTTTTCTTGTTTTTTTTAATGCTACTTATATTAGTGTCATCATGTACCAATGATAAGATGTCGCTATACTGTAACCATTTATGGCTGAGTCCTGTGGCGGTAGGTACTGATATTTTCTCAACAGCCTAAAAAATGGGTTTCAAGTTTCTAGCTTTAAAAAATGACAATACATGCATACAACATTTTAACTCCCCTTTTGACCCTTACAACCCATTTTCGTTAATTATATTTAATCAATACGCAAAAAAATAAGATTGAAGCTTAAACTTTTAAAAAATTCCTCTTTCAGTCTCTTATAACCCTTTTTAGCATTAAAAAGTAACCTATGTCCTATCTCAAGATCTAGACTTTAAATTTCATTTAAATCAGTTCAGAAGTTTTGGCTTTTAAGAGACAGACAGAGTCACTTTCACTTTCATAATATTAGTAAGGTATTTATTAAATAAACTGACCCAAAAAAGCGTAAGAAAAAAGCTTCATCGTTCTAGCTTCAAATATGACGAATTTCCATAAAAACTTTTATCTGCTATTTTATTTTACCCCTTGAATGGTGACAATGTGATATTTACAAATTTAAATGTCATATTTATTTATATTTAATAAACAGTTTAAACATTTCTTTAAATTCTTTTGAAAATTGGTGGTCCAGTTGGCCAATAACATAATAAAATTTTGTTAAATCAAAATAATAGATGTGATATTCTAAATTGCAAACTATCCCTCTACTTGCGCGAACCATATCTCTGACTCTACTGGCCAGAATGGAGAAACGCGTATTCCGAACCTGAATAGCTCGGATGCAACGGTAGATGTTGTTTCTTCCAAGGAAATGTTATTCATATGTATTGACAACATTTTTAATATTATATGTTGTTTTATTCTTCAAAAATATTAATAATATGTTCTTACGCTCTTGTCTCTTGGACAAAGGTCATCAGTTATAGGCTGTACCAGGATTATATATATGTATTTAAAAAATAAAATTGCAGGGCAAACGTTTATACGTTTAAATTTATAAGAAGACAACGGATTGACAATAATCAGTTTAGCGCGCAACTTCGCATGCGCGCTGCTTATACAAATGACATATATGTTTATTTATGACATATGAGCGTTTATATATCTCATATCTAGTACAATACTGGTGTAATTCAGAAATTAAAAATTTTTGAAAATAGACTTAATAACACAATTATAAAGTAGACTTTCCAAAATATCTAATTTTTTAGTTAAGCCATTATTATAATAAGTGTGTATTCAACCGCATAAAGATAACCTTGCATTACCATTTTCAACCCCTTACAACCCTTTTTTCGCATTAAAAAGTAGCCTATGTCCTTCCTCGGCGTCTAGACTATATGGGTACCAAATTTCATTTAAATCAGTTCAGAAGTTTTGGCGTGAAAGCGAGACAGACAGACAGACAGACAGACAGACAGACAGAGTTACTTTCGCATTTATAATATTAGTAAGGATTATGTAAGCAAGAATGGTCACTTTGTGTGGTTCATAAAAATTATTCAAAATGTTTACCTATGTAATATAAGTGATAAGATTCTTATCTCTTATTTACAATTATTGATTGTACTATTGAGTTTTGAGTACTCTAAATATACCTACCTATGTATATCAGGTTCATTTTAGCTGCGAATTCAATTCGCTGAAACTGGTTTATACTTTTCAGCCGGTTTTTAAAATAATTTTACCATTAAACTATTACTCAACACAAATTAAACTAAACACTAATCAACATTCAAAAAGGTTAGGAATCCGTATGAAAAATTTAACGCAACGTGTAAAAAAATACATATTTTTTTGTTAAATACCCGTGAAAAGCCCGGGCGGGTCGCTAGAATATAAGTATATAATATTTCAGTTCTTAAATAAATAATTTACAAGTTGTAGACGTAAATATGGATCTAGCTGTCAGGTTGACCCCCACGTGGTTTCCCCTGGAACAATCGGGCTAACTGACCATAGCATAAAATCTATGCTCATCTTACCATCCTCTGTGTCCCGCCAGTGTAAACCATTAGCACAGGCGGGTCCATTCCATTATCATTAATAAAAAAAATGTAGCTACATAAAATAATAATATGTATATTTATTTATAGATAGGTAATCCTATATGTTTTGGTTCTAACAATAATTTCATGAATTAGATTTATAAAATAAATAAAACTACACGTAATTAAAAAACTCATTGTTACAGAATTGTTCATAAATAAAGCTGTAGTTGTAAATATCAGCCACTTTCGAAACTCATTTAAAACTTCATAGGGGTAAGCGGCAAGCGTCTAATTAGCGACCTACCCCAAGTTGAAACGGGGCGGATCTGATTGTATCGCTAGTGGCTTATGCAGCAAAATATTACGCGGCTATACGTCATTTACACGGGCTACCGTTAGTTGGTTAGCTTACTGTTTACCGTCTATACCACTATTATAGCTACCCTTACATTTAAACTACTCTATACCTTCGGAACAAAATTACCTAATGTACCTATTAGGTTTCGTAAATTGTGATAAAAATGGCATTATAAATATAGAATTTTAGAAATTTTTGTACACATATTTCTAGATGGTAACTGTAGAATGTAGTAGAAGATGTTATAAACTAAACCGTTAATTATTACATACAATATTATTCCAAATTCAAGAGAAAGCTATTCAGTATGCTCAACAAATCTATACATATAAATAAAATTGGAGTTTTTTTTTCGAGTTTTTTTTTTCGGACTACTCTAATGCTGTTGGCCGTAGCTGGCCTTTACAGCTTCACCGGACGTTATGGGGCGAGTGCAGATTGCACTCCAAACCCGCGGAAGGACTTATGGAGCAACAAATCTATACATATAAATAAAATTGGAGTGTCTGTTTGTAATATTGAAATAACCGATTTTTACTACATGCATATGAATATATGTAAATACGGTACATAGACCAAAATAACATTTTTTTAAATTTATGTCTGTCTGTCTGTTTGTTCCGGTTAATCTCTGAAATGGCTAGACCGATTTTGACGGAACTTTTATTGACAGGTAGCTAATGTAATAAGGAGTAACTTAGACTACTTTTATTTTAGAAAATTAAAGTTAAATTCTACGTGGACGAAGTCGCGGGGAACAGCTAGTAATAAATATGAATAAACACATTTTTAGTATGATTACTTGTCGTACAATTATTCATTACTGCTATTTATAACTGTATGCCGAAGTATTTACCATCAATTTTTTTAAATTTGTTTCTTGGTGGCGGTTCAATTTCATGAGTATCTTTCCTTTTTTCGATTTGGCGTACTTTAGCCCTTACGAATAAACCTGCATGTGTTTTCTAAAATAAAAACACAAATAAGCTAATGCTCTCCGAAAATACTCATTAAAAAAATAAGCTTCGGGAAGCTTGGTTGTCGAGCCACCAATTATTATCTGTGGTATTGAATTTTGATTATAGACTGAGGTTAATTTTAAACTTTCGTGTTTAATATACATTATTTAATTATTAACCGGGTCTTAACACGAATAATTTTGTGGCAAATAAGGGTATTTACTTATCTTGACGTTTCTCACGTTACCTCAGTCAGCTCATGACCACGGCTAGTGCAACCTAGTCGAAACCTTTATTTGCCATAACATTATTCGTGTTAAGACTCGGTAAATAATTTAAATAATATAGATTGAGGTATAGTAATTTCCATACACGCAGTCATTCAAGTCATTCAACAACTTATAATTATAATATAACCAGAGTTTTAGAAATTTCATCACCCGTTGTCAGATTCCAAGTTATCATTGGATGGGTGAGTCCAATTAGGGGCGCACACCCCTGCTACCACCTGCAACTGCCTGCCACCGCCCTGACATATACAGAGACAATTAATTTGAGAAATGTCAGTTTAGCACTCGAAAAGTCATTTAAACTTTCTTATAACAAAATTAAACGGAAATGGATACGTAGTATTTTGAAAAAAAAAACATGTAACTTGATATATCTACCAGTCGATTTTTCTTAAAACTAATTTCGATAATGATTATATGTTTTCACGATTATATTGTATTAAATTTGAGAATAGAATAGAACATTCTTTATGTAAACAAACTTCTTTTATCAATTTACCGCTCATTCGGAAAGCACTCTCTGCACAAGGAGTACGAGAAAGAAACCTGCGTGTTATTTAAACTTAAAAATGTAAAACAACGATAATGTTGTTTTACATTTTTAAGTTTAAATATCTAATACTAATTAGCACTAATTCATATGAGTCAAAATATTAATACACAATCAACTGGTTTGATTCGATCTGCGTAGAGCCGATCGTCCGAGATATTTTTAGGAAAGGCCTTTGTTCAACAGTAGACGTCTTCCGGGATGAAATGATGATGATGATGAATCAACTGGTTAAGTAACTAAATAAGAGTCGTAGTGATTATAATATACACTCACAACGTATTAATTCCATATTTCATGTTCAAGGAAAGAAGTAACTGAGATTATTATCAATTTATTTATTTCTTTTATGTAGTCTTGAAGACTTTAAATAAACATTAGGTACATTAATTGGATTGATATTGAGATTACAGTGTAGAGTAGACTTGTAGATGAATTCTTGCCAGTTCGCATCCAGGTAAATTAAACGGTGGGATTAAAAGTGGGGAAAACATTAGTGTCTCTAATCTGTCATAACTCCGCTCCTATCGCTGATATAACGCTTGAAACTGGAATAAAGCTTACAAAACAAACTGCTAAGCACCCGCCCCATAACTCGTATCAAATAGAGAGGATTATGTTTGTTTCTGAGCCGATCAATTTAAAATAAGCTGTATTGGTTTAGAATGCATTCGATCCCAACTAGAAAAGTCATAAAACAACATCATTCAGTTTACTTATTGTATTAACCTGCACAGTCTCTTGGTATAAGTTGGCTTTCTTTTATAAGTACAAATTTTCTAAATTTCAAATGAATTGAATGTTATATAAGTATATTATTTTCTGGCATATTTGTATTTTTTTCATTGAACCAATATTCATGAATTTTGCCGTAGAGACATATTCCGTACACTCATTCTTATTTTTTTTATTCTTCTTTTTTTAACAAAATGTACAAATATGCCAGAAATATTATTAAACACATAATTATACACTTATCCTCCTACTTTTGTCTTTTATACACAAAATATTTAATTTATAGCACAGAAAACCTATTCATATTGAAGTTGGTTAAAAAGAAAGTAAGAATTATAAGAAATTTTCACTTAGCTGGCTTACTAATTGAGACATTGCATAAAAAGCATGCTCATTAGCATAATTGTTAGTTTACAAGTAGACGCAATGAACGCGTCGTTAAAATATAATGGCAGAATAGCAGCGAACGGTGGCTACCAAATTATCTACGCCACTTGAGCGCATACAATTTATTATTGTTTGAACAGCCGATTCATATTTTCGCTGTGATTGTTCTCTCTATTTATAAAAGAAAGGGAGGTAATAGAAATGGAATTGATCTTTATTCAAATAAATTCAATACAACATTTGAATAGTCATTTTTTAAATTCTACCACTTATTCGGAACGCTGACTCGTCACAAGAAACTTGTGTGTTGTTCTTTTGAATAAATGTTATATTAAATAAATATATATCTATATAGTAACAAGGACCTAGTCGTAAGAGGCATGCGATAATGAACATAGAAACCGCTACGTCTCATTCTTAATGCAATCAGATATTGTCAGCACAATGAATTAAAAGTTTTTCTACATTAAAAATATTTAGTATTATTTACATAGTCTACAATTTTATAATATGCATTTATACAAAAGAAGTTTTTTATACGACATCTGAATCTTTTTCAGTCATTTACAGGGTTCCGAATGGTTAAACTCAACGATACGCAGAGTCAGTACTTACGAGTAGTTTATTTCTTTTCTGCTTTCATCCCACATTTCGACGCCACAAACTTTTTTAACGACACGATAAAGTCGTAAATAAACTTTGTTTCCACTAGTCACATAATATAAGAGCACATGGAAGAAAATAAGAAGGAGTGAAATGTCGCAGTTGCCGGATTTATGAGAGGGACATCATCGTCTGTCTCTACGGCAAAATTCATAAATATTGGTTCAGTGGTTTAGGTTGAAAAGGTAACATTAACAAATATAGTTTCGCATTTATAACACTAGCCATTATACTCGTGATTTTGAATGAGAAACCTACCGTTTTCTTATGTTTACTTTCTCAATCCATCCAATGTAGTCGAAAGAGATTGTTAAGACCGCCTTTTGTATAAGTTTATATAAAGAGTTTTTTTTTTATAACACATGGGACAAACGAGCATGCGGCTCACCTGATGGTAAGTGATTACCGCCGCCCATGAGCACCCGCAACACCAGGGGAATTGCAAGTACGTTGTCGGCCTTTTAAAAAGGAATAAGCTCTTTTCTTGAAGGTTTCAATATCGTATCGGTCCAGACATACCATTGCTGGAAGGTGATTCCACAATGTGGTTGTGCAAGGCAAAAAGTTTCTAGAAAACCGCACTGTGGAAGACTACCATTCATCCAGATGATCAGGATGGTATTTCAGTTTCTGGCGGGTGGTACGGTGGTGAAACTCAGCACCTGGTATTAATCCGAACAATTCCTCAGAACACTCCCCGTGATATATGCGGTAGAAAATAAAGAGTATAAATAAATAAAAGACACCTCGATGACGACATCGACGATGGTATGATGACTTCTGTTACTGTCTTCACACAAACTTTTAGATCGTCTGGTCGATAAGTCGTGAGAAGGTAAAAAACAGCATCACAGAATTACGCAATTATAATACCTCTCAGATCGATCCCCCGTCTAATTCAAACGGGTATCAATATTTCGACAGCCTGACCGACGCGGCGACGGCGACGGTTCGAGCCCCCAGCGGTGCCCTCAGACTAAAGTCGTATCCGACAGGCAGGACTCGGCCGTCAGCCGCTACATAAATCCTTCGCGGGTTAGGAATGTCTTTTAGGTGTGTAAAGGCAAACTCCCTGACCGGAATTCACCATTACAACTTTAGGATAGTTTGAAAATAAAATTTTTGCCAGTATATATATCAGAATTAGGTAAATAGTAAAAATAAAAATGTGTAATTAATTGCGCATATAAAGTAATATTTCTTACCACTAATCAATTTCCTAAAGTATATCATACACATCACAAAGCAATGTGATCGTGTACGATTAAAAATTGAAATAGAAATATATTTATTAATCTAAGTAATAATAAAAATGCTTTTTTTATTAATCATTTATTTATATTGAATAGAGTGCAGGTTATATTGGATACAATGTAGGTAATTACGTACCTATATTACAATTACTTTTACAACTAGTAATACTTTAAGCATTAGGTAATTATACCATTTAATATCACATAGATAGAAATAAAATTATAAAATTCTTAATAATTAAAGAGATCCCTTATTTAAGTCTATTAGATAAATACAGGTTAAATAGTGTACACATATGTAAATAGCATTAAAATCTAATGATTACAACTATTATTTAAGATATAACACATACGAGTTATTTATACTAAGGATATAAGTTTTTTATACTAAAGAGTAAAATATACAAGACTATCAGGCCTACTGTTTTGTATAGATACAGTGTTGGCCATATAGGTAATAGATGAAAGACAATTGAATACAACTGAATTGTGACTTAAGATTGAGATGTCTGGTGGGATAAGAATGGACTAGACAATGACTGAACCATCATACATTAAACTAGCACCAGTGTCGAAGTTGAAGAGTAATCGTTTATCTTAATATAAGCGTGCAAGGGCAGGATTGAAGAGAACATTTTAAAACATATGTTTAAGTGGGAATGTAGATTATAAGGGTAGACCAAGGGTAAAAAAGAGATGGAAGGACTATGTGAAAGATAATACAACAAGAGAGGCAGTGAATAATGAGATAAATGGAATAGACAGAGATGAATGGAAGCGAAAAATACCATACCTATACGTTAAACCTAGTTAGTTTTTAAATAGTCAATGAATTGCTGACTATTATATATATATCAGACTTATTACTTATATAATACTTACTAGCTACTCGCCCCGGCTTCGCACGGGTGTACATGTATTATACATATAACTTCCTACCTTCCTCCAGAATCACTATATCTATTTAAAAATACCGCTTCAAAATCCGTTGCATAGTTTTAAAGATAACATGCATAGGTACAGACAGAGACAGCTACATTATTTTTTACTATGTAATAATAATAATGATATACAAGATAATTAAGACACACAATACACAAATGATAAAATCAAAGTATTATCGACGTATCTGAATTCGTACCAAATCAGCAAACTATATCGTTTAGATATTATCACACATATATTAACTCATCGATGCTGCAATGTTTTATTATTCACAACAGCAAGCTGTAACTACTTGCCACTTATTAAATATCAATGTCTCTTATAAACTTTCTTATTAAACAAGTATCTCGATCCTCAGGATCAAGACAACTGTTATGCTATTCATCCATAGGGCCCGTATCTTCCTCTTCCCCGATTTGAAGGATTGCCTTCTGGATAATTCTCTTCAGTCGCTTTCGGGACTCGTCAGAGCGAAGTATACGGAGTTCTGATGCTACAAAATCTCCAAATATCTAAGAAAGAGAAGAATATTTAATATTGCTATGTACTTGAATAATGTTGCATAAATAATAACGTCGTTGTTAATTTTAAAGTATCCATGAAACATGACAATTACTTCACTTATAGATTTCATTTAATATTTTAGTTACGCTCTTTAAATAATAGTTTAGCGTTGCAAATATTACGGAATTATACCGCAGCACAACATTAAAAAATATATAATCATCGCCTAAGAATATTTTTTTTTATAATTTATTATTATATTTAGTTTTTGAGAATTATTACAGCTATGTATTAACAAAAATTACAAAAAGGACATTATTGACATTGTCAATATAAATCATATGACTTACCTGACATTCATCTGCATTGATTCCAGGTCGGAGTCTGGGTACGGGCTCCTCTGGCCACATCAGAGGGTGTGCACTGGGCGGGAGCGGCGGAGGTATCGATGCCGGCACCCTGGACTGCTTGCCAACTGCCCGGATCGTCAACGTCGGGGTAGTGGACTCAGCCTTTTTTAGGGCCCGAGCTGCGATACCAAATTCTTCTTCTTCATTCGCTTGAAACTCCGCCAGCTGGATGAACAAAATCTGCTATTAAAATTATTTCTTATGTAATAGCCATTACCCGCAATTTCGTCTGCACAAAATATTAATCTCTCTCTTAATTAATTTTCTTTCAAATTCTTTTTAAAAACAAACAATTTGCCAATATCCGTCTTCTTAATATAATCTCTTTTCTTATTCAATTTCTTTTGAATCCGTCCATCCATTTAGTCGTATAAAACTAACAATAATTAGGCATAGGCCGTTTATAATATGGACCAACGTCATAGCGACTAGCTAAAATATAAAATAATATTATTCACAATTTAAGTTTTTGATACTGGAATGAAGGTCGTACAATACAAACATAAGTATTAAGTAAATATCAAAAACACTTTTATTCATAGAATAATAGAAACTGATTGTTTCGAGGGTTTTCTCATTCCTACTACAAGTCAAACAATGCACTATTTAGCTCTGCACTGCTCAAAAATGTACTACTTAATGTTTATATGGTGTTAAGAGTAATAAATTAGTTGTAATGAATTACACAATTATTCTACTGTAAGTAGATCTACAGATTCGGTACAATAAATAACATCTTAATATATTGTAGTCATTCGTAACAACAAAACGGTATATTTATAAAAACAAACAACAATTACGGATGCAAGATAACTAAAATTAATAGTCTCATGTGACTGACACATGACTAGACCTATTAAAATAATAATATTTCTTCATTCCTCTCATAAAATAACAAAAGAACAAATATAAAAACAGAGTAGATATGTTAGGTACTGTATTTATTACAAAAGGCAGACGCTATAAGTAATTTCTTACAGACAACCTAGTAGAAAGTATCGTATATGTAAAACCAAATTCTGTATATAATACCAAATTATCTGATCCGACAGTGGTGAACGAATCAGTTTGTGTGTCTTCTTCAAACTTCATAATAAAGGAACTCAAAACCGCGCCCCCGGATGTTTCCGGAATTTCGATTTCACATTCCGATGGTATTTCCTCGTCGGTCGATTCAAAATTCTCCGCTGCTTTTCTGGCCGCCCTGCGTTTTCGTTCATATACTTTCCACTTCTTCCGTTGATTTCTCTTTTGAGCTGGTGTCATCTCGTTTATGGTCAGTCTTTTCTTTTCCGCTCTTTGTTTTAAATATTTCTGTCTTTCTTTTATTCTTTGTAATTCGTATCTGTGTGGGTCGCTCTTTATCAGAGCATATCTTTTCCGTTCTGCCAATCGTTTTTTAAGTAGTCTCTCTTCAACGCTTTGTTTTGATTTTCGATACATTATTAAAATCTAAAAGAAAAAAATCTGTATGTACTAAAATTAATAATGTAAAGTAAGAGAAGCAATTACGATACCTTTATAAGAGTACTAATTTAAGTACGAGTAATTTCTAAAAGAGTGCATGTAGGTAGGTACTAGTTTAAAGAGCGCTTTAAAATTATTTATCTTTGGTTTCGGACGTGTTTTATTTAGATAGTATATTGGCGACGAGGATGGAATGAAACTCGTATCAATATTTAAACAGAATTGTGGAAGATCTTGGGAAGTGGCAAGAGCTCCACATTATAAATGAATGAATTATTAAAATATTATAATTTTTTATTATCCCGGCTATATGGTAGCTAATACAGATGTCAATTCAAAATAGCAGTGAATAACTATGACCGTTGAACACGAGTTTATCACGGATATAAAATATTCAAGTCTGTTTGATTCCGGTTCCTCAATATTCAATTGACACTACTGTATTCTGTTAACCTGATAAATACTCAATTTTAACCGATTTCAAAAAAGAGGCAATTCTATCTAATAGCTACCTACGTATGTTTACATATATCTAAATTAGTATTTTTGTCACTATTGGACCAATTTTTTATGCTTCAAAAAATCACTTTTTCCAAGAATCCAATTTAATCAATACAGCCATTTTTGCGTCATACTACGTCATACAAATATTCAAATAGAAAAGTTGTTGTTTGTGTTAATGCCTAAATTATTAATGTCGGCCGGGTCCAAAGCACAACTAATAGTCATTTTCGTATCTATTACCATAATGTCTTAATTTGAATATAGATAAATGACAGGGGAATGTTGTTTCAACAACTTTGTATATTTAATAAAACGAAATTTAATAGTTTTCAAACAATGTTTTAAATAGAATTCACATTTTGTCT
Source organism: Achroia grisella (assembly GCF_030625045.1). Classification (NCBI taxonomy): domain Eukaryota; kingdom Metazoa; phylum Arthropoda; class Insecta; order Lepidoptera; family Pyralidae; genus Achroia; species Achroia grisella. The sequence goes on along the minus strand of NW_026712864.1, from coordinate 350,072 downwards.
TGTGACATCGCTACATTAAAATACATTTGTATAGTTTTTATTCGTCAATAGCGTTATTTTCAGAAGTAGTAATAGTTTGATATTTTGTCTGTCATTTGAATACAGTTTTTTATAGAATCTACAAATAAACAATTAAATGTTATTCATAAAACGCGAATAGCGTATTAAATGTGTGAATTTAAATGTCATTATTATCATATTGCTCATATGTCACCATAATAATATAAATAATTATTCATAAGCACGGTGATTTTATAAATAGAGTTATATAATTTTACTCAACAAGTTTCCGCTAGGCCGGATAGAAATGATGAGAATCGTTTATTACAAACAAGAGGATCGACTACTGTAAGCTACACAGCTGCGGCCGGCACCCGCAGCGCCGGGCCACAGACAAATAACGCGCAATACATACGAACAGTGCTGTTTACCAAGGTCATTAATCTCGATATATTTAGTCCACATACAGCAATAAATACTTCTAAAATACATCACTATAATACAACAAAACTTTAAAATAACATACCTGTTTTAAATTTCGTCCAATTTTGCAAAATATCTCGATGTAAAACACGACATTCCACTCGCCTGGCGCGCTCGTTACTAACATTCGCTGGCTGACACTTTAAAATACAGATAGCAAAAGAAATTTCTCTGGCTCACCTGGCTTAATTTTATTTACATTTCTGTAGTGAAAAGTTTGTTTTCTTTTATAAGTATAATTTATTAATATTAAATTAAAATAATGGGTAGAAAAATATTTAACCGCATTTTGCTTTGATATCTAATAATAAAAAAGTTATTGAATTAAAATAATATACACGTACCGCTAAATTTACTCCACCAACTTGTTCGAAAGGATCGCTAGAGGGCGGTGGTATAAGGAAGGAGAGAGCATCGAAGTACTCCCAGCCACTCCCCCCCTGCAAACTCCCTTCTCCCGTAAATGACGTCGATTGCCGCCTTTTTATTTTCCTTAATTCGTTGTTCAATTGCGTTCGCAAATTGTGTATTTTTCTTGAAATTTCTTCGACGGTCGTACCAAACATATTAGCCAAATACTGATGCTTAGCGTTCCTTGCATTCCGATCTCTATTTAACATGTTTTTACAATCCCAGAGTTCTTGACACTCCTTCTCCAATGTTTCTATAAGTTTCAACGTATTTTCCGTAGTCCACAACATTTTACTTCCATTACTATCTTTTCTACCCTCATTATCTGACTCTTCCTCTTTTATTTTTGGCCAATACATTTCGCAGGAGTTTGAATTATTCGAATTGCTATCCATTTTGTTGAAAAATGACGTTAGAGTATTGAAAGCGCTCTAGCGAGACTGCGGGCAGGGGCCGAGAGCAGCGAAACCGGTGTCTGGCGGAGCGGCAACAGTGTAGCGTGGCACAATATGCTGCGCGGGGCGCGGTGTTGCCACGCCGATGTGATAGCGCGTGCACGGCGTTGCAATGCGCTAACTTCAAGGCGCTAAAAAGACTAAACGGGTGAACCATATAATCACATTAACTCTCATTAGCAAGGAGGTTTGCATCGTAACAAAGAATCCTTTGTGTATTGTTTACAATGCTATACTATACCGTAAGACTGGCAACGCCTCTATTTATCAGTAAAATAACAATTTATCTTAAGAAATATTATAAAAGAAGCTCTTAAAAGTCATTTCATCATCTGTAATTGACAAAAACAAAACAAATTCCTACTAAAAACCGCACTATCACATTGATATCATATTATATTTTTATGGATCTGTACCAACTACCAACACACTGTAATAAAATCTCTTTGATCTTAGAATATTCTTTGTTTTCCATTTATTGATCCGCATTGATATGTAGGTATCAATACGGATCAATAAATGAAATATACGTAGGTAGGTATACCTATATATAATAAATAGAATGAATAGTATATTACAAAAAAATACAATTCAAAAACGTAGTTGATGTTAACAAATATAATAATATCATATTGGAATACCAACTATAAGCTTACCTAATTAAAAATACAAAATCAGAAGCTTCATAATATGAATCAGAAAATATTGAGATTACGTTTTGTTCTTGTAATGGAAAAGAAAAAGTAATTAGGTACCAAATAAAACTCAAAATTAAATTCGCATAACGTGAGCTCAGATTAATTTTAAATCTGCACATACAAGGGAGGGATTTATTTCTAAAGTTGTCATTTATTTTGATTAAATACAAAATGTGTAGGTATTATCAGATTTATTATTTTTAACTAGTTAACTATTTTATTTTTAATTATTATTTACAACTATATGAGCCCGCCATTTCGAGTTTGACTTATATTCTTTGTTAAATTTGACGCATTTATTTATCATCTACCGGCTACTCTTCAGTTTACCAATCACCATAGAGGTTATAAGTCTGCCAAAAAATCTGGAACTCACAAAACGTGATGCTGAACTCTGATCTGAGATTTTCTTAAATATTCGGCCAAAAAATTCATCCAGCCGTTTTATATGAAATCTTTAATACAGAAACAGATAATTTCGTCCTGTCATAAATTTACGATTTCACGTAAAGATGTTTCTAATTTTTTTTTATAATTAAAAATATTATTTAATACTGATTCTAATATTCATAGTAGAGAAAAATGGGCAAGCACCTTTATCCCCGTGATGACGCTCATGCGTTGCCACATGAGCGTCATCACGGGTGTCAAATGATAACGTATTGTCCGTAGTGCTGTTCATGTAGTTACCGTTTACCTTCAGGTCGGTGGTAAACTTGTTTGCTATTCCAATTGTATTATAAAAATTATGTAAACTGAAACTATTATTTGACACTGACGCATTAAATCAATAAGTCCCCGTATTGATATAATGTGTCAGTGTCAAATAATAAAGTTTTTTTGGATTAGATTAAAAAAAAATGTAAAATGTTACCATTACTTCTTAAAGATGGTCAAGTCACCACGAAGCCTCTAGCAAATTGTTTCAACGATTGGGTTTCGAGTTTTGTGTTTAAACTTATAATGACTAATTTCGTTCTTGGTGTAGACTGTGTACAAATGAAATAAAGTTTTAAAGAACATTTTTTTTATATTATGTATTTCTTTGTTGATTATTCAGACGGTTGTGAGTGCTCATCGCCCGTACCTTTTACTACTACATGCTATTCCGTTACTTACTACTTTACTAATCCGACTACTTGATATATTTTTTTACGACAACAACAGTATGTTTATACTTACGAGTGAGCAATTAAATGACAAATAAATACACGCCCTTTGTGAGACCGCTGCTGTTTACGACGTATCTGTTAGGGCTGACACTCTTCATATGATTACTATTTCATATTTTTAATATTTCGTATGCAGAAAAAACTTGTGACAGCATTCACGGAAATGAAAGGCTTATTTACAGAAGCAAAGATTTGAGATATTAAAACATATACTACCTCTATTGCCCCACTTAAATGTCCAGACAGGCGGTGGCGTGGTAGGACGGATAATTGGGCTTCCTAAAATATGGTTGGTTACCCGTTATCCTCGTGAACGGCTGCTTGTAAGGACTACTTACCATCCGGTACCCGTCAACTTGTTGACCATTCGAATAAAAGAAAATAGTATTATACTGAATTGCGTTGACAACCCTACAGACAGGTTTCACTTTGACGTATATTATCGAAATGAGACCTCACGCACGCGCGATGACGGCGCTTTGATCATCAACTGGCATTCCATACTTTATAATGTGCGCCCCTCGCAATAAATCTAGTGTTGATGTTACAGGAACTGTAAACGTGACCGTCACGTTCTCGCCTGTGATCTCAGATGATGCAACTGGAATGCTTTCTCACGAATGACCATAAAATATGGGAATATCATGGCAAATTGACCATGGAATTCGTTTGATTAAAATTAATTTTACTTTTTATTTTTACTGTTATTATCGCGATAAATTTATGGTAGATATATATACATTGTTTATGAATGATTATAGAATTTTGCAACTGGCAGGGCACCAGTGGAGATTGATATGAAGAGCGTGAGGTCAGGTCAGGCCCATCGTGACAAAATCTAGTTTCATTCCTAGTGATGGAATAATTAGTTTACATTACTAATAATGCGTTCCCTCCCTATAGTACTAAGTACTAACATTATAAAGCTACAAGAGGTGTTTGGTTGAATGCGATAATTTCCAGAAGTAGTGAGCTTCAATTGGAAAAAAAATGATTAGTATTGGATAGACCATTTTTTTAGTAAATCATGATAAAATATAATAAAAAGGCCATGTGTTGCAGTTTTACTTATATATACCTACATATATAGGTAAATAAAATAAAAATAATAGGAATACGCAGATTTTTATAAGGTACGCTTGAAAAGAAGATGAAGTATTGTCAAAATGTACAATAAAGAATTGTAAATTCAAATACAAATTTAGAATAAAAAAATATATTTCTGATTAGCCGGTACATTATACAACATTTGGAAAATCACGCTATGATGAAAAAGAGCGGAGTATCAAGGAAGGTAATGAGAGCGATCAGCTAGTATCTTAAGTACTTACATAATGGTATTACTGACAAATCAGAAATTATATCATTATCATTGCATAGTATAAAATAAATTTGCTGTCGCTGTCTGTCCGTCCCTATGTATGTTTAAATCTTTAAAACTACGCAACTGATTTTGAAGCAGTTTTTTTAATAGATAGAGTGATTCAAGAGGAAGGTTCATATGTATAATATATGTACACCCGTGCGAAGCCGGGGTGGATAGCTAGTAATTGATAAAAACAAAGTCAATAAACTTAAGTCAATTTTTATATAGTAGGGGCTATACTGTGCAGGAAGCACCTATTTAAATATTATCTATGTTTTGTATTATCTATTATTTGATATAGAAAAACATTGTATATTGTCATTAACATTCTTTTGTTATCTAATTTTACTTTTGATTCGTACAATCATACTATTCATTCTTAAAAATCGTCTTTCCATAATTATATTTAGCAGCTTAATACAAATACAGTCCTACGCTCACACTAAATATATATATATATATATATATTACTATATATTTATCTCTATATTACTTAATAACTTCGTAGGTACTTCATACCGAGTTAGACTTTCTAAATAGTAATCGGCGTGGGTACTTTACTCTGATCGATTCAATAGCAAAGCTTTCTATAATAGTTTTAATCGGCGGCAGGATACGGGCATGACACTTCAATCTTCCCGAATGGCAACGCATAAATATCACGGGACTCACATAATCACGTGATGCTATTCATGTTTATTGCTTGATTACATTCGAATGATATATTTAAAGACAACAAATAATTTTACATACTTTGGAATTTTTTATTTTTTTCTTCAAAATACCCATGTTCTTTATGAAAGTAAGTCATCACTTGAGACATTAAAATTAAAAAATAAACTAAAATTATGCAATCGATTCAATCGATGATCGAACGATGGAATCATTCAATAAACATGAAAAAGATTTAGTATTTTTGAAACATTCATATCAAAATAATTTCTACTAATACTAGATTCATCATTCATCAATACAGATAACTAAGATATGTATAACCTTCTTGTAATTTGAATCCTTATTATAATTATCCTTTTTGACTAATGAAGGAATTATCTAGATATGTAGGTATAAGTGTAATAATATTTATGTGGGTATGTGTGTTATTTTAATGGGTGATAATGGAATAGCACACCTGCCTGCGCTAACTGTAGATAGTACATAGGTATGTAGTACCCAAGCAGTCGGAGCACTAGTGCAGAATGATAAAATGCATACAGCATGAAATCGATCAATTAGCCAATCGAGACAAATTCAGCAGGAAGTAACCACAATGATTTTTGAAGGCGACCACGTGGAGGTCGACCTGACATATACGACAGTACATTGCTAGAAATGTGGTCATTGTGAAAATGGGATCACCGTTTAAGATTTCCCTTCAGATTATTTGTTATCTGTATTTAGGTTATACAGTTGTTTATTATTTCAGGTACTGATCACTAAAAACTCTCAACGGTGATATGAAAAGCCGCAAGCATCGTATATTAATTAAAACGAGCGAACGTGAACCCAGGGCCGCACAAAGGACGGAGGGAGAGTGCAGGATTAATATCTAAATAATGAGGCCGCTCGTCGCCCCGCCCTGTACTGTCAACAAACAAAATACAACAAATATTTCTCTTTGCCTAGCCTTTTCCCATTTTATTTGTGGTCGGTCTAGTCCTTCTCTGCCGTGTACATCTGTTCTGAAGTGTCGTGTTGATTATTTCCGTTTTCTTTAGTCGTTATTGATAAGGGACAGCCAAGTTAGTAGAGGTCTTCCTCGTCTTGAACAAATTTAAAATGACTATTGGAATATCGCAAATATTTTTCTAGTATTTTTTATGCAATGGAATTCATACAGAAGCTAATAATTTATTTGATAGTATGTGGTAACCGTAGCTATTTGCCACGGGCATCACGGCATCATATTAAAATTTATTTTTTGTTTCGAACTACATATATTAATGCTGTTGGCCACAATTGTCCTTTGCAGCTGCACCGAACGATGGATAATATGATTATCGAAATGTCAAGTGTAGTATTCACCGTGACGTCAATAGTTGACATTGAGAATTTAGTTATAAGTAGCTGAACCTGCAATATCACACCCGCAGGTATATCTTTATTATTGTTCTTTTGTAAATCAATTGGAATAAAATAAACAGAAAATTTTTGGTAAAACTTTTCAGAATACATTAATGATTATTGTATCCAAATCACATGCTATTTATGAGATTAGGGAGTACAGAGACAAAGGACGAAAAAAAAAATTAATATTTTTTTGAGTTCTATTACATAGATTTATACTCTTAATCAATATATTTTTATATATTTTATAGCTTATTTCACGATACATGTAATTCCTTTGCCATTTTAGTATATTTGATATTTTATTTGCTAACCGTACAACACTATCTCTCGAGACACACCGAGTGCTGTCGTCGCGACGAGGGCGAAAACCGGAAAAAATGTCGTTTGGCCCTGTGATTTACCTCCACCGGCACCGGCTCCACTATATTCCGGTAATGTGCATTCGATACAAGCTGATATTCACGGTTCAATTGACGATAGGGTTGTAATCGACATTTTACTATCTGATTTATCGATATTACCTTGTTGTGTGTTCATTTTTGTCGATAAGGGTAACGCATGTTACGTCGTTGGGGCATATGTAGGATTTTAGTTTATATTAGGGATGGTTTGATGAACAATGAAGGGTGAAAGTATGATTAAGAGTTCAACTCGGTTATCCTTATGTCCTACTGTGTATGCATAATAGATACCTACATATATTACAGTTATATGTTCATATACATAATACTAAAGATATATATTTTAATGTAAACTGACTGACAGTCTGTGGTGGAAGCGCTGATAAAAAGTAACAACTGTTACCTGTAGATATATATATATAGTAAGATAGTAAAAATAGGTCAAGCCATCTAATCAACTGTAGTAATTATAATGCCAATATATGATAAGATTATGTTACTTATAACGCTAAGAAGTTACGACTCCATATTTAGTGCATAAAAAAAGAACGAGTGAAAATATCGGCTCATTTACCTACTACGAAAAGCAAGTCTAAAAAAAGCTGAAGGAAATTCTATGTCATGTATTAAAAAAAAGATAAAGCTTCTCTGTTTAAAATTCTGCGTAGATATATGAAAAAAATATGATTGGTATAGCTGTTAAAACGTGATAAAGTAACTTGCGTTTGTAATATTGCTTAGAATAACTATATATTACCAGGACTGAGATGAATCTGCGATATACGGCGAGTATACTTAATATTTAGTCTTTATAACAGGACACCTTTTGAAGATAATTGGAAGGCATCTTGCTGTTAAATAAAGTTGTGAAGCTCCTTTTTTTCTAAAATAAAATGTCTACTGCAACTTAAAAGCACGCATTGCCATGAAAAATTATTATCTAATATTTCAGTGACCCTATAGTTTCTCACCGTTTTCTGAGTCTAAGGACAACATTTAAAATGCCATACAAATAAAAACATTCATTCATTTAATAATATTTTCATAAATTCATATTGTCGTATTCCGTATATGCCGTGTCCTAAAATTTCTCCTCGTCTCATTACCTATACTATTCAATATTTGCTTTTTTTTTTAACACCCCGTGTAATACTTCTTAATATCTTGCCTTATCTTTCCAGATAATTCTTTCTAATCTTCTCCAACACATTTCAATTGCTTCCATTTGGTCCCTTTCTTTTATAGTTAATGTCCACATTTCACACGCATACAAAGCTGTATCTACTCCAGATATAGAACTTAATAAATTCTAAAATAAAAAGAATAATGACAAACGGTTTGACATGCTTGATTGCCATCATCATGGTATCTTCATTGCCATCTTTATCCAAATATATAAACAAAAGATCATTTATTCTATTTCGGTATAAATCTTTTTACCACCCCTGCTATAAATGGATTTAAAGGCATTAGTGATAAAGTAAGGATGTGCAATTATTTCCTGAGGTGGCAGAACTTTATGGTCTCTATGAGTACTCTGAGTAACTCTATGTACGGAAGTAACTCTCTCAGAGTTACTTCCGTAGTCATGGTTAGATGGACTATCTAGAAAGAAAAATAGCCATATGCATAGGTCCTGTAAGGTATTAAACTAATTGGTTTTAATATTTTTAACGAAGTACGGTTATAATGATTTGCGTTGGTTCTTCTATTTCGCCGTGCCGCCGCCAAGCAGCAGACCTTCACAAATAAATAATGAATGGTGGTATTATCACGATACATGAAATTATAATTCCATCTGATTCCATCAAAAATCCCTAATGGAATTTGGATAAACGTAATAAAAATAATGTAAAGTAATAAAATAGCCAAAATTAGTAAAAATAAACTAACTCTGCAGAATTTTATTTTGAAAGTTCAATCTAGTTGTTATTTTTTTTTCTGACTTATAAGTTTATCTTATATACAAATTTATAGAGTATGAAGGAATAAGAAGCGGCCTTATTGCTTAAGCAATCTCTTCCAGAGAATCTTTGGGTAGAGGAGAAAAGAACATAAAGTAATTAATACTCTACATCAATATTCATTGGCAATTACACCACATATCTATGTGTCATTTCAAGTAAATCTTTACTAATTGAGAATCTTTATTAACAAGAAAAGATTTCATTTTATTTCAAGAAAATACTGGGATTGACTTATAGAGGAATTCAAACTCAAAGTTTTTTATTCCCATAGAACCTATCGACCTCTTGTGTACGTCGTTTTAACCAGAAACATCCAGTTCGTTAGTTATAGAAGAACTGACTATAAACTCACCTGGTACATATATTTGATGTATTATTTTTCACTCTACGAACGTAAGAATATTTACTAGACTAAATCAATAAAATATATCAGTGAGTAATATAAGGTCTATTATTTTATAGACATAGTAAATATTTCCACCACAATGGAAACTAGTTGATACATACGACTTATTCTGCGTCGCAGCGTAATATCACATAGCCTATAGCTTTCCTCGATAAATAAGCTATGTAATACTAAAATATTTTTTAAATCTAACCAGTAGTTCATGAGTTTAGCTCGTCCAATCAAACAAACTCTTCAGCTTCTTAATATTTGTAGTATATACCAGATTGACAACAGATGGCGTTACTTGTTGCGTCCATACAGTGTTAATGACATCTAACACAGAAGGGTTCTAGATGTTTCCTGTGTAATTAACATAACAAAAATAGGTCTAGTCATTATTCATATCACTGAGCTCATAATAGCGGATTTGCAATTATTTTGACCATGAATTTACTATTAACCACAGTAGTCTGAAAGTGACGACGTGGTGTTCGACATAAATGTTAAGGGGGAATGGAATTATTAAGAATCTGACTAAATTACTAGTAAGATATTCTAGCAGGCCGACCTCCACGCGGTCGCTCTTGAAACCATAGTGGCTAGTACTTGGAGTAACTGACCTAACTTCATTCTCGTCCTATACTATCTTCCACTAAACACTGGCGTCCGATCAGCATACAAGAGAGCACTATTCCATCATAATTTATAAAAAAAATAACACGGACTATTACATTCCAACAGTTCAATATCTCCAATAATCCCTCACCGCATACTTATTGTTAGAGTAGCAATATTTACGAAAGTTCTCGAAAATTCGAAATTCAAATCGCATTCTCTCGACAATCCCGAGTCGCTAACCGGGAACTCGGCCAAGTCCCGGAGCAAAAAACACGAACAATCTCAGAATATATTTTAATAGCCGAGCGGTGACGGCTCAAAGGCGGATATTTATCGCACGCCCTCTCTCATTGCTTCACCAACATTCACGCTAAAACAACCTATATACATCTACAATTCACAAAAAGTTACCTTATTGCCTTCATTCTTACAGTGGGTTTTTAATTAACACGGTTAACGATTACGACGTTCGAAATTCAAACACGCGAGACTAGTAATCATTCGATGTTGGATTCCAGTTTGTCTTATCGGTTTTGTTCCATCTATCGATTATGGACCTAATAAATGCAGTGTTAGAGTTAAAAGTTTCGTTGTATTCGAGTAGTGGAATAATATTCATGTTTCGTCTGGAAGTCCGATAATGAATTGGTGTCCGTGGAAAACAAGTCCGGGGCAATTCGCGTTGACTCCATATAGGATAGGTCGTAATAGCTCTAGTGATGTAAACTAACAAGCCGAGTTATCGGCTGAATTAAATAGTGCAAATCATAACTTGCAACAAAATTCACTTTCACTTTGTAGCCTTTAATACCAGTTCTTAACTATGGTAAAGTAAGTTATAAAGGAAAGTACTTGTATGTTCAACTACTTAAATTAGTAAATTAAAAAACTTTATCGTATCAAACATTAGCCAAGCAACTAGTAGGTACCTATATCGACAATTCTATAAACAATAATTCTTACTATAGTAACACAAACTACCGTTCTAACTTCTCACAAGTTGAAAAATAATTGTAATATTATAATTATAAAATCTATGTACATCTGGAGCAATTAAATTTAGAATAATGAAAATATGCTAATCTTCCCCTAATTACACTACACAGTCTCACAAAAATATTGAATTTTTACTGTATTCTCCTTCTGAAGAAGTGAAGATGAATACTCAGCATGGATATAAACCATCTTTGGTATGCTCCTCAGATACGCTACATATTTCGTGTAATTTTAGATTAATTGTACGTATTCAAATTTGTTAAAAAATATCTAACTTCCTTAATGTGATAGGTATTTTCAAAATACATCATCATTTTTTAAACAATATGAAATAAAATACTGTGCACAGGTGATTTATATTACAGACAAGAAATATTGAAACATAACAAATGAATTCTAGAAATTATAAGAACACACATTACCTACGAAATATATTACGGGAAAATTTGCGTTAGGAAAAGTTTCGTTTCGTTCGTTAGGAAAAGTTATTATAACCGATTGTAATAAAGCATCGATATCGATATTTTGCACATCAATTGCTGTATATGCACTGTAAATTAATTCAGTAGGCACGTAATAGCCTTACTGCTCCACTCAGGTCAGTACAAATATAGACATGGAATAAATTAACGTACTTGTTACTCAAGTTTACAAGACGAGACATCGATATCGAACAAGATTTCATTAGTTAAGCACTACGTACAAGTAGCTCTAAATATTCTGCTGTTACCAACTAAGCGAGTGGTATGAAAATAAATGAGGGGAATAAAATTATGGTTACATACGGTTTTTAAGGTATAATGTATCATTATCTTTATGTCTACGATATTAAGAGTAATCTATACATAATTACATAGACAATATACCAGAAAAAAATATTGGGAGACTTTAAGAGGAGGGGAAGTAAAACCAAATCAATCATTATTTGAATTTTTGTCTGTTTATACAGATAAAAAGGCTAAAATACATAGACAGTTGTTCTGGAATTAAGAGAATTAATATAAAATATTAAAGAGCTTTCAAAAGTCTGAATTTTCTCCCTCTTCCAGTCCACTATCTCTAACTAACTGTCCGATGTTAGTTAGAAATATAGAATAACGCACAAATGTTTTTTGGTGTTCGTTTAAATACACTTGTAAACCACTAGATTACGGGTGCTCAAGAGGCGAGAAATCACTTGTCATCAGGATTCAAATGTCGAGCGAAATGTGGATATCCTTATTTAGCTCGGCATATTTTGAATCCAAAACATCGTTTTCTACTCGCCTGATGACAAGTGATTATCGTCGCCCATGAGCACCCGTAATACCAGGGGAATTGCAAGTGCGATGTCGACCTTTTAAGAAGGAATAAACGCTTCTTTTGAAAATTTCAATATCGTATCGGTTCTGCAATAACACTACTGGGAGGTGATTCCACAATATGGTTGTGCGTAGCAAAAAGAAGGACGTCAAGTATTGCGTTTACCGTGACGTCTACGGTAGAGAATGAGTCTTATTTCCCCATCCGGGATAACATTAGTGTAAGTATATTATTCTCATTATTATTTATTCTTTAAAAGTACAATACTTGTCGTGAACGTAATGCAATGATTTCGTTGCCTGCATTTAGCTAAGTCGTGAGTCGTAATTCTCAGGAATGATAACATAATGCAGTATGAGGAATTCAAGTTCCAACCTATTCAACAGCTACCAATTTCCATCAAATTTGCCAACAGCTATTTGTCATTCCCAGTGGCGTAGAAATAACGTTCACATTACATAGTCAATGTATGTAAATTGTACGCCTCGGGAACATCTGACACCTCGCTGTGAAAATATTTACACTCTTGACAAGAGCTCATAAATACTTGAGATCGTCTTGAACCCTATATTAGCCTGAGGGGATCAAAAATTGAAATAAATTGCGTAGTAAATTATTGATCGGTCAAATAATGTCGCTATAAAACTCGATCCTGTCACCAAATATTGATATAAAATCGCATAAATTCGTATGTATATCATTACATTTTTAATGAAGATACCTCTTCTCTATTTTACTGAAAATCAAAGCGCACTGACATATTTCAGCAACAGCTGACTGCACAATCTTTCATATTATTGCACAACATTAGTTATTTGTTAGTTGATATTAGTTATTCTTTGTTGTTTTCTATTATTTATACATTGCATTATGCCAAAATATGATGGTGAATTCGGAGATATTCCAGATGATATTAACTAGATTTTATAAGATGCAGACGACATGACGTTAAAAGTAATTTTAAAGATTTCAATACATTTCTTCGCATTGAAAGAGCTATATAAATAAAATACAATTATATGCATCTCTATGTTCATTCAACATATGAAAACGAAACAAATGGTAGTAGCATGACCAAGAGGCTGGTATCCGTGACGATGCTGGATTCGTCATGGAGATGAAGTGGCACGCAAAGTGCTCCCACTGGCTGAATTTGTTATTGGCTGGCAATACTGACTACGGCAATGTGCCAGTCCCATCTACATCACGCCACCAGGGTACAGGACATTGTCGACTATTTACGGACCAGGAATAACTTGACATTAAGAGTGACGTAGCTGGATTTGAGTCACAACGCAAGATTCGAGGCGTTTTATAGGCGAGGTATACTTGCAAGCTACACCAGGTGGTGTATCGGCACTACCGTGATAGATTGCCATGGCAGTGCCTTGACCACAGAGATAATTTATATTATATAAGGTATTTATAGTACGGACTATTAGTGCCATGAAATAAATAAATGTAATAAAATAAAAACAGAATTATGAAAAATCGACTTATTGTTCGAAATGAATTATTAGTTCAAAATCGAATTAGACTATCAGGTATCAAATACAATAACTACGCAATATTACAAAACCGAATTAAATTAGGGGTTTGGACTATTATCAGATGTTAAAACCTGGTGTAGTTTAAAGCATGAAATATGCTAGTGAAATTACAGACAGATAATAATATATACTTTATTTGTAACATACAGTAAATATTAAAAAACATATCTATGTTTACAATAAGGCGGTACGGAGCGGAGGCTTAATAACTTCTCATACACTATGGGTGTTACAATTAATTTAGTGATGTCTGTGGTTATATTTATGTCATGGATTGATGGTACAATTTTCACTAGATTCGGCATCTATTCATTTATGATTCCGGTTAACTACAAGAATTAACCGAGGGATCTGATTGACCTCCAAGCAGTCCATGAAGATCAATCAGACATGGTACTCATTACTCGCAACGGCAACGCAGTTGAGTGAGAGTAGTAATAATGACTACTGCTTAAATATTGTAGTGGATCATACTTGAACTTTCAAACATAAAAATAGGCAACACATATGAACATCATCCATAATTCATGTACAAACCACGGATAAAATAATAAAATGTTTTCCTACACTCCGAAGCCTATCCATAAACAAATCTTTTTCACCCTCAAAAAGCATTAAACAACAAAATAAGAAGCACGCACTCCAATTTTGGAGGTGCGAACATAATTTATTCAGTGGAGGAAAAAGTTGGGGCCAAGTGAAGCCGGCGTGAAATTGAAAGGATGAAAAAATAAATAAAAGTAGGAACCAGTGCCTGACGGCGATGCTCAGGGCGGGAAAAAGGCACGCTGAAAATCTTTTATCCCACAACAACAATGTAATGATATAAAATTGTATTCGTATCTAATGGACAAAAACTTTCTATGTTATTTTAATTAACAATCCCGATAATGTTTTTACTTTATATTTCTGCAATCATAATATTAGAATAGTAGTTTTTACTTTATTGAAGCCATTTGTAACCTATATATGGAAATAAAATTTACTTCAGAGGTGTATCCAAATATTTTTAGATTACTACTAACATGAAATAATGTGGCGAGCGAAAATTTATACAAAATTTTAATATCTGATAGAACCGAATTCGCAATAAAATATATATTAGACATAAACATTATTTGTGTGTTTGTGACACTTTATTGCAAGAATAATTATTAAAAGTATAATAATATATAATTAAATGATAAAATATACGATTATATTCAGAGAACAAAGAAGTTTGTTCTATGATTACACTGATCTGGTAAGGTACACACTGGTAAGGTAGACAACTCTTTTCTACTAATTTTTACTTCAACTACAAATCTAACAAATTGGAGAAATGGAAGTAAAACATAAAAATCAAATAAAGACGATAGTACCAAAAATTTTACACTTCTGAATATTTCTAAAATGAATACATTGTTTGTTTTGATAACACAGATAAACGAATGTAATCTAGAACCAAAAGGATAACGAGTAAAATGGAAACATCCAACAAATAAAGATCCACGATAATCTATTGTTTTATAAGAAACAACGCAAAGAGATACGGGTCAACATTGTTTGGAGAAAATTTTAAAGAAGGGTTGAGGGTTGACCTTCCCAGGGGTGTGATACTTTCGGACCGCGATATAAATTTATGTGTGGCCACAGTACGCAAACATTTTTCATACAAATAGAATTTGGAGATGTAATAAAACTGCTTCGCTGAGAGGCTTGTAAAATTTAATATTACTCTGATGATCAAGGGCAGTGTGTGTTTATTGATAGGTTTATTTCTGAAATATAAAGTATAGGGAATTGTTTAATAGAGAAATAAAAATAAACGGAGCATTGACTACACTCTCCCAGAAAAAGAAATTGTAACTGACAATTTTATTGTTTTCTAAGAGACCGTCTTGGCTTTGTAGGTACTCAGTATCATTCGGCGTAAGTCTGGGTACTTACGCCGAATGATACTGAGTTCGATTCTGGCTGACACAAAATACTTCGTGTAGATATACTTCTCGCTGATTTGATGGTGATAGAAACATTGATAAATAAGCTAAAAATCCCTGAGGTCACAATGCCGTTACATTCAACAATATATATTTATTTATTATATTCACATTTATTTTAGTTAGCATTCCTAATCGTACTTAGTACGAACGTTATTTTGTCCTTCAATTCTTGTTTCATCATGTTTATAATGGACTGACTTTTGAGGAATTATTTGATACTCATGGTGACTGGTCAGTATTTACGATTGCATCGATTACTGTTATTACGTCACAGTTTCATGCTGCCTTTACAGGCTTATTTGCCACTGCAGTAGTACAAAAAAGATCATAAAAATAAAATACTACCTTTTTTACCTTTTTTACCTTTAAGTGTATCTATCATTGAGATATCTTTTTAATGGATGTTTGTGGAATGGTGTTCCCACCTGCGCTATAAGTATACGCTGCCAGGGCAGCAGTGTAGGATAATATGATGAAGATGACGTTCAGTGAATTCAGCATGACTTAATTACAGTATAGAGTTAATCAATTACTATCAACTACTCATCCCTATTGCTAACAACCTATGTTACATAATCAAGCTTCTGAATACCTATAAGAATATGGAACATAAATTTAAATCAGTTAAAATTAAGGTTGCCATCTACGAACAGTACGAACCGGATTTCCTTCACTCGATTATAATTGGACATTAAATTGCGAGATCGAATTTTAAAAATAGAACGCATTGAAGGCTCATCAGTAACCAGCGCGCGCGCAACGTACTGCAAACCTTCGAGAACAATAACAGCTTGTTTGCCGAGCTGTGTCGAAACACGAGGTCGTATGAAGGTGAAGCGAGTGCTAACACGTCTCTCACGAACACGCACACACGCACAACTCATATATTTACCGACCAATTTATGGAGGCCGCTAAGAATTTTACAGTTTACTACTACGACGAACGGTAAAGGAGCCGATAGAGTTCAAACTCATTGGTTATGTATGTGATTTTTACATGCGCATATTAGTAGATGAATACATTTAAACAACGACCAAGCACACACTGGCACGGGCAGGCACGCAGAAGCAAAACATGTTGTCGAAAATTGATGTACCGTCAGCAGATAATTTAATTGGTTTTAACATATTTTTTATATATTATAATTTTTATACCACAAGGATCGAAATAAAGTAGATGAAAGATATTCAGTTCTGTGTAAGTGAGTAATAACAAAGACCTATTTACGATTGAGACATTATAAAAAAATATATTTTAATTGTTAATATTAATCACAAAAAAAGATTCTTTGTCTCCTTAGTGAGAGAATTATTTTAAGAAATAATTGTGTTGAATTATACAGTCGTTTTTAATTTCTATTACCATCAAAATTGTATCTATAATTATAGGTAAATACTTTCTAAATATTGGAAACTAAAAATAACAAATCAAGATAGAATGTCGTTGCTATGCTACCCGGTACCCATTTTCATTAGTTATTTTTTAAATGGAGATATAATACAAAACATAAAATGCAACGAACAGAACAGTGCTCTGACTTGAATAGCTGGAACGTATGGACAGCTAACCCATGGCAGCTGTAGATAGAGAAAGCTAATAACATATTTAATAAAACTAGTGGTCGAATTTCGACCATAATTAATATAAATTATAATTTTGAACATTATAGGCTCTTTTGACAAAAACTTGCTTCACACATTAATATATTTAGATTACTTTTATAACAGCACAAAAACAATTAACCATATTGATATTATTTGACATTGACGTTTTGTTATAAGTCGCGTAATAATAATAGTAGTATGTGTAATGTTTTTTTTATTGATATAATGTATTTTTTATGGATAATTAAACAAAATATTAGCATTCTTTCTCCACCAAATTATAAGTGTCCAAAATATACAAACAAAGGGGTACAAAGTTTTTGCTTTCCGTATTAATATGTAGATCATTACCTGTACAATACGCATTTAGAATTTACTATGAGCTAAATATACAATAATTACTAATAAATTTTGATAACAAAATATATTTAATATTTTGTTATCAAGTCCAAAATTCTTATATAATAAATATCATTTATTAATTTGCTAACGGTATGACAACCACCGCACTCAATAGGGCGTCATTTGCATTGGTAATAGCTGGCGCGCGGCGTATTGGTAAACAGTGATTTACCTCGCCCGACTCCGGTGATCGGAGTACGGAGTTCGAACACGACACGCCGGCCGCGCCTGCCAGCCACACCGACAACACTACCATTATATTGAACATAGCGGTATTTGTGCCATTAATACAAAAGTTTGTCTGTCTATCTGTTTTTTGCAATTTTATCATTTAGAATGTTTTAATGTTTTAATGCCAATGAAAGTTGCTAATATACCTATATTATAAGAAGCTTATTGAGAGTCATATATACATAAACATTTGTAGAGAAATCTTCTATAGGTACGGAGAAATATAAATGTTTATGTTAGGGGTTGTCACCCTTATTACTCCCTTATTAGAGGGGTTAGGGACATGAACTAATCGTATGGTTGTTATAAAGGAAGAACTACAAATACAAGGTAAAATTACTTCAATAAACGCTGGTGCAGATTTCAAATGCTTAAACGGGCCCTTTGATGTGAAAATTAATTAATTAATTATTTAAAGAAAAGATTAGCATTTCTAGATAAGGATTATTTACGAGAACGTCATAAATCTTTTGTCTCAAAAAATAAACTAGGTGATACACATGAAATTTCTTCCACTTAGTACTTTAAACC
Source organism: Achroia grisella (assembly GCF_030625045.1). NCBI lineage: Eukaryota > Metazoa > Arthropoda > Insecta > Lepidoptera > Pyralidae > Achroia > Achroia grisella. The sequence continues at coordinate 331,444 of NW_026712864.1, read as the reverse complement.
TAAGATCTATGATGATATATGATCTAAGATCAACAAATTCTCGACAAGAGAATAAAAAGAGAGTAAAACAGGTAATAAAAACTCAATCCAACGTCTTATGTTCGTCTCAAATAGAAGTCTTGACTTATGTGTTTTAGTGACAATACAAACGCTATTTTGTCATAGTCATGAAAATGATAAGAAAGAAGAAGTAGGAATCATCTACGAACTAAACAGTTTTGTTGTCAGTGTGTATAAAGCACACAGATTCTAGATTCTATGTGCGTAACAATACTATGTAGAGAATCAGTAACCTGAAGTGATAATTGCTCTTCGGTGACTATATTAAAAAAAAGAAAGAATTCCAAGTTACAACCGATCAAGTCATGCAGTGTAACCTACAGTAGTAAAATCTACACCTGAGTGACAGAGTTTCCCTCTCTCTCATCCGCACGGTGAATCCATAGAATGCTAAGAAGTTCGTCTCTCTCTCAAATACTATACAGACTCAAGACTTATTAGGATAGTATACTGTTGCGATATATTAGTAAACTGTTAGTTTGTTGCATAATTCTTCTATTATATCTGTAAGATCTATAACGAGATTCATTGGCAGTTTTGTATTTTTGTCTGTTTTATTCTTATCTTTAGATATATTTAATATAGAAATGTTTTTTGTGACTATTCTTTTTATATTCACTTCTGTCACTGCGCTCTACTATATCAAACTTCTCATTTCTCACATTTATTATTACTGAAACCTCTGAAAGATGTTAATAGACATAAAGTGTCCCTGTTATGTTTCTGACGGCGGCCACTACGTATTGGTTGTCAAATTGTTTGTAAATACTTTGTTAGACATTACCCATATTTGGAGACACTACCTTCGTGGAATTGTTGAAATGGAACTAGCATTTTTGTTTTGTTTTTATTCACAAACAGACGTAAATTCAAATCTTTTCTTTTAATTATTTTAGTACATATTACTTTCTACCTATGACTTCATACGTGGTCATACTGAATGAACTGGATAAAATGTACGTTATTTCATTTTCAAATGGGACGCCTTCGCTATGATTGTTTAATCTGTTAACGGATATAAATGTAATAAAGAAGCTAATAGTTTAGGTTGTTAGAATTAGTATTTACCGAAATAATGCGGTCTATTATAATATACAGTTAGTATCGGATACTTCAGAGCAAGCAGTGTACCAACTTCAAGGTTTCATTTACAAAGTAAAAGAAATATTTAATATCTACCTGAATATCGCTTACGTGGAAAGGTAATCCTTGTGAATTTGGATACAATAGACGTCCTTTTGTATATGACAGTAGAATACAAATTTTAGTACAGACCTTCATAATGTCTCCATTACAGATAAGGAGTCCGTGTGTGGCCTATTTACACACACGTTGATGAATAATGGCCACTTACAATCTTTACAACCATTAAAATCAAACATGCCATCCAAGTCCCTATTACGGTTCTAATAGATGTTAATGTCTATTGCCATCATTTACTACAGATTATTTTTATGTTTAAAGTAGGCTAATAACTCACTGAAACATCACCTTTCAATCCTTATGCGGCAGTCATTAGAGAAGACCTACAGGTAATACGGAGAACCTACGAAAATATATTAATCAGTTGATAAACAACGAATAACTGATTGAATAGTTGAATGTTCTTCAAGTAGTTCATTCCTCAGTAATTTCTTGTTTTATTTCTTTGTTAGCATTCAGCATAGCAAAAGTCTTAATAAATTCATTTGTCGAATCTAGTACATTGATTTAAATCTTTGACAAATTCTCTTGGGGTAGAAAACACCAATATGAAACCTAAATAATTGGATAAATAATATTCATGGAAGTCTTTTTCAGAACTATTCTAATACTGTTGGTCGCAGCTTGCATTTACAGCTTCACCAAACGATAGGAGGCGAATGCAGATGGTACTCCAAATCCACGGATGAACTTATGGAGCGGCTGAAGGCCAACTTCTGCCTGACGGATACAACTTTACTCTGAGGCCACGAACCTCGGCTCAGGCCGATTCGGTTTGTTGGACGGGGGATAGATATTACTGTACTCTGAGTTAGAATACAGATATAAAAATTATGTTTTTTTACAAATATCTATTGCTATAAAGGCATACGTAATAGGTGCGTGCATGTATCGTGCGTCGTGATGGCGGCGCTCTGCGTCTGTCGTGATTTGCGTTGTGATTAATGGAAACGCGACCGGCGATCGTGCACTTCGCTATAGAAAGCTGAATTTCACTTCGTGGCCCATCCACGTGATCTCGTGATTTAAATGACGTCGGTGTCAACTCGTGATGATGGCATGCTCGTGAAATATCGTATCAATCGCATGCTACACGGAGAATCACACGTATTCTACTTTATAACTCTCTTACAAGAATCACTCGAAAAATTATGTTTCTACTTCATATTTGGCCTGAGTACCTAATTATATTTTCTAGTTTCGTATAAAACTCTCTCTAAGAAGTTGATTGGGTATACGAGGCCTGGCTAAAATCGATTAACTCTAAGTTCTAATTTGTGGTAACCCTAGATTAATATTTTGTATGCACCATAGATTAAGAATTGTACTCTTGAGGGCTAGCCAGATAAAGTTATTTATTTCTAATCCCGTCAGCCCTGATTAACTAAAAGACTATTTTGGATTGCACAATGTGAGTAATAGGCATTGTACGCGCAGTTTTAACTGTGTTCATTACGATTATCCACTTAGGTATTTGACTTCTTTCTGCTTCAAACACTCATTTAACTTCTTTCTGTTTTAAATCCTTAACAGTCCATATGTTTGGTTACGGAAATCACTCCTCTCTTCAATTTGGTGCTTCCAAACCCGTGCCAGTTTTAATGTGTCTGTCAAATTCCATTTTTACTGAAGTAGACTTTGTAAATAGTGGTTATTGTGGTTTTCACTTATTTTAGCCACCAAGCAGAGTGTTTTGTAAGTATGTTTCAGTTGTAGGGTGCGGTTTGGTAGTGAAATAACAAAATAAGAGTTATGACATCTCAGTTATCTGCAATGGCAACGCGTGAGTGGTATCATGGGTGTCAAATGATAACGTGATGTGCATAGTGCTGTTCGTGTATATGGACGACGGATACCACTTACCGTCAGACGGGCCGTCCGTCAGCTTGTTGGCCATTCTAATTACAGAAGAAATCTACCCTGAGTTGTTCAATATTACTCTGTGCTGGACGGGCTTCTTATGTTTTTCTACTTAACTTAGTAGCAGTAAAAACATAACAACTCTTTAATGATGTTTTCATGTAAAAATATTAAACATATTGTTTTTCATAATATTTTTATCAAATAAACCTTATCATGTAAAAGTATATATTTGTATGTTTTTTCCATTAATTGTAGATTTTATTGATATATATATAAACAATTTCTTCTTTTTAGGGTTTAATATAAAATCGTAACACCGGTCCTTACAGTTTCTCTGTCTGTTGCTCTGTACTTTCTATGAGTGTCTTACGCTATATCTTACTTAATTCTGAAACAAATATAATAATCTAAAAACAATTTTAAGAACAGAAAAGTTTGGTACCGTCTTACTCTTATCTTATATCTAACCTATAAATTGTATACCCATAACTAATTTTGTTACATATTTGAATAAAAAATATACTTTATTGATAAAATGGAAATTTTTGTTATTCAAATGTCAATTCAAGTAGATTAAGTAGGAGTAAAATTGGTAACGAATATTAATTTATTAATAAATATATTTCTTTTTATTATTTATAATTGGATTAGACCCATGGGTGTTTTAGGTAAATAGTATATAACTTGGTCGTATCATGTTGTTTTATAACATGTCATTAATAAAAATTCGACCAAACTTTTCATGTCGAGACCAATTGTTAAGTATTATGATTACGCCATAAAGTCCAATAGATATTAATGAGCGCGACAAAAACCGACAAAGGTGTTATGAATAAATAAGCAGTTAACAATATAACAAAAAAGTTACCATAAAAACAATATTAATGGTGCGCCAGCGTCGTCTCGCTTCTTCCTGACGTTACTCGATGCTATCTTGTTCTCAGAAGGTTTCCCTTCGTCTTTGTCGGCCACAAGGAAGAAGTAATAAGACTGTCCCTTTCTAACATCAATCGATACCCCTAGACACCCACGACAACCAGTCGTGAACATGGTGTGGAATGACGGGATCGGGGAATCGTGGCTGCTGTAACAATATTTTTTTTTAATTGGTCATATAGGATTAAAAATAATACAATTTTTATCAGAATAAAAATAGTGAAATAATATTAAGTAGGTATTATAATAGCATTCATAATAAAGTGAATGTATTACAAAGAAATAATAATGAGCTATGTTGTGGTCGTTTGTTATAGAAATAGTCAACTCTTAACAAAATATCATTAAAAAAATAAATGACTAAGTACCTATGTGTTAAAATTATATAGGTTTGCTTAACTTAAAAACAAAACATTTGTCTCATAAACGTGACGTACCTATTTAAAAAATATATATTATTAGTATTTTTTAATAGTCAATAGAGATTTATTTTAAATTACACATTAAACAACTTAAAATATATTAAAACTTATACAATAAACAAATCCTGAAAACTACAATTTTAATTCTCATAACCCAACAAAGAAATTGAAAAAATAACACAAATTAATAAATTTATGAGTGATCTAAATAAAAATTAAAACTTAAAAGTATTATACTATACGTAAATATTTTTGAAGTAATCACGAATAATATGTAAAATACAGGATACAAGGCGGACAAAGCAACTGCATTTAATAAAATAAAAATGAACCATCACACGTCCCGTGCAACACCACGGAATTCCTATTGATGGGCTCAATGAAATAAATGCGTGGCGCGCTGCTCGGCCGCTTTGTACTCTCTCCGCCTGAGAGCCAATTTTATTTTTTTTATTATTCGCTCTTAACCCATTTCCCATACACAGGCGAGCACGTTACGCGGTTACCGCGCTGTCAATTTTATATTTGAATTTCGAACGTTCTTGTTATTATTGAAATATTTATAATCTGTCACCATATTTTATTAACATTAGGTATTAATGTATTGTTATTTATCTTTTATAGTTAATATTAATTTGATGAAATGTATTTACAAAACGACTCGACTCTTCAATATTGATATAATATCAATACAACCAATATCTATCATATATTTATCTAATACAAATATTCACAGAATATTTTAGATAAGTATGTAAATCCTCTAGTATGGCATATACTATATAATATAAGGCGTTTACATGTAATAAAATCAAAATGTCAAATGAGGACTACAAATATTAACACTGCATAAAATTAAAGTGTAGAAATATTATTATTTTAAACAAATTTAACAAATAATCATAAGGACTTATATGTATTCCTTCATACTTACTTATACATACATATAGGGCTCAGGGTTCATTAAAGTGAACAACAGCCTTAAATAAAGACGTACATATAGATATAAGATAATAAACAATGTATAGTGTATACATATTATGACCATCGTGTAGAAAAGCAAGACGATAACAAAAGAATGGTAATAAAATATTATCATAAAAATTAAAAAAATATGAAACGTGCCATCCAGCGGTCCTAATGTCAGATCTAATGTAAATTCTGTACATTTATTTTTATTTATTGTATGTTGTTTATTGACCAATGTAAATATTCTTTATATGAACATGTACGGCAAGAATACACAGCAATTATATTTTTCAAAATTAAATGTAATCACAATATATTAATAAATAAAATTACATTAATTGAATACATATAGGTACTGTCTAAAAATTATTATTAAGATAAAAGTACATTTTGGTTTATGTGATCTATAACATTATGAAAAGATGTTTTTCAAAGTAAGATATTATTTTTAATTTAAATTATCTGACAACAATAGGTAGTTCATTATTAATATTTTATTTTTAAATTAATGTCTTATTTAAAAGCTTTAATAAGTCTTGTTTAAGAATAATAAATGTAAGGATAGGCATCGGTTCACAATTTACAATAAACTAGCAACCAGTCCTGACTTCGTATGGATGCATAATAGATCTTTGAATTTCTCAGCTTGTTCTATACTATTATATAAGACGCATACATATAAACCTTCCTCTTGAATCACTTTATCTATTGCTGAAAACTGCACAAAAATCCGGTGCGTTGTAATTTAAAAGATATAAGCGAACAGACAGCGTCTGCTACTTCATTTTATACTATGTAATCATTTAAATCATTTTGTGGACAATTATCTGACTAAGTAATCCACAATAGGTAGCTTATTATACATTTTTATTTTTAAATGAATGCTTTACTTTCTACAAGACTTGATTAAGAGCAACAAACGTGACGATAAAAATTGGTTCACAATTCTTAACTAACCTCTAACTGTCGTACACAGACATGTTAGACCCTGAGATAGAACATAGTTGACATTTTAATGCGAATAAGGGTTGTAAGAAGTTGAAAAGGAATATGATAGATTGTATGGGAGTATCGTCATTTTTAAAGCTAGAAGCATAAAGCTTATTTTTTTGGCTTTTGATTAAATAGGTATAGGTATATAAAACAAAAAGGTTGTAAGGAGTTGAAAGGGATGAAAGGTTGTATGGAAGTATTTGAATCATTTTTAAAGCTTGAAACTTATAATTTAGGCTATTGATTAAACTTAAATAAATATTTAATAACATATTTATTTAAATTTAAACAAAATTTGTACAAAAATATTCTTAATGCGTAAAATAAGATAAGAGATGAAAATTTGTATGGAAATTTGTCATTCATCATCTATGCCACGCGGACGAAGTTGCAGGAACAGCTAGTTTATCTATACATATAAATAAAATTGGAGTGTCTGTTTGTAATATTGAAGTAACCATTTTTTACTACATGCATATGAATATAAATACGGTACATACACCAAAATAACATTTTTTACTATTTTTGTCTGTCTGTCTGTTTGTTCTGTTTGTTCTGTTGTTCCTCTAAAATGGCTGGACTGATTTTGACTGGATATTTTTTGGCAGGTAGCTGATGTAATGAGTAACTTAGGCTACTTTTATTTTAGAAAAATAAAGTTAAATTCCACGCAAACGAAGTTGCGGGGACAGCTAGTACCTAATAAATATTACGACTGCACAACTGAGGCGGATATAATTTAATTGTCTGGAACTTGTGATGGTCATTAATTGACAACTGATTGGCGTCAAATAATTTATATGCTGCAATAAAGTTTATATCCTTAATTAATTAACACGATGTCGGCATGTTGTCGGTGTCATTAAATTAATATAATTGTATGAATGGGAATACAATCCTGTTTAACAGGATTATAAATGCAGCTCGGCTGCTTTTTTTTAGATTTAATATTCTTGTTATGTTATTTATTGATATTTTAAGAGATGGATGGACTGTGTGAAGGATGATATGGGAGAAAAGTGAATTAATAACGAGATGACTGCGAATAGTATGAAAGAGAAAAACATATTGCGCCGATCTGAAATAAATGGGATGGAAGAAACAGATGATTATGATTTATTTATTTTGAAAATTAGGATATAGTTGGTAATAGGTAAAAAGATACAGACAATTCATGCCAAACTAACTAATTAAATTGTCCAAAACCGTCCAGAATGCCAACTGCGTTAGTCTTGCTAAAACTCAAAAACAGATTGACGTATGTTTCTTCTTGTTTTGTTCATATATAACAATACTACACTAGCTGTTTCACGTGACTTTGCTTCTTGTAGATTAAATATATTATGTCATTAAGTTAACTGTGGTTCACCACATTACATCTTTTGAGTATCCGCGCTCCCAGCCCCCCAGAATCAGGTCTGGCCTAGTTTGGGGACTACTGATAATAGAAATGAAATTCTATTGTAGAAAATAAATGTAAATGTTAATCTATAAATAAAATAAAGTTACATGTAAGATTAAAAAAATATATAGGCACCACACTCGTGATATATTCAAGTATATTATTATGATCCGTTATACCGCTCAGTCTTGAAATGGTAACATACTTACAGACTACACAGTCCTACCTATGTATAATATAAAACTACGTGGTGGATGTAACACAGTATAATTGATTTCACCCTAGTTCACCGGCTTTCCAGGAGTTCAGGTAACTTTATTTCAACTTTGTCCGACGCCACCTTTGCCCTCAAACTCCCCTCTCACTCCCCCCTTCGCACCAAGTTTAGACAAGTAGAAGTGCTAAACCTTGTACGTTTATATTTTTCAATAAGGGCTTAGTTTGTATTCCAACATTTCTAACACAACAAAATTCCCCTAAACACAACACACTTTATACATAGGTAGGTACACAATTTAAAAATGTTACCAGCAAACTATTGTAAAAACTGCGTTTAGAGTGCAGTCATTATTATTTTGTGGAAGTGAAATTGGGAGTAAAATTACGTAAATATCACTTTAATAAATATTGATTTAAGTAACGATATTTTAATTTTTTTATATGATGACACATGATTAAATAAAAATATTTTTGTTTACTTTCTATACTATTGCATCAGTAATCTAAATTAAAAATAAAAATATCCTATTTTAAAATCAATGTCAATCGAATTTACAAGTACCTACCATTAATATATTTTTTGTGTTTGTTTCAGGATTTTTCAGTTCCTAAGAATATATTTTGATACTGCATTTTTAATCGAAACTATAGTAATTGTGGTATCGATGTTCCCACAAAATTTTAAATTTATATCTAAATTAGATCCCTCTTATGTTCTTACTCGTTTCCTTGCTTCTTAATAAGTAATTATAGACTTATACGAGAATGGTTTAAAAACATTCTCAATTGTATACGTCCATAACGCATCAAGGGTAAAATCCCCGGGGATCATCCCGGGATGGCACCGTAATTGTTGCGGGGTTCGTAAATTAAACGGCGTGACAACGACACTTGGGGTCGGTGTGGGCAGAACCACGCGGGATTCTCGGTAATTGGCAGTTTCGCTTCAAGCACCCAATTAGCGTGTTACCTAAATACCTACCAGGTAGGCAAGTGTCACTTTAATTCGTTTATTATACAATTTAATTAGTATATCTACTATTTTTATGGATGATAATGGAATGTACACTCGCCTGCGTCAGGTCAGTTAACCCAGCCTGAGAAATTCACCAGGAGTTTATCAAAATGGTTTCCAGGGAGAACCGCGTGGAGGTCAACCTGGTATATTGATAACAAAGAGGTCGTCAGTTCACATTACTAACAATCCCTTTGTACTCTATATCTACTAATTAGTCGACATGCTATCACATGATAACGTGATTTTCTTTAGTCTATTCATGTGGTATATAGACGGTCTGATGGCTGCAGGTTCGATTCCTCGCACGATATTGATATTGATATTTATTTATTCAGTAACAATTTATATTGTGTTTGAAATTATACAATTTTTGCTGCTAAGAAATTCATCAACACTGTAAAATGATTGCTCCAACAGAAAACAACGCAACCTCCTCCTAAAAAGCTTCCAATTATGTATTTTCTTTAAAATATTGGGCAAAGAGTTGTAAAGCCTTACTGCTTGGAAACCCTCACCATGCTTCACAATATAAGGGTTGGTTTTATAATGTTAGGGTAATCCATTCTGCGAGTACTTTCCCTTATGTCTCGATTCTCCCTGGTCTCACTACCAACAATACTTTTTACAAAATCTGTTAATAGCACCAATATGTATAAGCATGGTACAATCAAAATTCTGTATTCTTTAAAATATTCCTTACAGGATTGCACTTGTGGTATACGGACAATAGTCCTAATAGCTCTTTTTTGTAATATAAACGCCTTATTTATATTGTATTTATAACTATTGCCCCAGAACTTTATACTATATCTAAGTTTTGATTCCACTAGAGCATAATAAACAGTCTTCAATTGATCAACAGTAAGGTCATCTCTGAGACTTCTAAGTGCATAGCATGCAGAACTGATACTATTTTCCATTGAGTTAAGTTCACGTTTCCAGTTCAAATATTCATCCAATTCAACTCCCAAAAATCTGACCGATTCAGCCAGATCAATTCTTCTACCATTTTAAACAATATCTATGGTGTCCTTAACTTTCGCTGTACTTTTGAATAATAATGCATGTGTTTTGTCTATGTTAAGTATTAAATTATTCGCAGAAAACTAAGTATCGAAAATGGAAAGTAAGTGATTCGTCTTCTCAGTCAGTTCATGTAAACTTTCAGCAGAAACGATAGCATTTGTATCATCTGCGAACATAACTACACTAGCATCATTAGTAGAATGTGTGATGAAATCTGCTAAGTTATTAATAAATAAAACAAATAAAATAGGTCCCAGAATTGAACCTTGTGGCACGCCTCGTTTTACTGTTGTCATTTTAGATGAATAAGTAACTTCGCTATTATTTTCAACATTCTTAATTTCTACGTATTGTCGTCGATTTTGCAGATAAGAACTAAATAATTTTAAATAATATTTGTATTCATAAGTATAACTAGCAGAACCGGCCACGCGTTGCTGTGGCTAAGGTTCTTGAATAAAATAATATTGTAACTATAAATTGAGATGTAAGCTATCCTATCTTTCAAGCTGGATCAAACTGCACACAATGTGCAAATCTAATTTGCAATCGGTTCAGTAGTTGAGGAGGCCATCGCGGACAAACAACGTGACACATAATTTTTATATATAAAGATTGTTGGTATCGGTCTGGGTCTTTTCTGTGTAATTAATTAAGTAATAGTAGTGTCTAATTAGGTAAATATTTACAAACAAAAGTGTATGAGTATTCGTATCAGTTGTTTAGTATACATAACACGAACTCTGCTTAACTTCGGACTAGACGGCGGTGTGTGAATTGTCCAGGATTATTATTATATGCGACGGTTGTTTCTTACCACCAGGTGAGCTGCTGACTTTTTTGCCATACCAATTACATAAAAAATCTTATGTACAGTCTATGTATGACAGGTGAATTTTAAAGAATACCTAACAAAGACAAAAAAAAGCGTAGAACATAACAAATAAGACACCCAAGGCACTTATTTTATGAAATTTTATGAATGAACATAGAATCTTACTATTATATTATATAATTATATATATACTATTATATAATTATATTGATTTCATTATAACAAATACTATACTTGAAGCATACTACTATACATTACTGAAAACCGCAACCAAATCTCTTGAGCCCTACCTAATGTACTACTCACAAATGTACAGACGAACGATAAAAGTTGAAACAGTTCCCCAATTATAAAGCGTGCTACCTACAAGGTAGCTAAGTGTGAATTTAATTTATTTCCTTTATAATCTAATTACAATAAATTGGGTAAATACAAAATAAGTTCGACCAACAAAAAGGTAGAGGTGGGACATAAATTACAAATTGATCATCCCCTTATCCCTCTCAATGCTTCGGAGTTTGGAGCGTAATCTGATTTAGTGGCAGTTAGCGACAGGTGTAACAAATAATAAAATAACGATTTGTTATCTTTACGAAAATAAAAAAACTGTAACTAGTATTGTACTAACTATAAAGCGCCATCTTAAATTACTTATACTAAGTATTAACTTATTTGTACTATAAAAATGTAACATTAAATACTAATTATTTATGTTTATTTTATAAAACTATTTTAAGTATTGTACGTCGTTTTATTTCGTATAATAAGAAAAAGGATAGTTCACTAGAATAAGGCGCCTAACCTTTTAAGAGGTGATCGGTTACATGATTGAATATGTAGTTTTATGTTGGTCTGGTCGTCTTCTATGTGTATTACGTACGCTATTTAAAAAAATGTATTTAAGTATTTCTATCAATTGTCTAGTACCGATAACACAAGCTTTCCTCAGCTTGAGACAGGATGGCGCTGTGTGAATTGTTCAGATTTATTATTGCTATCCACCGCGTGTTAGATAGAGTTATTAGTTAGATAATACTAATAACCTTGGTTTGTTACCGGTGTGTTGTTTACACACCAGGTAACATGTTGATCGGAGCACGTTTATCCTTAAAAACTCGACCTTAACCAACACGAATTTTTTTCAGAGGAAAAAGATGTCCGAATGTCTTTTAAAATTTTGGTCTCGATTGCTCGAGCCGTTTTGGAGGAGTATCGTTACGAAGAGTGCAAATCTGATCTCTAAGATCGCTCCTCGTTTCGCGCTCCGCTCAATAATAAAAACAATATATCGCCCACAATAATAAATACATTCCGTCCTCTACACGAGCATATTGCAAACATTATCTCACTTTTAGCACCCAAAATCTTCACAGTCGACGTCCAAATACCCTGTAACGAATCATATCGACAACTCTCGGTTAACGGTATTACAAGCAGTACCATTTTCAACCTTATTACACCTCAATAAGAGTTACAAACGATTAAAGTGTGAAATGAAAAGTCAGCGCAGAATGACTGCGCGTGTAATAGTAATGACGCGTGAAATTGCCGGCCGTTTGCCAATATACCATTTAGGTACGATTTAATGGTATTATTATTTAATTAAACGTTTAAATAAAAAGATAAGTAGTAAATATTACTCGCACACCATAGGTTCCGAATTTAATAAATAATGTATGTACTAGTGATCACCCAGTGGTCGAAATTCAATAAGTACATAATAAGATCTTTACAAAAAGATCTTTGAACCAGCAATAACATATATATGTATATATTTTTTTCAGAATAAACGAAAGAGTATATATACCTGTCTATGTTAAATACATGGTAGTGTATGTTTTTTTTATTTAATATATTTTATGCATAATTAAAAAATTATGGGTATTCTATTCTCCTTCTATAAATAAACTAGGTATAAGTGTGCATAAATGCAGTATGCATTAAAACCTCCGTCCGCACAATTTTCATACAAATGGGTAAAATGGTCAAAGTTTTTGCATCGTGTATACCATGAATCGATATGAAGAATAGACATTAAATATGATCAGTATTTCCTTGACAAAGATACAAACATTAGTCAATTAATATCAAATATCAGTAAAATTGTTTGTGGAGTGGTTCTCCACATATATCTATAGGTACATATATAGTACATGTTACTGCAATTATTTTAGATTTTTTGCTTTGGAAATAATCTTATTTCTTTTAGAGGAAGAGAAGGAAAATATAGTATATTTTAATGATTCGTCATAAGTAAAAAATACGTAGTTTAAAACGTAAAAAATATAGTTAACGTAAGTACTGTATGTACAGAAAGAATGATCTTTCATGGAATTCTCGACGCTTCTATAAAGAAAGAAAATGTATACATTGAATGGCACTAAGAAGGTAACTTACTGGTTCAATATTATGTTATGATTGTTAGCTGCATGTGGGTGTAATCGCTAATTTAAAAAGTAAGATTACTACATTGACCATGTTGGTCTAGCGATTTAGCACACTCTCTTACGACTGGTCGTAGTTGATGTTGTCTTATTACAAACAAACAAATAAAAATCGTTTTATAATATTATATTTATATTCTTAGTTATAGATAATTTTTTACGATAAAATTTGGGTGTTTTAGTCTTAAATAAAAGGTAACAAATTCTTTAAATGTCGATAGAGTTTCATAATGTGCTATTGTCACTGAAATTTATTATGTAATAAAAAATAACTAATCGCAGTCTTTTCATTGAATATATATGATAAAAATAATGATTGTTAGAATGTTCGACTGTACTTTCTTAATCGATTTCATGAGCTTAACTCAAAATTCTAGATTAAAGTTTCTTTATTCTCATCAGTTTACGAAAAACTATTTTATTTATAGTTCTATATATATATAAACTATTGTTGTGCCTACAATTGATTAACACGAATAATAATAATAAACTGGACAATTCACGCAATGCCAACTATTTAAGTAGAGCTTGTGTTATGGGTACTAGACAACTGATGTAAATACTATTTTTTTTGTAGTAATTACCTAATATACATATAAAACACTCAGACCTATACAAACAATCATACACATGAATACAAATGTTTTACCGTAAATACTATTTTTCAAAAAATATAACAATGAATATATGAAGCAAAATGTATATTTAATATGAATACCTAAAGGAAAACACATGTTAAATACGCGTTAGTATCGTCAACGTAGCTATATTTACAAACTACCGCCGTTGTTTATGATCGCTACGAGTTATGTTATTAATTTGAGCAAGAGCCGAGCATTCCGTCTCAAAACACGTAACAGCTATGACTAAATGAAAATATTTCTTCCTCACTTGTACAAACAACGACTAATAGCCACAGGCGACCAGGTAGTGATGTGCGGCGACACTGACAGATTAGTTTAGTTCGCAGCTTTCTCGCGAACTTGTTCGTTCTTTTAATTCGTTCGCTCCCGTCTTAGTTAGAAGCGCGAACATCATTTTTCCGATATAATCGTACATATTCCTTTATTTTCTCTCCGATTCGGATGCTAGAGTATTGTTTTGTTCATAAAATGTACATTTATTACTAGCATGTCCCTATTTTTTAAATTTGTTAATTACAGTAGTTTAAATATATATATATATACGACTATAAATTTGGACCTTGGACTAAAAGTAACAAATAAAAATAAAAATCGATACAAACAAAACTGACAAATAAAAACAAAAACATAAATGCATAGCCAAAAGTCTTCTAGTGTTATTGAAGAAATCAACAAATTTTTAACCATGATTGGACTTAAAAATAGGGTAATACGTAATAACTATTTTCGCTATTTTTATCGGTATATGTAATATTATGTTATCTGTGGTATAACCAAACAGCAGCTGCGTTTATCTATGTTGATCTCTTCAGGGAAATATGCGGAATGCTTCAGGGAATATTGACAATTAAAAAGTGAGAGACAACACTACTCACACTTTATAACGATTTATCATTCACACATATCATAGCACTACAAAATTAGTGACAAAGATTACTTACTGCCTGACTCTATCTTGAGTGGTAGGATAACTTTTCTAAAGCCCATCAGTGTCTTTTCCCGCTTGTTTTTTTAACAAGATCTCTATAACATTTTATGAAACGAACTAAAGAGCGATGGATCTGCGATCAAGTTCGTGTGGTTATTCAAGGAGGATGCCTTTCTGATTTCAGTTCCTTCTGCGAACAACACTAACCTAGCGACTTATATAAGAGCTGTTGTTGATGCTACTATAGTAGGTTACGGCTTAAAATAAATGCTTAGTGATTTCGTCACTTCTTTAGATACTCTGTTTTTGTAACTCATTAGATCAACTTCAATTACAAACTAACGACAGCTTACCCGACAATTTTAATTAGCCAATGTCTTAGGGGATTAGCTCACGTTTGAATGATCGTGGGTTCGATACTCCAAAAAAATCGCAAGTTCTGTTCTTATTCATCATTTTACTATATTAATGAACACATACATGGTAGTAGCCATATCATGGTATATATACGAAATAAATCAATTATATATTTATAATAATCTTTAATTATAATCATAAAATTTTAACTGACTATTGTATTTAACGAATCGAATTATGTGAATGTATATGTAGAATATATACTTGTAAATATATATATATACTCTGATATTGTTTGATATTTTCAATCATTATTACTTGTAAATATATGGTAATATATATTTCGGGATCATTATTTACATAGCTATTAATTCTATTGCACGCCTTTTTTCAAATTAATGTAAAATAATATAATACCTAATACGGCACGAAGTTCACGCCCCTTATCCCGAATGGGGTAGTCAGATACATTATCAAATAAAAACGTCTGCGTCGTGGTAAAACTATAAAGGCCAGCAGCAGCATTAGAGTTGTCCGAAAAAAATATACAGCAACAAACAGGATAACGACTACAACGACTTTTAGAATATAAAATTACAGTATTCCGTATATTACAATATTGCGTACATTAGCCCCTTATTGTTATTCTCAATCAATACATTTCCAGAAATTGAATTCTGTGTTTGAAATAAAATTGCAGAAAGAAGGAGAAAAGAAAAATAAACGTAAAAAAATGTAAAAGGAGAAAAATAAACCTATTGTGTTGGTGTAACGGAGCGGTTCAATTTAAGTGGTCTAGTGCCGACGTCAGTAGCTGCGGTAAACAATGATAAGAGCGAGTTATAGAGCCACTGATAAGATAAAGAACACCAATTATAACACACGAACGCACCGCATGACCCGAGTACTTACCTTACGGATATATTATCTGTTTGGACATGTTTATTTTAGTACTAGCTGTGCTATGCGTTATACTGATGTATATATAAGCTATATTATTGTAAAGTTTCATTAAAATACAAGCAATAGTTTTTGCATGAAAGAGTAACAAACATCCATCCCTCCATACTCACAAACTTCCGCGTTTATAATATTAACTAGCTGACCCGCGCAACTTTGTCTGCATCACACTTGACCTTTATCATTATATTTCATCCAGTTTATATAATATCTTTTAAAATTATAGCCTATATGTTTTTCTGATGAATAAGTTATATTGTTGTAAAGCTTCATTAAAATTTATTCATTCGTTTTTGCGTGAAAAAGTAACAAACAACCATACTCACAAACTTCCGTGTTTATTATATTAGTATTAGCTGTGCCCGCGGTTTCACCAGAGTTATATTTATAGCATATGTATATGTTATTCTGATATATAGGCTATGTTATTATTTAGTAAAGTTCATTAAAATCCATTCTGTTTTTTGCGTGAAAGAGTACGTGTTTATTATATTAGTACTTATGATATATTAGACTCGTTTATCACTGAAGACTGTTATTGTACAAGAATAGAATAGAATAATTTTATTCAAATAAATTTCAATTTAAATTGTTTTGAATAATGATACTTATTTTTTCAATCTACCGTTCGTTCGAAAAACTGTCTCAGCACAAGAGGAACGAGTATAAAATTTGTGCGTCGCTCTTTTAAATAATTATTGTAACTTTACATTTTCAGTTTAAATCAGTCGTAGTGCTTAGAGCAGACCAGGTCCTACAAGAGCTTGTTCAGGAGTATGACGGATGAGCCAACCATTATTACGCTTGACCATATTTTAGGGAGCCGAGTGGCCCGGGCCACCACGTGACACGCGTCGGGACATTTTGTTTCTTCTACTTCGAATATTACCATCAGGTTGGTGATCTACTTGTTTTCTGTACCATGAAATTGTTTGCCATAGCAACTGCATAAATAAAAATAATATTACAATTTACTGTACCTATATTAATTTTAGATATGATCATAGACTAGAAACCACAAAATCCACAGTTGACAATGCCTGATTACCTCATTTAGGATTACATTTGTAAGGTCCTTATTTAGTTCATGAGATAATTATGATGTATGACTAGGTATGAAGTTTCAACTATGCTCCGCCGACTATGTGTGAATGAATAACGTCAGTTCTGATATATGTTTAAGTATTTGCGTCATCTATCTGTATCTATACATGAGGTAACCGTCACTAATACACATAAATAGCATGGATATCAGAGAACATATTATGACGCTCGTATTTTTTCTTTATATGACGACCTTCCCTGATAAGTGTTTACCTTCGACGTGCAAGAACATAACTACAAGTATAATTGGCATTCGACTATTTAGGTGCAAGAGCAGCACTACAGGTACCAGCGGTAATTATGACATCCCAGGACAATTTACACAGCGCCATCTAGTTCCGAGCTAAGCAGAGCTTGTGTTATAGATGCTAAACTACTGAAAATAATACTTACTTTTTTTTTTTTGTAAATACATACATAATATGCATTAGAAACACCCAGACCACACCCAACTAACAGTTATTCATTTATTCATGGATAAAAATGTGAAATTGAACCCGCGACCGCTAGACTATTACCGAGATGTTTATATACCCGTGTGGATGAACAAACAATGTCTATTCTTGAACATCTGGGATATCCAATAATTACTGAACTATACGTATTTTCTTTTGAATCAAATAGCTAAGATCACTTCAAACTTAACAAACCAGACCATCGACAGGTGATAATATCTAATGTCTAACAGCTTAATTCGTTTGTTAATAAAATAAACATGTTAAAAGTGTAGAATTAGCAATATTTTTCCTACACAAAAAATTGATCTACCGTTGCAGATATATCTGTATAAATATTGTAAAGCAAAATACCTGTTCACATTATTAATATAGTCAATCAGGCCACAACACGAACAATTTTATGGCAAATAAAGGTATATATAATACATGTCTAGGCTTATATTGGTCAAAAAAACGTTGGGGTCAAAGGCATATCGCAGTTGTTAAAAATCGGCACCCACATAAGCCTGCGCTTGCCAATCAGGAGCAGGTGTATGCGCCTAAAAACCTCACTTTTGATCGGCACTCTGAATTAACCCACGAATAATACGGGAAGCGGCAGAAAAAATCCCAATTTTAAACGGGAAGATGACTTAAAGAGAAAGTCGTCTTAATAAAAAAGAATAATTAGATATAACATCTGGCTTGGAGTTATGTATAAGTTTAAACCAAGTTCGACAGTATTTATATTATTAACCGGCTCTTAACGCGAGTAATTTTATAGCAAATATAGGTATTTACCTCTATCGACGTTTCGACTAGGTTGCACTAGTCGTGGTCACGAGCTGACTGAGTCACGGTTAATAATATAAATAATGTATATTAAACACGAAAGTTTAAACATAACTATAGTTCGACAGTATATCCCAGTAAATATCACAGGATATGTAATTTCACTACCTACTAATCTACAATCAAAACACAGCCTAAAGCAAACTGCTTGGCGGCTTTTTTTTTGTACTAATACTCTAATGCTATTGCCCGCAGCTGGCCTATACAGCTTCACGGGATGATAAGGCGCAAGTGCTGATGTCACTCCAAATCCGCATAAGAACTTATGGAGCGGCTGAAGGCCAACTCCCGCCTGACGGACGGACTTTACTCTGAGCACCACTAGGGGTTCGAACCTCGGCTCAGACCGTCGTAATTTTTATTTCCGTTTGAATTGGACATGGGATGAATCGGAGGAGTGCTTGGCTGCTGAAATGTGTGTGACTGAGGTATCCAGGTGGACAACTATTTACAGTCTACCTCTGGTAGAGACTGTTACAACTTCAGCAATTCTCATGAAGTCTAGTGCTAAATACAGTCTTCCTGTTGACCTGTTATCATTACAATCGTGTACAAAATTACGTTAGTTGTTGCTAGATGATACCCAAAGGGGATTTAAACGGACTGAGTAAATCTTCGAGCATTTGCAACTACTTCAAATTTTTATTTGTTAATATTAACACACTTTACGATCTATCCACTATACACTAAGATGTAACTAATATTGTTACAAGCATATTGTTACTTTAATGACTTTATTATTATAATTTCCTAACTCTCATTCTGTACTTTTCACTCTTTCGATGGCAGGAGAATTTGTTCAAAGTCGGGAGATTTTGCACAAAGTCTACTGCATGGATTTGTATTAATGTTTGTTAATGTTCTAGTAATGCTTGCTTACGTTTTTACTATATTACGTCATTGCTATATTGTGTTTAGTAAAGTAAATAAAAATAACCCTAGAAGTTTTACACAGCGCCACTTAATCCTAAGCTAAGCAGAACTTGTGTTAATACCATACAACGGATAATACTCAGGTAATTTTTTTTAAAGACCTGTATAAACAACACTTACGAATACAAATGTTTACATAGTGCGACAAATCGAATGACATTTACCTGAAGCAAAGCGGTCTACCAAACTGCTGAACCACCGAAGTCGTCTTTCACAGGTATAGAAGGAAGAAGTATCATGGGCGTTGAGGTTAATTTGTGATGTTCTTGGTCTGTTTATAGGCAACGGTGTTCATTTCAAATCACACTGTTTACCATTCCAAGACATATAATAAAAGCATTAATACCATCTGTGTCAATAAAAATTTATTTTATGAGCCGTAAATTTTAGTTAGGTGTTAGCGTTATTGCCAAGTGAATATAAAATTCAGCTGTAACAAATATGGCTGAGGTGTCCGAGTGGTTAAGGAGTTGGACTTGAAATCCAATGGGCTATGCCCGCGCAGGTTCGAATCCTGTCCTCAGCGGATTATTTTTTTACAGTCAATTTGTTGCCATAATGGCAACAATTAGAGGAGGAGAGAGGAGGGAATGAGGTGTCCGAGTGGTCAAATAGCTATATTATATTCTAATTTCGTTAAAGCCCTATGTTAGAATTTTTTTTTTATGTAAGGATATCTTGTGCAAGACGAACTTCTTAGCATTCCATGGATTTATCGTGTAGTTGCCGAGTCTACCGTGTTGCGGAGTGAGAGAGAGAGAGCAGTTCCAGTAATATGGCCATAACATTTTTATGAATATCTAACTATAAACCACAAATTCTTCATTCATTCATCATCAGCCCACTGCAGTCCACTGCTGGACATAGGCCTCTACCAAGGCACGTCACTGGGCACGATTTCCAGTCCTTTTCATCCAGTTACTAACCGGTTACAAATTCTTATTGTCGTATAATAGGATTTTTCACAAACATAGTACGTTATGAAAAATTTTATTATAAATAAATGCGTATTCGCAACCTAAGTTCATCCTCATATTCCTGACGCCCCGGTGTGCATGCAATATTCCATAATAACTCTAATAAGTACTACTAACAATTTAGGAAAACAATTTAGAATCCTTCCTACACAAAACACTAAAAGTGAATGTTATTAGGAATGGTAATCAAGCTGACGGCTCACCAGTGGTAATCTTCGTCTATGTGCTCTTCGTCCTATATTAAGTATTCAAGGGAGTATTATATTAAAGGATCAGGATTCACTATTGCCAAAAGATAGTTCATGAACTAAAACTACGAAGATCACATCATTATATGACACGCGTTGCCATTCCGGAGGATTGAGATGTCATGCAACTTATTTTGCAATTTCACTGCTCCACCGATCTATCTATTTTTATGAAATTCAGAAATCGTTTTGTTATTTTTTTTGTAAAAGTATGGAGCCTATGTAGGTATGAGATAGATGAATCGTTTTGTAAAAGTCGATTCAATTCGAATAACAGAATTTATAACTAAAATTAGTCGATATTTTAAGACAAGTTGAACGCTCTTTCCTATATTTTAATCTTTACTATGATATTCTTTATTTCAATTTCCCTAATTGCTAGTTCTGTAGCCTATTCTGTTCTGTATATATAAATACAGCAATATTGTAAATTAAAAGTATATTGATGTTATAGAGAAGATTGATTTGATTGATTGACTGATTTAGTTTATTTATTTGTATAAACTTCAAAATACTAAATTATAAGCGCGTAACATAGGCTTTATTCTCAATTGGCAACGCTGCGAGATAGTCGTTACATAAAAAAGAAATGATTAACAATACTCATGTTTAAAAATTAATTGTATTTCAATAAAAATGTACAATGATCGGTTCCTTTTTCACGATACAAAATGAACAACGGTTGCCTAGCAATAGTACTAAGCAACTAACAATTATAAAGGCGCCATGTAATGGCTATTGACAATTATTTGAAACATTCCGCGCCCTAAGGGCTCGCGTCGTCGTCGTCGTTTATCTCAAATTTATCGTTTGTACAATTCCTTCAATTTGTACTGTCCATTTTCGATACCATTTAACCGTATCAATAAAATAATTATCCAATCGAATGTCAATTTACGGCGTTGTGTTTTATTAATTGTACTGCTCGCACTTAAGCAAATGGACAGTGACTGTCCCGCTCTGTACAGAGCGGCAACTGTCGAGGACGGTGACACGGCTCGCTCTTGCCGTCTGGCGGTCGGCGACCAGATTTGCCTGATCTCCCGTCCAGTTTAACTAGTTTCAAGGTCTAGCCTGGATAATTGAACTTGTCCACCTATGGAGGTAGTATTAATTGTAATTGTTTTACCAACGAACATATACCAGACTCAGTTGAGTTTTGAAACTTATATTGTAACAGCTGAATCCTGCTAGGTTATTACTGTGAATTGAGATAAGTCAGAAAAGTTTTCTACATGTAATCTTAGGATATGATCTGTCTGTGTACCAAACTTCATCAGAATCTGTCTGAGTTCTAGGTATAGGCGTGATTTAGTAAGAAACATAAAATAATACTAACTTTCACATGCCTTTTCATAATATTACTAGGATTAGAAGATTTATCAAAATTTAAAATTTTATTGTATAGGTTGGTTTCAATTCAAAAACAAAATATAACAATATTTATTTATTAAGGAAAATACTTAAAAAATACTCTGATAGTCAATTAGAATGTTGAATCTATTTTTCTAAATATGAATGAATTTTTAAACGAATTCTAAATCTATTTTTACGTCATTTTTCAATTATACGTAAGTAACTTACAAAATTATAAACTATAGGTACATTACATAATTTCACATTTCTCATAAAATAATCTCAAAATTCCTAGTTTACTATAAATGATGATTAAAGGTTTAATGATTAATATGTACCTACCCAAACAAAGCACAAAAAATGACTATTGAAATGACTTCAAATTAACCAGCTCACCCAATGGGTGGTCTATTAGACCGCGGCGATAATTTATTCTGTGGAGATGAGAAACATTTACGAGCAGGCAATAAAGTCTAAAGTCGGGGGAAGCAACCTCTAAGGCTCTATTGTAGTGGGAGGTGTGAGCGATAATTTAATTAGAAAATCAATCTTCTGAAGAACACGATTCGAATGAATTCAATTTGTAATCGCTTTTTAAGAGATGCTCCATTGAAAAACTTGGCAATTAGTGTATTTATCTAATTAATATATTTTATGATTTTCAATTAGATACTTCTGTAATTATGTCTAAAACTTTATGTCTATTGTTAAGATAGAGTTAACTTATCTTTGCCGAGTTTTATCATAATGTTTTTGGAGTTTTACAATTCTATTTCTATTTCTAATGTGAAAACAATTATCTACTATCTTACAGCAGTAACAAAAACTAAAATTTGGTAGGTAATTTATCAAATTTTTCGTTTTGTTTCTGCTGTAACATAGTTATTTTCATTATAAGAATTATGAAAAACACTCTGCATTTATAGATTTTTTGGATTTATTAGTTTTTATGATTTTTGTGATAGATACTAATCGAAATATTAATCAATATTTTGAAAAGATTACAATGTAAAATTATGACAGCCAAGATTTTGATTATTCAGGAGTGTAATGCAAGCATAAATAGAAAGACTGAAAATCATGTAGTTTAGGTACAACTTTATATTCAATTTCGAAATTAAGTAATCCAAAACTATTTATAAGTACTAAACGAACAAGCGCAACAAGTTGTAATATGAAAGCTATTTATAGTACAACTTGTTGCGTTCAAAACGAAATAACAAAGTTTTCTTTTATAAAAATGTGGACATGGAATTTTCGAAGACTCAGTTATAAAATGAGTAATCAAACTTGAGATAGGTAAGTACTTTGTGTTCGGCGAAACCGTCATCTTACCACTGATGAAATATTTAGTTGATCAAAATATGATCCTTTACAAAGAGCATTTTTCTTTACAAGTAATCTATCTAGTTTATATATTAAATGTGACTTACAATTGTTACTTACATATCATTCAAGTAAAGATATTTTTTTTAAATGTATTTATATTGTACCTAACTCATTATAGGTAATTAATGTAAACATATTTATAAAAATGTTCTAAATCGTAATTTTTGTCTACAAATATTATTTAATTAAATAATTAAAAATTACTACAACAGTTAAAACTTAAAACAACCCAATAAATAAAACCTATTTCCTACGTGCCTGCTATTAATTTTTTACGTGTATATATTTTAGTTCAAACCCTTGTTTCGTTATACAGGACAGCAGACAGCATGTTTTTATGTATCGCTCTTTATAAGGTATACAGACTGTCATACAAACCATAAACTGATGTTAATGGTCGTTGACCAATGATATCTGATACATCAACTACGAGTACATACCTACCATCTCTGTCAAGGCATAGAGTTTTGCATCTTTTGTAGATAAATTAGATTTGCAATGAAAAGACAGAAAATTATGTAAATAGCTAATAATTCAACGGAGCATTACAACTACTTGTAATATTATACTTAGCTAAAACAATAGTTAAATCATCTACATTTGGCCCTAAAATTGGGACGATATCGATGCCGTGATTGGCGGAGGAAATACACCAATGTTTTTGTTATTCAGCCTTTCTTCGCTGATTCACTTTTAGTAAAGTTACTTGGACTAATATTATGTTCACCATAATCAAACTCTTATCAAGGTAATTGTTTTATTGACTGAAGTAATATTTGATTTGTTACATGTTGTTAAGCAATAATATTAATTAATTATACAAATTTAGACCTTACAATTTTTCACGTGAAATTTTTTTCAAAATTTAGTATAGAAATGGTAGAAATTCTTTCACTTTTTCTTTCTTTCAAATTCAAAAGAACTTTAGCTTTTCATCATCAGCTACTTAACTCAATAAACCAATTCTTCAATTATCACTAAAGTAGAATTTGTACGAATTAGTCTACATACCTACACATTATCTATAAGTACTTACTGTTTATGTAAGTACAAGTACTGATGTACATTTATCTCGCCTAGGTATATATGTCGTGCAACAGCTAGCTTACTTTGTAATGTGTATTTAAAATTATAGGATTCAGAGGCATATCATCTTAATCCTGAGGACTGACAACAAATAACAACGTAATATCCATGATGTCATCTCTGTTCCAATTATTATCAGGAAGCCCGTTAACTGCATATTTAAGAATTACAATTAAGTATATTGCGTTTAGTTAACTAGAATTGCTTGTTGACGGTTACTTCTACACCTTACGAGCATTCCGCATCTAGAATCCTCTCCTTTGAAGAAAGAATGTCTTTTTTCCCCTACCAGATGCTGTTATTTCAGAAAGGTTCTGTAGGAAAGATGGCGCTGTTGATTCCCGAGCGTAATACAGTGGCGCCTCCAATCGTCTTTCTTATGATAGCGACAACCGACTGTTTATTCCTTTTTATAACTATACTTGTAAAAAATTATGTGATTATATGAAAGATAATACAAGTACCTACATAAGAATATTTTGACTAACATCTTGATAATTTACGGACTAACTTTTTTTTAAATATTCTCAGAACAATTCACTTAGCATCAACTAGTCCCAAGTTAAGCTAGCTAAAGCTTGTGTTATGGGTACTAGATAACTGAAACAAACACATAGATTTCTTTTCATAAATACCTTTACGTTATACATTTAAAACTTCCAGTCCGATACAATGCGAGGAATTGAACCCGCGACAATCGGAAGTAAAGCGGTGTGCTAAACCGCTAGACGGCTAGAACATTAAGGCCGTCACTAACTGTAACTATTCATATAATCTGCAATTTAACGGTTTTGCTCACAGAAAAAATCATTCCGAGTCAAAACTTCACGCTAATCGAGTAAACTAGTAACTAAAACTAAACATTATGTTAGTTCTACAACTGAGACGCTATCAACGTTTAGTTGAAGAGATAATGATCTAGCCTTGACAGATTGTAATGCACGAACGAAAATAAAACAACGCAATTTGCTTTAGTACACTTGTCATGGTAAGTCAATACCTACCTACATACTAATAAGGCAAACAAATAATCAGATTATGCTCAAATATATATACATGTAAGAAATATATAAATATTCTTTATTGACATAATATAAGCACTTTAAACAGTTCAATTTTAAGTAGAATAAGCAATAAAATTGCCTATTATACAAATTTATTTTAACTTTATATTTTTATGATTTTATTTTAATACAAACTACCAAATAGTACCAAATTACAAGTGTAAGTAAATAGTTACTTGAGTAACTAAATAAATAAATAATAAACCGAGTGATCGATCGATCTGGTGGGTCGTCCGCTTGTTTGTCATGCGATTGCAAAAGCTTACGTCACTCTTACGGAATAAACAGAAAAAAATACTCGATTGCAATGTTTTCGATATTTGTTGTACTCGTAACAAAATCTGTGACTCCCTTCTGTTTCTATCTCTCTATATCTCTGAGTCTTATAAAATAATAATAATATTATTATAAGTATCTAGCTACTCGCCCCGGCTTCGCCCGGGTGTACATGTATTATATATATAAAACTACCTCTAGAATCACTCTATCTATAAAAAAAACCGTTTAAATATTTAAGCATAAGTAAATAGGGATAGACAGACAGCGGCAGCGACTTTATTTTATATCTACTATGTAAGGATAATTTCTGCATTTAAATTTAAATAACTAGTAGAAACACTACTACTTCTTAGGGTAATATTGAATTAAAATCTAAATATATATCAATTAAATTCTAATGATAGTCTTTAAAACATTGTAACACTAAGTTAAATGAGCGTAAACAATTATGCATACCAAGACACCACATCATTAATCTTTGAGAATTGATATAAAAAACACATTAACGTGTTTTACAGGTAACATTATTACTTAATAAGGCATAATGCCATGGAATGGCTGATAAATAATGGATGAATCTAATTTATCTTTACGACTGTGCGTAATATATCAAGGATGCGCGATGTTATCTGTTTTATTAGTTGAAAGTTATATTTGATCGAACCTGTATATCTCTCAGAAGTCAATATTTGTGGCGGAAATTGTTAATCATATCAAATCAAAAATCATTTATTCATGTAGGACATTTTAGCTGCTTATGAACGTCAAGTTTTTTGTATTAACATTTTTTTCCTCTATCGTCCTGTTTAGTTAATATTTTTGATCAATTATCAATTATATTTATAAAAGAGAAGAAGCAAAGGCGCGTTCGGATATTACAAAGGTAAATTAAAAAATTGGTTTTACGCTTTCAAAAATCTTAATAATGTAGTCATTTAAAAGATTTTTGATTTATGCAAATATTTGTTATATTCCTTTTTACCTAGATTTTTAACCAAGCCGGCATGCCTGATGGTAAGAGGTCGCCTGCACACATAAACAGAACTACAGCCATCTTGTTATTATATATCGCTCGTAGTACTACTGATGAATTCAACGAAATAGAATATTTTTTATTGAAGTAAACTTAAATCTAAAAACTTTTAAATATTCATATTTATTCTGAATCTACCACTTATTTGGAGAGCTGTCTCATCACTCGTCAAGAACCATGTGTGTGAAAAATGAAAACTTGCGTGTTGCTCTTTTAAATAAATGTTCTAACTTTATCTACATTTACATCTTTAAGTCATAGAGTACGAAATAGCTCTATTTCACACAGACATACACTAGATTCATAGAGTCCAAATATTAAATACGCAAGCAACTGTTTGAGTAACTAAATAAGAGGAAATCTGTTGTATTCATTAGAGTAGACCAATGCCTACAAGCAGCACTGATATGCAATGCCATACCGTAGGACTAAGATGTAATATATCAGTATCCTGTAATTATACTGAAAAAAATTGGATATCCTAAGAATTCCCGAACATATCATAGATAACGTAACATGAATACAAAAAGGTGCAGTTTAATTGAGAGAAGCAGCCCGTGTGAAATATATTAAAGTATTTACAGTTCGTTCTTTCGAAACAATCTTCGATTATAATTTAATAATCGTGCGCTTTATTGTTTTATTTATAACTAGCGAGCCCAGGCTTTACACGTACCCGTGTATAATAATGAAAATTTCAAAAAGTATAACGGTGTTGCCTAGGTAATGCTGGCGTTACTATTGCATATTTTAACATGAAAAAGTAGTTATTCTGATATAACTGTAATAGATGGTAATGATGATAAACATGTGGTATTTGGGACTATTTTTGTAGATTGATCTCGCCTTTAAAACTGTAATGATGTACATCACTTTGTTTATGGTCAATAGTGATAGTGATAATGTGTATTTTATGAGTGATAATGTAATGGTGCACTCGCCTGGCGGGGCACCAGTGGAGGATGATAAGTTGAACATTAGTCAGTTAGCCCATTATGATATATTCACCAGGAATTTATCATGAAGGTTTTTGGAGTTCAACCTTACATGGTAAATACATTGCTAGTAATGTGGATTACATTACTAACAATTCCCTTCCCTTCGGAGCCTATTCAATGCAAAAAAACAAACAATTATTCTTTGCTCATTATAATATCTGTTAGTATCTATAGATTAGTTGTCTGTACGCGAAAGATGTATAGAAACAAGTATTATTGGAGGACTTATTAAAGTTAAAAAATGAAAATAATGATACGTAACTTAACGCAACGTACTGATCGGTCAGTTAGACTTGGTTGTATTTTTAAGGTAATGATAAACTTCCATTTTCAGTTCATAATTTAGTGTTTAAGCCGATGAAGCTGGTTTAAAATAAAACGTGGTGTACTCTGATCAGTATGACAGATTTATTTTATGTAATTGGAATGACAAACAAGATAACCGTCCTCCTAATGGTATGTGAACAGATATGGATAACATATGAACCTATAAATAAATAATAATAACGTGATGTTAAATGATATAATATAACATGTGCACGGGTCGACATATGACTTACGAACAAACAAATCCGGCTACCTGTTTTCTTGTTTCTTTTGTGACGCCTAACCCTCTTAGGGGGGTTTCCTTAATAATTTTTCTGTGCAATATTCAAGACTAGTCTTTCTTTTGCCCACCAACCAAGCATTCAGATTAGTATTTCACAATAAATTTTAGAATTGTCTTGTTTCAGACAAGCAAATTCAACATCTGGCAGTAATGATGTACCTACTGGTTGTATTGGTCATGTTAACGGTCCGATGACGGTCTACCACAAATACACACTAACACTTGAAGTTGGGAACCCATTATACAATTGTAAAGACACGAAAAAAACTAGTAACCTAATTGGTTTTAAATATTTACTATTTCTAACAGAAATTAATACAGTATTTTAATTTATGTTAGCAGGTAATAGATGTAAATATTTAAAATCCATTAGTTAACTAGAACTACAAGTAATTATCCGGTCCTTATTCTGTAATGTTATTTCTAGCATCAGTTATAACTGATCTTTATTATTCTTATATATGGATTCGGCATGTTTTACTTATACACTCATCTCTATTTGAAGTCATCCCGATATTTATCCCAGCCGTATCATCTTTCAACTGTCCCTCCGTTTGTTTTTTCATATATTCCTTTATTCGGTCTTCCACATTCATCCACTGTATTAATTTAACAATATGTAACTTAATTTTTAAAACATGTACAATGATGGTTGATCTTTTTATTTTTGCTCGGCAGCTAAGTGATTTTTAACTGCTCCTGACATCGCGGTATCGGTGAGGATATTAGTATGTGCTTCATGCCTATCAAGTCAGCTGGAGCTGGAGATCACGTAGTATATTGCTACCAGTCTCTATTACGAACAATACCCGGAGAGCGTTCTCAGAGCGACGGGGTAGGGGGGACGGGGGGTCTGAAGACGGTATTATGTGCTAGTGATGTGCGTCTGTCGTGTTAACAGCGAGCAGTTCGCTCCGCTCCGCTCATTAGCCTAATGGCAATTGGGTCATCAAAACGACTCAAACTGCACGTCCGCAGCACCGTTATCGGCGAGTTTGCATCCGCGACGGTCGTTGCCCCCAGATTGGCGGAGTGAGAGCGGACAAATCACTTCCCAGATTTTGTGTACTGCCTAATGGATAGGGTTGCCGATGACACCCACATAGGGCTACCACCGATTCGTTATTGTGGAGGTATTAATTCTTATATGTTATTCATATTAACTTATACAAATACCTAATATTAACTGATCCGCGCAATATCGGTTGCACATTTTCCCTGTGATTGTAATATTTTTCATTGCAGCTGTGCTCTTATTGGTTGTAGCGTGATCTTATATATCCTATTACCTTCCCCAATAAATAGGTTACCCAATACTAAAAGAATTTCCAGAATCGAGGCCGTAGACCTGGAGATTACCTCGAACATACAAACTTACAAATTTTACCACTGTATAAAAGTACGTAAGTAAGATAGAAAACAGACAACATAAATGTGAAAGTTGATGGTATTCGACTTAATGGACTGGGAGGGTTTTAATGAACTTTAGTACAATACATGAATAAGATCATACCGTACTATTTATTTCTAATGATACAGATAAAGCCGAAGAAAAACATATGTAGTTTTATATATAAATAAAAAAATTAGAACTATTCACGCTAAAATTGAGCAATTACTTTTAAACCAACTTTATGAAAAGTTCATAGATTATTCTCACACAAAAGTGCATTACAGTCTTAAGAATATAAGTGACTGACTACGAAGTCCACTACAAGGCATTCCTACAAAACAGCATAACACATATTATGTTAATATCACGCAAAAATTGTCACTAATAATCAACTAGCATGATGCTAATAGCACGAGTAGGTAGTCTCTTCGACGACACCAAATTTTTATTAAACGGGCCTGTCCTGGAATGTCCTAGGAATGTTCAAAATTGTTGGCAAACCTACTTGTAACTCGCACCTCGCACCTCTTACTTATTTATTGTGGAACAGTTGTAGCTGTAATAAGTTCATTCAATTTTTAATAATAAATATAAGAGCAAAATTATAAAAAATAATTACCGCATATAATTTGTCTATGCCTAAAAGACATTAATTACCTTTTATAGAAAAATATAATATAAAAATTTCTTACCTTATACACAGTATTATTGATTATAATATTGTGTATAAGTACAGAACATAATACGGTTATCATTTTACTTATGTACCTATATCTTTTACATGGAATCACTTTATTTTTTTATAATATAAGATTTCTTATCAACGGAGCTCCTGCTACTTCTTTTGATGTTCCATCATTGTCTTTAAACGTTGATACAACACGACTCCAACTTTTTACTAAATCTGTTTGAAGTAATTATCTCCATCCCCTCTTTTCATTTCTGCTACACTAATATTGATCATAACTTCATTGTATCAAGTATCTCAACATTTCCCCCTATCTAATTGCAATATCTGTCTTTTATTTCATTCGTTTCACTTATAAGTATGTTTATTTTTATTCTATATGTAACCTCGTAGATTATAAACTATAATGTTTATCCGTGCTATAATAATTCAATTAGCGAGTCCGGAAATAAATGCATTTATTTCCTTGAACGTAAGGTGGCACTCCTATTGTTACATCAAAAGTACCATAAGTAAGTCAAGTATTCATAACAATACCTCTATTAAATAGATATTCTGAAATAGTTTTTATCTTACGTATCGGATAAAATAGTAAAAATTAGGATCTTATAAAGAGAACTCTAGAGAATGTTGTATAATACGTACGTAAAAATAACCTTATTCCCACATATACTTTCATTACATATATAAAGAAATGTCAACGAAATAACGATCAATCAAATTAAAGAAATCATTGAAATTGTGGACCATTTTATAAAATACTAGCTGAGCCGTGGAACATCATCTGCATCACACATACATGACATTTATTATTATATTTCGACCAATTTACATAATATCCTCTTGATTTATAGCCTATATAATATTGTGACGTATAACCTGTATTACTGTAAAGTTGCATCAAAATTTAGTAGTTTTTGCGTGAAAGAGTAACAAACATCCATCCACCCATGCTCATAAACATTCGCGTTTATACCATTAGTAAGACAGAATTTCACCCAGTTAAGAGTTTCACTCGCAGCTTCTTAATATACCCGACCATCTGACAATGATGAATCTTACCGAATCATCAAAACTACATTCGTAGTAACCCTATTAGTGGAGCAATAGCTCAGCGACGGTGACGGCGCGGTCAACGGACCCAGCGTCACGCGACGGCGAACACTCTAATGCGCTTAGATTGCTACCTACTTCAGCATCCAATTTATCTAGACCTGACTGATCTGGATGCTTCACTCCTACATCTCCTGTACTTGTAGTAATAGAGAGGAGAGGGAGAGGTCTGCTTGTGATGGCCACGTGCGTGTTGCATTGGAGTATTGCGCGAACACAGCTATTTGCTGCGGTGTTTTATACATACCCTTTGTATGTATATATTTTAAATAAAAGTAATAAGGGAGAATGGCTATAAAATGGAAAAATATGTTGCCGTATAGTTTGCTCGATTGTCTCCATCATTATATTAATACGTGAGCAAAAACGCTGTACTCCTCTTTTTACGAAAGCAATGCAATTTCGCCACGAAAAAGAGGGCAGTATGGTAATATTTTTCAAAAATTATGCATTGAAATTCATTAGATCCTAAATTACAACTTACCTTGTATTTGACACACAAAAGCATATAGATACTCGTTAACTCGTTTCTTTGTTTGTTATTGCTGGTCTAAAGATCTTTTTGTATTTTTTATTAAGGTCGAATTTCGACCACTGTGCGATTACTAAGTACTAACAATAAAAAAGCAGTGAGATAGTAATTTGAATAAAAAAATGTTTGTCATGACAGTTGATTGTCATCCTACTTCTCCTCATATGAGAGGGTAATTAATATAAGTACTTACGTAGGTACGTACCAAATATTGAAATATATGTATATGTTTCAATATTTTGGTAATGATGATAACGAAACTTACCGAATCGAAGATTTCGTAACGTTGTTATATAAGATTAGGTATAGATGTACAATAAATTTTTAACAAAAAAGAACTAGGTACTCCAAAAACTAAAAAAAACAAACTTAGAATGTACTTCTTCAAATATAATAACTTATTTTCAAATCGGTTTATAACTGACGGCATTATAAAGTAACAAACAATAAACAAAAATAGACAAATTGGGAAGCTCTCGCTTAGAAATAAATAATATATGCCCCTGCAATACAGACTACGCTTAGTGCAGAGACCTTTCTAAATAAATACTCTGTATATTTATCCTACGTTAGATATTAACGTTGTTTGTAAAAGTTTTATCTCATGTAAACTTTTTTCTAGAAATAAATATATTAATACTGGCTGTGCCCGCGAATTCGTACGTGTGAAATAGTGACCTAGACCAAATAAAGAAAAATATTTAATAATCTAACACAAAAATGTCAAAAAAAAAAGATTAATCATTGTAGCTTCAAAAATGACGAATTTCCGTACAACTTTCATCCCATATTTTACGTTAGGGGGTAAAAGGTTTTTTTAATAAGGGCAATGTAAAGGGTAATTTTTTTACAAACCATTAATGTCATATTCACTTAAATTTAATCAACAGCTTAAAAAATAAGTTTCATCTAACTTTAAAAATGACAATACTGCCATTCCTACAACTTATCATCTCCCCTTTCTATCCCTTACAACCCTTTTTCGCATTAAAAAGTAGCCTATGTCCTTTCTCACGGTGTAGACTATCTGTGTACAAAATTTCGTTTAAATCGGTTTAGTACTTTTGGCGTGAAAGAGAAACAGGCAGAAAGACAGAGTTATTTTCGCGTTTACAATATTAGTAAGAAGTATTATTATAATATTCAGTAGAATTAAGTCCTCTTTATAATGTTTGTTAAAAAACTACTTGACCGTCATGTCAGTCCTCAGCCACAGTATTATTACTGTATTCACTTGAACCGAGGTCACAACCAATTGAACTATCACTGTAAAAGTAATCAGCTTGTGAAATATCAGAGTATTGCTAGATACTTTCATAACGTAACACAAACACGAACTACTTAAAATAACATTAATATGTCTTCACTGCAACTGTAAAAATAAAATTATCTCTACGTATAATTAGCAGAAATCACAGGATCTTTCCATTTTATTTTTCAATCGTTTTATTTTTATTGATTTTTACTAATTATACGTATAAGTAACGACCGCGTCAAATTTACAACAGTACATAAAGTTATCGAGGTGTACAAATCAATAAAATTGAAGTGTCTGCTTGTAATTTCAAATTAACAGCTTTACACTAAATGCATATTAAAGTTTATACGGTACATACATAGGAATATTAATTTTAAATAAATTTGTCAGGTTTGTTCTTGCTAAACTCTGAAACGGCTGGACTGATTTTAACGGGACTTACACTCGCAGATAGCTAATGTTATAAGAAGGAAGTTCGTCCGCGTGGAATTTACTTTTTTATTAAAATCTTTGCATAGTATAAAACAAGTAGCCGCCGCTGTCTTCGCTTATATTTTTTAAATTACGCAAAAGATCTTAATACAGTTTTCAGTCATAGATAGAGTGTTTCTGGAGGAAGTTTTATATGTATAATACATATAATACATGCTTGTTACGGTATAGAACTAGCCGAGATATTTAGAGAATTGAAATAAATCTAAAATAAAGTAAGTGATATTTTAAATTTAGAAATTTTATTTCTTTTAAATAAAATAAAATTGCACGGTTAACATTTAGTCACAGTATATTTACAGCATATAGTTTGCGATGGATCTAAGAAATTGATATATGGTGAGCATTTTAAGTATTTAATGGAGAGAATTACACATTTTTTACATTTTTATGATTAGAAACTTGTGATTGGGTTGTTTCAATTAGTTCTTTTTCTATAGTTTAGTGTACTGTATCTCATATGTCACATACCTTCACAGGGTGTATTATTTTTTATTTTATATATTTTAATTTACAATTATAAAAAAAAGAAAACGATAAAAATTTATAAAACCAGTTTTAATTCAATAAATCTATATTTTTTTTATGTAGGTATATTAAGTGTGTATTTATAAAAAAGTTTTTATATCAGTTTTTTTAGTAGCCATAACACAAGCTGTGCTGTTCTTGGGACTTGATGGCGCCGTGTGTATTGTCCAGCGTTATTATTATTATATTAATATTTATATGTAAAACAGACTCGAACAACATAAAGTAAACAATACGAATATATAAATAAATTCTGCATCCCTGTTCCCCCACAATACACACCCCCACGTTCGGCTCGTCCATTGAGCACTCCATTTATCCCAATTCACAACAATTCTATCCCATTTGGTCGGAACACCTCTGTTGTGTTGCGGCAAATTTCACCATTCAATACGTAATGGGATTCCGGAGCCCCGCGGTCACAAAAGACGACAATTTGCCGAATTCCTAACCGACCCCTATCAGAAAACCATTTGTATTTCTAATTCACTTACAATACTAAATTATTTTAAAATAAGTAACATAATTATCCATACATATTAAACTTGTAGCTGAGCCCGCGAATTCAAAGCCGTGTGTAACCTTTTTCTTTTTTCATTGTAATTGGAATAAAAAAACACTAAATTAGTAATTATGATATGAAGTTTATCACATTAGATACTAAAAACCTCTTGCAAATCGGACAATATGTTTCTAAGATTAATGTGCATGAACAGACATACAGTCCAAAATTGTAACAATCACGGTTTTGAGTTGTATTACGTTTATAAAATAAAGTTCACCAATATTTGTTTTCTCATATATCTTTTATGTACATGAAGTACACATCACTTATATTTTTAAGATGAATTTATTTGAGACTTTATTGTGATCATATTTTGTACAAAATTATAATATACAGGTTATTTCTAATCCATTCCTCTTAACTAAGGGACAATTTAGTTCCACAAAAACTAAAAGTTCTTAGAAACCGCTAACGAAATTTTATTCTAACTAATAAAGTATTTTGTTAAATTTCAAACTAAGAAAATAGCTAAGAAGATATTAAAGATCACTACTATAACTAGAATAAATATTTTGTTTTAATGAACAAGGGTATAGGTATAGGGTATTAGCTTTAATCATGTAATCGATAACAAGGGATATCCAACACTAAAAGAATATTGCAGTACGAACCAGTACTTCCTGTGATCAGCGAGTTCAAGCAAACAAACAAACTCTTCAGCTTTATAATATTTATCCATTAATTAGATAATATATAGTGACGTTTTTCCAACTCGATAAGAAATCGATCATTGAGTAAATCTAAAAGTAGTACGGCAACGAACCATCTCGTTACTCGTCCGCGATACGTCTCGGCTGTCGAGATTCGATCGATGTTATTTTACGATTCGATACCGATCTCAACTCAATTTTAACTGCGACTTAAAATGTCACTCAAGATTGTTTGTTGCACAGCAATTAAATGTACTGCATTTGATTGCATCTTCCAGATAAAACAGAATCATGGGAACCTTTGCAATGAACTTCAAAAGGAAATTTTGTTTACATCTGACACGTTAAGAGGAAAATGTTTGTTGTATTTTGCTAGAGCTCCATTCATAAGAGATCAGCCTTATATTATGAATGAGATTTCGCTGAAATCTACGAAACAAAACAATTATATTTTAGGCAGTATTATTAAAAATGTAATATTTCTATCAGTTTTTATATTTGATAATGTTTATCTTTTATTAGCGTTAGTTCTATTGTATTGAATTTGTAATTAGTATTTTATTTTTCTTCTTAAAAAAGAACACACGACAGTTGCGATTAAATAAATTATTTTGATTAGAAATTTAATAAATCGAAGCGCCATTTGCTCCGAATTATTCATCTTGAGGTAAAAGTAAACACATTTCTACCACAAAAAAAAACAATATTTTTATACTATCTATTATATATTTTTATGAACTATTAAATTATAATAATTTAGTTTATAATAATAATATTAACCTTATTAAGTATGAAAATCGTTATAATAGGCAACAGATGTGCACATCTTTTAATAAATTGATAACTTCTCTGTGCAAGTTTTCTGGGAGTATGCTCTGGTTACTTGACCAACCAATTTTTTTATTAATATTTATTTATAAGGTTAGGTTTTGGTTAGGAATACAGTTACGCTATAGATACACGATCGCTATTAGACAGATAGGGAGTGAATATAAACTTATAGCTTTTGATTAGCACAATTAAAAATTATGAATTCCGTAATATTTGGGATGCCCTATCGTTAAAATGAACTTTCATACCAGAGCTAGTGCATAAATGCCGGTAGTTCTCTGCAATTGTTAATGTGTAGGTGTCATGAGTGTCACATGTATGTTAACGTAATGTCTGTAGTGCTGTTCATGTATTAGGTCCTAACATACGAAACTGGCGATTTTTTCAAAATACTATATAATCTATTTATTTAATCAAAGTATGTACGATTGCTATTTATGTAATTTTGTCATCTCATAGGTAGTTCATTGTTCATCCCTTAACTAAAAAAAAAACCATTCGGACGGGAATCAGTAAAATCTTTGAAGGCGCTTTGGACTGCCGCATCAGAGTTGAATTTTTTCCCTTGTAAGAAGTTATCCAAATTTCCAAAAAAATGGGAATCTGTTGGAGCAAGATCCGGGGAGTACGGGGGATGAAGCTCTTCTAATTTGGTAACTGTCTGTTGTGCAGTGGTCTAGCATTGTCCTGAAGAAGCAGTGGCCTACGGCGATTGACCAGCCTAGGTTGTTTAGCAGCTAGCTTTTCCATCATGCTTTGCAATTGCTGACAATACACATCTGGCGTAATCGTCTGGCCAGATTTAAGAAAGCTGAAGTGAATAACACCGGCACTAGTCCACCAAACGCTCACAAGTAACTTATTTTGATTCGTATTCACTAAAGACTCCAAGGAGTCAGACGAAGCGCCTATTGTTGGAGTCACGAGATTGCATTGACACTTCCACCTTCCACCTTGACCCCGACTACGTCGGCCGCTTTAATATTTGCGTTTGACGTCTTTAAGGCCTAAAAATAATAATTACGAAACTATGGACCTTGATTCATCATCGTGGTAAATAATAAATCGTTCCCGAATTGAAAGTGACTGGTGTGTAGGTCGCTGCTTTGATAACGACGACAGAGTTTAAAAATGACATATTTGATGCAGACATCCAATTCAAATGGGAGGAGTGGCGGCCGCCGGAGTCGGTGTGCAGCGCGGAGTGCGAGCTAGTCTATTTTCGCTTGGGGCAGGATTTGGCTGGTTCGCCAGCATTCAGTCATTGCGGTGAACATTTCCGATAATCATACAAGATCCACTTTTCATCACAGGTAATGATTCAATTTAAAATCCCTTCATTATTATGCCGGTTGCATAATGTAACGCAACGGTCTATTCACGTTTCTCGATTTACTCCACTCAATTCATGAGGGACCTACCCACCTTTCAAGCTTTTTCACCTTCCCAATTTGCTTCAAGTGGATTAAAACAGTTTTGTCACTAACACCGTAGCCTGCAGCTAACTCGGAAGCGATTTGCGATGGGTCTGCTTCCACAATAGCCTTCAATTCTTCATGATTAAACTTGGACTCCGGCCGCCCACAGAGCTTGTTTTGCAGGTCGTAATTTCCAGAACGAAAATGTTAGAACCAAAAACACACTGTGTTTTCTTTTGCGACACCACCGCCATACATATCACTAATCCTACTAGCCGTTTCTGCAGCACTGGTGCCACGGCGGAACTCGTACTCGTAAATAACGCGATATTTTAAGTTTTCCATTTTGTAAACTAAGTGATGCAAAGAAAAAACCAAAGATGGAAAAAACATATGGATTACGGTTTTCGAAAATAAATGCATGAGTAAATAGCTGTATAAATCTGAAATTGGAATTTTTGCTAAGCATAGTTTGAGATTACTCTTACTACTATATTCTAGAACGAATTTAAACATTGTTCTTACGTTGTTCTTTAGCCTGACTTTGAATCTACATGGTTCTATTAATTAGCACTACATTATTTAC
The DNA here is from genome assembly GCF_030625045.1 of Achroia grisella. Classification (NCBI taxonomy): domain Eukaryota; kingdom Metazoa; phylum Arthropoda; class Insecta; order Lepidoptera; family Pyralidae; genus Achroia; species Achroia grisella. The sequence goes on along the minus strand of NW_026712864.1, from coordinate 292,745 downwards.
TACGTTGCTATATTTTTCAATATGCTGCTCTTTAATGCAAGTCCAGTAATTACAGTACTACAGTATTAATAGCCAATTCCTATAAATATTACTGTATAACCATACAATTTTAATATATTATACAGATGTTTCCATTCATTGCACTAGTAGTAAGTACATTATTTAACTTTAATGATAATGCAGAGTAGTTCTACTGTAGTTTACGCAACCATATCAAAGAAATACTTGATAACAGTATGTTAAAATGAAATGTAACCAATTAAACCAAGAATATCTATCAATAAACAAAGCCATTCCCACGAGCAAGCTGCAGAGACACTCGACTACAGTCGAGACATAAAAGCAGTGTTAATGAAATACGTTTCTCATCACCCATCACAAATCATCTCGGAGCCACTAAAGTCGCTGTCAAAACACAAATAAAGGCGCTTACAGACAAGCGAAGGAAATCAAATAAAGGGGCTTATAGACAGGAAGAGCTCGCCGCCAACCTCGGGTCTTAATGGATTTATTTAGATGTCATTTTTTATGTGGGCGGGGGCTCGCGCTGTGAGACGCCGCGCCTGGCCCTCGATAGTATGGACATGCCTCTCTATTTATAAATAATAAATTTTAAATAAAAACATTAATAAGCCGATTAAATGTAATAAATATATGTTTTTTTAGTGTAATGACTTAATGAAGGAATGCAATTTGTGTGGCAATTACAGCCTTTAAGGATCATATAATTGGATTGATTGATCTTTGATTGTAAGATGGTTTATCTAAGAAGGCGACACAGTGATGTAGAGATCTGAAATTCATTTTATAAATTCAAATCCGTTTCATTAATCTATATGTTTATGTCCTTAGTGACACGATAGTACAAAAGAGAAGTTAACTTAGAAAGTTTAAAAAACCGATCTACCTCACATTTACTATTTAATATTACAAAATATCACCTGCTTTACATAGAAAATTGTAACGAAAACAAAACTCTATTAATAAATTTTTAAACGTCATTACTTTCAACATTTGTGACATATTATTTGTTTTGTTTTTGTATTTCTAGTAAAAATTATTAGACTGGATTGTAGTGAATAATTGGTAGTAGGGTATATTTAGTAAAATTTGGTTCAACATATAGGTTACCAAAAGCTAAGTATCCTGTAGAAGTAGTTGGAATTTGATAATAGTTGGCGCCAAAAACAATTTTTTACCTGGAATTAATTCGAAAGAAATAAGATTATAATGAATAACAATTAAGTTAATTAATTAAGTAATGCTGACCTTACTTAATAACTATTTTTTTACCAATGGTCAGGACATTCCATTGTTACCGTTATACTCTTGCCCTCCGGCATTATGCAAAGTACTAAATATTACTCGTATGTGAATTAGTTACATTGATTCATGTTTTTTTCTACGGAAAATATTTAAACAGCAATAATTTTATACTAATTGGTAAAACCCTCTCAAATTGTTAGTTTTGGAATCAGAATATTAAAACATTTGATTAAGTCTAAATATGATTATATTTTTGGTTCGCACTAGAATCATTAATGGCTTAGTTATAAGTAAAATATGATAGATATCGGATGAAAGGTAGATATAGTAGACATAAATTACAATACCCAGTGTTGGACTATGGGTATACAAACAAAATAGTGATTAAAAAATACTATAAAAGAAAATCATAGCGTCACATCCACACTTTGACCTCGTCAATGAATTGTAAGCCCTCCGTTATCCCTCGAACGCGTGTTCCATCTCAGTGAGCACGTTCTATGTGTGAGTAACCCCACGCTGCACACAGACGCAATATAATGCATTTCTAGCCCGCACACATTGAAACGTCGTATTGATACAGACTCGGTTTTTACTTTACACGCTAAACAGTGTGGGTGACCCGACATTGGTATTTTGATTGGTCATGCATTTTACGTGTTTATGACCGAGCGGCTGGCTTCTCCAGTGCGGTCGAGCAATAACAGTGATAATTTATCGCGATGCGCCGCCGAGCTGGTACCTAAGGGCCTCGCGGAGGCTGTATTTTACGAGGATTGCGACGCGATAAGAGATCAGCCGGTAAAAATATAATTTCGAACATCGTTCTTTTGCTCATTCGAAATTCAAATATGCAGATTTTTTTTAACTCACACATTAATCAAGGATGTCTTTGTTCCATAGGTAATCTACAACTATTGACCACTATATGATATCCTACAAGAGGAGAATAAATCTATAGATAAGAGAATATTCCATTCTACACTGATCTTGGTACCTATAAAGTTTGGTGCCGAGATTTTCTTCTCCTCAATTGACGGTGTTTTTACGCTCTGGTCATGTCTTACGATATTCTAGAGAAGGAAATTAAAGGAACAGAGACAACATATCAAAAATAACACATAAAAGGCAATGAGTAAGAGAAAAGAATGCAAACGGATCTTATAAACTACTAAAGGAATAGGGACAACATATCAAAAAACATGAAAAAATATTATTGAAAACGATGACGACAATGAGTAAGTGAAGAGAATGTAAACGGATTTTTTAAGCTACTAACTAAAATCTGCTATTATGCCTACGTGAATTCTGGTAAAGAATAACCCATTTGCTAATCTACGCTATGATCTATCTACAGACCAAATTTCATTCGAATCCGTCTAATATTTTTTGCCATAAAGAGTATAAAGAGTAATTTATGATGTATGAAACATCATCATAAATTTTCGCGCTAATAATAGTAAGATTAAAAGTAAAAGAAAGAATAATATGAAAGAATATACAGAATAAGATGCGGTACAATAAATGAACATGAATAACACATGAACAACATGAACACATGAACACGAATAATCGCAGGAAATAAGGCTTTTGTCCTTTAAAATAAGGCAAGAGTCGAAATAATGACCAACTACATTAAAAAATGTGTAAAAGGACAAATAATAAAAAATATAATTTATATTAAGGCTACTAATCAATAAAATGAATTCAGATATGAGCCTAGTAAGAAGGTTTGCAGCATTAATTCTTCTATGAGTATTATAGAGGCAATAATATAACCAACGAGGTCAATCCCAGGAGCGATTACTGCCAGTAGACAACTTATAATTTTTAATTGTCACCCATTTCACTGTAATTTAAATGTAAGAAATGTAAATAAATAGAATAATGTTAAAAACGTGAAAGTTTGTAAGTATGGATGGATAGATGGATGGAATGGATTTTGATGAAAATATATATAACTTATATATCTGAATAACAAATTGGCTATAAATTTCATGCGGGCACAGCTAGTATGTAAATAAAACTAAACATACGACCGTACGACCATCTTCCAGTAATTGTGAATATCAATGTACTCGAAAAATACTTGCACGTACGAAAGCTACATTTTCAGGGAATAACATTTCACTGAAGTCATATCTATTAGGCAGGTTGGTCTTCAGCTGCTCCATAAATCCTTCCGCGGGTAAGGAGTACTTTCTGCAATCGTAATCTTTTCGTCCGGCGAAACTGTAAAGAGCCACGGCCAAAATTGTTAGAATAGTTCGAAAAAAACGGATAACACTGCGGATAGCTTGTATAGTGCGACAAAAAGTTGTATTATTTACTTTGTTGTATACTAAGTATAACCAGTACTTTCCTATCCACCTAATGTAGACTTCTCTACAGCTGTCTAACCACAAAGTCACGCGGCGTACCCGCATCATTTATTCCATTTTGTTGTACTTTCACTAAGCTATTTCCATCACTAATTCGTGTTATTAATAAAGTAAAATCTATAGTATAATATAAAACTCATCAAAAGTTTATTTTACTTTGGACAAAGTCGTATCATACGATTCGTATGCATGCATACCTCAGTCTCATCTATTTCAGCCGCCAAACAGCTTGCTTTTTAAGGAATACTTTAAATGTAGGATGAAATATCAGGATAACAGGCACGATATCGTAGTCTTGTTACTTTTAAATTGTCTTTCGTTTTGAAATTACAGGAGGAGTGACACAATAGTTCCGAAATGGCAACGTATGAGGTCCTAAATTTCGTGTTGTTGTTCATGTACGTGCAACAGTTACAGTTACTGACTGTCAGGAAGGCTGTCGCCGTGTTTGACATTATATTTACATGAAATTGTCTAAATAGCAGTTCCAATATTGTAGAACAGCAGAATTAGAATTTAAATAGAACACCACCATATTTTGTACAAGTATATTATAAAATCCGCATTGAAATCGATTTCAAAAGCAAATGAAAGTAGTTTTTCTGTGAAAGATGTACTTTCACGCAAAAACTACTGTATGGATTTTTATTAAACTTTACAATAATATAGATTATATATCAGAAATACACATAGGTTATAATTTATAAAGATATTGCGTGTATTGTCCTAAATATAACGATATGTCAAGTAAGTAGGAAAAAAAATCTGTATGTAGCGCGCGTCCGAAAGCTGAATTGAATGAGATATATTGATGAATTTTTTATTAAGATAAATAGTACTTTGGAGAAGAAAATAAGCTATTCGAAGTACTAAGCAGTATAAGAGAGATTTTGTTATGAGGAAACTAAACTCCGGAACCACACCGCCTGGAAAAATTATTTTTTCTATTTGATAGATAAGCTATCTAAATATCATTAAAGCATTAATTTAATGTTTAAAATCTATATATCTAAAAATATAGATTTATATTTATTTATATATAAATTTAATATTTGAACATTTAGCTCTCATACACAATTTTAATCAGAAATCAACTAGATTATTTAAGGAACATGAAAGTTTATTAGGATGGATGTTTGTTGCTCTTTCATTCATGAATCATGAACTGGACGGATTCGAATGAAATTTAGAACACAGAAAGAGATCATATCCCATACTAACACATAGGATATCTCTTACAGACTCTCGAGTGTAAGCAAGTAATATCGCGGGATGCGTTGGTTGCATTGATAAAAGTTATGTTAAAAATATCTTCATGCTTCCTTTTTTCCTTTTTTTGTAAATTTTGGATAATATCGTCTACCAGGATACCTTTCTCTCACTTACTTCAGCCAAACAGCTTGCTTTGTAAAACGTGTTTCGGTTTAAGATTATGATAAAATAATGCAGTAAAATTCAAGAACAAGAATTTAGTCTTTCGGACGACAACGTATGAGCTGTATCACAGGAGTCACAAGATAATGTTACCACATACCATCAGGTGAACCTTTTAGTTAGCTCTTTACCAAATTTAATTAAAAAGTGTAAAGATGTATACTATCATTTTTCTACATCTAGCTATATTAAATCGAATAGACATAGAATAATTGTATACTGTTGTGATATTGATTTTGTTTTATCATTTTTTTTTTATGTTTTTTTATTGTTTTATAGGTTTCTTTAATTTCTGAGTTTATGGATACAGTTATATTTTTCTATTTTTATTTTTAACAGAATACATTTTTGTTACAATGATAAGTGAAATAGTAAATATAGAATACAATTTAAGAAACGATTCTTGAAGATAAATATCTCTACCAATTAAATTAAACCCTTATATATATCGTCTTAAAATACTTTTTATTTTATTCCTTTTGCCCCGGGCATACTCACACTTTTTTATAATCGACAACAATCCAATACCGATTCATTAGTACCTTTACCCAATTAGCGCTTTCATTGCTAAACTGATAAGACCATCTAAAAAGCATAACTAAAATTGTAGCGCTGTATCCGCTCAAGTCAAACCAAATACAAATGTGTGCGTGAACTCAAATGGAAATATTAAGCGCTTTAATCGCTGAATTTAAACATAGCGTCTAGAGTAACTAAACTCGTAAGCGATGAAAGCGCTCAGAAATCCGTGTGGCAGATCAATAGCGTCGGAGCGATGTTGCCGCACTGAATGAACACCCCACGCCACGCGCTGGGTCTTTGTACTCGAGTACTCTCTACGGGCTGAAAGGCGGTCTTAAACTGGACTGTCGAACATTTTTCCAAGAATATCAAACTTTGTTATTTTCTTTGATTCTTAATAAAACACTTTTACGTTTATTTCGTTATTTAAATGGTAATAGTACACATAGTTTCACAAATTAAAGATTCACAATAAAAACGGTAGAAATTATATACCTGATAACTACGAGTGGACAATAGAACCATTTCTACTTGATATTTGCTTATAATAATATTAATAATTTTGATTCTAATGAACTTTATAACGTACAGTTATATTAATTTATACGAGACAGCTTTTCAAATGAGCGGTAGCTAAAAAAATAAGTATAACTTTTCAAAAGTGCGTAAATTTAAGATTTTATTTAATAAAAAAAATACTGTTCTATCTTAAAATATACTCTGAAGATTGAGAATCGGTAGAAATAATAATAGAGAGTAGAGTTTATGTAATTTATAACTAAATAGTAAGTAATATAAGGTGGGCGCGGACACAAAGTTACTACTTATATTAAGAAAGAAACAAGAAAATAGATTTTACAACATGCTAAAGAAAACAAACAGGTAGATTCGTATCTAGTTTATTAATTTAGATGACCAATGTGCAGTAACAAAAAGGTTTCCAATTACTACATGAATGCCAGGACGAAGTATCATTGCTAATATTCAACGGATTCCTATATTCTATGATTCCATCCAATTTTAACAGACCATAGGTTCAAATTAGCGAGATAGCACTCTGTTTCGTATAGAATACCAGGCCCGGATAAATCTTGTAGCAGCAGTGAAATGGCCGTGAACACGGTTACATACCAGCTTCCTTAAACCTGTAATTTCTGTGCCATATCTCTTTAAATTAGAACATAGATTGCAAAGGAAGATGACAAGCGGAATTAGATGAGATTTAGATTACTGTTTTGGTTGTACATGCAGTAAAGCTTTTGTATAACATATCTTAATCTGAAAGAAAATAATTGGTTAATACAAATAACAATATCGTATGCTCTTTCGTAATGTTAAAAACTTAGTTCTTTATTCATAATTGGTCGTGTTCTTTCTGTTATAAACTATCCATCCACATCGAATTCGAACGACGTCTTACAGTGCATGTTATCTATACATATAAATAAAATTGGAGTGTCTGTTTGTAATACTGAAATAACCGTTTTTTACTACATGCATAAGAATATAAATACGGTACTTGCACTAAAATAACATTTTTGTCTGTTTTTGAAATCTCTGAAATGGTTGGACCTATTTTGACGGGACTTTTTTTGGCAGGTAGCTGATGTAATAATGAGTAATTTAGGCTACTTTTATTTTAGAAACACAAAGTTAAATTCCACGCAGACGAAGTCACGGGTACAGCTAGTACATAATGTAAACCTTCGGGACGAAATTCTTATAATCACAAAGACACGCGTATCAGAATTAGTTGAGACATTTTTCTTGTATGTTCCTAATTGGAATGACATACAAGTTGATGACCTGCCTGATGGTAAGTGTTCGTCCCCGAAATACATAAACAGCACTATCATCAGCAATATCACAGTTATGACATAACGTAATAACGTTATGTCACAACCGTGATACCAGTCATGCGTTGCCATTCCGGAATACTAACAAGTCATGCCTCTTATCTTCTAATTTAACTGGCTTATCTACATACATATTACAACTGAAATACAGCTTGTAAAGCAAACAAAACTGGCGTCAAAAAAACTCGGTATGCTTAATAGAGCGAAGCGGTACTTCACTGCGAACCAGAGACTCCTCTTATATAAGTCTTAAGTTCGGCCGCACATAAAGTAGTGCTCTCATCTTTGGGCAGGAGCACCTGGATACCAGCTCGGTCCTTTTGATTCGGTTCAGAGACGTGCTATGAGAATTGTCGATGATCCCAATATCTCTAGCGGTATCGAACCACTTAATTTGAAGCGAGACTTCGCTTCGCTTTGTGTGTTCTACCGATTATACAACGGACTGTGTTCTGATGAATTATTCGACATAATACCTACGGCCACCTTTTACCATCGCACCGCTCGCCATCTACAGGGAATTCATTCACACACGCTGGAACCTGAGTGATCTCGAACAGCGCGGTTTCAGAGGAGCTTCCTCCCGCGTACACTTAGGTTGTGGAATGAACTTCCTGCCGAGGTTTTCTCACGAGACTACAGCATGGGGTTCTTCAAGAAGGGTATATTAAGGTTTCTTAAGGGTCGACAACGCACACGTGACACCCCTGGTGTTTCAGGCGTCCATAGGCTACGGTAACCCATTACCATCAGATGGGCCGTATGCCTGTTTGCCACCATAGTGGAATAAAAAAAAACAAACAGCTTGGCGGACTCTGGAGGGTGAAGTTATTTAGACTAAGGAATATGCGTGGGGCATTTGATTCTTTATAGTCTAGACTAGCAACAAACAAATAAAAACAATCACTAAATTAAATTAAATTATTCAAAAAGAGAATTACAATTTGTTTACGGAAACGGTGTTATAGAAGTCGCAATAGTTTTTAGCCTTTTCGTTTGTGCGTTCGTATACGCTAAACTCAAAATCGGCTTAACCAATTCGAATGAATTTTTACTACAATATAGTAATAATTTCCAGTGAAAATTAGTGATTGATTTGTTTCATTCTAGTCACGTTAAACACTTGGTGGTTTTCATAAAAACACAATTTCATAAAAACTTTTCGAAATTAACAGTACTTATATAATCACCAGTAGGTATATATATATATATATATATATATATATATATATACACCTCTTTGGGCACTTTGTTGATCACGCCACAACCTAAACACTTGCCGATTCCACCTTTTGCACTGAATAACTTGACTCCTATCGCGTATATCTCAGGCGGTATGGCAACGTCGCATTCTATTTTGCGATGCGGCCATATATATTCGTCGATAGTACGATATACTCGACACTTTTTTTACTAATAATTCGTGACTGAATGGCTCCGAACGGCTAAATTTTTGGTATACACAAAGACTTTTTGGCTCTGAATATATTCCAAAAATCAATTAATTATGTTGATCACTTTATATACTCGTCCTTACTGCGATACTTACTTTCATCCGAATATATATAGATACCGTAACGGTCTATCAATTATGACTTTATTAATTTACTAATGTAGATATTTTATATTCGCAATGCTCCATACATGCAAGCTCCAGCAACGGTGGAGGCAGGGTGCCACCTGCACCGTACACCGCACCCCGCGCACACAAACAAATTAGATATTTTTTGAATACACAAAGACTTTTTGGCTCTGTATATATATTTCAAAAATCAGTTAATTGTGTTGATCACTTTATATACTGGTCCTTACTGCGATACTTATTTTAATCCGAATATATATAGATACCGTAACGGTCTATCAATTATGAATTTACTAATCTAGATATTTTATATTCGCAATGCTCCATACATGCAAGCTCCAGCAACGGTGGAAGCAGGGGGAGCACCGTACACCGCACCCCGCGCACATAAACAAATTAGAATAAATTAAATTCATAAGATTATTTATATATTTCGACTGCCTCGGTGGTCACACCGCTTTACATCCGATGGTCGCGGGTTCGATTTCTCGCACGATGCAAACATTTGTACTCATCGGTCATCGATTGTTTTCATCGGTCTGGGTGTTTTATATGTATATTATATATGTATTTACAAAATAAAAATATCTATTTATATCAGTTCAGTATCAGTCTGTGTTAATTGTCCAGGGTTATTTATTATATTTTTATAAACGGTTATCTTTTTCCATCGCACCGCTCGCTATCGACAGTGAATTCATAGAAATGTCACTCTAAAAACAAAAATAGTTTTGTGTTTTGTATTTCAAATACTAAATGCAAAATAGGTATTTTCAAAATACTTTTTAAAAATTAAGTACCTTTTGAATTTTTGTCCAAACCTCAGATATTTTATTTATTTTAGGTATATCAATCATTACATAGTAATATAAAAACAAAGTCGCTGTCGCATCTAACAGTACATAAACAAAGAAAGAAGACTTTTTGGCTCTGATACCGTAACGGCCTATGAATTATGAATTTATTATACCTAATCTAGATATTTTATATTCGCAATGCTACGTACATTGTAATATCCGCCTCCATTCATTGTAACGGTGGAGGGACTAAATAGTTGAATAAAACTGAATAAGCAGTTGCTCCACTCTATAGGTACTGCGTCGTCGTCGTATGCTGTTCATTTTTTCACTCGTTTTGGCGCCAAGAGAGGGTCACATAGTCGTGGTCAAGTTAAGAACTTATAATTTAATTTTGATAACAATAGATACAAGTAAAAAGTAGGTATTATATTAATGTACGTAAGTACTGTACTTAAAAATATTTATTCTTTACTGTATGTACATTTGAAAAACTTAACACTTAAGGACTTGTACATATACACGTACATACTGCCATTTTCTCTTAAAGACATCCAGAGAAGCACTATTTATCAAATACGCGGGGTGCACCGACCTTTGACCTTATAACACCTGATTCGCGCGTAACGAATTACATTGCTACTTTTTGGTATTTTATAGTGGATATGTCACTATAAAATATTATTATTTCTTTAGATTATGACATAATAACATAGTTTACATGATTTTAAGGGAAACATACGATAAAAAAAAATCCCGTAAAATGTAAAAGATAAAAAATGGTTATTGTTGGTTATCCTTAAGAGATAGATATATACCATCACGGACTTTTTTGTTGACCTTATTTTGATACATCTCAAAGCACTAGACAACACGCATTTTCATTAAACAGTATTGTATTTTTTTATTTCTTTAACTTTAATGCACAAAAAAATTTGTACATGTGGCGGACTTAATATTTTGCCGCGTTATTTACCAGGCAACCATGAGTGGTGCAGCGAAAGATTATTGGCGGTGCACTAATATAAATAAGAAATGTCAAAAAAAGATTTATAAAGATAATAAAGATAAGCAAAATATACATTTCTATAAAAAAATAACAATATACATACATAAATATATATCTAAATATAACCCATAAATGTATAAATATTATATATAAGTAAATACATAATGATCCGATAATCAAATTATAAGTACAGTCTCAAATTGAAAGTAAGAAAATCAGAAAATATAGAGAGAACTATATGGATATAACAGAAAGATGTGAAAAAAGGAGAAGGACAGTAAAAAAGTTACAAATTTAAATAATGTTCCCGCAATTTCTGTTTAAATGAATTTATTACATTATTATATATATTAGGCATACGACTAGCCTTATGACTGTTACTTTTTTTTTAATCTATACATCTATACATGTAAATAAAATTGGAGTGTCTGTTTGTAATATTGAAATAACCGTTTTTTACTACTTGCATATGAATATAAATACGGTACATACACCAAAATAACATATTTTACAAGTTTTGTCTGTCTGTCTGTCTGTTTGTTCCGGCTAATCTCTGAAATAGCTGGACCGATTTTGACGGGACTTTTTTTGGCAAGTAGCTGATGTAATAAGGAGTAACTTACGCTACTGTTATTTTAGAAAAATAAAATAAAATTTCACGCGGACGAAGTCGCTGGGGCCAGTTAGTCTATAGATATACCGAGATTTAATGTTTAAGTTGCTATTATGTTGTTGACAAAATTTTACTGTAATGTTACTATTACGTTATCCTACACAATTTGTATTATTTTGGATGAATAAATAAATAAATAAATAATAATCTATACATCTATACATTTAATAAAAATTGGAGTGTCTGTTTGTAATATAGAAAAAACCGTTTTTTACTACATGCATATGAATATAAATACGGTACATACACCAAAATAAAATATTTTACAATTTTTGTCTGTCTGTCTGTTTGTTCCGGCTAATCTCTGAAATGGCTGGACCGATTTTGACGGGACTTTTTTTGTCAGGTAGCTGATGTAATAAGGAGTAACTTAGGCTACTTTTATTTTAGAAAAATAAAGTTAAAAACCACGTGGACGAAGTCGCGGGAACAGCTAGTGTATAATATATTAGAGATACCTACGTGTTTTTTTATTGATGACTAGCTGTACACGGGATTTCGTCCGTGTTGAATTTAACTTTATTTTTCTAAAATATAAGAAGTTAAATTCCACGCGGACGAAGTCGCGTGTACAGCTAGTTGTCGGTAGTCTAGCGATTTAGCTAGCACACTGCTTTGATTCCTGCTTGGTGGTCGAGGGTTCGATTCCTCGCACGCTGCAAACATTTGTATTCATGATTATGATTGTTTGTAACGGTCTGGGTGTTTTCTATGTATAGATAATATATATGTATTTACGAAAAAAAATCTTTGTATTTATATCAGTACCCATAACATAATCTTCAGCTAGCTTAACTTGGGTCTAGATGAAGCTGTATGAATTGTCCTGAGATTACTATTATTATTAATTGGTACACAGGTAAACTACTAACTAGGCCATATTGGTGTTGTTTGTTATGGTGAAAAAACTAGTAGGTATATATATAAGTTACACGTACAATTTCAAAGACTTATTTCTTGAAAACTACTGGCTATTCTGAAATAAAACTTTAGTGTTTGTATATGTAATGTTTGCATATAAAATATGATTAAAGGTTACCAGTGTATTTACACTTTTACTGAACAAACAGAGTTGTTTAATACTGAAAATATTGTGTGGAAGGCATCAATTACTTTCAGTGCATGTATAGCTTTTCTCTTTTCCTAATTATTATTATTATTAAGTTTAAAGTGGTTGAATTTTACGTAAGGGGTTTTTATACATTATTTCTAATGTACCATTTATTTTAAGTTTTTTAAACTCTATTCATCGAGACCTATCTAATGAGTCCAAACACGATATTTCTGCTGTAAGTTTTCGAAGAGTATGTTCATCATCTGATAATACTGGTGCCAGCATGAAGTCAAGGTTAACAGATAACTAATTACTTTTATTTCGTCAAAATCTTTAGATTACGTATAATAAATTCATAATATCGCTACCTATTCAAATCAAAACAAGTATTAGGTACTTCATGTACTAGTATATAAATTCATCAACACACAAGTAAATGATTTTTAAATATATTCAGAGCCAAAAAATCTTTGTGCATTTAAAAAAAATGCCGATACGGATTCACTATTGCAGGAAATTGTTGAAAAATATATATCGAGTATAAGTATCTACTACTATCGACGAATACATTTGGCAACAACGCATGGTCTCGGTCGGAACGGCAACATCGCATATTAGAATACAAAGATAGTGGTAGAACGCGGAACGGCAACATGTTGCCGTTCCGCCACGCTACCGTTATAGTGGTAGAAAGAGAGAGACAGTGGAATCAGCAATATCTACGGATCGTGGCTGGATCAACTAAGTGTGCAAATGTAAGTATATATATATATACTTACATTTGTCTTTAATTCAAAGGAAATATAAATAATGAACGCATCACATTTAAAACAGTAATAAGTACGTACGTAATATTATCACATGGTAACAGCACGTATTATGGCAAAAATAAACATCGGCTGATTTGAAAAGATTTATTATAGTAATAATAGTAATCTCAGGACAATTCACACAGCTTCATCTAGACCCAAGTTAAGCTAGCTGAAGATTATGTTATGGGTACTAGACAACTGATATAAATACAAAGTTTTTTTTCGTAAATACATATATATTATCTATACATAGAAAACACCCAGACCGTTACAAACAATCATACTCATGAATACAAATGTTTGCAGCGTCCGAGGAATCGAACCCTCGACCACCAAGCAGGAATCAAAGCGGTGTGCTAGATAAATCGCTAGACTACCGACAACTAGCTGTACACGCGACTTCGTCCGCGTGGAATTTAACTTCTTATATTTTAGAAAAATAAAGTTAAATTCAACACGGACGAAATCCCGTGTACAGCTAATCGTCAATAAAAAAACACGTAGGTATCTCTAATATATTATACACTAGCTGTTCCCGCGACTTCGTCCACGTGGTTTTTAACTTTATTTTTCTAAAATAAAAGTAGCCTAAGTTACTCCTTATTACATCAGCTACCTGCCAAAAAAAGTCCCGTCAAAATCGGTCCAGCCATTTCAGAGATTAGCCGGAACAAACAGACAGACAGACAAAAATTGTAAAATATGTTATTTTGGTGTATGTACCGTATTTATATTCATATGCAAGTAGTAAAAAACGGTTATTTCAATATTACAAACAACAGGCTTCAACATTCTCAAGTACCATAACAAAGATGTTTTTATTAAAAACAAGGTGTTCCCGCGACTTCGTCCGCGTGGAATTTAACTTTATTTTTCTAAAATAAAAGTAACCTAAGTTACTCCTTATAAATCAGCTACCTGCCAAAAAAAAGTACCGTCAAAATCGGTCCAGCCATTTCAGAGATTAGCCGGAACAAACAGACAGACAGACAGACAGACTAAAATTATAAAAATAGTTATTTTGGTATATGTACCTTATATATATTCATATGCATGTAGTAAAAAACGGTTTTTTCAATATTACAAACAGACACTCCAATTTTTATTAAATGTATAGATGTATAGATTATTATTTATTTATTTATTTATTTATTCATCCAAAATAATACAAATTGTGTAGGATAACGTAATAGTAACATTACAGTAAAATTTTGTCAATAACATAATAGCAACTTAAACATTAAATCTCGGTATATCTATAGACTAGCTGGCCCCAGCGACTTCGTCCGCGTGAAATTTTATTTTATTTTTCTAAAATAACAGTAGCGTAAGTTACTCCTTATTACATCAGCTACTTGCCAAAAAAGTCCCGTCAAAATCGGTCCAGCTATTTCAGAGATTAGCCGGAACAAACAGACAGACAGACAGACTGTACTATGCTATACTATGTATTGATTGATATACCTAAAATAAATATAATATCTGAGGTTTGAACAAAAACTCAAAGGGTAATTTATTTTGAAAAAGTATTTTGAAAATACCTATTTTGCTTTTAGTGTTATAGTACTTTAACTGTTATGTTTTAAGTAACAATGTTTAATTATAATTAATACTACTGCACCAACACTCCGATCGTGCAAAAAAAATTGCTGTTTCATTATTTTTTAGTTCAATTAGTGGTCTACCTAAGTTCTGGGCTAAGGGGGGGGGAGAGTCATGACGCCCCCATGACTCCCATGACCTCCATGACGCCCCCCCCCTGGATCCGCCGTTGCGTCTTCTCTTTATTCGCTCAGTAACGTTGTTACAAAAGAAAAGATTCCCATCCAAAAAATAACAAGTATTGAGGTTTGATCTGGAGTCACGTTACTCCAGACTGATTTCTATAAATATTTAGATTAGGTAGACTATTATTTTTGAAATACTAGCTAGACATTATTAAGTTACTGTAGCCATAATGTAGTAGCCCAAACGTGCCAATGAGGAAGCCCTTGGCAAATGCTGCACCCTGATTGGCCCGTTTGAATTGGATCAAGAACTGCTCGTATGCCAAAAAGGTGGATTTGTATAAAATCGTGTATAAATCGCTTAATTATTATTATTACTCGTCGTGACAGTTGTGGCTCAAAACGGATCAACATTTATATATGGTCATCTGGCATTAGATCAACAAAAGGCCTCCGGATCAACAAGTGAAAAAGGATCAACAAAAAACTACCTATACGGCACGTCTGAGCCACAAAGTGCCCAAGGGGATATTTATATATATATATATATATATATATATATAGGTAAACATATATTAACCAAAGTATTTTAGATCTATCTTTATGGGCTTAGGCTTTTGGCTACTATAATTGAGTAAGAGAGTGAGAAATACTGGCCAGCGGTACTATATTCTAACACTTTAAAACACCAATCATTTTAAATAAAGAATCTCTTCAATTAAAAATATATATAAGTAATTCACGTTCTAGAAATTATTATAACATAAATAAAATATCAAGAATTTAATAACATACCGCTTTCATTTACCGTTTAAAAACTATTCTTGCATAACTTAATTTCATAGTATACCTACCTCATTATTTATTCTAATATCCTAATACGAGTATTACATCAGATTAACATATTTATCATATATAATACATAATCATATCAATAATTAGGTACATTTATCACCATAAAATATTTACGATAACGATTGTTGAATACCCGTTTGCTACTTAAATTAGTTGAATAATTTTTCGTTCCTGGAACGACCAACCGAATACAAAATATTAGAATGAAGTCAAGAGTCAAGACGCTCATAAATATTTATTCGAGCTACTACACTTATGGTAGTAGATATACACCAAAACTCAATTCAAATGTCAAAAGTCTAGAAGACTTTGTGACGCTGTGAACTATACCTAATCAATTCACAACGAAGTTTAAGAAAGAAGTTAAAGAATAAAAGAATCAAGTTTATAAGTGATAGAGATGTTTTTGTAGAATAAAATCTAACTTAAAATTCATAACGTTTAAATTATTGTACAAAGATAGACTGCGTAGTGATTTCTATGTTGATTTCCGCATGCCTAATCCTTATTAATATGTATTTACCGAGAACAAAATTTATTTTTAGGAGCAATAAGTAAGTTTCATGCTCATTCTTTTTGTGATGAGCCTGCATTCTGAATGAATGGTGGAAAAAAATATGATTATTCAAAAGTGATTATAATATAATCACTTTTAGTTTAAAGATTATTTCTATTTCTAATATAGAATATTAAACAATATAAATTAATTATACTTCGAATTTGGAACCATTGTCGGAATGATTAATTCTTGAACGGAAAATGTAGTTTTAAAAGTTGATAAAATGAGTAAACGTTACTTATTGGTAGTATATTACCTTCACAGTTTACATATATAACTTAGACATTCATTCATTTTAAGGACTTACATTTGCTTAGGTCTAATAACTATCTATTCTGACCTAATAGCGTCCTTCTCTGAGTCAAAAGTAGAAACTATCGGGGCCAATTAAAATAACAACCAACTGGCTTAAACTGCTGGCTTACCTCTTTACTCACTCCTGAACATTCAGATATAGTTGGTACTGAGTTTTCAATCTCTTCCACGTGTTGGCCCAACTGACAGGGCTATTATTCTTGGACAATTCAGATGTCTTGCTTCCATGATCAAAATAGCTTAAATTCAGGAATAGATTAAATAAAGGTAGTTAATATATTTGTAACAAACTTTTAAGGAGACTGGTATGCATGTCTTATGACAAAAATATGTTTATTTCATGAAGAGATTAAATAAATTATACTCTGTATAAATATTTGTACCCATTAAATTTTTACACCGGTACTATGTAATGAAACGTCTAATTCAAGATGGCAACTAACTTTATTGAAATCATGTTTATAGACGTTTAGAGTTTGTTTTAAAATAATACATTACCCACAACAATGAGTTTTCAATGGCATTGTGTTAAAGAAGCAATGTCGGTCCTACAAATGTGGTTCGAGCCCTACCACTTCATAAGCATTCCAAAAATTGTCATGCTTACAACATTCATAGATAACCATTTTGGAGAACCACTTTACATATATTATAGAATTGTCAAAAACCTACGCTAAACAAACCTAATATGTACAACTAGGTGTATGTAATATATACTACTCCAATAATAGTAAATATAATAAAATTCAATTCAAATATTTTTACTC
This sequence comes from Achroia grisella, assembly GCF_030625045.1. Lineage (NCBI taxonomy): Eukaryota > Metazoa > Arthropoda > Insecta > Lepidoptera > Pyralidae > Achroia > Achroia grisella. The sequence continues at coordinate 275,136 of NW_026712864.1, read as the reverse complement.
CGGTTGATTACGAAACAGACATCCTAAAATGTTGTTTACGTGTAAAAGACCCATAAAACTTATACAAAATTATACCTACACATTTTTTACAGTTTTATTTGCCCTTTACAAATGATACCCCACAGCGTCCGTCTCTCATTAGTAATATCATACATCAGTTGTTACGATAATCCATCTAGGTAGGTAGGTACTTATTATGTCGAGGACGAGAGGGGCCGTTGCCAAGGGACCCTCCCACGACGCGCACTCGCGTGACGTGTTTGCTACGGCCTACGGCAACAGCCGCCGCCACCGCAATCGTGATGCGCGGTCGCAACCTGCCGCACTGTACGCAGGTTACTAGGCGAACATAAACCGCGAGTGGTTTAACGTACTCACTACTGACTAATATTGTTGACCTACCGCGCCGCGCGTTTTGCAAGGCACATGGCTGAGAATGGGGTGCAGTGAGCCTATAACAGAGCTCTAACTGATTGGACGTTAATATTCCACTGAAGTTGAATGTTGATCAAGATTACGACTTTTTGCCGTAAATATTAGGTGGTGTATTAATTTACAAAGGTTTGGATTTCACAAACCAAACATTTTATTGAAGTTATGTTTACTTTTAATTACAAGAATTGATTTATTTTTATAAGACTTTGTCGTTACATTTTTCATTTAAATATAACTGTAATTGTGTACTATTTAAACATAATATTTATATATTTAAATGATACACAATATGTCTTTTGTTCAATAAGTAGCACGTACCTTCGTGAAAAACTAACGTCATATAATACAAACTACTTTTTAGAACTAGCAAATCAGTAAATGCTGATATGATTGAAGTGTCTTTGTCCCTACTAGTATCTAATTTATTATTTAATATTTTGAACAAAAGTAATTATATAATATTATGTATATTCATTCCGATAAAAGATATTAATAAGTTTATACTAGCTTCGCACGGATGTATTACAAATATTTAAATTTCTCGGCTTGTTCTATACTATAACATGCATGTATTATACATAAATACCTTCCTGTTAAATCACTCTATCAATTGCTAAAAACTGCATTAAAATCGGATGCGTAATTTAAAAGATATAAGCGAACAGGCATTGACGGCTACTTTGTTTACTCCCTCTGTAATATTAATATCTATAGAATTAAATAAAGGTAATACTTAATTTTTCATGAGCATCAATACAGTAAATTTCATAGGAATGGCACGTAAGGTTTACGACTTGTATGTAATAATGTCAAAGATGTTCAACTGTGGAAGCAACAAAGAGCATTAGATAATCTCGCAGAGTCGCGGTATCTAAATCCAGAAATTATGTAATGCAACACATAGAACCAAGATGCATGCTGAAATCCCATAACTTTTTTACAAGAATTATGATAAAGAGTACAGCGAAATCAATGAACATTTATTATTCAATTTTATAATGTAAAGACACGTGGAACAAAACAACTTACCGAGTACATATGTTGTTTTTCAGATTTTTAACATTACATATCTATACTAATATTATAAAGATGAAGAGTTTGTTTGTTTGTTTGAACGCGCAACGCGCAGGAACTACTGGTTCGAAAAATTATTGTTAGTTGGATAGTCCATTTATCGAGGAATGCTTTAAGCTATATAACATTACGCTACGACCAATAGGAGCGGAGCTGCAATGAGAAATATTGCAAAAGGTGGGGAAATGAAACGCAGACGAAGTTGCGCGGGTCAGCTAGTTTATTCATAAATCGTGTTTCGTACTCGTCAGCATGGAAGTATTTCAAATCCAAACGCGCATCAAAACATAATTTAAAGTATTTTAAATATTTTAGAGAATATGTTAATTCTTAGTCACTCGATCTAGGTATAACAGTATCTAATCGTAGAAATATAATTAAAAAAGGATAGCTAAGTACCTACTAGATGCCAGATTTCTCCTGCGTATATAGCAAAAATCTATAATAAAATTAAAACTCACACAGACTCTTTTTAACTATTACAATGGTACAGCGACAACGCTGTCTTTGAAATCGAGAAAAAAACTTGAAAGAAAAAGACATATTTTATGTTCATGAGCTATATATTATTTCACTTAAATTTGTTGTTTTATATAAGTAAATGGGTAGAATGGGTAAAATGGCCTAGTTTGGATCCTAGTGGTACTCTTTGCACAAATAACCTAAAATATATGTTGTTTAATTATTTACCATTCTAATAACATCTAATAAGTAGGTGTTATTTGAATAAAGTTGATATAATATAGATTAACATTATATACATATGTATTATTGGTCTTCAAATAATGCGCTCTTTTATTACGGGATTTCATAACAATATAGAAAATATCCGTGCATTATGAACAACTAACGCAGTATATATATGTTTATTTGCTAAACAATAGTTTGACTGAAGATTTATTCAACGTTTGTGTAATGAAATTAAAAAAAAAATGTTATAATAATATGAGATGTTTCCAATTGTTTTTAATGTCATATTGTAAATATTGTTGTTTTTTAACAGTTCATGTACCTAATCTATTTAAATCTTTTTGTATATTATAAAGGATATACAAAGAAATAAGTAAGTAAGTAATTTAACTAAAATAATTTTAAGAAATATTTGTAAATCAATGTCATCTGATTAGGACAAGTTTCTTAGTTTTTAATTTAATAAGTACCGTCGACTACAAAATACATAAAAACACCCTTTACCTATAAACAAGGTAAAACATTTTTTTACATTATTGGCAATTTTCTTTTTATTTCTCTATATTATATTGTCAAAAACTGATTGGTGATTGTTTGAGAACTGATAGCTGCTTTCAATACGTTTAAAGTACTTTAAAGAGTTAACCGTAGGAAATCGGGCGTTCAGAATTTGTAAACATATTTAGCAAATTTGTAGTGGTAAAATGCAAAATGAAGCTTTGAACACGTTTATACGTTTTAATCGTGTTCAATTCGAACTAAACGCGATCAGTTTCTTTGGTGAAATCCACATGTACAGGTATCAATCGCAGGCCTTAAATATCAAGAAAATACTATTATGTTCCATATTTATTTGATATATTAACAATAACAAGCTTATCTCATTAATTAACCAGGTAGATTTTGTTTAATATTCTTGCTGGATCTCCACAAGATTGCCTTGTGTGTGCGGTAGCGTGCGTGACGTCGTGTGTCTGGGGAGTTGCGCAGTGCGCGCTGCCCACCCGGCTACCATACTGTATCAGCAGTTACGTGACACATTCTACTAGTGCCAATCACTTATATTGAATTAATGGAAATTAAACTCTATACATTATATAAATAAAGACTAAAACCCTGTTATGACTATTAAGACTTTTCATATCCGTAAGCGGTTACACATGGTGCGCATCGCATTGCGCGGCTTCTTTACCGCCGCTTCAATATGCTCTCCTAGTACAAATGCCCGCTGTGTCGTGGCACGCGCCATCTTCTCTGTCGCTACGATAGATAAACGATACCACCATATTTATACCACATAAGCGTGTTTGAAACGTGGTAACAATTAACTCCCGAAACTACTCAACGAATAAAAATATTTACTAAAGAAAACATTTTTTTATATTAATTATTTAACAGCGGAGATTAATCCGCTTTTTTAAGTTCCCATGTATGTAAACTTCGCACGAAGACACAGAGTAAGTTATTTAATAATATGTAAAACAGTAAGTTTATTTTGAAGTTTCATTTGAAATCACCGGCAAAAACTTTTATATACCTACCAATATAATAGATAAGTACAAAACCGCAATACTAACGAAATAATCCCACTTGTGATTAAAACCATGCAATAGTAGTGCACTCCTCTATTTAATTGAAAAATAATTAAATGTCGTTAAAAGCAAATATATGGATGAAGGATGATATTCAACAGAATTGGCCTAATAGCATGCGCCTAATCGCCATTAAAAAATCAAATTATGGTCTTAATGGATGGGAATGGTCCAGACAAAATAAAACATTACTAATGGTCTTGACTACTTTACAATAATAGCCAACACTGTTTTTGAAATCTAAATTACTATCAATATGGGGGTTATTTTAGGTGTATCTTAATAATATTACTGTTTAGCAGTTGATACTTTCTTTGAATAGTAACTGTAAATATGTTTGCTTATTACTGTTACATCGATACCTACAGATTATATAGATTTTATCATCTGTGGCGATAGTAAATTTTCCAGGAAAGAAAATATGGTCGGATATGGAAAGTAAAAATGTAAAGAAAGAGGTTACCATACCGAAATAATAATAAAAAGCCGCTAGACTTATGCACGTTCCTATATTAAAGGTGTAAAATACAATAAATGAATACGAACAACAATATTAAATAAATTATTGCAAATATTTATAGTCGGCACTTCAAACATTTGGCTCATTTTTTTAACGATTGTTGGGAGGTTCGTCTTGTACTTATGAAGTCCAATGGATGTTCTAGACTTGAACATGAAAGAAATAATATAGCTGAAATGTCTGTTTTTCGTAAATGATACAGGAATAAATAAATGTACCAATTAATTATATTCACTTCAGAAACACGATAAACAATCATAATCATACGATTATTATAAATGTAGCACAATCTTTTTTCTTTTCAATTTAGAATATTAGAAATAGTCTGGATATATATATATGGAACCATAAAATGTAATAAATTAAATAAATGAGATCAAATTTACTGTAATATTATAAAAAAAGTAGGTGTGAGATGAATTAAAATAGTACTATATTATTTATTTATTACATTAAATTATGGTATTTTAAAAATTTATTTAAATTAAATAATTTTGATATCAATTTTAATTAAACTGTCTGTAGAAGTGTTTACTACAGACGTGAAATGTCATTTTTGTAGAAACGTTTCCTTGTAGTTTTGATCTCGAATTTCATTTCCAATTATCAATGATAAGAAATGATAAATGGTGTTGTTCTCTATTCACGATTTATATATAAATCGAGATCCGCAGAAGAACCAGAGTTTCCGACATAGCCCAAAGAATTTCGAAATTGAAGTGGCAATGGGCAGGGAACATAGCTCGTAGGACAGATAGTCGTTGGGGCAGTAAAGTCCTCGAGTGGCGACCGTGGACCGGAAGACGCAGCATGGGAAGGCCTCCTACAAAGTGGACCGATGATCTGGTCAAGATAGTTGGATGAAAGCGGCGCAGAACCAATCATCGTGGAGATTTTTCACAGAAAAGCTAAAATAGAATAGAAATAATCTTTATCCAAATAAACTTCATTTTAAACACTCGTTGACATATATTTAAAATCTACCGTTCTAATCCGCAAACTGCTACTTTGACGAATAAATACGACGACATGGCAATGCGCAAGCATCTATAAAAAAGTACCATGTAATTAGAACTTGTTGATTGCAGACCAGACTCGACATTAACGGATAAATCAAAAATCAGTATAAAAAGTAATTATTTTGACAAAATAAAGTATTCCTAACAAAAAACTAGTGCCTGTAAGAATGAATCAATACAGTAGTTACTAACAAAATTACATATCACAATTTTCAACCAAACAGTTCATAGTTAATTTCCATTGCTTTGTTTTTTATTGTTACGGCACGAAAAAACAACAACCGCCGATAGATGGCTTCTGATGAACTCAAATTCTCAATGCCCACATTCTCTATTTTTTAACTCGTACAAAAAAGGAATGTCAACCACGCCAAAATGATCCTTAAGCATCAACATTATCGGGAGAACATAAAATTACGAAATATATCAGAAATACCTCGCATGCTTGAGAAAATTTGCTTCCATTTTCGTAACGATGGAAGTTCCGACGACAGGAATCATTAAAACTCATCGGTTGACAATTCGTACTTGCAACGGGAACCTTATTACTATACAATATGATACAATTTAGACTGTAGGTGAAGCTGAAGAAGGCTCCTTGCCTCGTTCAGTCGTACGAGGGTCGTTGATAATGTGAGCGAGACAGAAATATTGGAATGGCACGCGGCCAACTGTAGACGTTTATGCGATCCTAGTAGGAGAGATCGTTTGCGTGTCGGTCGAGGTGGCGCGGTGCTCGGCGGCACTACTTACCCGCACCACACCGCCTTCAACCGCTTCTCATGGCAACTAATTTCTTTCTACTTTCTCACTGACAGCCAGCGTCAGCGAAGTATGTACTATGAAATAGGTCTATATTTTATCGTTCTCTCACCTGTAGTAGCTAAATGAATCAGATTATAAAATATACTGCTTCCGTTTTATCAATGAGTATTGGTAAAATACCTAATATCATTAACGAACTTCAGTGCAATTACAATATTTACAGACATTGAAGATATTTGATTACTTTGTACTCGTATATGTATTACACATTTACTACGTTGTTCGCTGGCAATTTTATCAATCAATATATTAATAACATTTCTGTTAATGCTACGATTAAATCACACAATAATTGTTAACATCATTAAAATCTTCATTTTACCTACTGTAGCATAAAAAACTGCTCCAATATTGGACACAACATGCTAGCCTAGATGCTTAATTTAAATATACCCTAAAAGGTCAGGACACAATCACCGATGGATACGCATTGGTATCCTTAAATAGTTATAGCCTTATTTCATATGCAAGAGGTATCTTACCATTACCATTAACATTGGAGACATCAGCACTTTGACGCATAAAGATCCTTTGTCTTGTTATATCTTATCTTGCCATATCCAGAATCTCTGTGAGTTTATAAAAATCTACTATCTAGCTAATTTTAGCATGTAGTTCTAATCTAGTATACTTCAAGTGTTACTTTTCGTACATGAGAATGAGACATGTGTAATGTTTCCTTTTCTGCTAATTTTTTTGTTAAGTGATTGATACAATTAGGATTCCTATTGAGACTGTGTACTTTATTATTATTATGTAAAAAGGCTGCTTTATCAGAATACTCTACTGTTTACAAAAGAATAACACAAGTAATCACTGGCTGAAATACGCAATCATGAATGTTAAGAATAAAGGTTACCTTTTTTATATCAAGAAAATATTCATAGAACCATATATATATACCTTTAGTGGGCGATGGGAACTATCGGATCTTACTGGGTAATACCTGGTGATTTTCCTTCTCACGTCGTCGAGGCCATATGTAGGTATGATTCCAAAGAAAAGCAAGCGAGACATTATGAATATTATTATCTATTTGCTATAAAGCACAGGGACTAGGAAAAATGAATGGAAGAAGAAGAAGAAAACTGCGAGTAATTTCAAGAAGTAGCTAGGCTTCAGTTGTAATGGGAGATATGGTTGTGAAATATCAAGTTGCGGAGAGGATACGGAAGCACCTTAGTTTTCTAGAATATAAATATACCACGGATGTCTTGATCATGTATATGCAACGCTTCTTACCTTTTTCAGGTATGTCATCGGACGGTTTTTTCTATTTTTATAAAAAACACAAAGCTGATATTACACTATTATAAGAACCCTATGTAATGATTAGATAAAGAATAACTATTTCAATAGTCAAAAAGTACAAAATCCAATACAATAGACTATACATGTGTGGTGAATCTACAGACAATTTTGGTTTTGTAAGCAATAATTCTCCTATTCTAATAACCCATTTAAAAAGAAAAATTGAATTAATAATGCACATTCTCTGGTATTATTTTTTCGATCTATCGCTACTTTATTAAGTAATAGTTCATTTAATATATGTATTTACATTTGCAGTTGTGTAGTATAATATAGAAAACAATATATTACTACAAAGAAATGTTTGTTTCAAATATCTGACTAATTTATTTATTTCTGTTTAGAAAACAACAGCATATACAGTATACAAAATATGAAGTAGTAGAATCCAATAGAATATCTAAAAGTAAGATTGACAATATCTATAGAAAATGCGCAAAAAGTCCCGTCAAACACATCAGCATAATACAATTTCCTTTCGTCACTTTTCCACAGATTTCGACGTCGATCTAAAAAATTCCAAATGGGTATTGCACTCAATAATCACTGTATTTTCAATTTACATCTTTATTCCATACATTTAGAGCTTTATCTTATTTATCAACAGCAAATATATCTTTGCCGACAGTAAAATTCCTCTTTATAATCCGCAACGTGGCCCGAGGCATAGTTCGGATATTTCCGGAGCTAATGCAGTCGTATATTTGAAGAGAACAGTAGAACAAATAAAAGAAGCTAGAAAGAGATGCAAAATTGTACTTGAAGAGGGATCAATTGATCGCGGAGGGTGTCGCTCCCTTTTGTACGTGTCTATTGTAAGCAACCCCGGGGCGGGTGGGGCGCTATTAATATGAAGCGTGCCATTCGCATTTTTTTGTTTCTCTCTATTTAATTTCGCAATGGTGGATAATTTGAATATGCAATTTAGGTAAGTACCTACATGGTAGACATATTTGCAACTATATTGGTGTATTTTGTTCCTTTTAATCAAAGATTAATATGTGTTTTTATTATCATTGCCTATTTAACAGAGAACTTGTACTACATGCCACAAACAATATTTAACAATAAATTTAATAAAACAAAAAGTTTAAAATAATTTCTAACCAATATTAATAAGAATTATGATGATACTACAAAACAGGATGAAAATAAAGATTTAAAAATAATATCACCATAATCAAAATAGCCAACACCACTATCAAGTTATACGTATAGGAAGAGCAAGTAATAATCCACTAAGAACGGTAGCTGTTGTAGTATTACTGAAATAGATACATTATTACATTAAAATATAATAATTCAATAGACTCATTGACTAACAGCCATCATAGACTAGCTATTTAATATATAATGTAAAAACATTTGATCATAATAGGCATGTATTACGTACTAATTCCAACATTCTGTAATGACATTTTTATCTAAATGCGTTTAAGTATGTTTATAATCATTATAGTGGTTGATAATGAGTACGTGAGCTCGGTATGTGCCTACATACCGACTGATTAGGTGTAACTAATTACATACTATAGATATATATTAATTATAGACGATTTCTGAAGTAACAATGCGTGACAAACATATAAGGATCCTGAGATTGATTTCCGGTTAATGATCTATTTTTCGTTTCTGAATAATGTAATAATTATCTATATAATTTACTACATAGTAGAAAGGGAAGATATCCTAGCTAGTAATATAAAGATCTTCAGGTATAGTTAAATAGTTAAAGTGACACAAAAACAATAGACGAATAACCATAAAATACACAAGAGTAAGCTGAAAGTAGGTCTGTACCTACTTCTTCATCTTCATCTATCTTCATATATCATATATCATCTTCATCATCTATCATCTTCATCTTCAGCGCCGCTGTCGGCAACTGAAGATGAAGATGATAAAGCAGGTTGATTTTATGTGGACGTTGTAAAAGAAGTTATAGTAGAGTACGTTATAAAAGAAGAACTATAAACCTTCATACTTCTTTACCCGATAACGCAGGTTGATTGATTGATGCATTCGTTATAAGAATAATGAACAATTTAATCAAGAAACACTACTTTCATTTAATGTAAAATAATCTATACTTTCTAAATATTATTGAAACTGTTTAACCAAAACCGAGTGATAGTTTTTTCATATAACGAAATACCTAACGTACTTCAACCTTCATTATGTCGACTAATTAAAAAAAACTGAAATTAGATCTGATTATGTACCTACTGATTAACGTTTATCAGTAGTAATATCGTAGTAATAAGTAGTAATATCAATAATAAATAATTGGAACGCAGTGGTATTTTTAACATAAAAACTAAATAATAATCTCTAAAGGTGTACGGAAAGAAGTGAAATATATATATTCTTAATTGTCCGTCTAATAATAAATTTGTTGTGGTCCCAAGTCAGACCTTGAGAATATCAGAAAGGTGCAAGGGTTATCGAATATGATATTGTTTTTAAACTGAACCCCGCTAGTTACACTGAACAACTTGGCCTCTGTTAATTATCTTGGAAATAATATATTCCAAGGTTCAATACGAATAGATACTTAACATGCGCATAAAATATACTCATAGATATTTATTTAAAGTTGAAAAATATCGTGTTTCGAACAGATCCGTTTTTCAAGGCTATTCACCGCGCTAATTGACAATATATTGTCGATAAATATATAATCAGACTATCAAATATATGTTATAGTTATTAACAGTTCATTTTGTTACAATATTAGAAAAATATATATAATTCATTCCATAATATTATAATAGATATATAATAATAAATATAACAAGCGAATTTCGATCACAATAACACATGTTTGTGGTATGGATGAATACAATATATTTGTATGATTGAATGAATAATTTGTATGACTTTTTATGATTAGAATTCTTTAAAAAGGTACTAAATATTTATTAGAAGTCTCAGATATTTTACTACAGAAGCTTATTGGACTGCTGCATATGTAATTAGATTATAATGTACATATATATGTAGACATATTTTTAGAAATATAAAGGGACACAATATTTTTAAACACACTGTTTTAAAAAGCCTTGAAATACTATCAGAAGTGAATAGAATTAATGAACGAATATAATTAAACAAAATAATTACGCCAAGAGTATTTCAATTATATCTAACTACTATAAAATCATTGTAAGTATACAATTTACTATAGAACACGCCCACGCAATGAGTTTACTTGTATTATGGCAAATATTCTGTTTGTAAAACATATTTTCCAATAATTTTATATATAATTTATTTATTTAGTAATATAGCAATGTATAGGTATATTATTGTTTCACGTAACCACGTGACGATGTCATAATATCCGCGACATAAGTTGCTATTCATTTAGTTGTTCAGAGCCATAAAAAGTCTTACACATGTTCTACGAGTGTTATCACTAAATTCCGTTGATGGGTGACTCAATATGTATTATATTTAAATACCGGCGTGGGAATGTAATTCTTATTAGTATTGGCTTCTTAAAGTGTTTTATATATAATTATTAATATACATAGCTGTGCTCACGATTTCACTCGCATGAAATGTATAGTCTACGTGTTATTCGGATATATAGGCTATATTTCTGTAAAGTTTCATTTAAATCTATTTAGTAGATTTTGCGTGAAAGAGTGACGAACATCCATGCGTCCATCCACACTCACATACTTCCTCGTATGTCATACTAGCTGTCGTTCGGAACTTCGTCTGCATGATGCTTACTTAACATTTATCATATATTTCGCTCAATTTACATAATATCTCTATATATATTAAATTATGGCCTATTGTGATGTAGAATTTAAATTAATATTACTGTAAAATTTCATCAAAATGAATTTAGTAATTTTTGCGTAAAAGAGTAACAAATATCTATTCCTCCATAGTCATAAACTTTCGCTAATAATGTTAATAGTAGTAACATTATTAGGTAAGATTAACTACGGACTTTCTAATATTAATAAAAAAAACTTGTTATGTGAATTACTTTTTTAATTTGACGCGATCACTATTTATACGCAAAATGAAGAATATCGCGAGATCTTAGCCATACCTTAAAATATTTCATTTACTATCTTTCCGCTGCTCTTCAGTACCTATACCCGTGATCATGGCGGCTGAAACACTGCTGAAAATCGGGAACTCAATAATAATAAATAAAACTTGGTAAGACCCTGTGAATTCTTGTAATTGTACATACGGATCATAATACTCATTATTTAATAGTAAATAAAATATATACCTCAATCTACGATTGCACAAACCTTAATAACAAGTGGACTGGAGTCATTATGATAGGTGTCAACGGTCTCTTCGACAGCCATCGCTAGAACGTCTAATGAAAAAGAATTACAGCACAGTACTCACGATACTTGCATGCTAATTGGCTTATGTTACCAAATATTGGGCAAATTTATTTGTAACTAGTGGTTCTTGTGACTTCATACGCGTTTTTTATATATAGTATACGACTTTGTTCGCGTGGAATTTAACTTTAATTTTCTAAAATATTAGAATTTTTCTAAAATAAAAGTAGCCTAAGTTACTCCTTATTACATTAGCTACCTGCCACGTCAAAATCGGTCTAGCCATTTGAGAGATTAGCCGGAACAAACAGACAGCCAGACAAAAATTGTAAAAAATGTTATTTCGGTGTGTGTATCGTATTTTTATTCATATGCATGTAGTAAAAAACGGTTATTTCAACATTACAAACAGACACTCCAATTTTATTTATATGTATAGAGTAGTGGTTTCCGCGACTACATACACGTGTTTTATATATAAGTATTACGGTTTATTACACCGCCTTTATTCCGATGGTCGCGGGTTTGACTCCTAGCATGATGCATACATTTGTATTCATGACTATTATTATTTGTATCAGTATGGGTGTTTCCTATCTTTATATCAAAAAAATATGTTTAGGTTAGTTGTGTAATAATGTATCTTATTGTCAGTTGTGTAGGGCCCATAACGAAACTTCTTCTTTCTGTTTTGCTTGGGACTAGATGGCGCGGTGTGGATTGTTCAGGCTTGTTATTATTACAAGTATATGTATATATGTTGTTGTCCGTATTAGTCTCATTTTCCTTTCTATATATTAAACAATGTTTAACAACATATTCTGTAAAAAAATCATATGAATTTCTCCTGCCGTTTTTACACGTCAAATCTTAATAAACAAACAAATTTCATCTCCTCATGTCTTTACGATTTTATTATATGTCCCGATAACAGGTAGACTATAAAAAGTCGACTGCGTGATATTACATTGAGGTACCCCTCAATCTAATATCATCCGCCAAGCAGCTTGCTTTATAAGCCGTTTCAGTTGTAGGATGCGATTAGGCAATAAAATTTCAAGATGCATGACATCCTAGACATCTAGAATGGCAACGCATGTGTGGTCACCAGAATCATATGATAACGTGAGTAGTGCTGTTCATAGAAATAAATATATATTTTTTGTTTGTTGTTGCCGGCAGATTTTTGTTATTCAAATTACATACATAAGTAAACATATGTAATAGAAATAACAGAAACTAGTGGCTCGCTGCGGCTTCAGACTATGACAATGCTTAAATCAGTCCAACAGTCACGGAGTTTATTCTTATCATCTCACTAGCAGACCCGGCCACGCGTTGCTCTGGCTAAGGTTCTGGAATAAAATAAATCTATGTTATAAATTAACATAAAATAAATTTGAAATAATGTACAAATCAAATTTGCAATTGGTTCAGTAGTTTAGGTGTCCATCGCGGTCAAACTTTGCCAACGTGGCACGTAATTTTTATGTATAAAGATATTTATTACGATTTTAAACAATCTTCTTTACATTATATGTCGGGTGTACATAAATCATACATATAAAACTTCCTTTTGAATCTCTCTATCTTTTGTTAAAAACTACATTAAAATCCTTTGCGTAGTTTAAAAAGATCTAAGCGAACAGACAGTGAGAGTGACTTCATTTCATACTATGTAAAGATACTTTCTATACGTACTATTCATGGTGAATAAATAGTAAAGAATAGTGGAAACGACATAAAAAACATAATTAAATACACAGATTTGTTTCAAATTCTAATAACAGCCACAAGTCACAAGTCAGCTAAATCAATAAATTACATAGCATAAAACAAAGTATGCTGTAAACATTGTATGTTCGCAAATATATTCTAAATTATATTGAGTAATTTAGATTCAGAAATTTAGATGATTTTAGATTTAGAATGCAGTTTTCAGCAATAGCTATATAGAGTGATTCAAGAGGAAGTTTTACATGTACAATACCTACATGCGTCTTGTAGTATAGAAGAAGACGAGAAATTCAAAGTTTGTAATGCATCCGTGCGAAGCCGGGACGTGTCGCTAACACTTTATATTAAACTAATACAACCCGAATATTAAAAAAAGACAATACAAACGAATCATATCTCTAAGATATGTCATCGCATACACCTTATCAATAAGAAATGCGAGATCGTGCTCCTGCATTAAATAATGCAATATATAAATCAAGAGTTACACACTATGCTATTAAAGTTAATTAAAAGAACATTAGACGCTAAGTTTTACGACCTCGGAAACCATTTCCTATTACTTATGCTTTCATTGTGCAACAGCCTTCGGGTGGCCATACGGGGCCTTACTATGAATACTCCCGTGTTTTGAAGAATATTTCATCTTGATCAGTGATCGTTTATGGCAAATAATTACGGAGACACTAATTGAACGAACGATGGTCTTGCTGTTTAGCGCTACCCTACTTCCGATGTTTGCGGGTTCGATTCCCCGCTCGGTACTAACATTTATTTCATGAGCACGATTATTTGTATCGGTATGGGTGTTTTCTATACATATTATGTGTATAGTTACGAAAAAGATTTATCTAAGTATCTATCTAGTAGCCATAACACAAGTTCTCCTTAGCTTAGATCTAGATGAAGGAGTCTGAAATGTTTAAAAATCTGATTCTTAGAATTCTTGCCTACTTATCTGAGCATATAAGCGCGCTAATCTAAGAAATGTTTTTATATGGCCGGTTTTTTATTGTGGTAAAAGGTATCTACTAAAATTTAGTGATTGTTTTATTTTCAAGCAAGCAAAAAGGTTACATGCATATAAAGTCGTGAGGTCAGCTACTTAATTACGAATATATAAATAAAAACTAGTCCCTTCTCTATATAAAACATAACATAGGTACTATACTATATGAGTTCTAAATTTTATGACAGTTACTCCGCTAACATATCAAAAGTACTAGCAAAGACACGCACTACATGTAATTTAGATAATTACACTGAGATGAATTATTATCAATTTTAGAACCTTTTTATTAAATACTTGTAAAGTTTGCCTTATAAGGTCCAGATCAACGGGCTTAACCTTCTCTTGATAATTATCAATTAGCGTGTTATTTGGTCATATTTCATGTGGTACAAGTACGTATAAAAGTTTTACCAAGTGTCAACAAAAAATATCGTACCTTAATTACGCACTAAATAGCCTTATATAATGTAGTCCACACAAATTAATGTAAATTCTAAGTAGTCAACGTTAGAATAAGGACGAGTTTATTTTCTAGAGCAATATTAATACTTGTAAAGTTTGATTTATAATCTCAAGACCCGGGTTAACCTTTCTTTAATAATTATTAGATAGCGTGTTAATTGGGTGTACTTCTATTACTTCCTATCATGATGGTAGAAATATTACCCCATTAGTATTAGTACCACAGTATGGACTATTGTCCTCATTGCTAACAATGTACCATGTCAAGTTGACCTTCACGTGGTTCCTGGTGGAAATGGTAAACAATTTTCTGTTTTTGTTGAATGCTGTTGTCAATTTTCAAACAGACAATTTTCTGGTAAATTTGTCATAATGGGCTAACTTGACCTCATGCTCATCCTCTCATCCTCCTCTGGTGCCCCGCCAGCGTAAACCGTTAGCACAGGCGGGTGGACCATTCTATTATATAAATATAAATAACTCAAAGGTGACTGACGTAGTGATCTATCAACGTACAGCCCAAACCACTGGACGGATCGAGCTGAAATTTGGCTTGCAGGTAGATGTTATGACGTAGGCATCCCGCTAAGAAAGGATTTTGATTAATTCTACCCCCATGGGGTTAAAATAGGGGACGAAAGTTTGTATGAAACTTTGTCAATTTTAAACTGATGCGGCTGAGACTTTGCATGCATAAAGCTACTATGACGTAGAAAGGATTTTCATAAATTCCACCGCTAAGGAGATAAATTAACGCGAGCGAAGCCGCGGGCAAAGGCTAGTCATCCATAAAAAAACAAACGATATTTTTTCTTGTACTTGTATTGTACAACAAAAAATATCGTATCGTATTTACGTCCGTATTTTACGCTACGTATATATCTTTCTATAATAGACTCCAAACAAATTGGATTCTAATCCCCATCCTAACGTTAACTACTTATCTAATTGAACAACACACGAATGTCCCGTCCGGAAACATTTAACGACTTCCGGCACATACGTGTGCATGTCGACCTCCGTTACATTGCCAAATAGGTATGTCATGTGATTGATGCACAGTGACCAGAGATAATATATATATTTTTTTAATAATATATTTTTTTATTTACTATATGATTATAAAATTGACACAAATTTTAGATCTGAAAGTATATCAGCATGATAATGAGGTCTATTAAACAGATGTTTATGAATAATAAGAAAACAATATGTAGTAATAAATAATAAAATCTATAATTAAATCCATAATGGAGTACCTATATACATATATACATATAGGTTTGTTTAATATGTAGGTACATATATAAAATACAATGATAAACTCTTTAATATGTTCAAAGAACTTATTACCAAATAAATAATGATATTAATGTTATAAGGTCCGGTAATAAAAAATAAATATTTGACATGCTATGCTGCATTTGCAATGTCACTTTATTTTGTAACTACCTACATAGTTTCATACCGTTCGATGCAGATGAATTACAGCTTCTCCAAATGAATAGAAATGCAAGTACAGACGGCAGTCTATATCCGCGAAAGAACTCATGAAACGGCTGAAGGTCAACTCTCCTACTTTGCAGATATGACTAACTACATTGTAAATATTAATAGAATTAATCAGTTTATTTAGTAACTGCATCTTTAATGTTACGACTTGCTTATTATATTAATCAGTGATTGTTCAGACAACACTTCGCTGATTGCTTATTTGTTTCCCTCATAGTCAAAGTAATCGTTAATAGGTACAGCAAGTACTTAAGGTATAGGTCTTAACCTATGTATAAAGTCAAAAAACAAAAAACGTACCATCAAAATTTTAAATTGTGTTGTCAGTATCTTTTTGAATTCCGTTGGATGTTACAACTTATAATCAACGATCCTCGACAGTAACGTCGTGTGACTGATTCATCAATATTACCGCTATTGTTTAAATGATTACAAAATCTGAAATCGATTTCTCATCTTAAAACCTTAGTAGTTTTTCTGAAGTCAACACTCGCAATAAAGCATTTTTACGATGCATTGTGAACAGTTTACGACTTGGCCGGACCACGATTGACTTCTGCCCATAAAATGTATTTTCTATGTCGCTCTTTAGCATGTCGTTTTCCCTTTATTTTGTGTGTGGAGATGCGGTTATGCCGCGTCATTGTCTTGTCTAGAACTTATAATATGTACCCCTATGTCCGTTTATTACATGCGAGTGAAATTTAAAAAGTGCTGTCTGTAATATCTACCTTTATTTCGTTTGCGTGCAACACGGTTGTCCCAACACTTCCGGGATGGAGCAGAGAGAGAGTTTTTTAGTAATGAGAATAGCGATGTAGCATCAAGGTAGGTTGATCTCCACACGGTTGAGCTGCACAGAAACCATTTTAATTAATTCCCTGTATTTACCAAGATAAGCTAACGGACCCGACTCCATGTTCATCCTATAATCATCTACTGGTGCCCCGACAGCGTATACATACTATTCGCGCAGATGTGTGTATCTTACCATATATATGCAATAAAAAAATTACTTTCGTTAATATCAATAAAAATTATTATATATCTTTTACAGTCCTTACTTTTATATGTTTTACGGCACCTATGAATACAGTATTACTATACTTAGCGCTATACATACTAGATTATATTATAATAAAATAGGGATAGGATTTTGTTATAGGTAAAGTACATTCAGGAAACCCTACACCTTTTTAGGAATTTTTTCACTGTTTGAAACACTGTTTCAGAGTGATATACCTAAACTAGACATTACGTTAATACCTATATACAAAATTCAGAAATTTATGAGCATGCTGGCGATGCCGGAGTGGACCATCTATCTGAATTGGATAAGTTGTTTACTACCAGTATGAAAAACAAAAGTCTTCACAACAAATGCGTAGGTAAGTACTTCTGTACGAGATATTGATGGAGGTCAGAATCCTAAATATACATATATGAGGTATAATATAAGGATTGTTAGATTGACATTATGTCCTGTTGTATACTATTAGTTTTTTTAACATATATTGATATTAATTTATAATACATTTTTTATCATTATTATATTTTTAGTAGTTATGCGTGACGAACTTATATCAACATAGTCGAATAGAAATTTCAAACCTGTTGCACACTGCCCTATCATATATACCTATAATGTCTGAAAAAGTTATATGTATGTAACATATGTCCATATATTACATATATCGTATCTACATAAGCCACATGCCACAGGTGAACGCAAATCTACATACCTACCTGTAAAAATACTTAGTTCTTTTCGACTTCACAACGTAAAATTAGAATTTACAATTTTAGGATTAAGTTGGTCGAAACTACGACCGAGACAAATTCTTCAATCCATCAATCATGGATCTGTGTAGTCTAATTAAGACTTGGTTTTATAACATTTTTACAGAAACACCGACACCAGAGAACGCTGTTATGTTTTAATCAACTGCTTATAAAATCGAATATTTACATAAGTGTTATTGAAATAGAAGTATAAAAGTACCTAAGTATTTAGGACCGAAAACGAAATAACATAACAACCAAAAGTCTATTTAGATTTTAGTTGTAATACCTTTTAGATCGAACTAAACTAAAAGTAAGACAACCCTTATATTCTAACTGCGGATATGGCACGATAATGAATAATATGAATGAAATTTATTTAAATAAATATTATTTCTATTTGTATGTTTAAAATATATTATAGGTACTGAACAACTGATACAAATACTTGTACATACATTTCTTTTATTAATACTATTATATATATAGAAAACACCCAAATCAATATTGTTTGCATAGGTTCATACTCATGAATAGGTACCAATGTTTGTACCCTGCAAGGAATCAATCCCCCGACTATCGGTAGTAAGGCGCTGACCACGGAGGCTACTCCATTGTGTGTTGCACAGGGGGATGCACCTTTCCATATTCATCCATAAAAAGATATCCAATATTATACACAGGAATAAGTAAGAAAATACGAGCAGAGATTTATAAAACTCGCATACAGTTCCGCATACTTATCTGTCCTTGCGACGGCGCCGCTGTTGTTGAATTTAGTGTTACTGCCAATTAGAATTTCTAAAATTTTTGCATTATGTTCCAGTTTCGGCCGATAAATAAGACAAGTTTGTGCCTCCGTTATAGAGGTGTATTTTGCTACGCAAGATTTTTCACAACATCTCTCTATCTTGTTTTTTTTTATAACACAGGGGACAAACAAGCATGCGGCTCACCTGATAGTAAGTGATTACCGCCGCCCATGAGCACCCGCAACACCAGGGAAATCGCAAGTACGTTGTCGGCCTTTTAAAGCAATAAGCACTTTTCTTGAAGGTTTTAATCGGAAATACCATTGCTGGAAGGTGATGTCACAATGTGGTTGTGCATTGCTAGTAGTATTCCCGCGCTGTGTTTGTCTCTTTTTTTTAAATCAGGATGATCCTCATGGAGAACCATTCGCTTAGGGACAAATGGATACTGCCGGGCGCATACCGGCTAAATACCTGATGGCTATTCCTCCTCGACATAATCGCCGTGGCCATGGGATACGCAAGCATTCACCAAGACCACCGGCATGGTTCCCATCGAAGGGACATCTCATCTAAGCGTGCAGGGCTTTAGGCTTAGGCCTTTGCACGCCACCTCCAGACAAAAATCAGTTAAGAACAATTCTTGTAATTTTTTCTGTACCGACAATTAATTGAAGTATTATTAACTATACTCGCAAGCATTCTATTATAGGATAACTTAATGATATTATAATTACTACATTATTATCCTGTATGCCTAGTATATAATTTTGTAGTTTATATATCTTTGTAGTTCAATAATACAGACAGATTTATAACAGCTACCCGCCCCGGCTTCGCACGGGTGAGGAATGTATTATATGTACATGTAATATACATATAAACCTTTCTCTTGAATCACTCTATTGCTAAAACCCGTATCGTAATTTAAAAGATCTAAGCGAACCAACAGCGGTAGCGGCTTTATTTACTATGAAATAAATTTTAATATAATAATATAATTTGTGCCATTATATAATAACTAATAATAAAATAATTAGGAATACATAAATATAAGAAGGTATATTACGTAAATCACACAATTAACTACAATCCGTAACGTATGATCCACAAGCGGATTTCGCTAGAAACAACAAAGGAAATATAGCATGAGTGATTGGCATGTTTTAATAACACGTCTCATACGCAATAGTAACTAACTAGTTGGTAGGCGGTTTATTTACCGGATTTCACGAAAACGTTTTACGGAATGATGTCATGTGTTTTAAACGTAAAAACTAAATTGAGATATATCTACGTGTTCCATCATAGGACAGATCTTCCAATACAAATTAAACATATTAAACTTGTTAATTCGAAAGTATTTACTATGTTTATCTATGTTTCTTTGTCACCTTTTCATGACTAGAATCAACAAAATATCAGCGCTGCAGATTTATCTGTAACTTTATGCTGAGTTGGTTCCCTATTCACTTTAGCGACTCATAAAGCCGCCTCGATTATTTGTATATGTATTTTTTTTATGTTATGTGTTCTATGCATTTGTGATTGCTGAATAAAGAATTTATCTATCAGTCTAACTATCTATATGGAAACACATAAAAATGTATTGTTTACGAAGTCCGATATAGGCTATGTTTTATTTAAAAACAATATATATAATATATATTCTGGAATGGGATAAAAGAGGGGATTAATTGTTACCGAGACGAAGCTATTATTAGGACCAACAGCAGCTAATGATTAATAGATTTTATCGGTTCTCTTCTAGAAATTAGAAATTGAATATAAGCTACAGATAAGTTTAAATTTCCAATAACTCTACCACTAACCATGCAACATTTGCGAGTTATAAGAACTCATCTCTAGATAATTGAAATGGAATACATGCTAACGGCTCACATCATGGCAAGTGATAACTGTTACCTATAAGTATATATTTCCAGCATTTCAGACATCACGTTATCATATGAGATCAGTGGCAAACATGCGTTGCTATTACGGCGAACTATATCACGCTCCAACTGAAACACATATTACAAAGTAAACTGCATGGCGGTTGGAATGGATGGAACTATATGTGTATGTTGTCACTTTATTATATTTATTAATATGTATATTTATTTCGTACGCCACCTACTCTTTTCTTACCCAACTTTGTCTCTATACAGCCAATAGGTAGTCTAGAAGATATTGCTTAGCGAAAAGACCAGACCGTCGTTTGTATTAGTTAATGAATTTTTTTCTGTATTTGTTGTAATAAAGAGTA
This sequence comes from Achroia grisella, assembly GCF_030625045.1. Lineage (NCBI taxonomy): Eukaryota > Metazoa > Arthropoda > Insecta > Lepidoptera > Pyralidae > Achroia > Achroia grisella. The sequence goes on along the minus strand of NW_026712864.1, from coordinate 253,819 downwards.
TAAATAAATAAACGGAGGTACTGTACATACCCACGCAGACAACGTCGTAAAAAGCTAGCTATGAGTGTACAGAAACTATTATAATTAGGTATTAGTACATTAGTAATTGGTCACAATATTCTGAGACTTTGAAGCACTGTTGTTATAGTTGCAGTAGTTGCTGTAGTTATAATTGCATACTTCACCGCGCAGTAGGGCTAATACATACTGCGCCAAATTAGTTAACTAGCATCTTTAACAGATTCATAGCGCATGATTATAGAAACATAGGACGTAGGATATTGTGTAGCCTACAAATAAATGTCATAAATGTATATAATACATACTTATTGAAAACATTTTCTATTTAGAGCAAATGGCGCCCATTTCGCTGCACAGTCAGCACGCTTGAGTTGAGCTTATGAGTCGGCGCATTAAACTGCGTCTGAGTCACTGAGTTAACACAAGGAATCTCGCTGAGTTACTCCATGTTTAGAAATAGTAGGTACCTAATAGGTAGGTAATATGTGATAATGTTATATTATAGTGGAGATCTGTAATTTACATGTAGGATTATATTTATTTTCAATCACTTACTAATAATAATTTTAAGTAGATAATCTCTACCTACTTCAGTATGTGGCAGTGACCGCTGTTTACTTGCGAAAAACTTATAACCAAATAGTTTAGTGACTCATAAATTATATCACGCGATTAGCAGATTTCACAATAATATAACCAAACACCCAGTGTTGGTAATACTTTATCGGCAGTCGACATTTTCCTTGAAACTACACAATGGGCGGAATACTAAAGGGAAGGAAATATTAGCGAACTTGCGTTGGTTGATTGAATCATTGCGGTCTTTTGTTTTATTTTATTTATTTATATGAGACATTATACCTACTTAATATTTAGTTGGTTTGGTTAACTTATTCTCGCAACAAGCCAACCGAATACTTAGTTTTTTTGGCAAATTCTCATTATATCATTCGACGCACGATAGTGAATGCTTCTTATACACATGTACTATGCTTATTTGATAACCATTCTTAATTAACTAGTTAATAAATTATTTTGCCTTCTTATGTTTCCAATTCACATTGATTTATACATAATAAAATGCATAAATTACAATAGTCACATATTACATAGAAACTACTCAGTTTAAAATCAGCACCAACTTGTACCAGTTACTATAGTAGGTACTCTGTAAGAATATCCATGTTCTGTCTGTACATGAAATAAACATTAATCAAGTTGCTTCTTATTCTTCCTATGATGTAGTTTCCGATATACAGAAACACCTAATTTGAGAAGAATATACTTATTTTAGATTTTGAGAAATGAATATTCTTCTCAACGTAGCACAAACATCTTACACATATTTTGTGGTCAATTGTATACATTACAGATTTAAATAGCAATAAACAAACTATCGACTGTAAGGAACGGTCTTTAGCTTCTTGTACTTATTAAGGTCAATCTACCTATTGGAGGTCACCACTTAAGAATCGTTCTTCCTCATTGGTTATAGGTTCGTAATTATTCAATTGCGTAGGTCATTACTCGTCTGTAGTATCTACTTAGTTGATAAATAGTTACTACTAACAATTAGTATCACTAAAATCTGTACAAAGTTAAACGATAGATATGCCTAAAACTCTGGATTATCAGCAGTTTCATTTTAATAAATTGGGGGAAATGAACGTCTAAGCATTTCATGGATTCACCTCCCTGGAGCCACGTCCATCGTGTGGCAAAAAGGGATACTTCGGGTGCAGGTTTACGCCCCTTGCCGTAAGTACAACACTCACCTTCACCAATCTTATTACTTATTTTTTTTATTCTACGATGGTAATAAGTATATTATGCTAAATATCATACGGACCATCTGATGATAGACGGTTACCGTAGCCTACGGACGCCTGAAACACCAGAGATATCACGTGCGTAAGGCCGACCCTTAGGACCTCAATATATCCTTCTTGAAAAACCCCATGCTGTAATCTCTAGATATAACCTCGGCAGGTATTTAATTTTACAATATAAATGTACGCTGGAGAGAGCTCTGTAACCGCACCATTTTAAAGCAATTAGTTTGGTAAAAGTAGGCATCTTCTCGAATATGTTTGTCTCTCTGCCCAGCCAAATCTTGTAGGAGCCTGCTAGCGCAGCTGTAAATACACTTTCTAGTATAGAACTTACAGCAGTTCTAGACAAATCATGATCTCTAAGAAGATTATTCACTTGACGTTTTCAGAAATATTTTCATATTGGGAAACAATAATTTGTCTAAAATTTTACTGGCAGTTTCATAACTCATTTAGACAATAAGTGCCATATATACTAAATATCTACATAGATAACATAATCAATCTTTTGATAACTCATCTTCATTAAACTCACAATTAACGGCTAAAAGTAGGTACTCATTGTAGCTAAAGATACTTTCGAAAATCTTATTTACTTATTAATAAGGTTATGACTATAAAATACTGTTATACCTAAAATTTGTATTTTTCTGTATATCTAGTTAAAGATGGGCCGATATAGATGAATTTCTATAAATAAGTACGAGTAAGAGCGAAACTCTACCATAAATAAGGCTCGAATTTCTACCATTTGCAGTAAATTTGAATTCTACCATACAGGAACAATATCTACATTTTGCATATTTATATATGAAAGGCAAAAATGATTTAGTCCATTTGGATAATCCAAATTTCAATAAAACCTACGATGGATACTGAGGATGGATATCTACTCATAGAACGTAAATGTTGTCAAATTGAGTCTGGTTGAGTCAGAAAAAAAAAGATGCAAGAAAAAAGTCTTTAAATTTAAAAGTATTTTATTTATTTATTTGGAAGGCTCTAATATTTAATTCAAATCATAAGTAGAAGGCCTACCGCCTTCAACGTATGATTTTGAAATAGATCCAAAATTATTAATCCGCATCTTTAGATTTCGACCTAATTGTAAAGGCTTTGTAAAACTAAAATTATCTGCTCAATGATAATTAAGTTAAGAAATATAGTTAAATATTTTAACTGACTTTAAATATTACGCGAAACTCTGTTATTGCGTATTAAGGTCTAGTAGAGAATACTGTACTGTACGCCATTTCGTTTCGATTTTTGGATCCCAATTGAGAATAGTATAGTATATAATATAATAATTTTAACCAATTAGATAACTGTCAGTCGTATAAAGTACTATTTCGTTCCAAAATTTAGTATTTACAGAAGAATTTCTTACAAATTAACGTAAAAATTCCTCTCTTCTGCCTATAACATTAACATAATAGTTTATTTACAGATAAAACTAACCAGACGAGATATACAATATCAAAATAAGACATTAGTCCTGATGATGTAAATAGTAAAAAATCGAGATTTTAAAGGAATATCGTGAAAATCAAAGTTGTATTGTATTGTATTGTACTTTTAACAAGTTGATAAAATAGGACATGCTAGATTTTAAACGGAGTTTTTAAACTGTCACTAGCGCTATTTTTAAAATTGATTTTTGTGCATTGTTCTGATGTTCTGAATGTTACAAGTGGATTGCTTTAGTATTATCTATTACTTTAACGTCAATAGAAGTTGTTGTGATGAGAATGCGTTCCAAATTAGAACCGAAGCAGTTATTGAAATCTAATGAATATTAGATTTGCTTTTGACAGTTTGATATGCAAACAATTTTGTAACGATGCTTACATCAGTACTACGCAATACTGTCGGATCGTCTAATACATATGGTGATCTAACTAGCAAATTGGCATCGAACAGTGCCAATCATTTATAATGTCACACGCTCGTTTTGTCTAGATCTATTTCAACAGAAACAAGGCCAAAAAACGGTAAAATAAAAAATCTGCCAACTGACATCGATTCTATCGCAACTCATAAAAAAACGAACAATGCGTCGACAACGCTACGCTTAAGCGTCCCGCTACCCTCGAATACTGCTGTATATTTCCTTAGAGTGACAAAGTACTCTGACTTTGACATGCTTGAATATCAACTTTAATTCTAGCGCATGAGAGCTCACTATATTTCAGTCGATGAAAATTGGAACTCTATTCCATCGACAGCAACATATTCAAGCAAGCCAGGAATCTGTCGCTAAGCAATGCGACGTTGCCGCTCTTGGCAAGCTACGACGACGTTGCTCGCCTATGTATATGTGTGTACTTCTGACACAACTGGCGCCGAATATTTATTGTATACTAACAGAATACTGACGAGTGCTTAGAACGATAGGGTCGTATTGTAAGGTTGAATGCAATTAAAATGGTGTTTGTGTTATGTAGTTAGAGTTCCTTTTTGTTTGTTTTTATTACTCATTATGTCTTTATGGCAGAAAGGTCTTTTTCTATGTGACCGTCCAGGTGGCTATGTATAGGTTGCCGGTCGCTCAATACGCGCTCTGAATATCGTGCGGCGGACTTAAGTTGGAGTTTATATTTGTTTCGTAAAGTTGTAACTAATTAATAACTTCAGTTTTATTAAGGCTGCAACTGAATTCATTAGTATAATTTGAATACTAATTACATAAATTATTGACAAGCAAGCTAAATCAATGTTTACTACTTGTAAAACATGCTCAATAGTTAATTAAGTATCTTTGTAACAGTTGATTTAAAATTTAATTATTTTTTTCTAACATTAATATATTAGGTACTAATATTAATTTATGGGATTACTAGTTAATTTAAGAAAGTATTTACCTAAATACTTAATTATGATGTTTATTTTTAGACAAATTTAATATATGTGCATACAATTAAGATAGTTACTTTGTCGTATCCACGAAACGCCTGCAAATGCGCAGCAGAAAACCAATGTTTAATTATTTATACTGAAACTATATATCTAAGTGAACACTAAAATCTTCACATATTTATAGAGAACTCATTTATATAAAAATATCTTTATTGTAGATACTACGGGTGCTATAAACGATTTCTATTTCTCTTCCCGTATTGAAGGACTGTCAATTCTTAAAAACTACTACCTTATATCCTTATTTAATAAAACGTTAAAAATAATATACCAATTTTAAACTACTGAACTATTTTGTCCATCTCTTTTATGCTATTTTGTATAATCTAATTTCAAAGAATTTAGAAACACTAATAACTAAAATAGGTTTGACGGTGATATTAGAGCGAATTGTTTCGGAGCAAAAGCAGAACATACTACGAATTAAATAGTTGTCTAAAGTTATATCTTTCATCTTTTAATATAAAATTTATTTAAAATCAAAGGCATTTATACGTATAGACAATTTTTAAACAGTTATGTTACGTATAATTTTAAACACTTTCATTCAGTTCTGCAGTCTGTTTCAATTGACTTCTTGCCGACTTAACTCAACAGGTAGATATTTTGTTAGTGATAATAAATAATTTAAGAGTGACTAGAAATTTTACAGGAAAAGGCTTTGAGGCACACACTCTGAGCCCCAGGTACTGCTCAGACATCCCGTCATGAACAGCACCATAAAAGATTAAACATCGGTCAAACGCTTTGTAATTTTGATAAGTACCTAACTTAATACTTACTGACAAAGTATATTTACTACTTAACTTGCATAGTAATCAACTGATATTTCGAAATTGCAAAACGCATAAGTTTTTCTAAGCGTCGCCTTCTGAAATTGACACTGACAAGAAAAAAACCGATTATAAAAATCCTTTTTTTCGGCCTGCCACCGCACTCCTCTCATTTCCTACGTCTTTAACTTTATATCGTTTTACTTTAATTTAAGACGATTAAAAGATTATGGTGAATATCTAGGTATATATATACTATTCTGTAATCTAAAGATAGCGACTCCGACTCAATCTCCTCATTGCTTCTCTACATTTCCTGTGATATGGTCCTATATGAATAATTGCGTTAACAACACCGATAGGTATTGTAAAAATATTAATAGTTTTATAAATATGGACTGATGTATAATTTTTTTCGTATTCATATTATATGACAGCTAATTTATATACGGTCGAAGTTGGAGTATACCAGCAAACGTGTATCTAAAGCTGTACTAGCAGGTTTCATCCACATTTGGCAAAACACGAGCGGTGAAGGAGAGTGTTGATGTACGTCGGCAAAGGGGCTTAAAGCTATACCCGGGTTACATGTCCCGGAAACTACTCGGAGTTATCTTCTCTGCCATACGATGGACCCGGCACCCGCACGGTAAAACCATGGAATGCTAAGAAGTTCGTCTCAGGGTAAAAGAATGGGAACTCCTTGGTTAAATACAAGAAAACTCCGAACCTTAGCGATAGAAGATCAAACAAACTACGCAAGTGCCTAATGTTAGAAACCACCGATAAATTTAGTTTTCTAACCATACGAGCTTACTTTACTAAGGTATTTAACAAGTTCATATCTAGATTTTATTCTCATATAACGGGTATATTTTATGTAATTGTTGATTGTATTGACCAAAGCAAAGCCTGTATTGACGCGTCTGAAAGCTGGCAGCATCGTATTGTATTCTAGATAGTAGGGTAGAGTCTTACAAGAAAATTTAAATATAAATTACAGTTGATACTTACAATTCTGCAATGATAAATCTAATGCTACGGGAAAACCTATCCCCGGTTGGCCTGCGGCATGATACTCCGGAACTTACTTCGTTTGTCCGCGGAATATTGCTGAAACAATTGTACAGTCCTGAATGTATATAAGTTGCGCAGACTGATAATCCTCTGTAGAGTAAGTATACTTCTTGTACGTTCTTGCGGAAAGCTGTACGCTGAGGCTACAATAACGTAAACAAACCGTCTTTACGTTATGAAAAATTAAATGGAAAGAAAAAATTATAAATATAACAAATCACTCAAAAATAAAACTATGATAAATAAATCTAAAAATATAAAATTTTAAAGCAATTTTTTTCTGATCTTGTAGCCGCCTCTATTTTAAACCAAAGAAGGTTTTTAATTTAAGGATTTTTTTATGTTTATTACAGTTACATGTTTTCAACTAAATAAATCTATAAAGTTTATATTTATTGCCATTTCCATCATCATCACCTGTAACCTGAAACCAGCAGTAAATATGATAACCGCTTTAGACTGCCGTTCCCATTGCCGAAAATCACATGTGAACCCTCAGTTTTCTGCAGCCAGGAATAGGTACCTCTACTGGACACACATTATTTTCTACTTTTCATTCAAAATTTTATTTACGTTGAGCAAGGTAGTCGGTAATGTGAACAAAGTATTCAAATACATTAAAAAATAATAGTTATTTACCTTGATAATGTAAATTACAAATAAATTCTGCATGCGAAAGAAAATAAATTTCATATATAAATAATAATTTACTGTGTACAGTACCTAACATTGGAAAAACAAAATGGTGCGGTGTGGCAACAGCGCGCTAGCGTCACTCCAGTTTTCCGCCGCGCTTGGTAGAAAGTGCGTTTCTAATCTCGACTCGGCCGCGCGCCAGTCATTGACTCTTGAACACCTAGTCTCTCACAATTTTAAACTCCAATATAATATAGTACCAATACAAAATCATTACACAACTATATAGAATTAATAACTCAACAGAACTTAATTAAACATATTTTAGAAGTTAAAATACGCAACGTCTACCTACGTAGCATTGGTAGAGTCTGTTAATTAATGTTAATATAACCAATACATAGTCCGATTTCTAAAATTTAATCTACCTACCATTACCCCAGATGCTTTATAGTGTAGATCGATATCATCAAGCGCTTCTATATTGTAAAGATCCTGAGAAATTACATGTTTCATCCTGTTTTAATAATCACTCCGCCTTCGCTTCGAGTTTTTCAGTGACTTAAAAATCTGTATTTTTTCATAGTACACTACGTAACATAACATATAGCATAATGAGTCAGTAAAAAGGAATTTTACTTTCTGTGTTAAGATTCCCGTTTCATCCTTTCATCAGTATTTTTCTCCCAAGAATGACAATTCTCGACGCATAACTTTATTTTTATTCATCCTGTACATATGTATACATATACTCAATCGAACGCAATTACAGAATAAGACTAAGTTAATTTTTGTGTCAGTTTACGTAGGAAGTTCTTTTTTAGTACCAGTGGCCAGTTTTCAACGGCTAGAAAAGGGACGACCTTATCGACCTATTGATAACCAGATCGACATCCAATTCTTTTGGATGAATTTCGGTTTTAAATTACTTTCTGATAATTTATCATGAAATAGAAATATAAAACTGAATAAACATTATTCAAATCAAATCTTTCTTTTTACTCTACCACTCATACATGAAGGAATCCAGATGAATTCAGCAAAAAAGACAAGACTTTACGGAATGCAGATTAAACAAAAGAAGAATGAGCATGGATCTTGCTTGTATAATAACATGATTGTTTCACTTTAGTAATGTTATTAACCTATAAAGAGTTAGAAATATGATTTCATCAGGATCCAATAATTTATTAGTGATATTCCGCAGCATTAATTAGTGGTAGATCGCCATTTCACCATAATCCGCTTTGATATCTATAGATACCTGTAGACTGAAAATATTTGTGATATTTATCACCAGATATAGACTGTAATAGTATCTGCTTGGGTGCCTCAGTCTCACTCATACTATATCATATTACCCCCCCAAGTAGCTTGTTTTGTAAAATTTTATTCAGTCGTAGGGTAAAGATTAGACAGTGAAGTTATAGATAAGAGGTATGACATCTTAGTCCTCTGAAATGGCAACGCATGTGTCTCATGGTAACGTGATATCGGTAGCCTTGTTCATGTATATATGTCGGCAGGTCGTAACCTATTCAAAATCGTTACAATAAAAAAAATATTATCTATACCAACAATATTATAAAGAGGTAATAAAGTTTGTGACTTTGTTAACGATGTTCACGATTTTGGATAATTTGATTCGATTTTAAAAAATCTTTTAGTGTTGGATAGTCGATTTATCGAGGTAGGCTTTAATGAACAGGCTATATAATATCACGCGACAACTAATAGGTCTAAAACTGCAATGAATAATGTTTCACAGAAGGAAAAACATGACGCAGACAATGTTGCTAGAAGAATTGTACCCAGAAATTCTAGCTACTTCGTCAATTTCTTATAACTATGAATAGATACCCAGTTTCTTTATGTTTCATTTATTTATGAAAATTAGAATCGGTAATATTGCGAGTTTTTTAAAAAAATACTGTTAATTTGAGGACCTTATTCGTGGATGAGGTGGTATAAAAACCTATCTACTATAATGAATTATGATATTAGTTCTATTACTAATCTATACTAATATTATAAATTATATATTTATCTATAAGTTTGTTATCTTATCATAGCTAATAAACAACAAGTAAAATTTTAATAAAATTTGATGTAAAAGTTGATACAATTGTGATACTGTAACAAGAACGGACATAGGTGTCTATAATCTGAAAAAGGATACGAATTCGTAAGTAACATAGCAAGGTAATTAGAATTACTTTCTCAATATTGGTACTTGTATGCTCCCGACGAGTACAGGATATATTTTCGAAGAATCAGAAGAATGACGATGTCATCTATGGACGCACCAAATATGACTATCTAATTAAGTAGATGATCAATTTTATCCCACCAAATCAACTATAGGTACGAAAATACCATACCGTAAATGAAGCAAAACAAGGACTAGCAGAACTTTTCTGACTTCGTAACCGCCGCTATTGAGGGGAGGGGATTGTTAGTAATGGGAACTAGTAACTCCTAACTAGGAACTATTGCTAGCAATGTACCATGTTAGGTCGACCTCCACGCGGTTCCCCCTGGACACCATCGTGATAAATTCCCGGTGAATTTGTCACGTTGGGCTAACTGATCTAACTTCATGTTCATCTTATCATCCTCCACTGGTGCCCCGCCAGCGTAAACTGTTAGTTAGCGCAGGCGGGTACACCATTCCATTATCAACCACTAAAAAAAACCGCCGCTATTTTCAACTGAAGAATAAAATAGGTTCTAATTTAAATGTCTTCTTTTCTACATTACAGGATGTCTTTGAATATAACAAATTGATAAGCTTTATTGCCGTTTCCATTATAATCGTAATAAATAATGCAAAAAATATATTAAAAAAATGTTTTATAATTAACTAGCTTTTAAAAACATTTATTTATCTCTCTCTCTCTCTCTCTCTTGATTTGAAGAGTATTGATTTAATACGTATTCTAATATGGCCATCGATGTTATAGCCAATCTTAATATTAAATTGTATTAAGATCCATTTATTTGTCAAAAATAACAACATTGTTTGTTGCTATTTTTGACGGAGACAACGTCTCATTTAAGTAAATAAATATACATAGAAATTTAATTACTTAAATGAATGAACAGACAAACAGACTTTCTCAATTAAGTAAATAAAAATGTATGCGCTAGGTATGTATATATTAATTACACTTCATCTCATAAACCAGGTGGACCGCGCCAGTGTACGAAAGCAACCGCTATCACATTATTGATAAGCCGTTATCAACCGTTATCAGCTTCCGTCGAATGCGCACGCGCAGCTGCCCTTGCCACCTAGTGATAAATTCATAAACTTATTTGCATATTACATAATGAAATTCGCCATAAATGTAAATTTGATCCTAATAATATGAAGCCAAAATATTACTGCACCTAATATTTCGCAAATTACCATGATAAAAAGCATATTATTAATATAATTTCGTAAGTCCGTCTGTCTGTCTATGTTTTTTATTTATTTGTCTTTGTTTGTTATATTTTAGCGTCTACATGACTGAATAAACCCTTAATAAAACCGTTCTACCATCCGTTAGTAATTTAATATGGAAATTGTATCACGAGGATGGGTACTATATAATTTACTTAATTTTAAAGAATAATCTGGAAGGGGTGAAATAGGGGATGTAATTTTGAGCAGTGCAGTGAAGTTACCAGTAACAGCTGCTATGTATAGAATATATAAATACCTACTGAGTGACATAACGCATTTAGCTATACGCTATCCAGTTAAAATAAACGGAACTTGTTCTACGTCATTATAGATGATGGAGAGACTGATAAAAGGACTAAAGCAGCAAACATCGAAATGCTTAAACCATTAGCGCAGGCCGGTGTACCATTTCATTATTATTAATAAAAAAATCGTCCCAGTACTGATTTCTTAATTTTTTATGGGAATGAAACACCTACTACTAGCACCTGTAATTTCGTATAGGATTTTATTACATCTTTTCACTTAAACGTAAAATACCTTGTCACTTACGATCCCCGGGAAATGAACATAAACGGCAATAATAGAATTATCTAAACAAAATTATATACCTACCTATATTTTAATTACTATGTGAATACCTAACGAGACTAAAAAATATCTAAATGAATAAACTTATACTGTCGTTATTATTACTTTTTATTTATTCGGCAGTAAAATTGAAATTTTACTTAAGAATATAATGTATCGTTAATATTTTCTCTATGTGTATTTAAAACAAAACTGACAAAGTCGAGAGCAGCATCTAGTATTATAAATACGGTAGTATGTCTATATGTTAGTTATCTTTTAGCGACTAAATAGTTGTAAGTATATAATATATAAATGCACTGTATCATATCATCAATCATTATACATACTATTATCGTGCTAAATTTTATTAAAGCCCGTTCAGCCGTTTAAACGCAAAATGGAAACAAACAGACAGAGAGATGCACTTATTTATAATATTAATAAAACCGTTATATACTTACTCAGAAATAGTTTATATACAAATATACCACTTCCATTTTAATCTATAACTCATATCAAATGGTACGTAAAAATATCGTATCTCAGTAGTATGATAAAGTACAAAATGAAATCGCTAAATAGATAAATTAGTAGGTATTTGTAGGTTTTTTTATAATAGAACAAAGAAGTTCTATATATTTTTTAATACCTATATAATTGCATTTATTATTATTCTTGTGGTTTCTACTGCCATTTAGAACAGTTCAAGTTTTTAAATGTTATAGTACTACATACCTACATTTTTTTCTGATACATGTAGATATTATTACTGATACAATATAATATTAATGAAGGTATATAATAGACTAGGTATTTATTTAGGTTATATTATTATAAGATACGTAGGTATATTATAATTACAATGTATATACCTCATTAGGAAAAATAACATTGTTACACTTCCTGTAAACAAAAACGAGGTAAAATATATAGCAGAAAAACCATTTACGATAACAAATCGGTCAAATGGGATTTCATGATTAACATTACCTAAATATTTGCCAACGTGTTCATTGTATTTTCTATTATGTCTAGAAGAATATTCAGAATAGTAAGTAATAGTTCAGCCAATTAGTTAAAAAAAAGTTATTTATAAAAAATATTGTGAGATATTATCCTGAGACACCTGTTTTTAGGCATAATAATTAGTCATCATTCTTTCTTATCATCTCTTCATTTGTCGTCGGCGTAATGTTTTTCTCTTTCATTCATCCCTGTGCAGTCTTACTCTCTTTCTTACGATATCATCTTTCACGCAATCCATCAATCTCTTCTTCGGCCTTCATCTGCCCTTACAACCATCCACATTCATGTGATACCTTATTCATTCTGTAAAAATGCGTGGATACCTCATACTCACCTATAGTGTTTAAGTTGCGTTTCCGTTGTAGGGTCAGGCTAGACAGCGAAATTATAGAATAACAGGCAAGACTTCTGAGTCCATTGGAATAGCAATATATAATTGGTATAACGTAATCTCCATTATATTGTTCATGTATTTACATATTTAGGCGACAGTTACAGCTAATCATCGCTTATTTGCGATTGCAATTACATAAAAAATTGTGTCCTAATTTCTTCCGAGTTATAACTTCATGAGTTCTCTATATAAGTATTAAATTTAGGTATAGCTCATACCAATCTGAAATAATATATTTTTATAACTATAAAAGAATTTCTCAAGTACGGCAGAGATTCTGGAGTTTCTTTTCCTTTTAATAAACGATCGACTGGTACTCTTATTTCTAAACAGTTAGGTCTCAGTAGGCCTGAAGGGCATATTTGTGTACAGGTTGTTGGTGGTATGGAGAGCTGACAAAGTCGAATATGTAGTAAAGTTGGAATTCTCTCTTCATAGAATAGAATAGAAATAATATTTATCCAGATAAACTTAATATAAGCATTTTTTATTTTTTTATTCTACCACTCATTTGGAACACAGACTCACAAGATGAGTGAAGAAACTTGCGTGTTGCTCTTTTGAATACTCGTTATTTTTAATGAATACACATTAACATGCGATAATCAATATAGAAACCGCTTTGCACTCATTCTTTATTTCATATTGTCAGCACTGAATTTTAAGTTTTTCCTACAAAAACAATATTAGATATCATTTACAAACTCTTCAATTTATAGAAAGTGTTTTAAACGACTTTTCAGTCTTTTTTCAGGTACATTTAGGACAGATTCTGGTAGATTCTTACAAAACCTTACGCAATTTACATAATATTACAAAATACTCATTGCACTTGTCTAGTAAAGACCGCTTTAGTAATAACAATATGTAGGTAGAGTAAGAACATATTAACAGACAGACAGAATAAGAAATTTATAAACTAACGGCCTTGTTAACTGCTGACTCACTCTTGAACTATCGCTATCGCATTGACTGTATACAGTAGCATCCATCCGGTAGCAACGCCCGGTAGTTCATTGGATGGTGGTTTATTGGTCATACTATTATATGTTCTTTGTTTTATTTTATCTACTTAAGAGGTTAGCACACTGCTTTACTTCTGTTGGTTCATGATAGGTTTATATCCTCTATATTTGTATTCATGAGTATGATTGTTTGTTTCGGTCTGGGTGTTTTTATATACATATAGGTATATATATATAATAATAATATTTATAATAAAAAAGTATCTATGCGTTTATATCACTTGTCTAGTATCCACAAGACAAGCTCTGCTTAGCCTATACCGGTAGATGGCGCTGTGCAAAGCAAAATTGTTCAAAGATATCATATATTATTTTACCATATAAAACTAGACCGATTAGAGTTTTTACAGAGTCTGCGTAAGTATATATGTTTCACCGATTTAAGCCACCAAGCGGATGCTGTGCTTTATAAGATGTATTTTGATTGAGAAATTACAGAATGCGAAATGGGTACTTAAGATTTCCGAAAGGGCAAGACATGATAGGTACCCAGCATCCGATGATCACGTGTAATCTGTATTGCTATTTATGTGTATAAGCTACTGTTGTATAAAGATTGTTGTACAAAGAAAACTACTGTAAGAAAACTGTATCGTCTCTATTATAGGACATGAGCAACGGAATTTGTTCTTCATTTATAACAAGTTCTTAGGAATTTTTACATTACAGACTGTTCTAACTTTTATTAGGCCATAAATATATACCTATACCTACAAAATATACAATTTCTACTTACCTTTATAACAAAACCCTTCTTTAAGTCATGGTACTCATTTCTCGGCATAACATGTCCATACCCGACTAATATATCTACCTGTATGTCATAAAAATGTAATCTATTCAATATTGAACAAGTTCAAAATAGCACTTTTCTAAAATAAATACGTAAATCCATCAGTATTGCCCACTCATCTTTAACTCCGGTAGCCGATTGATCGATTAGTCGTAGTATATCGATTGCTTGATCAATCAGACGAACATCTCTCATCAATGTAACATCTACCGATCTCCTCTCGTATATTACAGTATGCGCATTGCATAGTCATTGTTCACCTCGCATACTTGAGATGAGTAGTCGGTCGATTTCTTTAAACAATGAACTTGTTTATACAAAAAGACTTACTTCATTCAACGCCGAGAGTTGATGTAACAAAAAGATGAGCTAAAAAGAGTGAGTTGATTTATAGTTAATATATTGTGCATATAATTTTGAGTATATATTAATACTATTAATTTAAGTTAAGACATAAATTTAAGAGAAACTTCTATGATTATAAAGATATTGATATAGCTATTTACCAATTGTTATTACTATATAGATTTTGATTTCGCATTAACTAAACACCTTTACTTATGTTGTTTAAATGATATTCATCTATATATAGTCCCATTGTATAATATATACCTACATATATGGTGTTATAGTTTTCGCATTAGTAGATACTTTAAAAACGCCAAAATCTATAGAAATGGTATGAGGTAATATCTGGTTATTAGTTTAAAATTGAACCGACGTGCAGCATTATTCTGGAATCATTAAACAGACTTAATAATAAACGGTGGTCCAAATTCCTCTAATCATCTACCAGAGCCTCATACAATAACGAGCACTTACGTTTCAATGATAATCATCAGAGCAGACACAATTTTGAGGCTATTAGCACAAAACCACATACTTTCTTTTATTAGTTCCCCATCAATTCTTACACGATACGCGGTTGTAGATAACCATTAAATTATCATTATTAGCATTGTAGTAACGCCACAGCTATTCTATGGTGGTAAAAAGAGGTATTAACATAAAAATGATATTAATTGTGTGATTATTACTGTAAAAAGAGCTGTTTAAATTCCTTTGAAAATTGATAGGTATATCTAGACAGTTTTTGTTAGATAGTAACGTTTTCATGTACAATAATAAAACCCATAGTTGTAAAAGTGCCAAGAAAGTTTGATTTATGTGAGAAGAAATAGAAATGTTTCCAACGATTTCTGTCATTCTCTTTGATGAAATTTGTTGCATGTTTCCAGTTTTGTTTTTATAATTCAGAACGTATTCTTACTGTATTTTATTTTGTACTCTTCGATGAGTATAATTGACGTATTTAATGCTTTAGTATGGAACTTACGTAATATAAACTGTAAACGTGCATGTTGTTATATGTAATATGAAAACATGTTATAATGGATACACCTAAATAAATACATCTCGTCATCAAATTTATTGTTAATAGTGTAGCAACGATCAGCATGCAGTCATCGCTCTTTCCAACTGATTTCTTTATTGTATATATTGCTTAGTTGTAATATCTGTATTAAATATTAATTACAGATACAAAATTTGTTCAAAATTAGGTGGTAGTTTTATAAAATTAAGTTTAAGTGTACCTACACATTAAATTTTAACTTTTGCTACTATATTTCAAACATTATTTATAGAACAACCTACATCCGACAATATCAAATACAAAAAAGAATAGAATTACCTAAATAGTTTCTAGTTTCTAAAATTTAACATTACATTTAGAGCACTAATTTTTTTAAGTAATACGCGTATATTTTATATATATTCAGTAATTGATTTTCATTTAAGTACCTACTAACGCCCCGTCCTGGCTTCGCATGGATGCATTACAAATCTTTAAATTTCTCATTTTGTTTACTATAATATGCATGTATTATCTATACTAATATTATAAAGAGGAAAGGTTTGTATTTTTGTGTGTACCTATGTATGTTTGTAATGAATAAACTCAAAAACTACTATGCCGATTCCAAAAATTATTTCACCATTAGAAAGCTACATTCACCCTGAGTAACATAGGCTACATTTATTGCTAGAAAATGTTAGGAATCCTTACTAAAACTTTAGTAACGTAACTCAAGGTGTAAAAAAATGGCATAAAATATATTTCGTCGCGTGCGCTGCGGAAACTATTGCTGATAGAATAAAAGTGTGTTCTACAATATTGAAGAACATATCAATAACTACAAAAAACTTCAGGATACTATATGTCCAACTATTATCGTTATGTCACAATAACCACTTTTTACATTTTAAAAGTTGATAGAAATACCGACCAAAATTACACCATGTTATTCATACTTCTGTTTAAATCCTTATCTAAATAAATCATATTATTTTCAAAACTGTTTCCATTTGTGTACATTACTTTTGAATTGTTCAAATCCGCTACCCTATTCAGTAGATATTACGAATTTAATAAGTTATAATAATGGAAAAATAACGCTATCACGTTATACATGTTATTCATACCTATTTATTAATCCTTATCCAAATAGATTATTTTGTATTCAAAATTGTTTCAATACTAGCAGATTACTTTTTGAATTTTTCAAACCCTAGGTGTATATTCCATTCATCGGATCAAGCAATCTTCAGTGTCAGAAATGCTCATGACGAAGTTGTAAATTATTTAAACGATCTGTATGTACATCCTACATCTGAATAGTGTGGAGGTTGTTAGAGTTTCCTATATATGACAGACACCCTAGCGTAGTACGCTTAGTGTACACTTAGGCAACGGGTAACGAGCAAACTTCTCAGCGGAAACATGCAAAACAGTAGTAAAACCACCAAAAATGCACTCACGGCATTTTTTGACCTATGCTATTTATTGACGTATTTGATACAACACTACTCAATGCTAACAATAAATTTTCTAGAATAAAACGTGGGCAAAACGTAGCTGGACACCCTGACATAAAAAAAGATGCGGCATTGGGAAGAGTATACATAATTATAATTTAACATTCACTAAAAATATAAATATATAATATATACATGAAATGGCTGGACCGATTATGACGGTACTTTTTTTGGCAGGTAGCTGATGTAATAAGGAGTAACTTAGGCTACTTTTATTTTAGAAAAATAAAACTAATTTCCACGCAGACGAAGTAGCGGGAACAGCAAGTAGATAAATAATATTAAAAACAAACAATATTAATATATGTTCAGTTTGACTACAGATTTTAACAATAAACACATACTCATAAGTATATGTGTGTGTCAAATCAAAAATGTTATGGTAGTGTGTGTAATATATAAAAGTAATGTTTTTATTAATTTAATGTAGGTACTCTATATGCATAATTTAAAAATATATATTAGCATACTGCACTCTTTCTTTATATAAGCGTGCGAAATTGCATCACGCATTACACTCAATAGATATACAGATTATTTTCGAATTTAAGTTGATGCCGGTTTAAAATATAAGTCTGTATGCCTTACACTTTTCACTGACAACATCGAGCACGTAGAGCATTAACAAGTTCTGACTTTGGACATAATTAAAAACGGTTATGGCCACAAATTGCTATTTACGCGTAACCTTTTTCACGTCACGCGCCATTCTCTCACCAAATACGGGAGCGTTTACGAGGTAAATTTGTTTTAAACACAAATGGTGCTTCTAGAAATTGGGGACCTAATTTCAAAAACTCATATTCTCAAAGTTGAAACACAATGGTTTATTATATAAATTGTTCAGTGCTCAAAAGAGCGTTTTGTTAGTGCTTTATTTATAAACAACAAAATATTGACCAGTATTTACATATAAATTATGACGGAGCAAGCTAAAATAAAATAGTTTTAGTACATTATGTATGTATTTACAAAAAAAATATTGATGAATTTATATCAGCTCTCTAGCACCCATAACACAGCCTCTACTTGGGACTAGATGGCGCTGTGTGAATTGTCCTGAGATATTAATATTATTTAGATCAAGTCTAAGAATATAACCAAAAAATTATTTATTACAAAAGTTTGATTATTTCTTATTTCGATATTATACTTACTTCCTTTATTCTATTATATACTTGGTAATCTATACTTATAACTCTTTTTTTTCTACCATAACAAAATAATATTCTCGTAAACCAGACCGTATAGTGAGTACTCAATCTTTTCTTTGTTTCTGATCCCCAAACATTCAAAGGTGGACTGGAATACATCGCTTTATAAAATAAGTCCTCCAGTGCGGTCTTTTTTTTCCGTTTTTTATCCCATATATTATGTTTATACAGCACAAGGTGACAGTTGAATTTCGTGTGAGAGTGAACTTCTTGTGTATTTGTAAAGGTGCATGATAATAATTTTATTATTTTACCAGTGTATTCATTTATAAATGTTAAATATTAATAATACAGTTAATCAGATATTAACACGAAAAGTTTTATGGTAAATATGGTTTTATCTCACTTTTCAGTCTAGTCAGCTCGTGACCACGGCTAGTGCAACCTAGTCGAGACATCAAGAGAGGTAGATACCCTATTTACCATAATCCTATTAGTGTTGAGACCCAATTACCGATATTAATATTGTATTCTAAAACTGAAAATTTAAAAACTAACCATTTATAATCATTCAATAACGAGCTAACAAGAAGTCTAGGATACAGATGCATAGAGAGCTAATCATTCATAATCCCTATAAAGTTGATCATTCTCATCATAATGTTTAACTATTCACACCATCAAGTTTTACAGAAATTGAATATTATGGTTTATTCACGAGTATGAATATTATCTAGATCCTACTGTTAAATTATCTTGATTGTACCTAAGTTAATGATTAAGTAATGCCTTATTTATAGGATTTGACTTATACCTAATTAGGTAATTTCCATTCACTACCTAACACATGTATGTTGGAAGGTTGCTTTACGTGAATTAAGTACCATCGATGACTCAGTATTACACATATGTTTCATACATTGCTTGAGAACACTGAACTTTTAAGTAACATTACTTCGTATAGTTAACGACAACAAAAACAAGCAGCTCAAGTAGTTGATGTCTATTCAAATCAGTTTTGAGTCAATAAAGGCACCTATCTAACATTCAAAAGAACAATATGTCTGATGTACATATACATATATATGTCTATATATTTATATAAATATCAGTAATATCTGTTGTCTACAATATTGAGGATTTCAATATATATTTTTTATTCTTTCTACCCGACATATACGGTACGAGTAGATATATACTCGTAAATACCGTAACCTACTGGATGATTTATAGGAATAAAAATTTACCGTGTATTTAGTTATATCATATCCAAGTGAATGTTATCAAGGTCTCTACTAAAAAAAAAATCTAGATCCTAATTTATGATATGACTATCTACCAATAACACTTACTTTTATTTAAAAAAACCTTTCCTTGCTATTTATTTCAGTTACGAGTAGGTACACCTTATCTGGATAAATATTGAATGTGTACCCGGTTATAGAGCCAAAAATAACTTGAAATATTGACTCAATTATTTAGTAGAACATTTTCAAATCTGATATTGTATAAGTAATTATTTATGCTTTAGATATCTTTTTGTTTACACGATATTATGGATGATTTCTAATAATTCTACTGTCATTTAAAAAGAACAAAATACATGTTCTTCATACCTTCACCGTTAAATCTGATTTCGGATTCTTAAAGATAATAAAAAAAGATAGCTTACAATTAAATTTGTTAAAGGTTATTAATAAAGATTATTCTGTTTTATGACCGAGGTCAGTTTGCGTTTAATACGCTAAAGATCAACAAATTACATGTTTAACTAGACAAAATTCGCATTTATCGTGAAGTTGAAAGCCTTGACGACATTCTCTTGCGTCGCAACTGGCCAGTTAAATGGCAATTTGCTTTTTTTTCTCGCACTCATGGATTCCGCGAAGAACAAACAGGTCGGGCCGGTGCGCGCGAGTTTTTTGGACGGACAACTCGCCGCACGCATGCGCAGTATGCCGTGTTACCAGGTTATACCAACATTACGTTTTAAGGGAATTCATTAATCGTAATTAGAGATAGCCGCTTCGTATGTCTTTATTCTTATTTTTTCCGAACCATCTATGGACAATGGTTAAAATGTCAGTAATAGATGTCGCTGGAATATTTTTTTGGTTTGGTTGTATTGCTCCACTAGTGACACACGGTCGTAAAAATTGCTTATTATTATCATAACTCGTACGTAGATGGAAGCTTTGCCTTATTAGGTTTCGTACTTCATCAGGTAAAACACTCACGTCACGACACCATCCAAAGTAAGTAGTAAGTGCCTAATTAGAAACATTATACTGAATGTAAGTAAATACGTACCATAAAGTATAATATGAACCATATAGTGATGTAAAAAGCGGACTAATATAATTGAAATTCTTCCTTTCATTAAAGAAGAAGGTTTCAATCAATCTTTAAATATAGCATAAACATAAAACAATATTCTCTGAACTCTGTAGAAGTGACAATTGCTATAGCTTATCTTAATGTTAATTAGAATTTGACAAATTATATAATGAAGTATATATCCTGTATAAGTATATATACTTTTATGTCAATTTCCAAAAAATATTACGATGATATTATGAACCGATTGTAGATGGCAGTTCTATTAGAAACAAAACTTAGGCCAAAACATTAATTAGTAATAGGATCATGCCGATAAACAGTTTAGACTTGTTTTTTCAAAAATATCTGCTAAGTACTGAGGCATATACCGACAAGAGGTAGTGTAACAACGGCATAGGTTTCTACTACTATGAATAGAAGAACCCTAATAGCTTAATCATAAAGGATAATAAGCTGGTGATGTCATCTTTCTCAAACCCCAATTTAAAATATGCAACAGCGTGTAAAAATCTCGGTTGTGGTGTTGAATAATTTTCTCGATTTGTGATAGGCACCTCAGACTAGGTAGATTCTAATAATAATTCAATCATATTGTGGGCGTTTTGAATTTCTCATGCATAGTTACATCATCATCGAAAATTATAGGTACATTTGAAAAGATTGGTTTTCTTTGTGTATTACAAATGAAAGACGATCTTCTTAGCATCCCATGGATTCAACGTATGTATGCCTGGTCCATCGTGTAATATAGAGGGAAACACCGAGCCATTCCTGAGACTTGTGACTCGATTGTAGGTTTAAGAGACTCCTTTGCCGACGTACATCAACCTCGCCTTCACCATTCATGTTTCTTTCCCTGCTCAGTCAAATCTGGTAGGATCCTATTAGTGCAGCTTCAGATACATGTTCTAGACGTATTCGTAAATTTTGATGATTCTTGATTTAATCATCAATCTCATAATGTTAACATTGCAAATTTTCAAATCTTACTTTGCTGCGTTATTTGTACTATTTAAATAATGGGTATAATGTACTTAAGATAATAAATACCATTAAATTTTAGAATAAGCGCTACATTAATTCATAATTTAAGAGCGACGCTCTTGTCGGTAGAGCTCTTGCCACTTTCTATGATCTTCCATCATATTCTTAAAACCTTTATACGATACGTCTTTCATTTGCTTGGTGTAGCTGTACCTTGGTCTTCCTCTCCCCCTCTTTTCTTCTATCTTTTCCTCAACAATTACTTTCATAGTTTCAAAGTGCCGTATAAAGTGTCTTAACATTTTTCCTCGTCTATTTTCTATAACATTCAACATTTCTTATTTTCTTTCACCTTATACAATACTTCTTTTTTTTTACTTTATCTTTCCATCTAATTCTTTCCACCCTTTTCCAGCACCAAATTTCAAAAGATTCCAGTTTGTTCCGTACTTTTTGGGTTAATGTCAACGTCTCACATGCATACAAAGCTATACTTCCAACATAGGTCTTAATAAATCGTTTCCGTGAGGTATTAAAGTTATTTACCTAATTATTATTATTTAGGAAATATGTTGGACAGTATAATCTCCATTTCCTTTTAGTTATTATCTCTCTTCTGCGATACTATAAACCCTTTTCATTTGCGTTCAGCTCATCACACATTTGCTTCGCTTCGAGTTACAAATCACAAAAATTATAAAGTATTAATTACAGCACAATTATTATGCATTAATGCCTATATACCAACAAAAATGTGCCAATTCCATACATGTAGGTGTTAAATGAGCCGAGTTTAATAGAATCACATAATATTAACTTTGCGAGTCGCAGTGACCAACATTTATGGGCTATAAAAACTATTTCAATCCGGCATTAGCATGCCGCGGGCGGTCATCAATTAGACGCTAGTCCGCGGTGGCTGCCAGTTCACCGTAACGAACCCATAAATGGAAGGTTTTAGATCCCCGCAGATATTGGGAAACATTAGTATAATTGAATAATATAGTGTTACATTGACGGCTATAATGCCACATGAGGTCTTTGTTAATATAATACTACTATCCAAACACATTTCACACTTTGTAGTCCTAAACTAAGTAGAGCTTGTGTTATGAGAGCTAGATAACTTATAAGTACATATATACATAATATACATAGGGGCCCAGACCGTATTACGTATTACGGACACTATACGTAATCTGCATTACCTATAGTTTCCGTAATATATGGCTGCAACTAACGGACGGACGGCTAAAAGGCACCACAAGAGTTCTATTTTATATTTTTGGATTGGTTAAAAATATTTTTGTGAATTTTCCCTTACCGGTGCTTCCATTTTAAACCGCTTTTACTTAACGCTCACCCAGAAAATTGAATTTGTTGGTGAAATGGAGTGCAAAGACTCTCGCTAGCGACCAGTGAGAATCTACTTTACTACTGAAGCATGCAATGTAAAACATTATTATGATTGAAAGATACATACCAAATTTAGTAATCATTTTTAGATTATTTCAAGAAAAACATTCGAGGCATTGGAATTCATGCTGCTGATATAATAAGTATTTGTCATTGCAGCTCCACTCCAATCCTCTTACCTTCTTTGATAGAATCCTGGCTATCAAACACTGATTTTGAAATTTATTTTAATTTTCAAAATCGAGTGTTTACCTCGAGAGAGATATTACCTCGAACATCCAAACTCACAAATTTTATCTCTTTATATTGTACTACGAGTAGTGTAGATTAGTATAGGTTTAGGAACAGCAACATACAAAAATTGTATCAATCGTAAAGGTTATTCGTAACTTTTTCTCTTATACAAAAAATATAAGGATAAAACATCGATAATATAAATAAATACGCCAATCACAGAAAGTAATACTTAATATACTTAGCCTCGAACTCCCTTTCTTATATAATTTTCTATTCTTTTGTTTTCTGTGTACTTATATTAGTCCTCTCTTCCAGGTTGTCTGTAAGAAATTGCGATAAGACCAATTTGTTATTATTTTTCTACGTACTGCTTTACTTATTACATTTCTTCCCTGTACAAAATAAAGAATTTATTATTATTATTAATCTATTTATCTCTATTCATGACATCTTTATATTCAGACATACATGTGTCTGAATGTATTATGAAACTTTATTGCCTTCATTATATTTATAATGATACTCCCATTCTTATTGTTATCGTTGCCTACTGCGACATCGCCGCCCACGCTCTACCAACCCCAGCATCTTTATTACAGTCCGACAATAGAAAACACTTTATTTAATATTTAAGATTAAAAATACAGTTTTCTCTACCTATTACATCGATGGATGGAAGGGGTGATTAGTATTGAAAACTATGGTTTCGTTACTATTTGCTATATCAAGTCAGTAGACCTGTCCACGCTGTCCATGTTATTCTCTTTTAATGAGATTTGCGAACTTACACCAAAGGTAGACTGTAAAAAGTCTTTTATGTGGGTACCTACTTCAGTGTCCTCGTAATCAGACGCCAAGCAGTATATTTTTCAAGCAATGGTGCGGATGTAAAATCAGATTAGGCAGAGAAATTACGGAATAAAAGGCATGAAATCTTAGTCCTTTTGAATGGCAACGCATGAGTGGTACCACAGATGTTACATGATAACATGATGTCCATGATGCTGTTCCAATGAACAGCATCATGGACTGAAATATTAAAAACAATTTTTTAATATTTCAATTAAATAGAAAGTGATCGATCAACATACAAATGGTCTCTTTTATAATATTTTTAGAAAATCACTGGTTTTGTGAAGTTTCGTATCTGGTAGTTGTGATATACTGGATACCACTAATAGGCCACACAAACCCACTTTCCTAAGTAAGTACTTAATTAATAATGACCTTATATTTTTTTTAGAAACACTCAGTCAATCGATTATGTCACTTATAAAATAAAGTTAATTGCCAAACTCCGTTATTAACGACTTTGTAAAATCGAGTCAAATTGAACTAAAAGCGCTATAAAAAACCATAATCAACTAAAAGCCGAATCATTTTCCAATTCCATTTCCTCTGCCCGGGCCGTATAGTGAAAATTGAACAGAACAAAAGGGAATACCGCGCTATCCATTGTCCCCCGTACCACCCACCCCTGGCGCCCACTACACTCCCTCGTACGGAGGGGGCGAGGTGGAGGCCCACCCCCCGGGGGATTGCGTACACTAATTGCGCGCTCAAATTGGGGTAATGCACGAAACGCTTTCGTACAGATTTTAATAAAGTATGAGCTGAGCTCGGGATCAAAGCAGCCATTTGTTTTAGTTAGCGGAGATTTTCTTGTCTAGTTTACTTTTAATATACGGGTATATGAAGAGTTTTGCAAGCATTAAACAATGTTACGAGATTATATAGTAAACTTCTTCTGTATTTAGATAAAGATTGCTTAACTATTTCTATCTGATATTTTTTTAAAGCTTTCTTCAATGGGTTCTACTTCAACCATATTTTACACTTCATTTTTTGTCAGCACCTATAGGTATAGATTTTCTTTATTTCTTCGTTTAATTTTTCTTTTCCTTTATTTTATCATCTATATTTTAGCCAATGTCATTTCAAAGTACTTGTTTCGCTTGTAAGATCCCAATTACTTTCGTTAGTCATTTATCTCCTTTAAACTCTTCGATACTATTAATTCAATTCTCTATTGCGATTGGTATTTCAATGCTTTTATATCTTACTTTTCTTGTGTTATCATTCATATATTATTCACATTCACATCTATCATAAGTACATATTCCAGATGTGAGGTGTTTAAACTTCTGTGGATTTATTTCACTATCTTTGAACTAAATGATTGATAGTAAATAATTGATATCCTGTAACATGTAAAATCCTTTGTTTGGTTGTACGTTATATATTCTAAGTAAGTACTAAACTTTTTCATGTGTAGGGTATTTGTAATTTATATTTATTAATTTCTTACTGTAATTAGATAGGTAGACTATTTACTTGAAATTTTGTAATATCGACAATGAAGCAGCAACGATATATCTATAGACGTAAATACGTTTGAATATGTGTATCATTCATGAAATAAATTAGTATGTATGATTTTTTTTTTATATTTCTAGCAAAAGTCGTTTGTGATAAGACGCTGTGATGTTGTTAATAGATTAATAAAAATAAAAGGGAATAAGATAATATTATTACTATGTCCATTAACATAAAAGAAATACCAAATGCATTGCGTGTTATAAAACTAATAACAAATATGAGCAGCCTGGAACAGACGCCCCAGATGTAAGTAAGTAAAATTGGCATCGCCTGTCACGCGCACGTTGCTCCAGAAACGAAGACTCAGCGACAGGGCCGGCGGCCGCGCTGCGAAAAACCGACATAAACCCCGATTGAAACGCCGTAAATAAAACATGTTGCGATCCCTTCGAAGCATTTGCGTTATTGAGTTACGCGGCATAGCGTTTTGCCGCCAAAACAACGAATATTTTGCCCCCCGGCGCGCGTATAAACATCCACAGTCCCCCTGAGTGCGACAAAGAGCGACCCTACGAGGCAGAAAGGGACGGACGACTTAATATTTATCAGTCATCTTCTCATCAGCGAATTGCAAGCTTCTAAATTAAAATGTATCCCTTCACTGTAAGGTCGAGAATGATTCAGTCCCGTTTGGCATTGCGTGTGTGCCCTTACGTCGGTGAAAGGAAATTACAACCACACCCACGTATAATGTTGCCGCAATAAAAAACGTGTGAGAAGAAATAATGAGCGGTTACTGGAGAGCCGAGATCTGCGATTTTATCTTTTTTGCTCTTATCCCTTAGTCATTAGAGGTATCTTGATCCGAAGAATGTCGATGCCTGCGATAAAGTTTGACATGGTCAAAATTATATGTCCCTACGTGGCTACAAACATTTCTATAAGATAGCAATTCACATGTATTGCTATTCTCCAGAACTTAAAAGGATACAGAATTATGATACCAAATATCCATTTTAAAAAAGAAAAATATGTATATACAGCAATAAAAGAGAACAAACATTATAAATAAAACCAGGTACCAAACCACCTGGCCATCGTAATTACTAAATCGTCCTCACAGTAAAGACCCGGGTTACAATGTAACCAAAAAGATTGTTTAAAATGAATTTTAAAGAGCTAAGGGAAGAAAATGTTGTATACTTACGTAAACATATTATATGGGAACCTTTCTTAGTTTATTTTTATTTTAATAATAAGAATTATATAGTTGCGCCAGTTATAGAAAAATTGCAAGTAACAGATTGATTTGCTTGCCAGTTATGCGAAGGAGCGAGGATATCTTAAAGAAAATATTTACCATATGCATGGATGGATCGAAAGGAAGAGGATGATCAATAAAAAGATAGATAGATTGTAAAGATGGTACGTATAAGAGGAGGTAGCTAGGGATAGGGATCAATGGAGGAATATGACATACTGCGCCGACCTCAAATAATGGCATAAAGGCAAGGCAATAATGATTTGTAAATTGGAATTGCAAATAATTTGATAACGCATCTGATAATGTGTGTTAGCTGTCGCCTATATACCACTACATGAATAGCTTTAATGATATCACACTATCTTTAGACGCCTGTGGTACTCATACGTTGCCATTCCGCAGGGATAAAGTGTTGTGCCGCCTTACACTGTAATTTCTATACTATATCCAATCCTTAAGCCAAAAAACAGTGTAGAAAGTAAGCTTGCCGTCTAAAATAAATGAGACAGAGGCGCGCAGATGATTATGTACAAAGACTTCATTCATAATTTAAGAGCCGCACTCTTGGCGGTAGAGAACTTGCCATTTTCGACGATTTTCCATCAATTACTTTAGTGATTAAAGATCTTGATTTGAAGAATATCGATGCAAGTCTCAAGACGTGGGCAAAGTTGTATATCCCCACGTGGCTACAAACATTTCAATAAGATACCAACCCATATGTACTTGACTACTCTCCAGAACTTAAATAGATACAGATTTCCTTGATGTGCTTAGTTAATATACCTGTGTCAATGTCTACCTTGGTAAAATAGTGGTAGTCACTCTAAGATCATTCGTGTTAAGACTGATGAACTGAAGAATAGAAATTACATTTCAGTTTCAATTCTCTTCTTTCAATAGAGAAACAAAATTTTTATCTTCTTGTCGTTATTATTGATCTGCGAAAAAATAAGGAATAATAGAAATACGCGTTCATTAATTACAACCGTCCGTGCGGCGCATTATGTAAACTGTAATTACCTACATTGAAACGGCACGGGTTTCAACGCGTGGCTTCACACCTCATATAATTACAACTCTATTAATATACTGTTACGCAGTGTAAACAGCTTGTGTCTATTTATAACATCTCCTACTCCATAATAAAGACCTGATTATTTTTTATCCATGTGGTAAGTACCACTCCACTATACCCCTCATGCGTTACCATTGCTGGTTAGACACCACTTACCATTGCTCACATTTTTGTTACGTATTTTTTATTTATATAAAAAGCAGGATAGCTTTGTGCGCACAGGGCCGTCAATCATATAGCTTATATATAGTAAATTTAGTACAAGTATACAACAATAAAATTTTACAAAAAATAGTAGGTAATCGATAATTCCATAAATATATTTATAATCAACAAATATGAGAATTTTTAATGACAAATAAGCTAACATGTTTCCTGGTAGGCTGTATTTGAACGCGCCTTTAGATGAACAGTACTACGGATATCACGTTATCATATGATACGCGCAATACCACTCATGCATTGTCATTGTAGAGGACCAAGATGTCTTGCCTCATCCCGTTATTTCACTGCCTAATGCAACTATGCTGCTAAATGCAACCTCTGCAACCAAAACACAGCTTACAAACCAAACTGAAATAGGTCTCCTTATTCTGAAATTTTACTGCCATATCTCACTGAAACCCTTCAACTGATACAGATCTAACATACCAAAGCGGCTTAGCGGCTGAACTAGATGACACAGACATACCAACGCAGAAGTCTACCTCCGAATAATTGTGGTAATGAGTTTAAGATCATCGACGTAAAACATTTTAGATATGGACTGATAACTCCTATCTATAAAGTTAGTATAAAATATATTAATTTGAATTGATTCATTATTCACTATACCAAGTTTATAGATACACTCATACTAAATGTGGTAAAAAACTTGTTATTTTTAAGTGCTATTTGAATGTCTTTATTGCGCCAATAGATACTGTTGTCATTGAGTAGTTAACATGAATCAGTCATCACTTATCACATTATTAGTCGTATCTATAACAAAATTATACCATAATAGGTATTATATGTTATTCCGTAAACACAATGTCTTTTTTTTAACTAGAATGATAAATTGACGGCCCCGCTGGAAAGTGTTAACCGCTTATATGAACCACGACGTTCCGTAATGATTTGCTGTCGCTCATGGTCACCTCCTGAGGACTTAGGTCTCCTTTTATGTCTCTACCTATATTTTGTAATTACAGTACGACATTTCGCCGTTCAAAGTATATAAGGTACTTGTAAGAATTCAGCTTCCAAAATAAACTACTTGACTGCAGAAATTAAGACAGGGGACAGAAATTAATCCAAACATGAGGATTTTCTTCAGTTTGTCTCTAGTAAATACTTTTATATACATAGGTACTTAAACCGATTACACCGAGCCTTTCTTCTTATCTTGATGTAATCAATTTGCTTGCTCAAACTGTTTACACTTCATAGCTAATAGACTTATAACGATTTGTATAATCGATTATCTATACCTTTAGCGATATCGATATAAAATTATTATTTATTCGTTCTAAGAATCAATTAAATGAGCACTTCATTTACACCTTTCAATTGCCAATGAAAGAAGCGCCTAGTAATGAGTACCAGGCGCGCAGCGACGCGCAGCCAACGATGAATGATGGATGAAGTGGAGGGTCTCCGATAATATTACAAATTTAAATGTGGAATGCAGATGAGCTCAATCGCAGCCCGCTTGAAATTCAATGAGGCCGGGGCCGCGTGATCATGCGTCGATAGCATGGCAGCGATTGTTCGTCGAATTGTCATTCATGACGGCTTGTTGCCCGCGTCGTGTTAACATCTCGTATTGTTTGATGGCCTATTGAGGTTCCTCTGAGAGTGAATGGAATTCTACACTGTGCTGTGAATTCCTTGACAGTTTTGTTATGATACTTAGGTGATGCAGCTTGATAATTAATTTTCAATTATTATGAAGTATCGGTGTTAAGGAAATTCCGTTACATCCAGCTTCAATTTTAATGGAATTGGGTGTTATTTCACTACTTAATGGTTTTATATTATACTAGCTGTGCCCGCGACATCGTTCGCGCAGCGCACTCAACGGAAGCCCTCATATGAATAAATTTCCCCGTTTTTCACTGATGCTCCGCTTCTATTGGTCGTAGCATAATGTTATATAGTTTAAAGTCTTCCTCGACAAATGGACTATCCAACAAACAATAATTCAATTCGAACCAGTAGTTCCTGAGATTAACGCAAACAAATGGAAGTAACGGAATTAAACAAAATAATATAAATTCATTAAGTAGTAGATAACTACAATTTTGGTTGATAGTCTTAGGTACTAAAATATTTAATTCACAAGATCGTATACATTACACAAGCAATCATGCTGTGACGATGAGTGTAATGTATGCGATGCGACATTGCACCATAACTTCATCAGTCTTACCGTAAAAATACTCACTTTGCTGTTTATGAAACAGCTAATTAAATTGCATCTCTGTAATCGAGTGGCACCAGAATACACGATGAACATTGTCATATGTTAAATGATTTTCAAAAACTATCATTGTATTGATAGTCGATTATTCACAAAATCTTAGTTCTGAATCCTGTGTGAATGAATTTTGTAGAGTTCTGTGTGGAGTAGGTACTGTCCCTCAATCGAAGTTATGTCAGAAATATATACATTAATATATATACCTATACTAGCTGTCACGGCAAACGTTGCTTTGCCATATAAATTAATAATGCTTTAAAAAAATAGAATGGTGAAAATTTAGGGTTGTATTTATTTTTTAATGACACGTAATAAAAAAATATAAATAAAAAATATTGCCCAAAAATAATGTTAGGGGTGGACAACCCTTATCACTTAGGGGTATAAAAAACAGATAGTAGCCAAATCTCAGACCTACTGAATATACATATAAAAATTTCATAAAAATCGGTCAAGCCGTTTCAGAGGAGTATGGTAACTAACATTGTTACACGAGAATTTTATATATAAGATAAATATACATGGATAATATCACTAGAAAAAGAAAGGATTGTCTTCTATGTACCCTATAAGGTCTTTCTCCATTTGATTTGTGCTGGAAACAATCGTGATGAATTCCTCGCGAATTTCCCATTATTGGCTAACAGATCTAACTACAACCCATCATCTTGCACTAGTCTTGCCAGCGTATACTTGCGGAGGAATATTATTACCATCTATTAAAAATATCCTATAAGATACAGGAAATTGCGTTATACGTCATAAATAGACAACTCTTGCATTAACATTCCATTTACAAAGTATATCATCTAAAGCATTTTAAATTAATTCAATTAAAGGTTATTTTGCGGAAGTCAATTCAAAAAACACTTTGCTTATTTACATTATTTTCCATAATTAAGACACTAGCACATGCCAATGCTAGCGCAATTATGAAAAATAATTTAGGTCTACATCCATTAAAAACAAAATACTGTCCAACAGTTGACGTTTCATGGCCAATCTTTATAGGTTTCAATCTCAAACTACCATTATGTCTACCTACACTCATATAACGATATATGTTTTGCATCTAAACGAGGTATCTTTAGGTCGATTAAAGTTTAAAGGTTTGTCGACCGGGACTGTAGGCTTCGACTCCACCGACGCACTTTCCTATGTCAATCACTTAATAGTGATTTTTGACTTTTATTGTAACTACAGGAACATAGTAAAAATGTAACTAATCGCTGTCTGTATGGAAGATACACGAGACAAACTATTATGACGCACAATGAGTATTAGATACTTTGTTTATTTCTCTTTGTGCGCGCTAATCTAGAATCGGCTTAACCAATTTGTGTTTGTTTCATTTCAATCGTTTTACAAAGAATAAAGTTGTAAATTATTATTATTCCGTTATTTATATTATTTATTTAAGTAGGTATTTATACGTATAATTTTATAGTAAATAAATGTATTTTCCTCTCTCGAAGTTTAAATTTCACTGATCATGGTCACGAGCTGACTAAATAATAACAGCGACTCAATGTTGTTAGCAGCGATCAGTTCTTTTCTACTATCTTCAAAATTTCCAATTAACAATATGAATAAAGTGTGTGTGTGTGTGTATTATTACTATACAGTCAATTACTATTAGTAATATAAATACTATTTCCATGTTTGTTCTACGTCATAGAGCCATTGCTTTCGTCGAATATTCTTCGACCGGGATATTTTGCATAGTTTCGTTTATTGGTAAAAAAACATTAGATTCGCGTCACTTTTCGCACGTTTAATTTAGTTTATATTTTAAGTGTAAGAACTGACAGAGTTAGGAAGCTTCTGTACTTCTGACAGCACCTTCGTAGTCTCGGCTCTACACTACCGTTGGCCCAAATGAGAATCTAAGTTTATTATTGAAAAGAAATTTATTTTACAACAACACATTTGCAAGACACGTTCCAAATTATCATATTACATCATTATTAAATATATATATCTAGATCTATTGCACTCTGCAAAAGATCAAGACGTAACTATTGCAACAAAAATATATCAATAGGTGCCGAATTAGACATTTAAAAACTAATTTTTTTTTCAAAAACATTATTTCTAAGAGTACAGTTAGCTTATTTAAGGTAAATTAAAATTTCTTATTTTCATGTAAATTAGAACCTTAATAAAATTATAGGTCAAACTATCAAATAAATAGATAGGATTACTGTCTATCTACTACTACTCGTATTATTAGTTTTAGAAAAATATAAATATAAGGAAGAAAAAATATTTATTTTGTTCTTCTAATAGAAACAAAGAAAACAAAAAAGTAACTAAAACTAAATATATAAGTATATGTAATAAAAAAATCCATTTTTACATACATATAGCTCTGAAATGGTTCCACTCGGCTTTATGGTAAGTTGTATGCGAATATGTCGCAGTGGCACCAGTCTTAAAAAAAGGAGAGGGCAACACTTAATAATAATTAAAACAGAATGACAGATAGAACAACATAGAAAAAATGCGATATAAATTAAAAACTTAGCATAAATTAGAATATTTTACATTGAAGTTCAACTGGATTTACCTATAGGTATTTTCCTCATATATAATTACCCGCTTGTTTTCAATGTAGGTGTAATAACAAACATTGTAATAGTCCGTCTATATACTAATACGGGTATATGGGGGGCATGGGGATTGTTAGTCATGGGGACTACGACTCCATTGCTAGCAATGTACCATGTCGATTTCCACGCGATTCCCCCTGGAAACCAAGTGATTTCATTACGATGGGCTAACTGGCCTGACCTTAATCTCATCTTATCATCTTCCACTGGTGTCCCACCAACATATACTGTTAGCGCAGGCACATGCACCATTACAATATAATCCTTAAACAATACATACATACACTGACATCACGGCGCCGTTGTCATTTAACATAACCACTCTACATACATAATCCATCGTACAAGTACGTAATTATTTCCTATATTTTACAGGAACAGCTGGGAAGCTTCTGTACTTCTGAGAGCTTGGCTGCCTATGCAGCACTTTCATAGTCTCAAATCTATAAGACCTACGACCGACATGCAAACCTCTAAATGCGAAATAGAAGTCTATTTCACGACGTTACCATTCAACATAACCGCTCTACATGCGTCATCGGTGATTAAAATTTATACCTAAAGCAATCGTTTTTACGACTTCCTCCTTGAAATTTATAAAATACATAGAACAAGATTTACTAGTAGAACTCTTGAAACCAATTCCGATCTATCAACATTAAAATTGAATGTATTGTATTTTTGACCATTTCGTAGTCTTGAGAGAGCGTTGTAGCTTACTTCACTGGTTTTTTCACGTCACAGGTCGTAAGATCAAATTTGCCTGTCACCAAAAACTTTATTCGTCAATAGAAATTTTCAATAAACTTTTAGGTAATAGAAAGTACTTAGCTTATTAATTGGAAAGACGGCGATAGAGTCAGCTTCATAATCAAATATTATTTACTCTATTAAATTAAATGTTTTAATACATATACTTATATAAATAATAATAACATTTAGCAAAGAAATATATCTTTAATTATTACAATTTATATGTTATTAACATTAATATAATTAATAATTATTACATGAATATATACAACGCACATAACTACTGAACGAATGGACGCACAGACGCGCAAATTCGCGATTGTAATTATTAACTGAAATTTGTAGTTTAATCAAAAATATAGATGTGCTGAAATTAATTAGCAATCTTTATAATAACCTGCTCATAATGAATATTAGGCGTAACCCTGTAACAGATCTGAGACTGTAAACAAGATATCAACCAACGTGATGGTAAGTGGTAGATAGTCGTCTAATACAAAGGAATAACATTCTAATTTTACACAGTGTAAGTACGCAATACAACAACGCCCACATTTCATACCTTTATACGTATTACATCACTATATTTTTATTATGGACATCACTATTCTATGCTTCCGTTTTATATGTATATAACTAAGACAATAATCTAGAGTATTGTATATTAATAGAATACGACTGTCATAAATTATATTAATACAATATGGAGCCGCTTATAAAATTTATGTTTCAGGAAATTTTAAATTTAAAATATCATATTCAGATTTCACCTACGTAGACTTTGTAGGAAGTTGTCTGCACCTATTTCAGCTGCCAAGCTTCTATGTGAGATGTGTTTCGGTTAAAGGTTGAGATAAAACAGTGAAATTATAACATACGGAGGTTTGACATCTTCATCCGCAATGCTTGATTAATGTGACGGTCATTAGTTTGCATCCACATGAACCGTCACCTTGGACGGTTTCCACTTACCATTTTATCCACCATCAGTTTCTTTACCATTCCAATTACATAAAAGAAACATGTACCTAGTAAGATCTGTCAGCGTCCGCGTTATCGAGCATTCTTGTGACTATAGTTGATCGAAATAAAAAGTCTCTTATTTCATCTTAATTTCAATAATACGAGGGCTTCACTGAAAGTTTTTAGAACTGGCTACTTGAAAGCTATATAATAAATAAAATTATTAAAATTTTGAAAATGGAACTCTTTACGAATAATACTGAGTATATAATTTATCCGTTTGTCATGTGTTTTACGGTTTGGCGGCAAATTGAAAATAGTCTGTGTAACGTTATCATGAACTTAACACGAGAAAATTTTCGTGTGATGATTTTTTATGACTTTCGATGTCATCTAAGTCAACAAGAAAGTTATGATAGACTACGATTGGCCTTTCACGATGAAGCCCCGTCACGTGCCACTGTTTACAACTGGTTTATTTAGTTTAAACGTGGTCGCACTAATCTCACCGACAATTTGCGTGAGGGACGCCTTCTACGGCGACAACCGAAGATAACATCAGTGTAGTGTGGCGTATGATAGAGACAGACAAAAGAGTGACCTATCAGCAGATCCGGGCAAACTTAATGATTGGTATGAGTCAAGTGCACAAAATCCTCCATGAATATTTGGCGGTCGGGAAGCTTTGTGCCCGGTGGATACCTCATAATTTCACCGAGGCTCAAAAACTCCGTCGTGTTGATTGGTGCCGTGAAATGCATAAAAGATTTAACGGAGATGACTCAAATTCTGTGTTTGACATAGTTACGGGAGACGAAAGCTGGATTTACTGTTATGATCCCGAAACTAAAAGACAGTCAGCTCAGTGGGTGTTTCCTTCCGAGGAGTTGCCAGCTAAAGTGAAGAGAGGTCGAAGCATGGGAAAAAAGATGGTGGCCTCGTTCTTTGGAAGGACAGGTCATTACGCGACAATTGTTTTAGAGGATCGTAAAACAGTTACTGCAGAATAGTACAGTAACAATTGTTTGCTACGTGTTTTGGAAAAAATGCGTAATTGACTACTAAAGAATATTTTTGATTAGTCAAAAGTGTTGTAATTGACTAATCAAAAATAGTCTTTCGTTTTTTTTTTGTAACTAAGTATATAAATCTTATATATTACTTATGTATTTATAAAAAAATATATAAATATATATGTCTGTTTGTCTGTTGTCCCAAAAACAAGTTTTGCTTAGCTTGGGACTAAATGACGCTGTGTAAATTGTCCAGCTATATATATATTATAATAATTCTATTTCGATTTTTTGGGATACCTGGAATTCTGTTCTTATAAACTTTTTATTCTTCACTTCTTGACAATCTTCAGTAAACCTCTGTACACGAAAATGTTCATTCCTATTACTTTCTTAAATATTTCAATACACCATAATACCTGTACAACAGAGAGTTACTTCATTTCATTGCGTTTATCCCATAATTTGGGGTCGGCGCAGTACGTCATCCTCTCCAAATGGTCCCTATTGATAGAGCAATGCTAGGAACCCAGTCATACAATGGTCAATGCGGGTCCATACTCGCCATTGCTATTGTCCTATTGCGACTTATTGTGCGAATGTCTCCACCCACAAAACGCCATGACTCCTCTAATTTTTATTTTTATTATTTATTTAAAAAAAAGCTGGGTCCAACAACATCTGCGTCATCTATTACACATTGACCAGACGAAATAACCTACCTAACTTAATTGAGCCACCGTATACCTTAATATTATAAAGTTGAACTGTTTGTTAGTCTGGTTGAAGGTGCTAATCTCAAGAACTGTTGGTTTATTAATGGAAACTGTTATAAAAATGGGTATAATGAGATGTAGACTAACGCCAGTAATGAAGAGGCCCGTTATAGTTTCGCGCAAATTCTCAGTTTTTTAGGGATTCCTAATTTTTATTAAATAAAAGTCTGATAATGTTGACTTGTCGATTATATATCTTTCTATAGGTATAAGAAATTTTAGAATAGGTTGTATATTTTTTGCCTTATACCATTTCATTATGAACAAAGAATCCAATATTTCTTCAAATTAATAGCTACTATCCTGCTCCTGTAGGTTATTCTATAATAATAATAATAATAATAATAATAGCACCAACAGGCTTCAGTAGTAAAGCACGCATAAGTACTACCTACAGCACGTCAATATTCTGATATCCATCTTATCAGAAGAACATTGCACAATGCTGTTTTTTATAGTGATATTTGGCAACTCAAACTCAAATGGTATGATGGTAAGTGATTACCACTTACCGCAATGAGAATTTGGTGATGCGAGTACCAGAGAAACTGTGGAAAGTTTTGTTCTTTAAAGTTTGAACGTTTTGAAAATATTTCTGCCGAAAGTAAAATGTTTCTGGACGGTAATGGTACTCCATATTGAATGTACTCCATTAGCGTCCACAATTAATATATTGGAGGAAAGGAAATCAAATTAAGGTTTCCTAATTAATAACTGAACTATAAGATCTTATTAATTTACTATGTACAGATAAGGAAAACTAAATATTTAGGCATTGAAGTCTGTAAGTTGGACGAGACAAAGAAAATATCATTGATGAAATCTATCCTAGTAGACCGACAGAATAATTGAAGAGGAATTGGATTGTGTCAAAGAAGAAAAGATTTGATGACTAATATACCCATTGTAAATATTCATTATTAGGTAGTATATAAACGGGATATTTACTGGGACGATATTATAGTAGATATCTAATATATTTATGAGCTCCTGATATTTGCAACTAACAAGCAACTCACAGAGTAGAAATATTGGGAGCACATAAATGATATTATCACAGTAAATATACCGGGACATTTACCGTAAATAAGTACGTTAATAAATAAGTACAGTTGTGAAAAGTTTTTTATTATTATAACGCTATGGTCATTGGCAGGAGTGCGTTATTGGTTATAAAGCGCACTTGTATAGCAGGATGATGCTCCATCGACTAGAAATTTATACCTACCACATAATTAATATTCACAGTCAATAATGTTTTTACATCAAACGCTAACCGCCATACGTAATTCACAAATACGTATCGGCTAAAACGCCGCATCAGATCTAAAAATATACGCGGGCCACGCAACAGCGAACTGCGCAAGTACGAACCAGACTCCAACTTAATGCCGCCGCTGGCACCAAATCGTGTCGAGAGCGTTTGAAATTCGAAGCAACACAGATACAATCGAGCAGAGTGTCTCTACACCGTTGTCAGTGTGTGCGTGCCGCCGCGCCGCGCCGCGCCGAGGGAAGGCAATTCGAATTTCGAATACGATTTGAAAGAGCTCGCCTTCGCCCGGTGCGTTTGTACTCGTGCGTTGTGTGATTGTGTGAGTTTGTTTTCAATATTTGATACGTCCAAATGAGGTTATCAACCGCGCGCGTGTGTGTAATGGCGCAGCCGTTGAGGGTATTCCGTTTTGATAATTTTATTCGGCTTCGCTCTTGTTCTGAAAGGGTCAAGTGTGTGAACAACGGCGTTATAAAGACGTCGGTGTCACGTGGGAACTGATCGTATATTATTTTTTACTTTGCTGTTCAATTCAATTGAATGAAAGAATGATGAATGAAAATGGTGATGTATCTTAAGATGTATCTAATAATTTAATACCTGTTGCTTCTGTCTTGTTATTTTTGTATTCACTTTTTGTACTTGCGGTTATTTTTCTGTAAAAAGGACTGGTAACGAACGTAATTACATCAAACTGTCCAAATAACACCGTACTTGTGTAAATATTAATCTTCGACCAGAATGCTCAGTACTGCAACATCAGCATTTTCAATTTACGTAGATACTACTTTCAAAATATATTATACAACATACAAATGAGATATTTACTATGACAATATTATTTACGAGCTCCCATTAATAATAAAAATCCCATTTATATTATTTGTACAATATAATACAAAACTGGAGAGTTTGAATACGATTGAACGCACAAATCTCAGGAACTACTCATCCCAATTGAAAAATTCTTCTAGCATGGTATAGCCCATTTACCCAGGAAGGCTATGAACTATATAATATCACGCTACGACAGATAGGAGCGGAGCAGCAGTAAGAAACACAGATGAAATTACGCGGGTCGGTTTACGAAAGAATCCCGATGTTATTTTAGTCACTTTTAGTGTTTTTGGTGACACATTTTATATAATTTTTTTTCTGTAATTACTATATTATAAAGTAATATTTAAAGATAATTCAGTGACATTTCTACATTCATATATTAAAAATTTAAACAATGACAGTAAACCTCCGTATAGTTATCGGAATAAAAAATTGCACTGTTTTGCCACACAACTAATAACAGGATCATCTGAAATAAAATAATTTCATTTATTAAATCTACCGATAACACAGTTGAAATATTGTTTTATTAATTTCTATTTTTATATCACTAATTAAATTACACTTATACAGCACTACCCGTTACTCTTAAAAAATCTTTAATATTGTGTTAAATTACATTAGATATTATTGTGTTAAAATACACCGCAATTTAAGAATAAAAATAATACCGCGTTATTATTTATATGTAGACAGAGAGTACAACGTTTCAAAAATATCGGTTCAGGACAGAAATGTATTTAAAAGTTTTAAAAATCTTTACATCATAAATAGAATATTTATAAAATATCGATAAAGACTTTCAGATTAGCACTGTCAGTAAAACGTGTATCTAGTAAATGTCTCTAATGACTTGTTGGCTAGAGATCATCTTTAACTACAGCTTTCTGGCTTCTAAGAGCAATGGAGATTTACAAACACATATTTTCGTTAGTTCTCTTTTTTGTATCTAGAATGGTAAACGAAACGGATGGGTCATTTTATCGTAAATGGTAACTATCAAACGCCATCGTTGGTATGATGATAACAATCATCAACGAAGGCGTTTATATATGTACATAAACGCCTTCGTTGACTGTTCATGTGAACAGTAGTGTGGACATAAACTCCGATGGCCCTTGGTGCACACTACTATTCATGTATATAGTAGATCTGTATCTACTATATACATGAATAGTAGTGTGGACATTACGTTATCAAGAGAAGCCTGCGATGCCATTCCGGAGGATTAAGGTGTCATGCCTCGTATCCTGCAATTTTATTTGCCTTATCTCATCCTTGAACCGAGACAGTTTACACAGCAAGCTGTTTAGCGGCTGATATTTATATCTAGATGACATTGAGTTTTCCAAGTCGATGATTTTTACAATGCCTTTATCGAGGTAGTTTTAGTATAATCTAGTTTAAATTTTCACAGGATAACCTTAAAGGAAATCACGGGATTGGATACTACAGCAGTGTTACAATCGCTAAGAACAAGGGTAAAGTTGAAGAGCAGCGAATAGATGGAAATTTATTATATTAAATTATAATTATTCATCTATATCCCCGCGTCTTTGTCTGTTACAAATATTGCAACTATCTTCATACTGAGTCTCTGTATGGTAAGTTAACATTTTTTAACATAAACTTGGGACAAATCTTATAGTAATGGATTACGTAGGACCAGGGGGAAATGCACGTGAGTTGCCGGCTAATGCGTTTTTGGATTACCTATCACGATCATCGACCCAAGTGTATACAGTCCTACGAAACTTTTTAACGGCTTTCATAGACAGTTTTCTGTTTTTATATATAATATGGGGTAAACACGCTTGCGGCTCACCTGATGATACCGCCACCAACGAGCACCCACAACAACAGGGGGTTTTCAGGCGAGCTTGAAGGTTTCAATTCGGAAATAATTTAAAGTGCTGGGAGGCGATTGCATAATATAGGTGGTAAAATATTTTTGCAAAAAGGCATGGTGCAGGGCCGCTATTCATTAAAGTGGAAGTAAATACATTCATATTCAAAAACTATGCGAAAGTTGTGGTTTTCACACAATACGCATGCGACAATCAACATAGAAACCGCTACGCACAGTTTTTGTATCACTATACTTACGTACCAATAAAGATCAATTGGTCATGTAAACTGGCGCTATTGACAAGCCGGCTCCTGGCTCCCGGCTCCCGGCTGACATTTATAAACTAATTATATCTCATTTTCGCTCGTTAAGCTTCCACACCGCCCATTAAAGACGAGTTCCTGGTGTTTACTTTTACAGTACTAACTGTATTTGGTGACTTTGCATGCGAGAAGTAGGACTTTGTATTACCAGAACAACCATAGTTTTTAACTGTTATATTTGTTACTTTATAATATTTATTGGCACATAGCTCGTAGGACAGATTGTTGGAGCAGTAAAGACCTCGAGTAGCGACCGTGGACCGGAAGCCGCAGCATAGGAAGGCCTTCGCCAAGATGGACCGATGGACGGCGATGGATGCGAGCAGCGCAGGACCTATCGTTATAGATTTTTGGGGGAGGCTTTTGTTGCGGGCTGAAATGATGATAGTGATGATATATTTATTGCCGTAATGTATTAGTGAAAATTGCACTCAAACGTACAGAAATATAGACGAAAGTTACAACAATCATCATTTTGTATTCTTTTCGCTGATAAAGTAGATACCTTTTTTTTATTACTGAATTTGAGCACTTTTGATCTGATGTTAATTGATGATGCGGTCTAAGCTATAATATTATAGTTATTCTCATATATCTTTCATGTAACAGACAGCGATCACTTAATTTTTAAGACAATGTGGGTAGACAACTGTTGCAAGTAAACGCAGTTGATATCTCCCAAATTCGCTGGATATGTTTGAATCCATCATAACTGAATGCGTGCCTGACATCGTCTCTTGAATTATATTTAGCTTATTTTCGGTGTTTTTAGGTTATAATAATATAATACAATACTATAATAACATAATAACCTTTATATGTATGTTTAACACATGTTACATTTTCCATTATATATGTTCGTAGTTTAATATGTATTCATAACTGTTTATTTATTATGAATGTTGTATAGTCATAATGTATTTCTGCTATAATAATCCTGTGTACTACAAAAAAAGTAAAAAATATTTATTTTATTATTCCCATTACGATTGATTACGTCTAAAATAAATTAAATTTCAAATCAATTTCATTGCTAGCTTCTGAAATATAATCCTGAAACAGACAGACGAACGAATAAAATCACACCATAACAGTTGTATCTTCTTCATAAAAAAGTTATTCTCTATGTAATATAAAGAATAACTTTTTTATATGTGAACCTATACTTTTGAAATAGCATATCTTTAGGTTCACAAAAATATTCTTGTTCAATTCAGAATGATCGATTACATCCCGAATCTACTTAAAATAAATCGAATTGACAACCTCGTCCTTTTCAAAGCCGGTCAGTAAATTTATTCAATCAACATGTTGCAATTCCCAATTTCAATCTTACAGTGCCCTCGGGCGAAAGCTAAAACTGTTCAAATCCACTGTCTAATTTCTCCGAAACGGTTGTAAGTGGACACTGGCTTGGCTGCGTGTGCGCAACTCGTTAGCGACCGGAGTCGGAATCCTGCTCGCACAACCAGTCGGTCCACTGCGCCGTGTAGGTGTGTGTACACAATACACATATACCTAAATAGAGTACACATACTACGTGTTTACCTATAACACCGCCACGGCAAGCGAGATATAGAAAAAATCAAAATCAATGGTAGTTTATCAAAGTATGATAGTCATTAGCTTTTATATCTCTGTCTCGCCTATTTCAGCAGGCTTTTGTTGGAAGTATTTCAGTAATGATGTAGTCAAAATATTAAGGGATAAGACTCAGTCCCCCGGATTGGCAACATATAAGGGATACAGGGAGGTTACTTGAGTAATGTACAAAATGCTCTCGGTTAAAAACCATCAGGTTATTAACCGAGCTATTGAGCTTGTTGTTCTTGTTACATTCAAAAATGTTTCACCCACTAATAAACAAAACCAATCAAGATGCATGTCATCAATGTGATGATGTGTGAAAAATAGGTAAACAATAACATTTATTATACAATAAAAATCTAGTCAAATCTTAAATCTGCTTCCCATAATCGTACCGAAGGTATCATCCCTATATTCGAATTATAATGATAAAGCCTATTTAATTAGTTATATTTTAAGAAGGATTAGAAATACAGTATGATATCCTAAATGCAAAAGTATGTCTGTTTGGATTTCTATCTGTCTTACTCTGTTGTTTCTATTGTTACCTTTTCCCGACAAAACGGCTTAAATTTTGATGAAAGGTAGATTGTATTCTGAGCACAAAGATAGGTTATCTTTTATATCTAAAATTACCGAAGAAACTACGTGGTTACGCCAAACGCGATGCGTACCTGGTTTGTTGATGTGCATTGACACCCCTCCCGGCTAATTCAATAATCAGTGATGTCATAGCTTTCGCCGCGCGCGCACGTCGCACTCATATCGCACGCATGTCTTAATAGTTGTAATCAACCTGAGTGAATTCCTGAGATTCCCGTAACCGTGTGGGCCCACTGAAGAACAAGCACATTGAAGTAAGGGTAAGTCATTCATATTTGACCAGCCAGTTTCCTATACAATAATATAGTCCATCGAAGAAGGCTAGATCATAGCCACCGCCGCATCATTTATTGGCCTTCCGTCGCCGGATCACAATAGGAATCGCAATTTATTTATTTAAAATTTGTTTTAATTTTTTCCTATTGTGAAAGTCGAGTGAATGACTCGCATGTAATATTGAACCTTATTGCGCATGTAATAGGATCTATTCAAATTGCATACCACGGTTGCACAAATATAACGATACATTGGTATTTTCGTTAATAAATAAGTTTATATTTATGTCGCTTATGAATTGTTCATAACTCGCAGCTCAATTCTTCAATTTCGCTTTATATCTGTTTGCGTTGTTTCGTTCATTTAATTTCACATTCACCCGCATTATATCGATATTGTTCGATCGATCGAAGCTTCTAGAAATATTGTAGTTGTCGTTATACTATTTGACGAAACAATATTACCTGTCGAATATTATGTATGATGATTGTAGTGTTTGAATGTTAAGATTGTTAGTATTAGTTACCGTAGTCTTTACACAAGAAAGTGAGCAGGGAAAGCACACTATTTAATCTGAATAATTATTGATAAGCAGCGATTTTATTTCTGTTCGTAATAGATATTTTATTTCCTTGCATGTCGGTTAAAGATCGTGCCCTACGCACCTATGATTAAGTTATACGTGGTGTATCGACACAGTGACTAACAACAACGCTTTAGACTACTCCCGCGTAAAATAATAGTTGTGAACATAGTTATTTTATATCTTTTTAGTTATAGTTATAGATATATTATCTGATTTTCTATGACATCACTCACTTCGATTTCGCTTTATGTATAGTTTATGTTTCGCTCGCATATTTTTTTTGTAGATGTATGGTCGATACCTACATTCCGTATTGTCGCACTTATGTACCTACATACTACCGCTTATGAGTAGGTATATATAAATTTATTTGTCACGCGCTTTAGTGTTTAAAACGTTATTGTGATTTACTTCTCGCACCGCATATTTAAAATATTGCTTTTATGCATTATTTTATTTTTCTCGCATATAGGTATATATAGATAATAGTTGTACCTATTTTTCGCATTATTAATTAGTAGTTTTATAGCATAGTAAGCATATATTTTTTATGTATGCTAGTTTATATCGCGCATCATTTCTCGCATTTGTGTACTTTATTTTCGCTACAAGTACATCTGTCTGTCTTGTAGGTATTTAGTACATTAAATACCTATTATACTTTATTATTGTTTATCGCTCGCCCTTTTACGGTAGTACAGGTATAGTTGTACGTTATTACCACACATAGTTTTATATATCGCA
This sequence comes from Achroia grisella, assembly GCF_030625045.1. Classification (NCBI taxonomy): domain Eukaryota; kingdom Metazoa; phylum Arthropoda; class Insecta; order Lepidoptera; family Pyralidae; genus Achroia; species Achroia grisella. The sequence continues at coordinate 208,968 of NW_026712864.1, read as the reverse complement.
TTTATTGGTTTTCCTTTGTTATTTTTTAAGAAGTATATATATAAATAATAATAATGGCTAACACAAACGCAAAATTAAAAATGTATGAAGCAAAACGTGCACAATATTTTTCGCAACTTCAGTCTATTTATGAATTATCTTCGAAAACTAAAATGGAGAAACATCGTAATGTTTTTATTGCAAAAGTTAGCCTGATCGATCAAATGCGCACCGAGTATGTTAAAATTGTCGATGAAATTATTCTCCTTAATTTGGAACTAAACCCTGATTATGTAGTTAATTATCAATCTCTCACCGCTTTTGACGAAATGTTTTATTCTATAAAGATGATGGCGGTCTCGTTACAACCTCAATCTTCGCGAACTCCAGCTCCCGCTTGTCAGTCTGCTTTACCAGACAACAAACAGGGATCAGTAAGGATCCCCCAAATTGTGTTACCAGTCTTCTCAGGTGATATTTTAGAATTTCCCTTCTTTTACGAAACATTCAAACAGTTTATTCATGACAATGAATCCTTTTCGGACTCAGAACGTTTTCATTATCTTATGAGTCACCTGTCAGGAAAGGCTAGAAATCTGTGTGCTGGCTTAGTACCAGCAGCCGAAAATTATCCTATATTGTGGCAAGCTTTAATCGACAAGTATCAAGATAAACGCTCTCTTGCAACGTCATATTTAGATAAATTATTTTCTTTAAAATCAATTAACGGTCCTTCGGCAATAAACTTAGAAAAATTTATTGATACTTTCTCGTCGACTATCGCAGCATTAAAGCAACTTAAAATTGAAAAGCTGGATGATTTTATATTTATTTATATGGGATTAAAGGCATTAGATCAGGCTACCGCGCAGTCGTATGAGTCATCAATTAGAGGAGAAGATGACATACCGCAGTTTGAAAATTTTATAAAATTTATACGTCAACACGTAAAAATATTACAACGCACGTGTAACCGCACCGCCGGCGCCGCTGCCGCCACCAAGTTGGACGGTCCCGCCGCCGCGTCCGCCAGTGGTCGTGCACAGTCGCATCAACGATCGATCGCTCGATCGCCACGTACATTTTTAGGTACTAATCCTACGCAACGCATTTATTGTTCCTTATGTAAAGGTGATTCACATTCTCAATTATATAAATGTAAACAATTTTCAACTTTCACAATTAATGATCGATTTAATTATATTAAAACTAACCGTATGTGTACTAGATGTCTAAGTAGTCAACATAACTCTTTCAGTTGTCAATCAACTTCCGCCTGTCGAAATTGTAACAATCCGAGACATCATACGTTGCTTTGTTTTAAAAATAATAATTCCGCATCTACGCAAGTATCTCAGGGTACGAAAAACGCACAGACATCTTCTACGCACGGTCGCCAATTACCACCATCTTCTTCGTCGCAATTGCCTCCGCTTGCGCACACACAACCCACACAACAGACACGATTAGAACCAACTCCCGTTCCTATTGGAACCACCACTGGTGGAGACAAGGAGTCGTTATGCACGCTTTCATCGTCCATTCATGAGCAGCCGTATGTGACTGAAGTACTTGCTACTGCCAAGGTATTTGCTACTGCTCGTAATGGGAGTGATGTTGTCATTCGCTGCTTATTGGACCCCGGGTCACAAAAGCATTATATTACTTCTAAGTGTTGTTTAAAATTGGGTTTAACCATGCAGCCGGACGCACATACCACCGTTAAGGGTATAGGTGGCGCCACTGAACCAGTTAAGGGTGCAGTTGATCTCTCTTTCCGATCGAGATTTAATCATGAGCAATATTATAATATTCGCGCTTTAGTTTTGAATAAAATAACAGGTAACTTACCAACATGTCAAATTGATGTTGGCGCGCTCAGTTACTTAACTAATATTCCGCTCGCAGATGATACGTGGGGAACACCATCAGAAATTGACCTTTTGATTGGTGTCAATCTATTCGCGACCCTTTTGTCTGGAGGTAAAATTATAAATTCACCTGGTACTCCAAACGCGTTGGAGACTGTTCTCGGTTATCTTATTTTAGGTGAAGCTCCCACCTTAACTTCTACGTCTTCTTCATTCTCGTTCTGTTCCACCACTTCGTGCGAGGTTTCAGTATTAATTCGCAAATTTGGGAGATTGAAGAAGTAGATCGCAAACCAATAACAAGTATAGACGATAAATACTGTGAAGATTTTTATACCACAACGACCACTCGTAACGAATCAGGTCACTACGAAGTCGCTTTACCATTTAAGTATAGTTCTAAGTCTTTAGGGAACTCTTTCGATATCGCTAAACGCAGATTTTATCATTTGGAACGTAAATTCGCATCGCAACCGCAACTGAAATACCTTTATGATGAGGTAATTCACGAATATATAGAAAAACAATATATTTCTCCCGTAGACGTAATTGAAAATAACAGCCCTAGTTATTTTATACCGCATCACGCAGTCTTACGTGAGGACAAAGTGTCCACGAAAATAAGGCCGGTACTAGACGCAAGCGCGAAGTCTAGTACTGGATTTTCGCTTAATGATATTCTACATACAGGTCCTTCCTTACAACAGGATTTATTTATTATTCTCTTGAATATGAGATTGTTCGCAGTCGCCATCTCAGCTGATGTGCGACAAATGTATTTACGAATAAAAGTTCGCCCGCAAGATCGTTGTTTTCAACGTATTGTATATAGATTTAGTCCTAATAAACCGCTCCAAGTCTTTGAATTTAATAAAGTTGCATTTGGCTTACGTTGCAGCCCGTACTTAGCGTTACGTACTGTAGCTCAGTTAGCTTCCGATGAAGGAAATAAAAACCCTATCGCACTGGTTGCCATTGAAGATTCTATGGAACCTTATTTATATTCGCTCGCTCGCAAATTTTCGTCATGGATGAAATTACTTCGTGTAATTTGTTATATTTATAAGTTCGCTAACATTCTTCCACGCGGCGTCATATCCAGTTCCGATTTGGATTTCGCCGAACGTATAATTATTCGCGCTGTGCAGGGGTTTCATTTTAAAAACGATATTAGCAAGTTAAATAATAAAAAACCTTGTACCGCATCAATAATTAAATTAAATCCATTTTTATCAGACAATCTCTTAAGAGTTGGTGGTCGTCTGACTCATTCTGATGAAGATTTCGATTATAAACACCCTATATTACTTCCGGGCAGAGATCATATAGTTCAATTAATTGTAACACACTTTCATCGTAAAAACCTGCATACAGGCCCAGAATTGTTAATGTCAATACTACGTACTAAATATTGGATTCTCGCAGCTCGACGTATGATTCGCACGATCGTAGCTAATTGTAATATTTGTTTCCGCAATAAACCGCGTCCTACATTCCCACCGATGGGTGATCTGCCTGCACTAAGGGTGAAGGAAGTTCCTAAAGCCTTTGTCCATTGTGGCTGTGATTTCGCAGGTCCGTTTTTTGTAACCCCTTATCGCGGTCGTGGTATAACCACTCGCAAAGCATACGTTTGCTTATTCACGTGCTTAACCACTCGGGCTGTTCATATTGAGCTCGCAAGTGAATTGAGTACAGTTTGTTTTCTCGCCGCGTTAAAACGTTTTCTCGCTCGCCGCGGTCCTATTCAATGCATGTATACTGATCATGGTACTAATTTTATAGGGGCACGATCCTACCTACGTGAACTTTATTTGTTTTTATCGCAAGAATGTAGATCTGTTTGGGATAAGGAATTAGCTAACAATGGAATTAAATGGACCCTTATCCCTCCTAACGCACCGCATATGTCCATTGCCTTTGCAATAATATGTATTCTATAAGATAGGTAGTACGCATTTATAATAGGTTAATAAGTTAAGTTAAAATCCTTTGCATTTTTCTTATTTAGTAAATTCCGCATTTGATATTTTTTGTATTTTTTCTTTCTTGTTTTTTGTATTTGTCGCATTCGCAATAAGGTTCAATTATGTAGTTCCTTTATTTTTTTTTGTTAATTTTACTTTGACATTATGTCAAGGCGGGGGGCATGGTTACGCCAAACGCGATGCGTACCTGGTTTGTTGATGTGCATTGACACCCCTCCCGGCTAATTCAATAATCAGTGATGTCATAGCTTTCGCCGCGCGCGCACGTCGCACTCATATCGCACGCATGTCTTAATAGTTGTAATCAACCTGAGTGAATTCCTGAGATTCCCGTAACCGTGTGGGCCCACTGAAGAACAAGCACATTGAAGTAAGGGTAAGTCATTCATATTTGACCAGCCAGTTTCCTATACAATAATATAGTCCATCGAAGAAGGCTAGATCATAGCCACCGCCGCACCACTACGAGACTTCTAGTTCTTATTTTTATTCATTTATTCATTCATTTATTTATTGCTATTACATGTTGTAACAAAATTGGTCTTAATTTACTAAAAGTATAGAATCAAACATGAACCCTGAAAGGGCACAGCAATCACATTAATAAATCTTATATAAACTACATAATTAAATTTTTACATTATATATATGTATCGTTGATTAGTATAAAAAAAAAATAAAAAATCATCACTACATTAAAACAAACAGGCACAAACACAACTAACTTTTTTCCTTGAAAAATTCCTGTAGCGCATAATAACTCTTTGCGATTAAATATTTTTTTAGAGCTATTTTAAACTTTTTAGAATCATCCTCACCTTTTAAGTTAATTGGTATTTTATTGTAAATTTTTATTGACATTGCGTAAGGGCCAGAATGGAATAACTGTAGCTTCGAGAATGGTCTTGCTAATCTACATTGCGGTCGCAATGCCTGAGGGCGGGTATATTGTGGAAATAGGTGCATATTACATTTAACAAAATGACACGCTTCTAATATGTACATTGACGGTAAAGTTAAAATTTTATATTTAATAAAGTATGGTTTGCAAGTTTCCCTGTTATCTATGTTAGCAATTATTCTGAGACATCGTTTTTGCAATTTAAAAAGATCAATCACGTTTGTACTATTACCCCACATCAATATGCCGTACTGGAGCAAAGAGTGGGCATATGCATAATAGGCGCACATGGCTGTCTTGGTATCAGAAGATATCTTTAGTTGGTGTAGTGCATAAGTAAATCTAGACAGCTTGGTAGCCACACTCTGCACATGCGCTTTCCAATTAATATTCGAATCTACATTTACACCTAATAGTGAATATTTCTCTACGCAATCTATTTTAATATTATTGAAAGAGTAGTTAATTTGCAGCGGGTTCTTTTGGAATGGTCTGAAAACCATTAATTTAGTTTTATTAAAATTTACTTTTAAGTTGTGTGAGTGTAACCAGCTCAATATTTTTAACATACTACCATCCAGTGTACTTTGTAGGTTTAGGTTATTTTTACAGGAAACAACAACAGAAATGTCATCTGCAAACAATGTGCAGGGGCTGTCTATCACTTCAGGCAAATCATTTATGAATATTAAAAACAATATACATCCGAGGACGCTTCCTTGAGGTATTGAATTTATTAATTTTGAATGTTGAGATCTTACTGTTTTTATTTTTCCAGTTTGATTATTTACATGGTCTATTTGTACATATTGGGATCGATTTGTGAGATAAGAGGTAAACCATTTATAAGCGGGACCTCTTACTCCTATGTTGTATAATTTTTTCAATAACGTTTTGTATTGGACGCAGTCATAAGCCTTACTCATATCGAGCAAAATGCCTACGGCATATTCTTTGTTGTTTATGATATTAATTATTTCGTTTCGTTAATATACTTGAAGATATATTAACGAAACGAAATAATTACGAAGACATATATATTTTATTTATTTATGTCCACACACAGTAATCCGTGCTGTTATTAATTTGGTATATAAGGAAATTGCAATTAAAACCTAATAAATAGGACTAAAAACTAACCTGAATTGAATTGAAAAGCACTGCCTATGCTTTACATATGTATATGTAAAATATCATATAATAAATGTGTATAATAACCCGTTATAGTATTAAGAAGGGAGAAGGTTGATGTTAATACATACTAAATGGTATACAAAGTATAAAACCACAACAAAACGTATGATTTAGTTGACCACCGGCCCGCCGAAGCATAACATAGAAGATTGCGAGGTAGGTGGCCTAATTGTCGAGCACGCGCCGACACATGGCCCGCATATGGTGCTGTTACCTCATTAATTTCACCTTTTAGTATATTATGAAACTATTGTTATTTATAAACTGTTAAATGTACGAAATTAGCTACTTTCTTTTTTAGGACTTGCTAAACTGCTAATAATATTGTTTACATATTTAATGTAAAAACATATCTAATAGGTACCTATCTAATTTTAAACCCGTAAAAATCTAAAACTAAATTTCATTTCGAATTATTCTTAAATGTTGCAGAACAGCAAATGGTAGTGAGCCTTGCCTTTTAAACAAGTTTTAATTGTAACAATAAAGAAATAAAACTTCATAATATTTTTAAAGTCAATTCCAGAGACCAGAAATTGAAGATATAGTCCTTAGATTGTACCTTATCGTTAAATGCACTTACAGATCAGAATATGTGATTATGTCGTAAATATGATGAAGATGTTGCTATAAGTACAGTCCAAAGGCGAGAGAACCATATTTATTTATTATTAACCTATGTTGTCACACTACCGTTCATAGGGTAAAGGTCTCCCCCTTTTGATCTCTGCCACATCAAATGACAACGGTAGTGGAAGCCCATTTCTTTCCATTTTCTCTACCACGCACCTCGATTCAGGCCTTATTATATGATTTAAGTAAAGGAGACCATTGCTTAGTTATTGGAACACGTGTTTGATGTTACCTCCAAATAAGACTAACGGTCTACTGGTCCACACATCTTATACTACCTTAGTATTAAAGAACTAGTAATAGAAATTCGATCAAGGCATAGAACCTACAGTACTTCATGTTATGTACATAACATAGGTTATCTAAACCTAAAAAGTGACTCGACTAACGCGCACGTTATTAACGTACAACTGTGATTTATTAAGTTTCATTCTAAACATACTTGTTTTAGAACATTTTTCATGTTTAAGATAGTTCAAAGAATTCTGATACGGCTCGAAGGACCAAAAACTGAGAAAGTAAATAATAAATGCAATACGCTAACCAGAAACAAGTACCGTGGCTATTAGTAAACGACTTGGTTGTAAAACAAAAAAGGAATTATATATTCTATTATACAAGATTATTTCTATGTCTATTAACAATTTACTTATCTATTGTACATAGGATATGTAGTATGTAAGAACATTCTAATAAAGTTATTCTTATTACATGTCAACGAAACATTTAATTTTATATCTCATTAATATGTAAACACGTAAATAAAAGAATTCCAATCCTTATTAAAAATAAACGATAAAAGATTGGTATCAGGGACCTGTCGTAAATTGTATTCGAACTAAAGATATAAACTATAGATATGTATAGATATGATACTTGTGATTCACAATATACATGACGGAAAACCTAGTAGGTAAGTATATACAAACAAATGAATATTTCATTTTATCACATTTTTGATAACAAAACTACCAAAGCCGAGATAAAAGGCCCCGTCAGTGGGGAATAGCCGGCTGGCAGCGGCGCGGCGCCGTGGCCGGGGCCCCCGACCGGCATGCGGCAACATGGACGTTACAATAACCAACATGACGGATGGCGACCCCTGCCTCACCGCGATACCATTGTCTTGTCTACTACGAAAAACTAATAGTATAAATACTTAATAAATTATATTTATTTATTCAAAACAACATCAGATACAAGATATTTGCAAGTATATTAATTACTGTACGCTAAAAAGCGGACCGACCCCCATTGCCCAACGCTCCAGTTGAGATGCTCTCGAGCAAACTGTAGCCGAGCTTGCCGGAAGCCTGCAGTCAATTTAGGGCCCGTTGCAAGCCTTTCGTCTTCTTACCGTCCACTCGCTGTCAGCTACACCTCGAACACGTCTCAGCTCGCCCTGCACATCGTCACCTGTAAGGCCAATTTCGCAGGGAGGTTGAGACAATAAAATGGTCGTCTTGTTCAGAAGTGCAACGGTGGCGGCTGGTTGTTGATCTTAGAGTGAATGCTCCGTTCTCTTGATATCGCCTGTATACTCGGGATAAAACAGACTGACTCAAGTGAAGTTGGGAAGCGACTACTCGCTGACTGAATCCTTATTGCAATAAGGCAACAACTTGAACGGCTCCTTGAGGTGTGGTATCCATATGGTTTCTTGAAAACAATGAATGCAGTTTGCGGAGATAAGAATCGATTAACTATTTATAAGCTACTGATAAGGGTTGAAGAGTCACGGGGGTTTTTATAGGTACAGGGTAACGCAAATCGCAAGTAGCGTAGTGAGTTATTTGTACCGTACAAATTATTACGCAAATGAACATGTTGGTACTTGTTTTATTTTATGGTGTTGATGTTTTTTTAAAGCTGAGGTTTCAAGCTTTCAAATGACATATTATTTTTTTTTAAATGTTGTATACTTTTATTTAGAACAATGTTTGAGTGTAGAGGTAGCCCTTGAATCGATTTGGTTGATCGCGAGTGTAGTTAAGGTGTCAGAGCGTTTACGTCAAGTTTCTAGAAGTATTATGAAATATGTATAGAATAAATTTATTAATGGGAAAACTTCAAAACGCTTCAGTTTACCTATATTAAAATGATTGACGCAAAAAATGTGTTTTAGAGGTAAAGCGTTGTTATCACTTGAATCACTTAGAGACAGATGATGCAATTCCTAAGGTTAGAGGAAAGACCAGTAAACAATTCTACAATAAGTACCTAAGTACTTAAATATGTGAACTCCATTTAGTTGTCATATATATCTACTTATATGTCTATTGATGACCTCGGTGGTCTAGCGGTCTACCAAACCGTTAGACCATCTATTGTTTTGCCTTGGTTGTTTCTACTACCTATTACTTGGGTGTTTTCTATATATGTTTATATTTGCAATAATATATTGAAATATTTCTATTATATATTGTTTCGTACTTAACCATAGTAAGTAATCTACAAGCATAGTTTAGTTAAGGTTAGTTAGTTACTAAAGTTAAGATGGTGCTTTAAGAATTGTCTTAAGTTATACGTTAATTAAAGCAATATTTTTTTTAAATATATCTAAGGTATATTATATGATAGTAAGAGTAAGATGAGTATATAATAATGGAAATAATCGTTATTTAAATAAACTTAATATAAGCACTTTTGAATAGTCATAATTTTTTATTCTAGCACTCATTCGGAACGCAGACTACTCACAAGAAGAACGAGCAAGAAACTTACGTGTTGCTCTTTTTATTAAACATTGTTCTAAGTAAATAAGCAATAACTGCGAGACTGTAAATAAAATATATGCGGTTGAAATGTGAACCTTGCGCAAAATCAAAGTCAAGGAGGATATATCCAACAGACAAACATACATATTAGATACTTACAGTGCGTAGTAGTGGACACGCATAACCAACTAAGAAAAAGCTAAAATAAAGTGTTTAATTGCAGCCATTTAATTTGATTACGAAACAATTGTAGCTACAAATAAAATAATCCTATACGTATCATACGTACGTATAAGTATAAACAATATTATACATTTGGAAGATAATTTTATATTCCAAAAGTTTCAAGAGTAAATTCTTCACTTTGCCAGAAATATTCAATAGAATAAAATTTATAACAAAATATTTAGCCTGTAACTATTAAATAGCTATAAAACACACATAACATGTTGACCCGACCTATCCGATGCCTAATCATACAATCTACTACTGCGCTTAAGTTTAGAATCGTTACCGTTATCGTTCAAGTTTTTATCAAAATTTATCTGCAACGCCAAAAGATCGAAATTTCTGATATACCTATATCTGAATATCTATATCTGTTATTAATGCGAAATTGTTGTCGGTCTGTGTAACTGCTTTTCACGAATAAACGGCATTAAGGATTTTTATAATATTTGATATGGGGATAACCCCGGATATGGGGTTAAATAGGGGGTGGAAACGTATGGAGATAAAGACGCGGGTAACAGCTAGTATTTCACAAATAACACGATGAATTATTCTATTAACGCAGAATGTCAGCATGTGTGACCGTATGCGTACAGAGACCATTTATGGACAATTCATTTACAAGTAGACAATGAGGTTACATAGTAGGTACCTAGGTCTAATTGTATAACAAACACTGCCGGATGAATCAGAGTTCATAGACACGACGGCGGACGGCGCCCGCGCCGCCGGCCTAGAATGCATTTAATAGCCGCTTTAAATCGTTACATTTGGTGTAGGTAGGTTTGGAGTGAAATAACAAAAATATGGGAAGGGACAGAACTATAAAGCACTCTTGAAATAGATTTACTTTAATTAAATAGATATGTTAGACTTGTGGGTTTACAAGTAGTTCTACCAAATGAACAAAAAATAATGAGGTAATATTTATATTATGATTCAACAGGTATAGCGGCGATTGTACACATAGAGACAGGCTTGAACGTATCGTAATATAACAAAAGACACAAATTCAGATTCATAGTCCAAGCCAGATTTTTTTACTGAACCTTTATAAAAAAAAACATTAAAATTTGATACTAGAGAAGAATGTTAGTGATGTCATACATATAAATCTATGTTCGACCAATAATCAATGTAGTCGGCATCAACGTCAGAGAGATCGTATCTTCTATTGTTTAACATCGTATTTATTTCTTATTCGGACATAAATTCCGATCTGGAAGTAGCTTCATATTTTGTAGTACCTGTGGGGAAAAATTTAAGTCATTAAATTCCATTGCATCAACACCTACGAGGTGTATAAAGTAATGTACGGCACTTAATGCTGCTGTTCCAGGTATAGATCTATTATATAATAGGTAATATATTAGTATACTCAGAAAGCAGCAGAGAAAAAGGTACGTTACGCGTATATATATATTTTTTTATTATTTATTGTATTGCGATTTTATACACATACATACTTACATATTTTTAAGTTCTGTTAATCTTTTTGAAGTTACAATATGTTTAACTATAAAGTCATATGAAGTCAGAGCTTCTGCCTTCTTTATGAGTGAGATGAGATCATATCCCCAACGTTGATACCAAATACAACGTCATAATCCAAAAACTTCTTAGTAATTACCACAACCATTCTGCCAAGAGTATAATAGCGAATGAGAAAAAGATGTAATATATATTATCTCCATATATTAACTCCATATTATAATAACATAGGTCGAGTAAAAAACGACATGAATGGTTCTACCCTTAGTAGTCTATCGCCGAAATCCATTTCTTCTCTTGAAATTATAGTGCAGCAACCCGAATCCAATTTTTTATTTACATTTCAAACAATTCGATGCATCATTGTAAGTAGGTCTTAAAATTGGTATAAATTTATGTATGTATAAGTATGAAAGCGTAAAAAAATTATTAATCTTTTATCGGGTTCATACATCTACTCACATTTAATAAAAATATAACTGACCGGTATGTTTATAGGGAAGATATTTATATCAAGAAAAGTATTATGACTTCGTTAAAAATACATATTTACCAAGATTCAAAGCAGATAGGATTGAAACTTACTCATTTATAAACTAGTGAAGCTGTCGGAATTTAGATTTAAATTGTTGTAAACTTTATGAAATTAAACAGTACCCCGAACATTATACTGGAATACTATTCCTTTAATTTGGGCAAATAAATCATTGCAGGTTCAATTCATGACCATGGACCTTTAAATTGTATTGTGTAAGCAGTGAGAAATTCGATTACAAATTCCCCATTGCTCATGATGATTTTTAGAAGCCACACGAACCAACAAAAACTCTAACAGATCCAATCTCCATAATTATGTACATGACGCATATTCTAATTAGATACATAAGTAGCCTATATCTATGTACTAATTATTACCATGGCACAGTTGATAATAATAGTTGTGAACACGGTCCAATGGAAATCGCGGTAACTCGTCTCGGGTCGACGGCGCTACTTAACTAGATACCACATTGCGATTGTTTGAACCAAGAGTCGGTGGCACAGCGGCGCCGGTGTCAGATTCAACGGTAGTACGGTGAAAGCTGACATAAGGAATTTAACAACCATCCTGTTTTGTTCATTAATATCATTGTCAAATATATATTTAACAACTGCAGCCCTGACAATGATAGGCAGTGATAAATTATGAACCACTTATGGTTGTATTTTAGGTAGGTACATGCTATGCTTAATTTGCTCATTCTAGATCAAATTTGAAGATCATATTAGCAATCCCTTTAAATTACGTATTCTTTACTTTCTCGTTGATCAGATTCTAATTTTCTTTCATTTGGAATCGGTTATCTACATTAAAATGCTTCTTCCTATAAATAAAGTAACAATCTTACCAACACATAGAATTTAAACATACCTACCTATGTACAGCAATAAATGATAGTTATATTATGCAGACAATGATGGTGCTGGTTATGGTGATTGTGATCACGATGATGATTCTGGTGGTGGTTATGATGATGATAGTGATGATTATTCTTAATAAATAGAAATAAATTTCTATCTGCAAAATATTGGCAATTAAAATATGAAAAAAACAAGATTCTAAGTTATCACGATCAGTAGATACTTATTCCATTCAATTCCTTATTTTACTAATAACAACTGGACCCTTAAAGTTAACTACGTACACGTCTCCAATTAGTTCCACTCTTTGTGACCACATAAACGTGACTTAGAACTCAATGGTCGTGAATCACAAGTTACACTTCGTTGAACCCATAAGAGTGCACGGACTCCTGCAAACGCTGATAACGGAGGGTGGATTTATGAAGCCCGAGGTTTTCAATTTCCGCTCCCTACGCCCCCGTCCCTTTGCCCTGTTTCGCCCCCGTCCCTAAGATCCCCCTTCGCCCGCTTCCGTCGACGCATCGGTTCAAGTAATTTTATTAAAAACACGACGACCGAGGGCTGAATATTTATCTCTTCATGCATTCCAAATGATTGAAAGGGTTTGTCTGGAGACCGTGTCGTTCTCGTATACTACTACTACTGACTAAGTTTTAGAGGATATAATTTTGTTTGTAAAATATATAATAATATCCTTTTTTCTGACTTTATAACATGTTTTTGAACGTCACTTTGACACGTCATTTCACTAATTTGATGCAAAAAAATAGAACAATCTAAATGGACGATTAGCACAAGCCTTATTTCTGTCTTACCTATATATTTAAAAAATACCAAATATAAGGACAAAACAATAAGTTGAGTAAGTTTGTATCATATTAAATTTGAATATAATACCTAGGAAGGAAATATAGTAATACACAGTTTCTTGATCTTTTATTATGAACTATGTGCAATGTCATATGCATGGAGAGATACCTATGAAGATGTTTTATTAAATTGAATGATTAATTAAATATATCAGAACATAAGTAAATCACAATAAACATTACACAACACGTTGACGTCATTCTAACTAGATAGCTTTATAATGTATGTAGTTCGTGAAAAGGTACTATTGGGTACTAAGTAAAAAATGAAGTATAAATAGGTAGTAAGATATAGATATAGGTATAGATATGTACTTTATGAGTCGCTAAAAAATTATTTGTTAATTTATATGAAGCTAGATTTTTTATTAAAGGGAATAATCTTATCCAGCTCGAAGGACCAATAAACAGTTTTATTACAAATATGATATAACTATTTTGAAATAATGATTTTATTAGTATAGCATTACTTTATCGTTTTTAATTTTGCACATTTGTTACCAGCACCTTCTATATGACAAAGGCGCCACGAAAGCCACATGGTGTTTCCCAACATTTGCAAATTTGCACAGATATTGCAAAAAGTGGTCTCGTTCCCAGAATATCTATTGTCACAGCATCATTACAACGCGCAATTTTGCCTGATCTTACATCCCCTTTTATGTAAGCCCAAGATATTACAAAAGGAATATTACGACAAATTAAAGTGAACTCTATATGCGAAGCACCAGAGGCTATATTTGTTTGTTCGTTAAGTTTTAAAGGGATCAATGGGATACCCTCTGCTATTTCGCTCCGGTGTCTCGTTTCAAAGTTCTTTAAAAATAGCGCTGAGTCGCTTACACTTCTCCTGCCATGCTAGATATAAAGTATTTTTAAGCGCTTTTTGCTTTAGGAGTCTGTGTAATGGATAGATGATTGTTGGACCGACAGGGTATTTTTCAGTTTCATTGTTATTTGAACCTTTTCCTTTACCTCCTAAATTGAAATCACAAGTATTAGGTATTTACAATGCGCCGGTTTTTTACAATTTTTTGCTTATGAGCACATATTTTTTTGTCGGAAACTGTTCGGTAAAGGATCGTAAAGATTTATTTATGGTTTGAAAGTCGGTTCCATTATGTTATGATTAGTTCACAGATAATTACAGATGATGAGATTTATTTTTCCTTTTGTCCTCTGTAGCCATTGTCTTTTATTGCATCATAAAAGTTGCCACAATAATTGTTATAATGACTAAATAAGTATATAATAGCGGTTGTTTAGAATAATTTACAATTCTTTGTATTTTTTTATTATTAATATGTTTTAGGTAAAACATTTATTAACTTATGTTCTATATATTTGTAGCTGAGAATATTTGTAGGGAAATTATACTTATTTCTAACCTATGTATTTATAACAAATAGTATATCATGAAGAAGATTACCATTATTATCTTCCTGACCACCACCAGTGTTATTTTCCTTACCTAAATAGGTAAGGGAAATAACACTGGTATAGAAAAATATACTACGGCGAATATATTTATATTCGCCGTAGTATATTTTTCTAACAACATAGGTACTCTTGAGATATATATATATATATATATATTTAACCCCATCAGAATGTCATAAAAGCGGACTAATAATTCATTTCACACCTATGGAAATGAAGGAAATAACACAACATATCCACTACTATTAACCGGGATGGAGTAGTCAAAGATATTGTCATCTCTAACCTTCGTTACGGTGAAAGCAACGTTTATCATGCCCACATTTCGTTGTGTATTTTAAATAAAACGCGAAAAAAAGTGAAAATACCGTCTCTGACATAATTTTTTGGAGTTGTTATCTGTGTTTCCTTCACTGGCTTGTTGGTTAGGAATGTAAATTAATACATTTTGTTTTTGGTATTGATTTGAACTTACGACCTTATGGATTTAGGTCAAAATAGTAAACAAAGTCCACGACGCACTTTCAAAATTTTAAATTTGGTATATTCGTTCCATTATATTTCATCGTTATCTAATACTTAAATAACATTAGGATATCCAACCTATTTGATTCCATATTTTAAGAAACAATTCACCCAAATTATTTGAACGTTGGGTGAGGTCCTTATGAATTTTCTAACTCATTAATTCTACCTTGCGGCTGAATTCTAACAAGTAGGGTCGCGATAACCATCGAACCCAAGTCCCAACGGTCAGTAGGTATAAACGACAAGTAACTGCCACACGAAATGAGCAAAAACTTCATTTTAAATTTGGGGCGGGTGTTTCTTGTCAATTCTACCATTACACAAACACAAATGCTTTTAAAGTTATTCTTTATGAAATAATAATTTTAGATGATAGCCATAACTACTTAAAGTTATCACTGGGTTCTAAAATTTTCAATTTAAGTTATTTTGTAAATTTTATTTTATTTTGAATATTAAAATGTCAAAACAAAACCTAATTTACAAAATGTGATGGTTAAACAACACTATGATTATATATAATTCATATGTAAATAATCTTTTCCGGTATAAGATTCCGATAAACACTGACTGACATATAGACTATAGCTACAACTAAATTGTTAGTATAATTCCAACGGTTATAAATAATAAATATTTATACCTATCAAATCGTAAGTAGGTAAAGATGAATGTCTCTGAACATTGTAATTTTGATGCTTCCTCAGAAATGTATTGACATTCTAAAAACTTTCGACAGTACCTACCTATCTATCATAAAGCATTTATTAACTATGTTAAAAATTTTAATCATAAAACCTGCTATATTGTGTACTTAAATCTAGCCCCGTCCCAATTCAAACGGGCATCGAAATTACAACGGTCTTAGCCGATTCGAACCCCCAGCGGGTTCCTAAGACGAACGTCCTATCCCTCAGGTAGGAGGAATCCCCCTATCCCCTAGTATCAGGGCATTCAGCCACTCCATAAGTCCTTCCGCAGATTTGGAGTGCCATCTGCACTCATTTCATGAAGCTGTAAATACTAGCGCTAACAATTTATTATAGTTCGAAAAAAATAACTTTTTTCCTGCTAGTGTTTGTTATCCCTATTTCGTATATCCTATATATTACATATATGATAGCTGTATTGTGGTTTATAAAATGCCTCAACTCTCAAAAGAATCAACGTTGTGCAGAATCATATTTCTGACACACTATCTTGTGGTTAGATTCACAGTTATGCCAACAACGGTACTGTCAACTAGTTCAATTTAGAATCCACGGTCCCATCATATTGCATGCAGCCGTGTGCCAAACACATATTCGCCGCCATGGAATAATCTAACTGCTTCTAACTTCTGTGGCAAAACAAAAAAGAGAGTGAGTTTGTATCAACTCACCTCACCTCCTCCACTCCACCTCACTACAACATCGAAAGTTAAACGCTAATGATGATACTGTTTTGTTCTTACTTCCACCTCTATACCAACAACGGTACCTACTGTTCATACAAACTTTATTATTTGAGTACCAACTATAGAGTGCATGTTCTACTCTAAAATATTATCTTTTGCTTCTCTCCTTCCCTCTTATTTTCTTTTTTTTTCTATAAATTTTATATAAGTAGATATTTTATTCTTCTGTGGTTACTTCTATAAATTTGATTCGCAGAAGTGTATAGTTGTACACCTCCATACAATCTACAATAATGTACATATATTATTTCAACTCATATAATGAACTATGTACAATAACGTACGCATTGAGAGGTATGCAGATGCAAGTAGATACGGCTTATTCTTGAAGATCTTGGTTCCCTATGTCTCTTATCATTTCCTTGTTTCTACCTTCCATATTTAGATACCTTTTCATTATTCTACCATATCACTATGATGAAGTCGTACCAAACCAGGCCGTACGTCTGTGAAATACAAATTTGTGATGTACTTACCATCTTCTATCGAGAAAAAGTATTAGGTGGTTATGAGTGTGTATTAATTTTATATATTAGACTACAATAATGAAATTACGTAATTAATTAATCGATTCATCGATTGATAATAATATTGATATAGATAATTCACATTATAAGAAATACATGTTTCAAGAAATATTCAGAACGTGATCATGAGTGCCCGTGATTTTTATGTGAAATAGCCTACATTTCTCACAATGAATAAAAATTCCCCAGATGTCCCGCATACAACCTCTCAACCATAATTTAAGAACCAGACAAAAAGCAAAGATATTGTTATTTCATTAACAAATGTAGCTTTCGCAACAATTGGGCCCGTTTCTTTGAAATTTCTACGCAACAAGTAGCTACAGCTTGCATGGCGTTATATAAGAATATTCAATATTACATCAAAATTTCAATAAAACTAAGAACTATCAGTACCGTTGGCTATTTACATCCTTCTATACAAATTAAACAGAGAATAACATTTTAAGTTCAGCGGACAAAACGGCCAGGCATTTTTCGCGGTAACTTTAAAAAAATCAATTTGACAATTTCATTAGCTGCAGGTCTACTCCGGAGTCTCTCCGTCGCGGTAACTTTAAAACATTCAAATTGACAATTTCATTAGCTGCAGGTCTACTCCGGAGTCTATCCGTCGCGGTAACTTTAAAACATTCAAATTGACAATTTCATTAGCTGCAGGTCTACTCCGGAGTCTATCCGTCGCGGTAACTTTAAAACATTCAAATTGACAATTTCATTAGCTGCAGGTCTACTCCGGAGTCTATCCGTCGCGGTAACTTTAAAACATTCAAATTGACAATTTCATTAGCTGCAGGTCTACTCCGGAGTCTATCCGTCGCGGTAACTTTAAAATATTCAAATTGACAATTTCATTAGCTGCAGGTCTACTCCGGAGTCTATCCGTCGCGGTAACTTTAAAACATTCAAATTGACAATTTCATTAGCTGCAGGTCTACTCCGGAGTCTATCCGTCGCGGTAACTTTAAAACATTCAAATTGACAATTTCATTAGCTGCAGGTCTACTCCGGAGTCTCTCCGTCGCGGTAACTTTAAAACATTCAAATTGACAATTTCATTAGCTGCAGGTCTACTCCGGAGTCTATCCGTCGCGCTAACTTTAAAACATTCAAATTGACAATTTCATTAGCTGCAGGTCTACTCCGGAGTCTCTCCGTCGCGGTAACTTTAAAACATTCAAATTGACAATTTCATTAGCTGCAGGTCTACTCCGGAGTCTCTCCGTCGCGGTAACTTTAAAAGATTCAAATTGACAATTTCATTAGTCTCTACTCCGGAGTCTATCCGTCGCGGTAACTTTAAAACATTCAAATTGACAATTTCATTAGCTGCAGGTCTACTCCGGAGTCTATCCGTCGCGCTAACTTTAAAACATTCAAATTGACAATTTCATTAGCTGCAGGTCTACTCCGGAGTCTCTCCGTCGCGGTAACTTTAAAACATTCAAATTGACAATTTCATTAGCTGCAGGTCTACTCCGGAGTCTATCCGTCGCGGTAACTTTAAAACATTCAAATTGACAATTTCATTAGCTGCAGGTCTACTCCGGAGTCTATCCGTCGCGGTAACTTTAAAACATTCAAATTGACAATTTCATTAGCTGCAGGTCTACTCTGGAGTCTAACTCAACATCGAATTCCATTCAACTCATTTTCGTACTGTTCTTTTGAAACACAGTCAATACTGAATTGAAAAAATAGACGATATTGACATTTAGTTATTAATTGACTACAAAATATGGAATACTTTGCTAGTATATAAATCTAGAGTTTATAAAGTGTGAAAAAGTCGCAGTCCAATAACATTGGATCGAAATTAGTTTCTAGAGAAGACTGGTGTACCTACTAGAGAAGTAGGCTCTTTCCTAACGCACGTCTTATACAGAACGAGAAAGCAATATCTGGCATTTTGGTCTTTCTTATGCATACGGTGATGATCAGATAGAATTGAATACAATAAGTATTCCCATTTGTCTAGAAGCCCTTCTAGAAATTTAGAAATGGATAGGTATCCATAGTAGTACCTAATTTCTAGTAGGTACTCGATCGCGTTGTAGGTGTACTTTTAGAATCAATTGCTACTTGTCTAGACACTCAGACTGTAGTAGCTACCAATATGTAAGTAAGTACAGACACCTACCAGTATTTTAATCGATGAGCAGCCGTAAGTTTTCATGCATATATCGCGTGATTCAGCGTAGTCTATGATAATAAAGGAACAGGTAGTAATCACGCAATCTTAATATAGGCACCTAAGTAAAGTATATGGCGTATCGTGGCCAACAGTTCTGTTTCACTAGCTCTGTTAACGATGTGTATCCAAAAGTTATTTCTGTATGTGAATAATAATCAACTTTATTTTTTACTAATTTACAATGACTCTTGATCCGACATGGTTAATGATCTAATATATTTAGTATCTATATTTCTATACTAATATTATATAGGGGTAAAGCGTGTAACTTTGTGAGTGAAGCGGAAGTATCTGATGTACCTGTTGAGTGAGAGGTGTTGAGGGTTTTATGAGAATATACGGAGATAAAAGAAAATGTTACTAATACGACAGCGATATATAATAGAATGTTACAAAAAGAATATATTAAAAAAATATGATTATAAACTGATAAACTAATGAACCCATTTTGAAAATTCTTTTACTAATAGAAAGGCATGTTATTTGTGAGTGTCATAGACAATATAGCATCACGCTACAACCAAGAACAATAGACCAGGAATGAAAAATGTTACAAGAAGAGAAGGAGAAAAGAAGGAAGAAAATGTAACGCAGACGGAGTTGCGCGAGTCAGCTAATGTTGTACAATATATAACTAATACCGCGACTTCGTCTTCCTTTCTGAGATAAATAGTACCTAGCATATGTCCGTCCTCACAATAAAATCTATCTACACATTAAATTGGGTAAAGATCCATTCAACGTTGTAGTCGTAATAAGGTAACGCTATACATTACACAATTAACAGACGCACTTTTGTATTCATAATTAGCTGTGCCCGCGATTTCACCCGCGTGAATTTTATAGCTTACGTAGATATTATTACTATAAAATTTCAAGAAAATCCGTTCAGTAGTTTTTGCTTGAAAGATTAACAAACATACCTATATAAACATACATATAAGCCATCCAGCCGTACCTACTCACTAACTTTCCCATTTATAATATTAGTAAGAAGGAAGATGTTAGCATAGAGGCATTTATACAATAATTTCAGGTCATATCAGGTTGTTATATGCGTGTTCTTTTTAATATATTCAAATTAACATATAATTAGTAGGTACTCATGAAGTTGCCTATTTACATAGGCGACCAATGCCGATGCCAATGCTTTCCATAAGGTTAGCCGTGGGCTAGGTTACCATTTCAATACACTTATAAATAATTAAAATAAAAAATTATTTAGTACAATAAGTAAACTTGTTATTATATCAATCTGAAGGCATACCTAATACTTACAAGACTACAAGACTACTAAGAGGCTACGACCACGATTCTGTTGCATTTGGTAGCTTAGTTCTGAAATAATGCTGTTACTGTCCTCTTATTGCCGGCACGCAGTTTCAACAGAATGTGTACAACAGGTGGGTAGCTACAGCCGTTGGAGCCAAGGTCGATTGCACATCCCCCAGCATAGGTGCTTGCAGCTACATCATATGGTTTTTAGTGGGTAAAAATACCACACACCACCCCGCCATCCCTCCGGCGGTGTGACGGTCTTTTGAAGATCTTTCACACGTTAAAAACCATGTCCCATCTCCTATCGTGTCCTTTGTATCCCTCATCCTGCACATATCTATATACGACCTATGACCTGAGCAAGGCGACCGATTGTGCCATAGAAGTCGCTAAGTTCTGGTCTAATAATATAGATAGGTTACCTTTGATACGAAAGAAGCTGTTTAGACTCAACGTCTCAGCGCGTGTAAATCCATCGAATCGAGGTAATTTCTGAATAAATTTTAATGGTTTTATGATTTATTTAGGTACGCGAGCTTGTTGCAAGCACTTGTGGCAAATCCCATTCGATTTGTAATGAAAACCGATACTTGAGCTTGTATAGGCACTTATTATACAGAAACCAAGTCAAATTTTCTATCCGCACGCTTAAATTTGTGACGGTCTGTTGAAGTTTACCAAACGTAGGTACTAGCACTTACATGTCTTCCAGATTTGTGTGGCTACGTATCTAACAGTAAAATTGAAGATGTTTACCGTGCACCATGATAGGCTAAGATGTTATGTAGTAGGTAGAAGACAAGCAACCGAAAGAAAATGTTTTAACATACTTCGGCAGTTCAGGCCACTGAAGTTTTTCTATAAGACCTACTACCTATATACCAGTTCTTCGTTAGGTATCTATTATAGTACAGTTATGTAATTCAAACATAACTATTTTACACAAAGCATCTTCGACAAGAACATGGACTAAAATTTTAATAGGATCATCCATTTTTATCGCCATGTCTCATTAAAAGTCAAACATTAAGTATCAAAATGTCAGATAAATAGTACACAATATCATGTGTGTGAAGTCGTGATATCGTACCATCGTCATCATAACTCATATATCAAAGAACGTGACAGTTCAGAAAATAAAGCGTCGCCGCTCTATCTGACGAACGTGTCGAGTCGACGCAAGCTGTATCTATTTATCGCGCCGTATCTCTCCCTACAACAATACCAACAAAATAAATAAAATGTGTGCCGCCGCACCCGGATCCGGGGACCCTTCTCTGTGAACGTAATCCAAAATGTCCGTTTATTTTTCTATGTGAGTCGAGTCGCGTAAAAAACAACGCTGCGTTGGCTGGGATCGACCGAGTTAGCTCGCTAGAAAGGGATAGGAAACACACGGCGCCCGGTTCTCAGCGGGCGTGGCACCTCATCCAACGCTCCGATTGGCCACTACTACGCAGCGCCCGCCGCCTGCCTCCACCAGCCAATCGCGACAAGCAACACTTCGCCTTTCCCGCACCCCGCGTAGCCCAAAATACCGACCTTTCACGAATGTCGACCCGATTCGATACGACCGAAAATGCCTTAGTTACTTCACGCGCGCTCTGTTGACTAGTCGCTTTCGCTGCTCGTTTTCAGAAAAATACAAATCTGTGAATTCTGTCTTAAATGGGAAACTGTTCTCATTTTATGTGGTGCTTTGCTTAATAGTGTTACGGATTAACGCCGTCTGCTCAAAGTCAGGTAACTTCCCTAATTATCTCATAGACTATACCTGAAACTATAATAATACCGGTAATCTAAATAGAATTTGAATTGTCAAAGTAAAACGTGAAGTAAACATAGTATTAAAATACCGGATGATCGAACGTAAAAGCGGTGTCCTCGTAATCAACGTAGGCCAGTCGGTGTGGCAACGCCGCGCGTAAATAATAGGGTAGGCGCTCGGTCTTTCTCTCGCAGCTGGCGCGTAACGGCAACGTCGCACCTCGCCGGCGATCATGCCTCCACCGCGCCGCTGTGGGGAATCGCCCGCCACCGAGTTGAGCGAGACGCATTCACTACCGAACCGACGCAATATACCTACCGAACTGACACGAATTTCTTTGCTATTTTTTATGCTCTGTTGACTTAGTGCTTAGAACACTTGTAAATTAACTTTTACTACTACACTATGGGAATTGTTATAGACGTCTGTGTCGTGACTCATTAGTACATACTTTGTTAATTCATTCCTTATATACTTTTAGTAAGTATATAATACATAATAGTAGTAACTTAATGAAATTATATTTTTCCATTCATTACACCCCATTTTCTGTAAAACTAATTTTATCTCTTTTATATCAGACTGTAAAACTGAAACATGAAGGAGTATGATGAAAATAAAACTTGTTTACAGATATCGAGCGGGTGCTTGTGTACGCGTAGCGCTCTCTATCGGCATTCGGCGAAGTGCGGAGAGCGGGGAGCGTGCGGGGGCCGCGGGGCGAGTTTTCGTCCCCCTACTTCAGTTCGACTGTGAAGCGCTGCAGTAAGGACGTGTTGTCGCTCGCCGCCACCAAGGATCGTTCGCGCGGCAACTTTGAACTGTGACTGTGCCCAAAAAGTGATATCGTAATAGAGAATGTGTATTGGATTGCGGTGCCCCACTAATTGGATGCAGTGATTGGATCACATTAACTGGATTGCAGTGTTTTTGATTTGGATTTTGCATTTTTCTCACCGGCCAAACTGGGGATGCATAAGATGGAGCTCGGCGACAGCGTGTACGCCGCTGAGCGTATCATGAAGAAGAGAATTAGAAAGGTGAGCTTTTTATTTCACTCGCGACAAAACACGATGATTACTAACCTCACGAGACTTGCATGCACTCGAGATCACATATCAGTTGCGAATATGGTTTGGTGCGCTTCATTGTGAACTGCTTGTGTTGCAACAAATGATCGCTTGTTTTTGCTTGCACCGAATTTCAAAACATGCTTTTTAAAATAACAAGGCTCTTTATATGTAAAATAATATGCATTGCTCGTCGATTGTAGTTTAGATTTTCGTATTAATCCGCACATTGTGGTCCTGGCAGCTGGTAGCTGGGGTCCCTGGCTCCTTTTGACGCGGGCTCGTTGCTTATTATTATCGGGGAGGCCCCTCACATGGTCTTATGTTAAGATACCAGGGGTCGCAATAAGAAAGTGAATTCATACATTATGAATGGGGCCCTTCTTGAGATTACATTAAGATTGACAGTAAACAAGTTTGCCACTGAAGACATGTGAGGGGCAACCTTGTGCTATTATTGCATGGTTTTTCGACGTTAAGGCTTGTTCGTGTTACTAACTTGGGTTTATTATTGACAGCAGTCAAGGAAGGATTTAACTCAGTCGTGGTCTGGTTATGGTAACAGCATGTTCTTTATTTAACTCGTAACTGTTGTTATGAGATTCTTTGAAAGTTTAATTGGTTCCTTAACTTTAGTAAATTAAGTGACAATCAAAGAGTCTCGTAACTGTTTAATTACGTTTAAGAAGGTAAGTGACTAACCTGACATGGCAGCCAACACCGAGGTAAGTTACACTGCATCAGTAATTTGACATTGACATACAATAATAGATATAATTTTCTTATTCAATTAGCATTATGAAATAAAATAATATTTTAAATTCACACCTCCTCAAGGTGCTTCAATATTTGCATTTTATAGAACAATGTCAATGTTTATTACAGATAGTAGTCATTGGATATTTGAAATAAATTACTCTAAAATTGTTACTACAGTCTTACCGAGTGTTAATAATAATTAATTTTAATAAATTTTGAAATATAGAATCAGAAAATGTTAATTACTCATTAATAAACACCACTGTTTTGCATATTGTGAATGTTGATAATGTATACACAGTACTACAACATCTAACGATTAAATATTCTATAGTCACTTGGTTTTATTAATAATTTCAGACTAGCTTATTGTCAAATCATAGAAACACAATAAATATATATATTTATATGTATTGTGTTTCTATTATTTGACATTAAATATTCTCATCTTAGCTATGTTCAAAACATTGTATCTATTTCTTACATTGCCAAAACATTTATTTGAAGAAAAAATCTAGAACTTTCAAGAATAATGTGTGCGTAAGATATATTTTTATTATCTATCTTTAGCTAATGTAGAATTTATTTTTATTCTACTTAAGACAATGTACTAGTAAATGCACTCTATTCATTAAACAAGTGTTAATCTGTTTTAGATAAATTTCTTACTTGCATTCTGACAACGCATCGTTGTATCCTGTTATTCTGAAAAGTCAAAATAAAACTGTGCTAATAAATTTTTGCGGAGTTTAACAAGAAAATGAGCCTCTTTATAATAAACTGTTGTCACAGCCAAGGAACATCACCATGATGATGAATCATCAACTCAAGGATATGGCAATGTATGATTTATCCTGATCCCTTTCTTTTAAAGTGGCTTGTAATCAATTACAATAGAAACTCAACTTTACAAAAGTAACTTTACAGTATAATATTGTCTACTTCAAGATGAAAGTTTCTTGTCAAAGTTTATAAAATTTGAACAGAAGCTAATAAATAACAAGTTTAACAACTGTGTCTGCAGTGATGCGCCCAGTCTCTATTTTTGTTTCATAGACAACTTGACCTAAACTAATAACAAATGTGATATACCCACGCTTCTATTGTTCTGAAAGTAAGTACAAACTATCTAACGCCCAAGTTCTGTTTTATTGTATTAGGTGATGTGTTTTATTAGACAACGACTGTCCTTGGAGTATCTAGCGATTTTTCTTAGAGCAGAGACTTGCAGGCTTCTATTTCATTCAATTAGATCACATTAGTAAACAGTTGGCAGTTAGTTTTCTAGGATAGGATAGGGCAGCAATTACTCGTGTCTTCAATCTTACCCATATTTACTATATATTGTATATGGGGAATAGACAGTAAAAAATAGTACCCCAAATATTTGTCTAATGATGACCTCAGTATTTTATGTACATTCATCAATATATTTATAACGCTCACCAATTACAGCTATGTATTTTTGATCGTTCTATCTCGTTAGTTAAAAGAAATAAGTTTTATATTAGCATACAAAGTAATCAATATAATGTTAAATGTAGGATCTTATACTTATGTAGAACCAATAGTTGAATTATTTTAATTCCCATAATCACATATGTATGTTAATTCGCCACGTTTTCGCCATCAGTGATTGTGTTGTAATTTATCTGATCGTATACTGGTAACTCTTAGTGGGAGGTAATAGCCATTCAGCATAATAACATTATGATAACTATTGTAACAATATATCTGCCCTGGAGCCAAAATATTAAAGTAAACTTTTGACCGTTGTTTAAAAATTGATCATTACACGATAGTTTTACTCTTATTATCATAATATTATGTTAGAGTTAATTTGATGTAGAGCTATCAGAAGCTACTGCTATTTTCGTATATTCCATTGAGATTGTAATAGAGTTATGTCTATAGAATATGAAAAACTTCGAGTTGTACTTGTGTTAAACCTGGTTTGTCCTATGTAGATGTAATCTGAGTTTCTTTCTTTCTAAAATGATAGACATTATTCTTCTTTGTTCTCAGTAATGGTTTTCTTTGATAACAAATCCTCCCTCTTTGTTTTTTAATGCGTTTTCTTCTTTAATCGTTATTTAGAAATATATTTAAGATACAGTATAACTATTCAAACTAGTTGTTACCAGCGTCTTAGTTTGCTTATTTTTAAGATGAAAGGTACATTACGTCCCTTCTTCTTATACAGTCTATCTTTACGTCAAATTTGATTAAGAATCGTTCAGCCGTTTAGGCGTGACAAGTTAAATAGACAGGAATAATTTCATATGTAATGTTTGTGGTACTATAAATTGGAGAGCTAATTTATATGTTACTTTGTTTTGGGCAATGTCCATGACTATATAATTTAGAGAATATTAAAAAGAATGTTACGTCATCCATAATATAAATGAAGATAATTCATTTTTGTATAGCTATTTTCTAATCATATATATGTATTACTTTATATCTACTGTCGTGTGTTAGTACAAAGTGAATAAATTCAAACTTTCATCACTAAACTTTTAAGACTACTACCCGGAATAAACTTTCTTGACGTCTTCGAATTTTAGAATAAACCTTGCAGGTCTACTCTGGATTCTAACCTAGCATTGCTATACCTATGGATTTCAATACAATTCAAGTTTTTACCCTTCTTTTAAACCATAATCAAAACTAAAGCAAATTAATTTATAACATCGGTAGGTAGGTCTTTGTTTGAACACGAAATTAGGAATTGAAACGTTGCTAGTGTACAATTTAAAGAGTGTCAAAGATGGAAAACGGCTTAATTCATGCTATTGGATTAGAATTGGTTTGCAGAGTCGATTATAAAACTACAGAGGTAGATTGGTTATAAAAATCACTTGAAATACACCCTTTATTAGCAGTATTTATATGTTTTCTGATATGAAGTAGGCCACCAATAATTGTATATCGACTGTTTGTTGTTATTGTTTTACACCTATTACTATATTACACTACTACACACTAGATGTTTTATTTATTAACTTCCTCGGTCTCCACTGACGTAAATTACGGCATAACGTAGGCCGAGTTTCCAGTGGTTTGCCACTAGCGCCGTGTCAAATTTAGGAAACTGTATAATGACAATAAAAAATAGAAGCAAAAATAATTTTCTACTTTGTTGCACAAGATAATAGAGACCATTTTTAACTGCAGTTGCCTTGCCTTGTTATCTTGCGGCATAGCCCAACATAAAAGTTACTCTCACGTACAAGCTACTTTGATCTTTAATGCTCAGTATAAGAGATCAAATTTATACTAACACTGTTGTGGTAGTAGTAAACTCCTACAGAGTTCTGTAGCCCTGGTATCTCGGAGTAAACGCGCCAGTATTCGGCTACAACCGAACGGTTCGTCGAGTGCGCATGCTCCCCGCCAAGTCCATCAGCCAATCAGCGTTGAGTGTTTAGAGATGGGCAAAAGTATCTCACTAGCGAGTTTGAAAGGAAAATTAACTATCATAAATTATTACTAACTATAATATAATAGTTTATAAATGGGTTTATTGAAAATAAATTTCAGATCAGAATATCAAATAATTCGTTATCAAAACACTGCATGAATTTTAGGGTTCTTTTTTATTGTCCATTCAATTGTGAGCATATACGATATAGTTCGCGACTTCTTATTTAGATGGCGCTGTTTGTATTTTTTATTAAATTGAACTAAAATCTATTATTTTACAATATTATAGATACTAGCTACTAAATTACCCTTACAGTTTACTTTAAACTAAAATTCCAGTAAACTAAGTAATAATTAATCTGTACGTGTATCTCTATACCTCATATTATCTTATTTTAAGAATATATGTATCTAATATATCTATATATCTAAATAAGTATAAGAACAATAGTTTACTAATAAATTGTATTCTAATGTTACTGGTAGTACAAACTTGTAGTGCTGGTGTAGTCCTTATTGTGTTATTTCTGCCGTTATGTAAGAATATACTCCTAGCATTTGTTTTTACTATGTATTAGTACATTCAATTTTAGTTGCAAAGGGAATTCTGTGATCAACATTTGAGTGTCAATTCTAGTCCTATTGGCGACATCTAAGCTATAATAATAGTAATGTGTATAGGATAGCATGACTGTGGTAGTATATAATAATTTATATCTGTGCGTGAACTATATACTGTAATATTAGTTAATTGTCAACGAAAAATCTTCAATGCCTAAAAAATGTGTAATAATGGTACAGTGGGATTCGTTAGCTTAACACAGCGAATTTACCTCGAATTAATAATGATGCTTTCCAAGGGGATCGCGTGGAAGTCGACCTGATATGATAATTGATAGCAATGATGCTACAATCCCATTACTAACAATCCCTTCCCCCCGCATCTAATATGTTTAATTTAGGCGTAAAATACCTTGTAACGGTTTTCTATAATCTCCAAAAAAATTATACCTTATACAAAAAACAAACCGTTATCGCGGGGTCACGATGAGGAGCTGATAATTCGAAACGAACGGTCTCAAAGTGTGCACTCGGAAGCGACACAAAGAGACCAAATTTTCTATAAATAATCGCCTGACAATGCTGCGCCGTAATTTTATCCATCCCTGTATCGGAATGGAATAAAAAAGCAAATGCAGAACACGGCAATCTATTGAGTAGACTTGTTTCAAGTACTTCTTTTTTATTCTATTAATACTTTATAACCTTCATGTGAGTCGGTAGATATATGTAAAAAGTTTATTAAATCGTCTCATAATATAATTTTCTTATTTTTATGGTAATGGTATGACAGATGTGGGAGCTCTTAAATTGGTTAAAATTATCAATAGGTACTTGGTAAAATAAGTAAAAATCGGGGAACTTTTGCTGATTGGATTGAATTATTTATTTTGAAAGTTCTCTCCACGGATATCGACTATTATCCCCAAATATAACCACCTAAATAGGCAATAAAATTTAACAAATTTCTACAGAAAATACAACTTACAAATCATCTTCCAATTAAATGCAGTGGGTAACTGCTGTCTCTTTATTTTGATTGGTTAATCTAGTGACGGTAGTTGAAGGAGTCCTATAATAATTCAAAATTGCGCAATTTAAAACTTCCGTTTACTCGTAAGCTAAGCTTATTACCACCTAATTAAATAATCAATCAAATAAAGTAAGTTTATTATTAGCATCTAAATAAATTATATTTTATGTTAAGACTATTTAAGACCTAGTAACATTATTTAGAAACACTTTAATATTTTTTTTGATCTTTTCCACACGTTCTGTGCGAAACAATTACAAAATTACAGCAATCCGCTTTTGTAATTAAAAGTGGCCATAGCAAGTAATTTACAACAAACATCTACTTGTGAAGTACTTATTTCAACACTACTTTACTTAATTATGAACATTGTTAACTGGATTAAAAAAAAATATCTGGATAACTTACTTTTGCTGTTAACTATAATATATCTAGACCCAGATATTAGGTAGGTATCTTGTAGAAAACGAGATTTCTGTTAGAATCACCATATTTTCAAACTAAAAAGTCAAAACTAATAAAAATATATTCACAAAGAGATTCCACGGCTGTCGCTGTTAAACGTACCTTTATAATAACAGCTAGCTTATGTACTCCGGCAGTAGGTAGCGTGCCACCCTTCAGATATAAAAACTTTCCTATGTGAAGGGTCCCCTATATTTAGAAAGCATACTTAATCGCATACGCGTTCGCTCCTAATATTAAAGTGGTGAATGGGGAAACGTCATATGGGAGCCCCGCACAATTAAAGCCGAGGCTGCATTGTCTGGCTGCACACTTGAGTAGCGCCGCGTTCCGTTACAACACACACGCAACTCTTTATCGGCAGTACTCACACCGCTGAGAATAAATGATTAGATTACACCGCGAGCCTCCGTTGCAAAATAGGTCGTAAACCCGGCATGTTAAAGTCGTTTTACGACTAATTTAAAATCAATAAAAATGTTCGAAACTCGACACCTTTATCACGGCGCCGATCTGGAAGGTTTTGTATTTTATGTTTTTTATAAGATCAGACACAGAATGTGGACAGCGTAAAAGGAGGCTGCATAAATGTAGAGACAAGTCGGCGCGGCGCGGCGCGGCGCTCTGACGATGTCATTATAATAACGCGCCTGTTGCCTCGCCGACGGTCGTTATGCCCCACGCATTATTATGTAAATGAAAAACGAAATGGAAAGTCGGTAGATTTTTTGTGGCTCTTATCTGATAGAGATAAGGTCGGTAATTAGTGAAGGATATTGAGGGAGACAACCGCGGCGCCACACCGCAGGTGAGATGTTCCCACGTGATTCCAGCATTACTATGTAATTGTTTAACTGTAAATAATTACAAGTAATTAAAAATACATAATAATTAAGGCGCAGTGTTATCAACATTTATAACCTGTATAAAATCTATTTGTTTTAATAGTAAAGATAGAACGTATAACCAGAAAAAATAAGCTATTAGGTTGCATTTCATTAGAATTTATACTGGCGTATTCAAACGCTAACTGCTAATCCACTGTACTAATGCGCTTAAACAAATATAACTGCAACGAGAGTGCTGTGTTTGTATATTGTTTAGTACACGGAATGACAATGGAATGTAATCAGGCTGTTATGGAGGGTCGACAAGGGTCGGCCGGCTGAATGGCATCTCCCTCGCTGCCTTGGTTCCGTGCCATTCTGCCGCGGGGTGGTGTGGTGTCCCTCGTAATTGAGTTATTGCACGCGTATTTATATCGGGATTATGATAAGTACCTGATTTTGTCGTCATGCACTTTAAAATATACGTGATTTCTAAATTCACTTACGATGCAAGTTACAAAATTTTCTATATGATAGAGTATGATATAGAGAGATCATGGTAGAGTTATATTAATATGACAGCCGTGATTTAAATCTCGCCTGCAATTTTTTTTATATTCTTCTACCGAATCTCTGAGTCTAATTAAAGTTGTAGTATATATCTGATAAAAAGTGTTAACTATAGCCTATAATATTCACAATGGATATCTTAGGATACCTTTTATTGTAATATACCATTCAATGGTTTCAATAATAGATAGTGTTGGTCCAGTGGAGAATGATAAAATGAGTACGAAGTCGATTAGACGAATTTGTGGGCAACTTCAGTAGAAATGAACCACCACGGTTTCTTCCACTACGGTAAATTTTTATTTGACAGAACCTATTTATATTAGGTTTAAAAATAGGAAGCTAGTATCAACTAATTTATTAGATAATATTAAAAATGCTGATTCGTCGTGTGAGAAAATCAAATCAGGCGGCCGCGTTCCCTTACAAGCTTTGTTTGCAGAGCCGGCCACAAGTGGCGAGGGTCGTCAGCCCCTTTGTACCCGCAAGAAGGGTCTGCTTACTCTGCCCGATCGCTTAATTTGTTCAAATACTGTTTAGCTATTGATTGCACCGGTTCTCACGACAGGTGCTTTTTTGTTATTCTCCTTTAAATACATAGTAATTGATTATTTATTACTCGCTTTCCCATGGATAGATAAGTGACAAGCAATTATTACAATTTTTTTGCGGTTTCACAAAATAATCAATATTTTGTATATAGATATTAAGAAGAGAATAAGAACCATATGTAATATCTTTAAAAATCTGTTATCTGTAATCTGTAAAAATATGTTCTTGAGAAACACAGACAGGCAGACAGACAAAAAAGTAAAAATAGATCTTTATAGACTTTTTATAAAGCATTAAGTGTATCCCACAGTGTGTGTAAATTTTTGAGCTAAAAGATGACCTTTGCCAGTCCTTGTCCTCAATTTATCTTCATTTTAAACTTCATTAAAAGTTGTTCAGCCATATGGCCGTGAAACAGTATAATAAACATATACTCTTTCGCATTTATAACATTAGTATGGATTTCTATTTATATCGTCCTAATAAAACATTTTTCAGAAAGTTATTTCTAATGTACATAGGGAATATACACAAATAAGTTTCTGAAAAAAGTAGATGTCTATCAGAAGGAACTTCTCAATTAGAGTCAGTATTTTGTACACAAAGTGCTCAAACGAACAGAATTCTATGATTCCTTTTAAAATTCAGATAATCCGATGTTTGTCCTTATACAAATTCTATTAATATTTGTAGATTTTTAGAAACTTTACCACACTTGTACGTAATATTTTTTTTATATACCTATGTAGTTGTACGATTATCTATTTTAAATAGATTTATAAATAATATACTCGTATTTAATGTTGACATTGTTGGCCCATACAACACAAGAAATATGTGTTTAAACAACATGATACTTTAAAATTATTTTAAACAAAATGAAGGAACCAAAATTTGTTTATATAAACATTTTGGCCACTTCATTTTATTTAAAACTAGCTACTCGCCCCGGCTTTACCCGGGTGTATGTGTATTATATATATAAACTTTCCTCTAGAATCACTCTATCTATTAAAAAAATCCGTTGCGTAGTTTTAAATATTTAAGCATACATAGGGACAGACAGCGACAGCGACTTTATTTTATACTATGTAATGATAGTATTCATTCATTTTTATTAAAAGCGTAATCAACAGTCCAGATCGCCGAGATTACATAAATATTAACATATCTCTTCTATAATGAAAATAGATATTCTATGTAATTTTCTTATCAACACACGTCTCTTTGATTGCTTTATTTTCTGAGCTCATTTAATTGTGAGAGAAAGGAACATTTTAGTGAATCTATTGTTTCGAAATCTCGCGTTTTACGCTTCTCTCCTACCGATAACTATCTCGTATTTTAACACTGCCATCAAACTGCGGTGACGTTGGCCACGGTGTTCACTGCATCGATTTAATTGTCCTGAGTCGATGACCGTGCGACCGCTAACTGCAGTCGCCGTTACCAAAGCGTTCCATCACATCTTATTGATGATAAAATTACCTAGCAACGATAATACATTTATTACTATCTACAATACATATGTTTAAAATAAATAATTATTTACGGCACGGATATAAATATATTTAACGTTATAATCTTAGTACTTATAATAATTAACCTGTCAACGCCGTCCACTATACGCATCAATCAAAAACTTAATCATGATCATAAATTTTCAACACGTACTGTGATAAAAATAATAAATATCAGTGCAAAGCATTGCAGCACGTCCGACTGCTGACACAGTCGTGGAGTAACTGACGTTACGTAGAGCTGTTTACTGTCTGCCTCTAACTAGCCTAGCGACTAGGGAACGACCGGCCGGCAGACTTGCTTACCTTGTCTGACATATCAATTTTCTCCTCGCGCAACAGCGCTCTGGTTTCGATCCAGCCTACTGCCGAGCATTTATGTACTCCTGGTACTTGAGTTACGAAAGAATACGCGCGATATTTAGCAGGGCTGAAAAGGAATGCTTTTATCATCGTACCTCTTTGTGTCTAGGATTTACGTGAAAATAACACACACATAAACACAATCAAGCTGTCATAAAATGAATTACTTTACGATTTGTGAGTATGTATAAATACTCTATATTATTTACTTGATATTATATATCTATTTAGAGCATACATACGACGATTATTCTGTATGTCATATTTATTCTTGATATTCTGTAATTCATTTAGTAGTTCACGTTACATCCATACTTAAGTAACATTGGACAAGAGGACACATGGAAAATGGATCATGATAGACTCGTCACGTCCGCCTTGGCGGAGGTCTGTACGTGAGTGAACTGAATAATTAAGGAGACTACGAGTGCAGGGTGTGAATTTGTCCAATTTGATCCATCTGTGATTAACTCAATAGGTTATGTAAATTCTACGTTCATGTGCAATTAATTGAATATTTCAAAACCCAAAATTAAGCTTTCTTTATGCGTTGCTATAGAGTATATCCAAATGGCAGACAGAATCTTGCATACAAGAATCTTAGATTACAAAGAAACATTTTAAGTTTTTAGTAAAAGCTACCAATTGACTATCCATATGCCGCGGTGAATTATAATGATTGTTTTTTTTATGGGAATAGATGTTGTTATTGTTGTTTGTGACATCAATTTAATAAATAATGATTAGAAACAATGTATTGACTACCTAATAATTAAAGTAATAAATCTTTATCGTAACAAATTTTTCTTTCGATGTCGTCCATATTCTATTGCCGTACTATATTATGTTACAACTCACATCACATAATAGAACCTGTCACATGGAAAACTAGTTTCTAAAGCGAGTATTTCTTGTTATGTTACTACCAAGCGATACCTAGATATATTTTTTTATTATAAAAGGACATTGTAATATAAAAAAAAATCTCTGTCATCGGGACATCAGACTAGAATGAAAAATTAATCAGAGCGCCATCATTTGTGCCAATCGCCCCGGGCCCGACGCGATCCGAGATTCCTCGATTTTTCACCTTCCCTCACCCTCCCGATTTATCAGACACCCTTTTAACGCCTGGCGAGGGATTGCCTGAACTATGAAATTAAACGATACAATTGATTTACATTGGAATTTATATCGTCTGCCTTGATATATTGAGGCTCTTATTGCTTGCTACAAATCTTGGCATTAAGTCCTCTACTGCTATGGAATTTTAAACACAATTTCCTAATGAAGATAATTAAGATGGATGAATACTTCATGAAATTAACAAGTTCTGCCTTTATTATTTTATTGCTTATATTCAAATATTGGTATAAGTAGGTACCCAACTTTTTAACGTTACTATTAATACATTGTTTGTTTTTGAATGACGTTTTTCGCAAAAAGGCATTAGGTAAGGCACTAAAAATAATATCATGTATTACTGTCACCTACACGTGGTGTATTATTTCTGCTGTGTTCACATTGCTCTCTTTATTCTATAGAATAATCTAGTATTTATGGAATTACTGTATGATATTTTAGTCAGTTATGCAAGTAAAAATTTTTGTATTAATATTTGCCACACCGTCATTACCTATCTTTCTCAACAATTGTTCCTACTAATCAAAAATTCTCCCTCTCATACTGACGCAAAAGATTATGTATTTAAAATATACCTAGGTACACTTGATTATAATATTTAAACAAGTAGTTAGTTTGGAACTAGATTTTACTGTGATATGTTTATTAATTCATCTCCTGACAAATATGTGTACGGTGTAGAGTCTACGTTTTGTACTCAATAATTACACTTCGTGCGCGCATGCGTCACGCTTTCCTATCCTGTGACAACGCATCTCGATTGTGACTGGTGACACGGTCACGCGCTTTGATTTATAATGATCACGTTCATTAGTTGAGTTCAGATATCGTAGCGATGGCTTTTAATCATTATTTTAGACTAAGTTCGAAGATAAAAGTAAAATTACCAAGGTAGACTTTGTATGATGTCGTCTGCGTGGGTACGTCTATCTCATTAATTACTGACGTTAAGTACTTACCTTGGTGTGTAAGTTTTGTTTCTGTTGGAAGGTGATATTAATAGTGAAATTAGGTACAGAGTATGGAGGCATGACAACGCATTAGTGGTGTCCCGGCCGTCAAGTGTACAGTGAGTGTACGGGTGACTGCTGCCATTCACTGTCAGATCAGCAGTCAGCCATTTTTTGCATTTTTAAAGGACATTGGAAACAATATTTCTATAAAAAGAAAGATATAAAATATAGTCTAACTAAAAAGCACTGAACTTGATTACTATGTACTGAACTAGATTTTCGTCAGACCTCATTACTCATGAATTTAAAATTCGTGCAACAGTTAAATTATTCACAATAAAAATGTAGATAGGTATATATTTTTTTTATAAAAATAACTGA
Organism: Achroia grisella; assembly: GCF_030625045.1. NCBI lineage: Eukaryota > Metazoa > Arthropoda > Insecta > Lepidoptera > Pyralidae > Achroia > Achroia grisella. The sequence continues at coordinate 172,876 of NW_026712864.1, read as the reverse complement.
CGTCAAGAAAGCCATATTTGCAAAAGCTTTCCGCATTTCTATTTGAAATTGACTCCGTCGCCTAAGTTTCCCAACCAACAAACGTTTTCACGGAAATTTCACAGAGAACTACATTTGGTTCAAGCAATTTGAGAGGATTCGTGTTTAAACGCTCGATCGGTCCCCGTAGGCGAGGCGAGGGATCCATTAATCTACCCCCTCTACCTCCCGCATCCACCCATTGCCTCTGGGGAAAATCCGGAAGAGCCGGGTCTCGGGAGCAATTTGCGACAGCTTGATAGATAGGGAAATGTGGCCGCGAAATGTCAAATGCATGATACTGATATACTTCATTTTAATTATCCTTTTTTATACTTTTTACTTTTTATGTGAATACTTTCATTCATTTAGTTTAGATCTAAGTATTCGACATTATGGGTTATATCGAAATGTGATATAGGTAATAAGGTTAAGACAAAGCCGTTGAGACAAAAACTTTCCAAATTCTTAAATCATTACATTGTATATTTATAAAATAGTCACAACATTTTAAGTGGATAATTATTATATAGAAGAATTACTTGAAATATCACGCTATCACTTTTTCTAGAGATATCTAAGTGACCATTCTAACCTCGGTCTAACATCACAATGTGGTACTAACCTATACGAATATAATCAATCGTTATGAAATTAATATGTTAGTAGTAAGGGGCTATAATGTGACCGAAATGATTAACATATTGCTCAAAAATTAAATAAATATTTTAGGACTTATTGTAAATTAAAAACTACTCGCAAGGATAGAGCATTCAAGCGGTCTCGCGCCAACACGACGCGACTTCCGCCGTCGTTCATTATCTACCGTCCGCTATCGCATAATGCTCTACTAGATCATGTACGAAATTGCGGAGTGCGGCTAGTAAATAATAAATAGTAGAAATTAAATATTTATGTAAAAATACAACATGTGTATTTTTCAAAATTCCAAAAATTTAATGCGTTCGTCCAATTTCTATAGGTAAATTGATCAAGTAAAATTAACAAATCCAGCATTTGAAATATGAAATTCTCTAATTTGTGTGTGTCTATATTGGTATATAATATATACCTATTTTGTCTTAACTATAATTTATATTCTTTGCTAATTTTATAGATGCGCATGTGTGTCTATCTATTGGTTACCTTTTCACGATCAATCGGCTGACTAATGAAATTTTGAGTGAAGATAGCTTGTATTGGTAAAGGGATGTAGGCTGTCCTTTATGTAATAAATAAAGCAAACGAAGTCGCAGATACCAACTAGTTGTGAAATAAAACATACGGTTGTAACTTATGTAGGTGAATAAAATAGAAGCAACTTGAATCGTATCAAGGAATGCTAATGCCTAGTTTGAGAGACAATGATGCAGAAGAAAAAGGAAGTTTGTCCAAAGAGCTACAAGTTAAATATAATAAAGCTCGTTAGCATTCTGATAAGACACAATTCTAACATTCTATTAAAATATGTAACTTTGATCATAAATTACATGGTCCCAATGTATTGTAATTCATGAGAGCACCATTTAACCTCAGTTAACTGATTGAGCTCCAACAATCGCTGCATAGTTTAAACATGCGGGTAGCTCCGCATCACTAGCTAAGTGATCAAATTTATCCGTAACTTATGGTAATAGTTAACTTGGATAGTATTCAATAACTTGTTCCATGTTGCCATTTAATAGAACCAGAGGAAATTTCTGTAGGCAGTGTCATCCTCTCATGCCTCTGTCTCACCTGTAGCCAATTCATCTTCGAAAATTTAAGGATCAGACAAAATGACACAAAAATATTTGGACCTAGTTCCAAAATATGAGTGATAACCGTTGCTAATTCTCCAATTATAATCTGTGCACAGAAGATTTACTTCTTCCGATCAAGAAAGTTGACATATTTCCGCCCAGATCAGTCTTCTGCAAAGTGTGTTACACAACACTCGTTAGTTGGCGTGCCGCAAATACGGAAAAATGTAGGAATCTATCATCCCTATTAACGATTGCTCTAGATTTTGATCTTTTTCCTAGTGAAGAAGCAACGTATCTATACATTAAAATATTATGTACACATTGGGTGTAGTACCTACCACGAAAACTTATTGATTTGGTAAAGGATGTACTCTACGCACTGTAATTTGAGCACAAAAAGTTGAGTTATGTCATTATCAGTATATTAGAGAGTATGTCTCATCATTTTCATCCTACTAATTTAGGTAGGGTTGATTACTTACATAAATATAATCTTCCATAAAACTACTAACCAAGTAAAATAGGATTTCCTCTTTATTTCGCTACACCATCACAAAGTATCAATTGTTGCATATCTACAGACTTTATTGATTAAAGAAAATTACCCGTTTAGTTACAGAGATAGTTATATTAGAAATGAAAACAATCATAAAAAAGGGAACACTCTTTATTTTTATGATATTCAAACACCCGCAAGCCAACGATTCTATCTTCAAATACCAATTTTAACATTTTACACAGCGAAAAGACCCAAAAATTATAAACTCTAGCAAATAAAACTGTTGGTTCAGTGTTTAAAAGTGAACTGTCAAAAACATATTTAGAACTAACTGTGGACGCAACTTTTGTCTCGTACACGTGGTATTCGAATTAACAATGACTTAAGCCTTTTGTTTTCTAAACCGCTTGGAAAGAAATTGTTCATTTGATCTCTGTTATACCTATAGAAAGATTGACACTGTCGTAGATAATCGTACTTACTAAGCAAAAAAACTAAAGTTTCGCGTAAATACTTAATTGAAATAAACGCAATTTCTTGCGTCGACTGAGTATTTATTACCTACTTTTTTAGAGACAATGAACAAAAATATAAAATGTAGGTATACCTAGGGTATATTTATTAATACTCCTTCATATATACCTAGTGTATATATGAAGGAGTATTAATACTTTTCATGAAAATTTACCTTTAATATGATTAAGGCACCTTGTGGTTTAAATTCGAAACGTAACCTAAGTCGTATTTTGTAGAACACTTTAATTAAACTATAGCTAAACTCCCTAAAAATAAAAGCACTTGTCGGTAGGTAACCTACCTTAACTTGGTACATATCTACTAAAGCATTTACATCGTGTTATCTTGGACTCCGCTTTTCCTTTGCCTTAAACGTTAAATCACGAACACGTTTAATTAGATAATTGTCACACAGCGATAACTTGGTAGGTACTACAATAGCTACGGTAGTAGGTACTGTAGTACCTACCTAAGTGAGGTAGGAGCCTATCATATAATACGAAGTTGCGATATCAACGTCATGCGTGATACTGTCTTAGAGCCGCTCTTCCGTATCCTTGAACGTAAAGTTCCGATCGCTAACTAATTATTTATCTATGACAGAGAGACAATTCCGTAGACAGTCTGATACCAGTTTAAGCTGGTAGGTATCTACTGTAATCTAGTACTTACATACGTAAATATATTCCGAGTCCGCGTCGTCCGTAACACTAACGTAACCAGTCGCTGTTCGATATATCATTGAACGAAACAGAACTCTTTTCGAACAGTCCGAAGTTATCAATTATGTGACAAAAGCAACTCAGCAGGTAGGTAAGTGCGTCGGTTCTAGAACGACTCATTCACTTGTCTTGAATCTAGGATTGAAACCCAGAGATCGGCGGGAATGCAAATACGGTTGCATTATCCCATCTCCTTAATGTATCAATTGAAGACGTTGTAATATCTCATCTTCCCAATGAAATAATTGAAGATCGAAGAGAGCATGAAAATTGTACTGTGTGAGCTAGTAAACTAAGTGGTAGAAATGTGGCGAATGACTAGGTTTCTATTAGATAGCTGCTAGCTTCAAATGTCGTATATTTCTGTAGATTTTTGCTAAAGTTTGATCAGTGGTAACATACTCGGTAGTAGATAAACGGCCAAAGTTACTAGAAGGTATAATATCTTCTAATCTATCCTGAGAAGTTCTAATTTATCCTGGTTAAGTGTTCACTTCCAAAATTGTAAATTTCTGTAGAATTTTGCTAAAGCTTTGGTCAGTGATAACCTACTACTCGGTAGTAAACGGGCAAAGTTGTAGCTGTAGATACCTTTTGCTATCAAGAACTAATTTATCAAAATAGTGTTTCCAGTAACCCAATTGTATGTCGATATAGGTAACTGTGTTGCAACAGACATGAGAATTGGACTTGCTACTGTCAAAAGTAAGAAAGTTAATAATTTCTTCTTGTCAACGAGAATGGACGCGCGAATAGTCAATAATTTGTTAACAAACAAACGCAGGAAACATTAACATATGTTACAAACTACATATCACAAAACTCTGACAGACAGAAGTTGATAATCGCTAATAGTTCCTCAGAATTCATTGACAAATCATTATAAACCTCATGCGTTTTTTCTCCTTCACCGATGCGTGAATCGTCAGCTTTTTGCGTGTAATAGCATCTCATTAGTGCAACCTCTACTGTATGATCATCATACGGATTAGTGTTAATCAACTAATTATTCCCGCGCTAATTACAACGTGGTTCCGATCGGCGCTAATTGGCGTCTATGCTTCCGAGACTCGGTCCGCCCATGGCACGATTACAACCATCAATTCTACAATCTTAACTACATCGTCCGACCAATAGAAATTGAACTTTATGTATATTTTACATAAGGGCCATGTTGCATACATTTATAACGTGGTAGGTCGGAACAAGCCGGCGGGGGTGGAGTGAGACGAAGCGGGGGTGTGGTACCTCACCCTTCGCCCCGCCCGCCCGCGTTTCGTCCAATCACTGCGCGACAGCCGAACGACCTTACCTTGCCCACACGTCCCAACGGATCCTTTTTATTTTTTTGAAATGAAAACGGCCTTTGTTTGGCTTCTGACTTTGGTTTGTGATGAGGTAATAAATGAATATAATACAATGTTGTCATTTATTATACCATAGGCACTTAGTCATTCGTTGAGCTTTTATCATTTGAGTATTGTGTAGGTAGATATCTATTGTTTTATTAAGATTATCAAGTAATATAAGCGATATATATTGGTAGTTTGTTTAAATTCTTTTACGTTTTACATGTTTCTTATTATATAATAATCATACTTCGTAACTTTACGTTTTATTAATTTAAGAATTCCTACATAGGTCTTTATAATTTTTTTATTTTAAATCTATATTTAACATTCTCCTCCTACCCTATTTCTGCAAATAAAGACTTTTTAGTCTAATAATTAAGTTTAATCTTTTAGATTATCAGAGAAAATTAAACGTTTATCTTTTACGTCTATAATAGCCTTGCTATTACCTATATCTAGGGAAATATGGGTTATCGAGGAATCGGAAATACCTACTAGTTATTATCTAATCCGAAATCATATTCAACAGAATCTGTTATTCAGAATTTGTTTTGTTTGTTTCCACACAAAAGTCCACATCAGCTATTTGAGCTAGCGGTTTGATCTCCTGTAAATTACACTTTTCTACATAAATACACACATCGAATTTTTAAATTATGACTGTTCTTATTTATGCATAACAATATTATAATATTGCGGCTTGGCTGGTAGTAAATCTAAATAAAAACTTTTTCGATCGCTGGAACAAAGTCACAGCGGTACACCAATTTTCATCGCACCCTCTACGAGCAAGCCAATAAGGAGCGAGGGTTTGAAACGCCCGTATGAATTTTGAAACGCCCTAAACACCGCGCGTGTATACCGACTATCAGCCTTATGGCACAGCAGTGGAGTTTAGAATTCGATAATATTAATAAAATTAAGAGGGCCAAAAGAAAAAGGATATAACATTGTAGTCCTGTTTGCATTTCACCATCACGAATTAGTTTGTGCGTCGTTGTTTCGAAATTTTAACCTCAAGTTAAATTATTTGGATTCACTTATTTTGTACAGATTATGCAATGAGTTTGGAACATAATGGCTGTCTCTGTATTACGACCTAAATAGAGACAGAGATTTTTGGAAAATTCTTAGGTTTATAGTAAGTATTCCTACCTACTTCTAAGTTTAGATGCCTAATCTATGTTAACGAGTACCTACTCACTTTTTTTACCTATCTACCTCACCAACTATTTCTCTTTCATCGATTTGAATGAACTACGAAATAAAGTTTGAGAGAAAATCCCTTTATTTACGAACTTTAAAGCATCTATTTAATAATAGTGTCTAGGTCTATTGAAGACAGATTTATTACGATTTTAGGTATAATTACCTGAATGAAAAAATCAACCACCAGAATTTTGGTAAAGTTAGCAGCGTTTTTAACTAGATATAGTTAGGTAGGTACTTCATTCCTACCTAATCTCAACTCAACGTCACAATCTTAAATAACGTCGGGCAATCCTAGAATCTCGCTGCATAGGTATAACGTATTTAATGCCTATACTACTACCTAATAACATACATAATTTCGAAATATTCCTTTTACCTTAGTTTCTGTTTCCTTTTACCTTAGTTTCCGGTTACCTTAGTTTTGATTTAGCGATTGTCCAATGGTGATATGATTGCACAAGCAAAGAAAATCTATGCGTAGACAACTGGACTCCTTACACTGTATAACTGCCAGCTGTTTACCTTACCTTTTACCTAGAAGTTAAAATTCTCTACCCTGCGAAGTGGCTAATACATAACATGAAGAACTTTGAATGCGTCTTTCGGCGACCAAATATTTATCTATGGTTGTCTAAGTATGGTTTCTGCCATCGGTGATATTCTATAAATACATAATTCTGCGATATTTGAAATTGATAGTCGCATACCTAATATATAAGTCCCCTTAAGATTGCCGGCCTCGGTCGTCTAGCGATTTAGCAATCCGTCTTACTTCCGATAGTTCGATTTCGCGGTTTCGATTCTTCGCACGTTACAAACATTTGTATGTGTATGTCATGAGTATCCATGTTTGTATCGGTTGACTGTTTTCTATGTAGATGTTTTAAGTATCTACACGTACCTTTATATTCACAAAAAAATGTATCTTCTTCCATAAACTGTCTGATTACCAACGAGCCGAGTATAGGGGCGGAATACTATAACACAGGTTCCATTTCATTCTCTTATATTATTATAATATTGAAATACCTTTTATTATTTTACAATAGAGTCCCTCCGAAACTGGTTTTCCGGCCGAAACTGAAACCGAAATCGAATATTCGGCCGTGGCTTCAATTTCTGCCGAATCAAAAACTAACGTGATCAAGTATAAAATACTGAAATTTGGTGGATTTTACCCATTACTCTGCATTAATTAAGACGTGAAATGGAAACGCCGCCGCGCCGTAGGTATATTAAGTTTGTTGTAATCATTTATTTAATATAATACCTATAAAAAAATATTAACAATATTTTATTTTCTTTTTTTCTAACCTTCCACATAAGTATGAGGCAGCATGTCCACGATTATGAGATCCATTATAGTTTTATCAATCCTTTTTCAATTTCATAATCATCAGGCCACAGTACAAATTTAGGTTTAGAGGTCAAAATTGGAATGGTTGTCTGAACAAGAGTTCGTTTCTGTATCGAGCTCAGATCAGTATCTGAGCTCGATACAGAAACGAAACAAAAACTTATATGTAATCAGTTCCATCAAAACATAATCTCTAAGAATGTTTGTGTTGGGCGATAATGTTTTTGTTGCTAGAGCCGCCAGCATCCGCAATAACGTTGCCGCGAGAAACGAAGTTAGGCGAGCGTGCACGACAACCTCGGAAATCAGTTTCAGAAACCGAAACCGAACTTTCGGTCGGACACTATTTTACAATTCGTTTTCGTTGATGGGAGGATTTATTAGTACTAGTTTCATCAAGTTTTTAATTTTACTTCCCCTATAACTGAACATCCACAGTACGATATCAATCAAAAATAAAATTTTATACTAGCTCATACGTACTTATCTATCTGCTTATGTATTTTGTATGCACTTTTTTATTATCGAGGATTAGGTACCTACAACTGTGTACCCGAGAAAGTAGGTACCTAGAGTCAAAGTTGTGTCTCTCTGAAGAATATCTATATGTAGATATTATGTTTGTGTTCTTCAATAAACATTATTGTAAATATCTAATACAAAGTACTTAAATACAAAACAACTATATTACATATATAACCATCAAGTTAACATCAACTATCTATCCATGTCCCTATCAAATATTCTGGAAGTAAAAATAATCAATTACCTCCAGATACATCATCGGATAACCTGTTTTAGGGAACATGTTTGTGACAGTTAGGTATTCTGTGATTGCAAGTCGTTCACATGTAGGCAACGTACACCAAGCAACAATGCTTATATGCGCACAATATCACTGTATTTCGGCCCCGGGCCGGGGAGCGCGACAGCTGGCCTCTGACGCGCGACGGCAGGTGCGCCCGAAATGACTCGCAAACTCACCACCGCACTGCGAGCCACGTCGTGCACCCAAATAATCCTTATCTTAAGTTAATGCAGCGCCAGAATCAACTTTTATATTCGATAGGTGCAATTCTACTTGCATATAAATTTTCACAGGCTCTCTAGTTAAAGTCCAGTGAACGTTTATTCCTGTCCTTATGTGTTATCATCGCATAATAATCTGCAATGCTATATGCAACCCTCCCGTTCGTTATGCACGCCAGTCGCCAACGATCAGTTGCGCCATGCACGACGGGCCGGCGACACGCTCGCTTCATAATTGCATTGAATAATGTTCTTTAAGTAACCGTCGTTTCATTTCTCTCGTTCCAGAACAAAGTGGAGTACTTCGTGAAATGGAAAGGGTGGAAACCGAAGCACAACACGTGGGAACCCGAGGAGAATATACTCGATCCGCGCCTCATTCAGAGCTTCGAACGGGGCGAGGAGATACGCAAACACCCGGGTCGGAAGCGGGAGAGGGAACTCTCGCCAGTGGAGAGAGAACGGAGCGGATCCGAGGAGACGCACCCTCCTCCCGGCAAACGCAAGGCCGCCGTTCTATCTCAAGAGTCGGGCAAAATCGGAGTCACGATTACCATGAGTCCGCCAGCAAAACGACACGACTCCACGAAGCTGAACGGCGGGCGGACGCCGCACGCGAACCAGCCCCCGCCCCCCGCGGCACCTCCCGGCGGGGCCGCCGCTCCCGCCTCCCCCGCCGCGGAAGCCGCCGCGCCGAGAACCGGTCCGAGAAGAGCGCCGCACTCGCCCGAAGAAGCGGACGCTCATACTCCTCCGGAACGTGAACGACGCACGGATAGCCAGCCAACGGCGACTGCGCCGGCGGAGCCGAAGGGTGCCCGGCCGCCACCTCCCGCGCCCCAGCCCGAAGACGAGGACTCGTGGGGCGAGGCGCCGCCGGTGGTGCCCCCGCCACCTCCGCAGCCGCCACGCCGGGACGCCGCGTACTGGATGTCGCGCTCTCCCGTCGCCGACCAAATCTTCATCACCGATGTAACAGTCAACCTTCAAACGGTCACTATCAGGGAGTGCAGAACGGAGCGAGGCTTTTTCAGATCACGCGACTCTCGGCCCCTGGACGTCACGTAAATCGAAGTAATATGTAATTTTGTACAGAAATAGTTAGCTAGTATTTATTTTGTTTATTCTTGAGGTACTGAGGACCTGGTGGAGTGAACTGAGGTTGCACGTAAATGTGGGCATAGATGACAGTAGTAGGAATGTTGAGATAAATAGTTGGGAAACAAGTTCAAACTAAAAATTAATTATTTATATAAGTGTAATAATGCAATATGACCACCAACTTAACATACTTACCTAATTAGACAGAGTATTGTCAATTGTTAAAAATAAGAAACTATATTATTCGTTAAATTGTTTGTAATAATGGTGATTAATGTATGGCAATTAATGCCATTTTGTACAGAACCATTGTTTGGTACAGTTTTTTAACAACATTTATAAAGACGCATACAAGATACTCGTAGACGCATAATATTTCCACTAAATTAATATTTACTTAGCAATAAATATGCCTACCATTTTGTGTCAAATATAAGTCAAGTGCAGATATTGTAAGAATTATCCCAAGACAATATATGTCCGTCGAATCTCTAAACTTGGGACGTTTATGTACAGTCACTGAAAATGATATTTGTATAAAACTTGTGTATATATTTTGTTTAAGCAATTGTTGTTGTTATTGTGATTTAGTTATAACATTTTATTTAATTATTTCTTAACTCTGAATGATATAGTAAGTAGCTATCATGAACGTCACTGCTTTGAAACTGCATTTAAAGGCTTTATAATTACGAATGAACAATTAGCAAATTAAAATGTTGCCTTATAGGCAACAAACGGGATCACTCATACGCAAGTGGCAGCTTGCATGTAAAAATAATAAAACTTAATACAAACTTGTATGCAATGGAAACACCCCATGATGTTGCAACGTTAATTGTACTATAAATACCTCCATATTAAAAAAAATATATCAATACAAAACTGTACCTAATTGCGATTTTTAAATCTAAGTTATATACTTAAGATTTGTAATACCTACCTACTTGTTTTTCAATGTCATGTAGGTGCCTATTGTACTAAAATATATATTTGAACAGTGTAACATACCTACTGTAATTAGATATAAAGAAACGAAACAAATTAGACAATTTATAAAACAATAAAAGCTCATGCGATATTACTACAGTAGTATCAAGTTTAGCTTTTTTTGTAATTTGAAATATTGTCATTCCATTGTTTAATGATGTAGGTAATAAAATAGCAAATAATATGTAATACTTACCTCATGTTCGTCAGTTAAATAGCAAAATTATTATTATAATGAAATTTTGTATAAAGTCTCTTTTATGTAAGACTATTTATTTGATCCAAAGTAAAATTAAAGAAATATAAAAGTATCTGTGTCGTCTAGACGTAGTGTCTAGTTATATTTTTGAAATCAACCAATATAAAAGTGAAATGATCCGTATGAAATATTTCTATTATCATATATACACCTTATATTTAGTTTGCACGCTGTAGTCACGTTTTTCATTATTATCTATACCTAGACTTATCATTTTGAATTTGTGATCATTTAGATATATTTGATAGGTTACTAGCTACGCTACTTAACCTATTTATATTGAATTAAGTATATTTTATGTTAATCGTTTATTAAATGAACTGATTGTTTTATGTTAATTTCTCACCATGTGCTAATAAGTTAACTATTTTAGTTGTATGAAAACTTTTTTCCGAATGCTAATTGTGGGTTCCTCGACTCTTTGTTAATTAGTTCCTGTAATCTAAGGTAATGTCTGAATAGACTTGATATTGACTTACATGTTTTACTTTAATGCATTTGTATTGGATGGCAGTTGTATATATTGTACATATTTATTATGCATAGATTATTCTGTAGGGCACCTGTTTTATAATGTGACAGTCAATTCACATTTAGTCTTGTAAATAAATGAAATTAGAAATTTTATTCTTTGTTTATTATGACCTACCTATATCTAGATATAACTACCTATCGTAAAGAGATATCTACAAAGGCTCATCATTCTTCCCTTCATCTCTTACCGAAACATAAACTTTAAACCAAAACACAAGTATATACCTTCTTGGTGCTAGGTATACAACGAAGTCTCTACCTATCAACTTTGAATCAAAATGAATATGACTATCTGAATAGATTCGTTACGAACAAGTATCTAGTTGCCTAATAGTTAGCGACATGCAATCTACATTGAGGAGGTATTGGATTTGAGTGTAAAATGCTAGTTTTCTGAGACCAAATAGACTACGTCCATGATCATATCATAGTTATTCTATCCTCAGGTAAACTCATTTCATTACTCAAATTTCGAAATTACATAAGATAACATTTTTGATATACCGTCCACATTCAGTAAAATAAAAATATATTATTTACAGTATTTTATTCCATCTGGTACTCCGAATATCAGATATATAGGTACTACGAACTAAATTAAATGACTCTAATCCGCCTACCAAATAAACTACCTACTTATAAATGATGATTCAAGTATTATTAAAAACTGGAAAGCATTCTGGTTAATTCTTGACATATTCTCCACGATAAGCTAACCAATTTATCTTATCATCCCCTGCTGGAGCCCAATCAGTATAATTTAGCGTACACCGGTACTGCAGCCAGGTGCACCATTTCATATTCATTCATTATGAAATAACTACTTCCGTGGTGTCTTATATTATATTACTGTTTAATTACATTTAACCGGCGCCGGTGTCGGAGAGGTTGAAGAGTAATCGTGATATGGACAAGTAAGGAATGTAGATAATATTTTAAGGAAGATGTTACATATGAATGTGGATGGTTATAAGGTCAGAGGAAGTCCGAAAAAGAGATGGATGGACTGTGTGAAAATGATATGGTAAGAAAGGAAGTAAATAACGAGATCATTGCGAACAGGGGTGAATGGAAGAGAAAAACATATTAAGCCGACCCCAAATAAATGGGATAAGGAAAAAGCAGATGATGATAAATTACTTTTAAAAATATTTTTTAATTAGGATTATTTATCTAGTTTAATACAGTAACATTAAATTAAAATCTTTATTGTAAAATAATAACGGTTTCAATAAGGCAACATAGTTCATGTCAAAGCTGTCAGTTAAGTTGTCATATCTCTCAACCGAAACGTCAATGTCATTATCCAATTATTTTTGCGTTTGTGTTTTTGTTATCGGATCGCATAGCATCGATCGACACAGTTTACTGAATTATCTAACGATTTGTTGTCAAATAACTCTCACGGCAAATCCATTGTTTATTAATTTCTACAGGCGCTTTTAACATCGTGAGATGGAGTGGTCTAAGGATAAGACTTTGAAGTTGATCGAGCTGTTGCAAGTTAACGCGAGCCTTTGGAATCCATCTTTGTGTGACACCAGACGAGACAAACAGAAACGCAAAGAAGAACTACGTGTGATATCTGAGCTTTTGGGAATTCCACTGCCAGATACTACGAAAAAAATTCAACATCTCAGGACTCAGTATAACAGAGAATCGGCGAGAGAAACTAGAGCAAATGCTGAAGATCCAAACGATAGATACGTTAGTAATTGGTACGCATTTGAGTATCTTCATTTTATGAAGGATTCTAACAAACCATACAGAATATTGCAATCTGTAAGTATCACATTAATATTTACATCGGTGCATGTCTTATTAACCGCTGAAGATTACAGTTATTGTCCTGATTTTATTTATTTATATAAAATAATTTTTACTAACTATTCATAACTTTTAAGTAGAACTTGTTTACACTTTATAAATATTTCCTTAGACTAAAAATTTTAAATGTAATGAAATAAAGAAATTACTTATAAATTTTAAAACATTATATTTCCAAATTCCAGGATTTACAGGCAGAAGTAAACAGCACTATAGTAACACATTCGGAAAACTCTATAAGTGAATGTAAAATTGTGAATCTATCACCACCCCACAAAATTCCAAGGACGGACAACTTCACACCGGTCAAGCCAGAACTTGTTTTCCAATCTGAATCAAAAAGTAGGGATGAGTTCTCAGTGTTTGGAGAGTATATAGCAAATGAGCTGAGATCATTAAAAGGTGAAAAGAATCTGTTGGTTGCTAAGAAAAAAATTCAAGATGTCATATTTGAAGTAAAAATGGGTATGATATGTGAACCGAGGGCAGAACAAACTTCAAATTGCTCTGTCTATCCTCACACTAGTCAAACACATAATTCTCCACAGATACACAATGGCAAATTGTATACCACACCAGTAATGAGTACCACAGCTCATATAGATCCTTTAACATCATCACAAACTCCACCTACATCAGGAATAGGGGAAATAATCATCAATAGTGCTTGCCATTATTCAACATTCAAAGTGGATACCTAATAGCAATGCCATCCACTTCCTGACCAGGAAGTGGATAAAACTAATACATATACTATAAGCTAGTTATAAGTTTTATATATATATATATAGTATTTTCTAGCCATGAAAACTTAGTTTTTAATGTGCAGATTGTAAAAACAAAACTTATACCATAAATATAAAAAAACTGCTTATGTCTGAAAACAATAAGGAGTAGTACTCATGGCATATTTTCCTTTAAAAAATGAGCATAGGTATTGAAAATATCTTACTATAATATAATACTTATATGAATAAATAGTAACTGTGGAAAGACATTACAGATTAAACTGGTTAAGACTTACATATCTAAGTCCTAGATTAATAAAAAAATGAACTGCCTATTTTTAGTATTTCAAAAATCAGTCATATAGTTAAGTAGAGATCTAGCATTAATCAAATATTCATAATAATTAAATTTTAACTAGAGTTAATCTCATAATTGTACTTTATTTTTTAAACTGTAGTAGGTATGTCCATGTACATACCTGGATAAATGGATTTATTACATTTAAGACAATATTTATTTTATTTACGTATTAGCAAAAGACTTAAAACATTTAATGAACCTGAATTAATATTTTGCCATGATATTGAAAGCATTTACTTTAACTGTAATGATTGTGAAAGTGATAAAATGTAAACTTAGTTCTACTATATTTATTTAACTGCAATTGTACTAAGCTAAGTAGGTACTAAGTTAACATAAAACTTAATTATACATTTGTATGACATTATATTTTATACTTCAGTAAAAAAACTTAAGTAACTAAGTAAATTTTAGTAATCTGTACAATATTTACTGATCGACAATTTGGTATTTACAGTTATTTTTAAAAAGTTTCTTGACCAGTATGCCTGGGTATTTTTTTACATATTCAGTTTTTCAACACATATTTAAGAATCTGTATTATGTTATTATATTTTACTTATTTTAATAGAGGGGCATGACAAGATTTATTATTAAAAATATGCCTTTTGCAGAAAAAGAAATTAACATTTCAATATAATGTACATGTTTGTAAATTCTATATTTAATTAACAAAGATTTGACCATTATTTAAACTAAGACTTTAATACTACTGGATTAAAATAGTTCTTTGGTTTTATACAAAATATAAAATATGATCTGTACAAGAATCAAAATTATATGCTGCTCATTCCAAGTTGTAGCCATAGAGGATACAATAGTGAAATTATATGATGTGTTTATAATGAATATATATATACTTATATATAATAAATACAGCCACCGAACGAATCTAGTCAACAAAATAACAATTATTTTCATTAAATAATCACTTGACTTGGAAACTGAAAGTGAAGTACAGATATGAACTAGTAATATGACATGTAGCTAGGTATAGATAATTTATCATTAGGTATTATGTGTCTGTATTATAATACAATTAAGTTTATAAAAAATGCTAAATTATTTATTTTGCAATCAGCCTAATAAATGATTATTAAATTTTGATAAGTAATATTTTGTATATTAATTAATACAGCGTGTATTATTGTGATCTCATTATGTGTACAATAAGTTGTATTTTAATTGTTAAGCAGATGTTATAAAAAAATAAACGACGTGTACCTGTACTGTATTACATTTCTTTTTACCTCTGCAACTATTTCTGCATCAATTATAGACACGCGACCCAGGAAGAGGTCAAGATGACCAACCTACCCTCAGATCCAACTTTCACTAATAATACTATTTTATTAATTGCGTAATAATACTATATTATTAACTATTTCGAGCTTATATTCAAAGTTTTCGAGCGTGAGGAAATAATCGACGACAAAACTCTCACGGACTATAACAGTAACATTTTAGAATAATAATATCAATCTAGAGTAATAGTAGTAGTAATAGTATAGTAGTAATCTTTAGAATAATAAAGTCAATTCTGTATATTTTACATAAGGATAGGCGTTATCTTAGGCAAGTATGACCTGATGATTCTTCTGCAATCGACTGGGTAATCGAATTCGCTAAAATATTGGTATTATTATTTTAGCAAAGATTTTTAATATTCTATTTTGTAAAACTGTATATTTCAAGTTCTTTTGAATCAACCTTCCATTTTATAAATACTACTAGTACTAATATTACTATTTAAATGATACCAAACCACTAAAATAATCTCATGTGTAAGGAAACATCAAAATAAATGTCTACAAGAACTTTAGGCATTTGATTGCATATTATAACAATGTAATACCTAACCCAAATAATTATTATTGTTATAGACATTATTTGAACTAATTTGAAGCATAACAAACGAAGGTTATTTTGATAGCGTTTACCTTGTATGTAGGGAACTGTCAGATTAGACGGCAGAGTGCCGGCGGGACGGTAACTTGTCTAATTTGAGGTTATTTTTTTTATTGTTGTGATAAATATGAAATAAACAGACTTTAGCTGCGCTAATATATTATGAATATGAAGTTAATACTACTGTTTATCTGTTTTTGTGTTGTGAATTGTCGAATAGATTACAGAAAAGGACGGAACTTTGCAATTAATAATAAAAATACAAAAAAGTATAGTCCAAATTGGAAAAGTTTGGACACTCGTCCACTGCCAGAATGGTATGATAAGGCAAAAATAGGCATTTTCCTACATTGGGGCGTGTACTGCGTGCCAGGGTATGGATCTGAATGGTTCTGGAGCAACTGGAAAGGTAATAATGATTGAGTACTTATCGACCTGAATTTAGATATTATTAAAGAGAATTTATATTTACTAAAGTAGTATGTACTTCTATAAAATGTTTATGTTTGACATGTAATTACTTTATTTATCTGCATGTACATACCTATGTATATCATCATTATTGATCCAATAAATACCTACGTATCTACGGAACTCGAACGGAAGGCGAATAACCGATTCTGACTTAACCACTTGTTTACTGCGCCTATTTATATTATAAGTATCTATTTACAAGTGGTAATTAGATTTATTGTATACATTTTTAGAAAGTAATTTATATATTTTTGAATAACAGTTTTGGATTTACCTATTTACCTACTTATTTAGTCAGTTATATTATCTAATCTCTTATAATAAATCTACTGCTCTCTTTTTACTATTCTTGGAGCAACTAGCTATAGGTATGTACATATATCGCTCTCCTTTTGACTCTACCAGACTACTTATTCAGATATAAATATTTCAAGTACCTGTTCCGTTTTATTCTACTATTTTAGGTGGTTCAAAATCGATAGAAGAATTCATGAAAAAAAACTATCCACCCGAGTTCACTTATCAGGAGTTCGCGCCTATGTTTAAAGCGGAGTTCTTTGACCCGCAGAGTTTCGCAGACCTATTCGTGAAATCAGGAGCGAAGTAAGTTGCTTATCAGAAACCAGTTTCAGTCTGAACAGTATTATTACATAGGTTTATAGTACATAGGTACTATAAACCTATGTAAAGTATGTATTATATTTTACGAGCATTACCTATCTATATTTATTATTCCTGTGATTTTAATAGCAATAATCTTATTCAGATAAACTTGAAATGAGCACGTTTGAATGGTCATAGAGTAGTTTTTTATTCTACTGCTCATTCGGAAAGCAGACTCATCACAAGAAGAAAGAGCAACAAACGGTTATTCAGTAGGTATTTACATAGTCAAGATTTTCTGTGAATGTAAACTGTCAACTACTTAGCTGGATTGACGAAGTAAATAAACGTAATAGCTAGGTACTTGGGTAGACCAGTCCCTACAAGGAGTGCTCGTTCAGGAGTAGATATAAATTGTAAATATTGTCGATAGGTAAGGTACCTACTTATACTAAGTAGATACTAGAAGTAGAAGTACCTGCCTACCTACCTACTTAATTGAAGGATAAGGTAACCACATTAAATAATAAGTATCGTAATAAACAAATATAAGTATCGCATTTGTTGTTATTGACAATAATGGAACGTGCAATTAAGCAATAGGTATGTAGGTGCCTACATACTTATATTTCATTCAGTACGAGCTATCTTTATTTTTATTTATTTTATTTAATTCAGGCTACATGGCCCATATTATAAATATAGTAAGATACATAAGAAATAATATCTAGTAATAACAACCTTATTCGAAATAATATCTTACCAGCTGATTCCGCACTTGATACGAAAAGATTTAACTTTTTTGTTTGTAAATCAATTGCAATAAAACAAATAGTAGTGAAGCTTACATTAATGAATACCGCACTCAAATAGGTTAAGTTATTTCTGAAATCGGTGCGCACAAATAAACAAACAGAAAAATTCTAACAATCGGATAATATTTTTTTCATTTCATGTAGGTACTTCAATCGCTTCAGCTAGTAATTTTTTTGTTGTATGTTGCTAGATAATATGTAGATATATATCTATAGACTTCTTTTACTATGTCACATTTTTCGTTAATATTTGTCATTGCAGGTCCGATTCTACTGATCGTAGCGTTCAGTGTTATGTAGCTTTTGACACAATAACGTGGCTTTCTATTAGTAAAAACATTCTCGAAATCAGTTCAGTAGGCACATTATGTACAGGCTTACACCTCACGAACCAACAAACTTAACTATGGATATATATAAATCTCTAAATGTTATTTTAACTCTCATTTCCTGTTCAGGTACATAGTCCTTACAAGTAAACACCACGAAGGTTTCACTCTATTTCCATCAAAGCGCTCCTTCAGTTGGAACGCAGTGGAAGTTGGTCCCAAACGTGACCTCGTTGGAGACTTGGCCAAGAGCGTGAGAGCTAAAGGATTAAAATTCGGTGTTTACCATTCATTATACGAGTGGTACAATCCGATTTATGAAGAAGATAAGAAGACTAATTTCACCACGCGTACATACCCTGAAACAAAACTATGGCCGGATATAAAACAGCTTGTTAACGATTACCAGCCTTCTATTTTATGGTCTGATGGCGACTGGGAAGCGTACGACACTTATTGGAATTCAACAGATCTCCTAGCCTGGTTGTATAATGATAGTCCAGTGAAAGATGAAATAGTGGTCAATGATAGATGGGGTATTGATATACCGTGCAAACATGGTGATTTCTATAACTGCGCAGACCGATATAATCCTGGCAAGTATAGCGCTATTTTATACATTACTAGCGACCCGTCCCGGCTTGGCAACGGATGCATTACACATCTTTTTATTTCCCGGCTTCTTCTATGCTATTACACTAAAGTATTATACATATAAACCTTCCTCTTGAATCACTATTTATTACGGAAAACTATATTAAAGTCCGTTGCGTAATTTAAATCTAAATATATATGTAAGAAGCACTATTTATAGTAGGTTTAAAAGGCCCTTTTAGAATGCATTAACACTCACCTTCACTACTTGCAGCTTCCCCCCAGGCCCAACTAAGACCGGGATAAACCCATTGCTAATACAATTCACTTTAATATCCAAAACACAACTGGCACACTCTGCGCTCGTCGACTAAATGCCGCGGCTCATGCAACGAAAGAGGATTATTCAACTACCGCCCTCCGTATTTATAGACCAAAGTCAGTGTAGTAGGTTGGTCTATAAATACTAGATGGCGCTATTTACAATATTCGTAATAATCCTTACATTGGGTACTTCATTAGTACTAAAAACAAACTACCTTCTTTTAATATATTTTTAAAATATCGGATTTTTTCTACAATAATAATGTGAATTCTAACATATATAACTCAAAGGTGACTGACATAGTGATCTATCAACGCACAGCCCAAACCACTGGACGGATCGGGCTTATTTTCAGCTAAACTATTTTGATTTATTCTACCCCCAAGGGGATGAAAGTTTGTATGAAACTTTGTTAATTTTAAACCGATCGGGTTGAGACTTTGCATGCATAAAGCTACTATGACGTAGGCATCCCCTAAGGATTTTGATAAATTCCTTCCCTAATGGGATAAATTAAAGCGAGCGAAGCCGCGGGCAAAAGCTAGTTTAAAATATATAAGCGAACAGACAGCGGCGGCGACTTCATTTTATACCATCTAAAGAAGTCCAACGATTTCACAGAGGTAGACAAAGTCGTATGTGTCCTATTTCAGCCGCCAAGCTGCTTATCATAAGATGGGTTTCGGTTAAAGGGTTAAGCTATTACCTGTAGGGTAAATAGGAATGGTATCTTAGTCTTCAGATTTACAATGCCACGTCATACGATAACGTCAAGTCCGTGATTGTGTTGACAAATGTCTTATATGTGATAAGACATTTGTCACTTACCTCTTCACCTACCTCATTACTCTCAGTGACTGTCTGATGTCCGCTTGTTTGGCATCGCTGTTATATAAAAACCATGTTGCTATTTTATTGTTAATAAAATACCACATAAGCAATAATATAATTACTTCAAAATAGTAAATCAAGGTGCCAACAGAATATTAGCGCTGCAGATTTATCTCTAGCTTTATGCTAAGTTGGTAGCCTCTTCACCTTTACGGCGCATAAATCCGTTCAGAAAAAATAAATGTAAAATCTTTTATTTGTATCTCCATTTATTTTTTCTGAATTATGCTATGTGTTTGTTGAATTTGTCTATATATCTAAAATAATATCTCTAGGAAAACTTCAAAATCACAAATGGGAGAACGCTTTCACAATGGACTCGGTTTCCTGGGGATACAGGAGGAACATGAATTTGAAACAGATCCTCTCTATCAACCAACTGCTCACTGAAGTTGTATCTACGATCAGCTGTGGAGGTATTATTAGATATTTCAATACTATCGATGTATAACACTTTCTTGTGCTTATCTATAACTATGGACCTATAAAGATCGTTTTAAATAAATCAAACCGTTATCCCCAACATTTAAAATGACATACATTTTAATTGTTGTCTTACGTTTTCAATTTCTTAAAGTTACTGAAATTTATATAATTATATCTAACATATTCTATTTTAAAAAAAATATCTTTACCAAAAGTAGTCTTGCATATTTTACGAATGATGATGAAATTGTGCTCCAGCTTGCACCAATGCGACGGCGCGACGATATGCGCTAGTAGGCATCAGTTAAGGATGCCCGTTAGCGTACCCTAGCGAATTCTTCAAGAATTCAATACGATGGTATCTATGGATGGACCGTATCGAATTCAAGCGGACATGGTACATTACAAAACAGTCACCGATCCTCGTCATTAAAACACCCTCTGTTCCCCTACATTATCTATTTTCTAACTTACAGGAAATGCTCTCATTAACGTGGGCCCTACAAAAGAAGGCACAATAGCTCCCATATTTGAAGAACGATTACTTGCACTTGGGGAGTGGCTGGAAGTGAACGGAGAAGCAATTTACTCCACATCGCCTTGGCTGCACCAAAACGACACCGCTGCTGGCGATATCTGGTACACCTGCACGAAGACCGAACACAACGTAATGCAACCAACGCAGATACCAACAAGATTTGACACCGTCACAGCTATATACGCAATATTCCTAAAATGGCCGACTAATAACGTTCTGAGCCTTAGATACATGGCTACTTACCTGCACTCTGGAACGTTTAAAGTCAAGTTACTGGGCAATGATGAAGATTTAAATGTAAGTAGAGCTGTCAATAAAATAGAAAAAGTTCCAATAAACTTAAATGTATATGACTATAATCATACATGAGAATTTTGATTTAGAACTAATTAAATGTTTGTAGTGTTTAGTGACTACAGATTATATAATTCTACGTTTGAGTAGTAGTAATAGAAAAATGGGGAACAGCGAGTTTTCCCCTACGTGAAATTTCTTCGTAATCTCTTTTTCCTTTAGGCATCAATCAATGTTTGTATCAAATAAGAATTTGATGTCATATACATTAAATCCAAATATTGTTATTTAGGAAAGTTAATTTATTAACTAGCTAAAGTGAGCTACTGATCGCAGCTGCCTATTAGGTAAATAGTACACCGAGTAAACAGATTTGCAGTGTTGTTAGCTGTAATAATAACACTAAATCACCCACCCGTAGTAGATACCTATAGGAAATTACCATTTCTTAATTCACTTCTTTCTTTTCCAGTGGCATATCAGTTATGGACTGGCTCGCATCGACTTACCAGATAAATCTACTGTTAAATCTAATAATGCTTGGACGTTGAAATTTACACAATAACAGTTTCTATCACTTTTATAACTATCATTAAATTTCAACTATATAATTTGTGTTAAGTTTGTTTAATAATAAAGTAATTAATTTTACATTTGGTTTCTGTGTCTT
Source organism: Achroia grisella (assembly GCF_030625045.1). Classification (NCBI taxonomy): domain Eukaryota; kingdom Metazoa; phylum Arthropoda; class Insecta; order Lepidoptera; family Pyralidae; genus Achroia; species Achroia grisella. Next base: position 150,759 of record NW_026712864.1, on the reverse strand, counting down.
ATTGGTTTAATTGTTCATTTATAAATATGTACATTAAATACATTTCCTATTTTTATTGTTTCTTGTAAAGAATTGATAAAAATATACATACAATATAATCTGAAGATAAAATAACAATATTGTGACAGGGAATCTCTAATTGAAAACAATTCTGTGAGAGTATCTTTATATAGTATAAAATGAAGTACGCTATCTGTTCGCTTAGATCTTTTAAACTAACACAACGATTTTAATGCTGTTTCTAGCAATACATACGAGTGATTCAGGGTGAAGTCTTATAGGTATAATCAAATAACAATAAAAAGCATTGGTATAACGTCAAACAAAAACTTTATTTGGAAACTGTAGGTACTGTTCATACACACTTGTTAACACAATATTGACAAATTGAAGCTGATAAGCTATTAAATAAGTAAAAAGCTATAATCACTAAAAGTACAAATAATTAAAATGCAAAAGTTATACAATATTCCTAGTTAAAACAACTTCAGATTTTGATATCAAATTCTGAATACATACTATATATATTTATCTAAACAAAATATTTGTAAAATGTACCTATGTAGTTTAAAAATATTTAAGGTTAGATGATTAAATTAAACAATAGTTTAAATTCTACACCTAAACAAAAGTTCATTGGCCGATTCAGATAGCAGTTAGTTTGTATTTATATATTAATAAATTTCCATATTATACCTTATCTATATAAATATATGTAGGTCGGTTGAGGAGTCGTAGGTAACTATATATTTCTTCGGTATTAATTGGAAATCTCATTCTGACGTCAATCATCATAAATTAGTGTGACCAGATAATGAATTAGTTCTCAGTTACATGACGACATATAATCGCCTTGCTTCGTTACACAATATATGAAGGTAACGGTTAAATCTATTTTTTAAATTTTAACAATATATTGGTAAGCTTTTTTTACACCTTTTTATACGTCGGCAAAGGGTCCCTTATATCTACACTCGGGCAAAAGTCTCGGGAACTGCTCAGAGTTTCGCTCTATACCACACGATGGACCCGACATCCGCACGGTGATCCGATGGAATGCTAAGAAGTTCGTTTCTCATTAATATCAAGAAGAACTGTACTGCAAATATGTATATGAGATCAATATTTCTTAAAAGGGACTAAAACCTCTCAAAAATTTAAAATAGATACTACCAGTACAGTTCGCTACAATTTTATATGTCATTAATGAATCGCCGTATATAAAGGTTCTCGTCTAAATTATTACAAACAATAAAATGGTGAAGAGCATGAATTACCTTAGATATCGCAATATATTTTATATCCTTTTCCATGTTTATGTAGCATTTTAAATAATCAGTTACCACTTTCTAACTATTGATTATTTTGCAAGAAAATATATTATTCAAAATTTGAATATGATTGATTTATATTTTTATGAAGTTAACTGTACTACACATTGCCAACTACTTCTAACAAACATTGCGAAATCCAATAATGACACAGTAGGTATAACAAATCAATTATTGTTATCGTACACATAATAGACGTAAGCATATAAAAATAAATGCATTATATAAAAATAACAGCGTAACTCTCATTGTCAGTGTATACAAAAATATTAATGCATCTGTGCTACGCTATTATATACATAGTTATGTATACATTATCTACAGATATCCATTATCCAACTTTAGACAAATAATAACGGTAATTAGAAAGAATAAAGTGACATTCCTCTTATCTAAGTTCAAATTGTTTACAGTTTACATATCAATTTTATATTATTACTGTGTACGTACATAATGCCTATATCTACATTTCAGCACTGAGGACGCTCAAGATTTCTGATACTTCAGATGGTTTAAATAAAACCCTGGAGACGGCAATTCAGTTATAATAAATGAAAATAAAGAGAGATATGCTTTGTAGACGTTTAATATAAAACAAATGTATAAAAATATACTCATATTTAAAATATGGTAAATGAATATACAAAAACTGCCTGTGATTTTCATTGTAGGTTTAACAAATTCCACACAAATCCAAGTAGATTTTACGTTTACAAGCAGCACGCTTTTATGACTCTACTACAAATGTTTTAAACCGGTTTATTGGTAGTGTTATCTAGTAATGAAAACAAAATATTTAGAGCAAACAGACATTAAGCATATGTTGAATAATTGTTAATATATCATATTGTTTGTATGTACATTATGTTCTAATACGCTGATATAGTAAAACACATTTGCTTCGCACGTAATAAAATATTTTCCTGTAGTAAAATGGAGTGTGTATTTTAAGATATACCCACATCTAGGAAGTTGTCAATATTGTATTAAGTCGAAGTTCTTTTACAAACATACAGACAGACAAAAATTATATATTGTATTATTTAGATATTTTGAATACCTATAACGTAGCGACACAGTAACTATAAGTATATAACAATTTTAGATTAAAAGGTCATGATTATCTAAATTTGTGTACCATTTTTTATAAACATACTTAGATTTTTGAGCGCCGAGTAGGTTTGTCTAATAAAATACTTCCATCAAAAACCGAGAATATTATCCGACAATATTTGTACATTTACATAGTTTATTATTCGTTACTAATGTTGGATATGGATATCAACTGTATTGCTTTCATATTCTATCCTCAAATTAAATATATTAAGCATACTATTATATTCGAAAGCACCAATAATACGTACATCAAAAGCGCTATATTCTTACCTATTTGTCAAAACTACACAAATTTATATAAAGGCCAGATAGATGGTTGTAATGATATATTTTATTAGTAGGTTCTAAAAAAAGAAATATAGGTAATGTGATTCATTTCACAAATTTATTAATACGTAAAGGATATAGCAGCCCCTGGGTCCAGCTTCACTTTTTGGAGGCGGTGCAAAAACTTAAAAACGAAGCCCCAAGGACTCCCACCCCCCTTCCCTCCGGCCAACTTCTTTTTATTAATAATTGTGGCGTTTTTAACCGTTACAGTATTTTCAAATATATTGAACACAAACAATTGAGATGTGTATTCATCTGCCAATTTCGAATTTGCCGCCTCCAGAACTTGTAGCCCGGGACATTGGCCTCCTTTTGTGGGCCAAAGGATCCGGGGCTAGGATATAGATTGGAAACCTAATATTTACTAATCGATTACCAGCGCGAGACCATCAGCGTGACTACACAGTTTCGTATTTATAAAATTAGTAGGTATGTATTTTAAATACTTAGGACTTAAAATTAAAAAGATTAAATGGTGGATTACATATGACTTATACTACAATGTAGGAAAAGTATAGTATATAGATTTTTATATGCCTTTGTTAAACAGGATGAAGATATATTTTTATATTGTTATATTCCTGCATTATAAGTATAATAATTACTTATTTTCAGACATTTCAAAAAACGCAAAATGGACCATCTATACAATTTCTAAAACGTATTGATTAAATCATGCATTTTTGATAGAGTTATCTTTATTAAACTATATTATACTTTATCAGAGCATACCATAATTGATTATACAAATCAGGAATTTTATTTTGTACTATACTAATGAATACAGCCTTTATCATCTAAATTTCTTAATGATAGATAATTTCTTATTAGCTAGAAGATAATTAAACTAGTATGGCTACGTGCTTTGAATACCTTAAGTTACGTTAGATTTTATTTTGATTATAAGTAACAAAAACAAACTTAAATACTAGGCCATAAAAATATAATTTGGAATGTACTCTATCGCACAATTTTTTAATAAATGTTATATATTGATATATGATAATATAAAGATATAATGACGTAAGTATTTTCTCACACATTTAAATTAAAAAAATAAAATGTATAACATTATAAATAGTGTAATAGGTTACACATATTGGCTGAAATGAAAACCTGTACAATTATAACACATAAAAATACTATTGTACAAGTTTCACACTTACATATAAGATCAATTTTATTCAAGTAGCAAGCTATAGTCAGAACAGATTCATAAAAATAAGTTCAGAACTACTGTGTAACATAAATTTTTATCATATTTCAGTAACAAGATATGAAGTCTTAGAAGATCTTTAATCATTGTAGTTTACTAAAACTGGCCTGTAGCAAGGAATGCAGATAATTTTGTAGAAGCATGTACATATAATAATTTGCAAAATTATTTTGGTACAAACAAATGTTCAATACCTCGTAATATTATTAGAATGTATTTATTAATTTTCATTACATAGATGTTATAGGCACTTATACACATTAATTAATGAAATGTATACCTGGCGTAAATATTACAGGCAGCATCTCGAAATGGCCATTAAAATTCAAAACTAAATCACAATCGTCTAAGTCCAGACCAAAATCAATATTCTGTAAGTACATAAAGTTGAAATACATTTATATTTTTCAATTGTAAGCTTCATCAATATAAATCTGATATCACCAGTTATTTATTTATTTAACTTCAATGCACAAAAATAAAATATTCGTATGACAGATTTTAACACCTTGCGGCGTTATCTGCCAGTCAACCATGAGCGGTACAGAGTAAAATTGTTGGCGGTGCACTAACAAATGTTATCAATTGTTGGGGAGTTTGCTATTTAGAACTATTTTAGCATCTGATATAAAAAGCCTTTAACCATAGACTTTACATGTGTAACACATTAAATTAGTTGAATCATCAATATATTTATCCCGATTTAACTATATACACACTTTACAAACCTATCTTTATATTTAGGATCTACACGCAAGTTCCCATTAATCGAGCGATTTCCGCCTTCAGCTATAATACAGATTGCTATCTGTTCCTTTGCCTTAAAGCTTCCAATTGAGGTAGAATGGGTACCTGCTCGCTGAAGAAATTCTCTATGGGGTCCTGTGCGAGCATGGTGGCTAGGAATTGCTCGAACGTTATAGACCATTCGCCATCTGTTGAGGGTTCATTTTCTTTTGTCGGCGATGACTGTGCTGTATCTTGGTCAAGTTCGGTCATGTTACCGTTAGGATCAACCTACAATAACGTAAGTTTTTAAACACAATTTACACCTAGAGCAAAACAAACTAGTGCCTTACCTACATTTCTAAGAACATCTCTAAGAATCATCATAATAAAAAAAAAGACGAGAAAATCTTCTAAAAATATATTTTTAGCTAGCTATACGTTTGACCTTATTCAATTTTATGGTAATAAAATGTTTCGTGTTAATCAGGTATCGTTTTTAGAAAGAAATACAATATTTTTAACATAGATTCATTTTATGTTACGAGCTAATAACACGCTAGGCTATTATAGATGTACATTTTCTTACCAAAATATCTATCTAATAGTACTGATAAAATTGCTATCCTAATTTGGACTCTTAACTTTAAGCATTGTAACAAAAAGTCTACTTACAATAGACTGTTTCTCGGCAGCGGCCAGGTAGAGGCTATCTTGAGACACTTCTCTGTCCAGTTCAGGCCTGTAGTTTAATTCTCCTAATTGTAGTAGTAGAGTTCCTGTAGATGAAACTCAAAACTATTTATTGTTTTACTATACTATATATTTTATATATTACCATTATTATTTTTGTTTATTTCGTTCCACTCATGCGCTATTCACCACTTTCTGTTTTTTCTCCTGCAGATATTGTCTTCATTTTACAGGTATTCTATTTACTATTTCCTTTTGCTTATTTTTTATAGATATTATGAATATTTTGTTTTCTTATGTATTTTTTTAAGATACAAAAACTCGCAGAGTATAGTCGTATTTATGAAGGTGCAATAAGGGAGTAAAACATTAATAAAACAAAGTGAATAAAACTAGGCAAGTAAACTGTACCGAAGAATATGTACCTGCTCGCACGACGGCGTCGTAGAGATGCGGGTCGTGCTGCGTGAGGTCGTGCAGCGCCGCCAGCAGCTGCAGGAAGTGGTCCCGGGGCAGCGGCGGCGCCGCGCCCGGCCCGCAGCCCGGGGTGCCGGGCGCCGCCCCCGCCCCCGCCCCCGCCGCCCCGCCCACAGCGAACGCGCGCACCGCACTCGCAGCCGCTGAGTAACGCACCACCACAGTTATTAGGTCATCGCTTCTCTCGTCATATGGGGAAAGGTTAAGTTATAACGTTTCTTTTTTTCGAACTATTGTAATATCTTGGAGTAGTTGTAAAGAACATCTGCGCACGGCGTTAGAATAGTTCGAAAAAAAGAACACAAGTACACTCATGTACGAAATACTAATGATATGTAAAATTTTTTGGGACTACTCTGAATAAATAAATCATAAAAATGCTGATACGCTTTTAGTCTGAGGACACCGCTACGGTTAGACACTCGGTTCAGAATGTGATAATTTCGATCCCCGTTTGGTTTGAACGGAGGATCCATCAGAGCGGTGATATGTACATGTTTTTAGTGTTTATATCATCACGATTAGGACAAGTGTGGCTTAAAATAAACATAAAGAAAAATAAATGATATAGTTGAATTCCTATTTCCGTGATTAACTATTATTTGAAATTGTAATGAAGATTCTGGTAGAGATGATAACTCACCGGATTGACTTGAACTACTTTCACCAGATTTGTCCATTTGATCACCGTCACAGCAAACGTCGCTCACAGAATGTTGCAATGATGGCGACGAAGCTGAATCGGTAGGGGAAAGATTGTCCATACTGAAATATAAAAAATACTGTATAAATCAGAGAATAAAAATGCGTAACCATGTAATTAACACCTTCGACTGTTGTCGCCAGATGGTGTTAGTGAACATTTTAAAAGGTGCTGTTATTTTTTTTGTGATTTGGTCAAACGGAATATTTGTATCGCTCTTCTGTTCATGTTTAAAAAAATTACAATCACCTGTACCAACAGTCATACTTGAGTGTTATACTGCATATTTTTTGAGGCAAAAGTTCTTTTTACGTTATGTTCAGTTTGCAGTCATCAACAAGTAGGTACCCTATTCATTGATGACTCCACTACGACAAATACGTCATAAAAAAATCTTTTTCTACGCTGGCATCATCCGGCGCCCATATTTGCTTCCCACGCAAACGCACACAGGGCGGCGCGGTTCTGGTTGGCATTGTAATACAAAGTATCATCTGACTGACGGTACTGGTCTTCTGCACCCCCCCTATTGCTCCGGCATGGATTCAACAACCCCAGGTAAATGTTAAACGAAATAAAAGCGTGATCGCAGACCTGTCGAAGAAGTGTATGGCGTCTGCGGCGAGCTCCTCCCCGGTGGTGGTGTACCGCGGGAGGTCGGCCGGCGCGAGGAGCGGCGGCGCGTGCGCGCAGTACAGCAGCCGCAGCCGCCGCGCCGGCTCGCCGCGCGCGCTCGCGCCCACCGCCACGCTCAGCCCGCGCGCGCTCGCCTGCCCCGACGACTCCCCTTGCACCACCTGCGACCGTCCCCACCACACATTAACTAACTTAACACTCACGACGCCCTCCTCGCCGGCGAACGCGACGACCTCAGACACATACCGCGCCAATCGATCGGGCGGCTGATTTACGACGGCCTGAGCCGAGGTTCGAACCCTTTGTGGTGCCCTCAGACTAATGCCGTATCCGTCAGGCGGGAGTTGGTCTTCAGCCGTTCCATAAATCCTTCCCCGTGTTTGGTGAAGCTGTAAAGGCTAACTGCGACTAATAGCATTAGAATATATATAGAAAACACTCAGACCACACCAGACGATTGGAAGTAAGGCGGTGTGCTAAGCCGCTGGACCACGGAGGCCGAATTAAAGTAAGTACATCAGAATAAAATAATTGTGGTTAATAAAGTGATGAAGAGGTATGTATTTTTTAGAGTGGGATCATAAAAAATGAACATAAAAAAAATTCTAAATATAAAATAAATATGCGGGAGTACGAAAAATTGTTTAAGTTCTATGATAATATACAATGTTGACAGTGAATTAGTAAATTACAAATTATATTAAAAATTCAATCGTACCTTAAATATCCTGGCTGTGATAATCTCGCCCATATATCCCTTGGCCCAAGGCGAAAGTGCCATGAACAATGTCTTAAACTGGGCGTAATCGAGTCGATACGCCTCGTACGGTGCTTCGAGCCGCTCGCACGGGACGCGCTGAGCCCATAGTAGTTCTTCCCGGATAGCACTTAATAATTCCTGTAATAGACAGTTAGTAATAATTATTGAGCTAAAACATTTTTAATGTCATTATCGGTGTTCCATATGGGTAGGCAGGGGTATTGTCAACTGTTCAAGCCACAATAAACGACCACAAATGTACCTTGTCAGGTTAGGTCAGGACCTGACCTAATGCTCAAACTTCATTGGTGCCCCGCCAGCGTAAACCGTTAGCGCAAGCGTGTGCACCATTCCATTATCTACATTAAAAAAATCATCCACATTCCGTTTTAGAAGCTTTAAACTATTTTGAGAACTAGGAGAGAAATTTGGTGACTTCAATCTGTTGCTGGCTCAATGGCCGAATGTTGTCGAAACAATAACCAGTAGTGGTGGTAAAATGCATGTTGTAATTATCCGTACTACTGGTCATATATACATACGCAATATTGATTAACATAATTAAGGCGACGGTCAACGGACAACATAAAATAATTACAAAACTTAAGTAACCTCCAAATAAAATACATAACTTCAATTAAATTGTATAAAAGAATCAACTCAATCAAATCAGCTTTCAAACAACAAACCACAGACAAACACACATATACGCTAAACTTTAAACAATCTATCTCTTTGGTTCGATGATTAAAACATACCTGTAGCTCATTCAGCTCGAGAAGCTTATCCTGCTGAAGCGCACGCAACGTATTTCTCTCGAGGCTGTCTTCTAACTGTCTGACCACTCTCAGTCTGTGGGTCAGGCCCAAGTGCTCAATGCACTCACTTGTAACTTTTCCTCCAAAGGTTCGATAAGATTGGTACACGAGATCTTGTATTTTTATAGTCTGTAAACAAATAGAGATTTTGTAACAACGCCATATATATCTATTCCTTCTTAAGGCAAATCAACTTAGACATTTCTAACACTACTTGCAAGCATTTGGTGCAGACGTGCAGTCCACGTGTTAGCTAGTGCTAAGTAGGTTATGTCTTTAAGCTGATTGTACATTATATTGTTATTAACTAATAATGCTATTATTTGCTTTCTTAATAGACTCATTTAGTTTTTAATAAAAATAATATAAAGCATTTGACTTGTCCTAAATAGTCTTACCCGCTTGGCAGTGCGTGGTTCCGTAGACAAAGCCATAGCTTCATCGTTATATATGCCTTCTAGATAATCACTAAGTATCTGCATTGCCTGACCATCTTCTGTGCATTTCAGTAAATTTTCTTTGTTTATTTCTAAAATTGTAAGTGTTACCTGTAAATTAAACATTATTTTCATTACTTCGGTAACAACAATTGATAAAATATCTAAATAGACAAGTATTTCATGAAAATTTTCAACACAAAATTAAATTAGAATAGCAACCCCCGTCTAAAGCAGACCCAATCATAGATGTAAATTAGAAATGACTCGATAAATATATCCCAATAACCCGGGTCATTTTTAATTTATATTATGTTTTACACATCAAAAGGGCATGTTCCAATAAACACAAAAACCACTAAGCACACATTTTGTATACCTTATTTATAATTAAAAATACATTATACTATTATTCTAAAGTAAAATTTGCAAGTTAAGGGGTATTGTAATATTATTTATATATATATATATATATATTTCGAGAAAGGCTATATAACATCGATACGATCAATAGGAGCGGAGTTGCAATGAAATGTTGCAAAATGGGTAAACGTGATACACAAACCTGACGAAGGTGTTTTAATCAACTAGTATATATTACGACAAAACGCCAATTTCATATGTTAGGACCTAATAATACGATTTAAATATGTCTTTTACCTGAAATATGACCTTAGCACCATCATAAAAGAAACAGTCCATGACGTTAACGGCACATTCGTACGACATAACACTGATAAATAACGTAAGGAACCACGACAGAGATATCATCTTCATCACTCCAAGTTCATCCAACTTGGCATGGAGTTCCGGCAGGTGTTTCTTCGCCAGTTCTTCCAGTACACCTTGGTCCACCTGCAATTTACAAGTCAAAATTTTTTTCTGAAGCAATTCATTTCATTTTGGATACAACTTTTAGAAAATCATGGGCAAAGCAACACTTATTCGTATTTCATAAAGTAAGTAGATTTACTATGCAAAAGTATAATTATAGTAATAAAGAATATGTAATAAAATTAAACATTTCTACATCGTATTAATAATATAAAAATCAATACCTATTTCTGGGTGATTGTTAATACTGCTACTTATCAATTGGGAAATAGTGTTATACATAGAAAAGCTGTATTACACGTTTTAGTAACTGGAATGGCAATTTCAATTTTTCTCATATGCTTGGCGGCCGAAGTAAAAAAGACAGATACCTTCACAGACGGCGTTGTAACGAATCAGTAAAACCGTAGGACATTTTTTACATACATGTACCACTTAAAAATACTCACCAATGCACCAATAACTCTAGTGTTATAATAATCAGGCAATAATGTCTCGCATATTGTAGCTAGCAGCCAGAATGCTTGTTCTTCGGGACAGTAAATGAGGAGTACTGAAGCCACTATGTTCATCGCCTGGCAGTACCCGATAGTTGGGTTTTTGAGTGCGTATGCGCATAATACTCGACGCAGCGCTGATATACCTTATGATAATAAAAACAAATGTGTCACATAATAATTCATCAATACCAAGTTTTTTGAACAATTGACAAGGAAATCATTTTTTTCTTTGTTCATATCGGTCTATTACAGACTCTTATCAAATATACCGTCAGTTCGGAGTGCTTTCGAGCTAATAATAATTGACAAGAAACTCAGCTTATATTTTTTACGAATGAGCTTGTACATGTTTACAAAAATACATATTCATTTTTAAATTAGGTAGAATAGAGTGACTACCAACATATGCTATTATCAAAAGGAAATAGTTACATAAGGAAAACAGAAATTTTAAATCATGTACCTACATTTGTTTAAATCAATCATTATGCAACATACACTAACACATTACACAATGCATAAATACAATGTATTACACATAATTATACAATATATTATACACATAGTAGTTATCTGAGCATGAACATAAGCAATCACTATTTTTCTAGAATGTAATGATTTCGTAATGAATCTCAGCTTTGTGGCGGTAAACTCAGAGCGATAGTGAGTCTGGGACGAAATAAATCGTTATTACACTGACTTGAGCCATTATTTCGTATTCATCTATTACTCCCAATCGGCCGTCATGTCTAGCCTTGCAACATATTTCGGAAGATTCTGAGCTTGTGTTACAGACAACTGACACAAACACTTAAATACGTAGATAATAAACATAGGAAGCATGCAGACCAATACAAACATTAATACGATGACAAATGTTTGTACAGTGCGAGGAATAGAACCCGTGACCATCTGAAGTAGGGCGCTGTGCTAAACTGCTAGACCACCGAAGCTGCAATAGTAAATATACACATATACCTAAACCCTAAGCACCAAAAAGCAAGTATATCGCCGGTTCTCGGATTACGTTAGTTATTGCCTAAGTTTCTCTCATGGAAGAATCAATCGGAAATATACAATATACAAATAGACACAAAGTATTTTGGTATCGGTTCCATCTGAACATTCGTTTTAAGTCAGGGTAGTGACTGACTACAGTAACGCTAATTCTTACGCAGAATGTATTATAAAAATTCCACTAACCAACATCATTTTGGAACGCTGGATGTTCCGGCAGTGATCTATGCAGGTCCCTTTCAATCTCATCATTGACCGGATTCTTCGACGCTAGTGCTTCATTCACTAATTTCTCGTACAAGCCCTTATTCTGGATCCTTTGCAGAATAGACCCAGAGAACACACTCCATAGTTCCCCGCGCAGCGACTCTGGTATGCCTTTGACTACCAATTCACTGCCATCCGTTGTTTGATACATACTTACTCCACGGCCAACTTCTGACATGTGATCTTCCCAATTTTTTTCCTGAAATTGATATGTAATTGAGATACTTATATTCATTTTTAATGTTAAAACTAATAATATAATCATTAAAGTTATTGACTAATTAACGTCAAGGAATGCATTTAATCATTCACATTTGAAAAAAATAAAAAATAGATTATTTTAACACATGCCTAATACAAAAAAAATTTAATGGAAATCCTTTGCTTCTCTTAAAAACATATCACAGCAATCGTTAAATTTCTGGTTTGCCGAGATATCATAGACTAAGCAAGATATATTACTTAATTTAAACAGTACATATAGCAAATGCAAATAATCCATATATATCCATATAGTACCTTTTTCTGTTGTATCTGTTTTATGGACGAGGTTTGGTTGGTCTTGAACAGCGTCATGAGGGGCGGCTGCGATGTCCACTCACGGCCTTCTTCGAACCTCGCCACAGCGCGAGTTGGCTTTTCCCTGTACATATCACTGTAGATATCATACGATTGAGTATTGGTAATACAAAGTGAACCTTAAATATATCATGCTTCATGCCCCAATTTTGTTTCTTTGTTAGTATCGTTAAATCTCCATTCAGGCAGCAAGTAGAAGGATCCATGAAGAATGAAAGAATGCGGCATTCTCGAACAATTATCCTTGCAGCGAAGTAAATCACTGCTATGTTACAAAGAAAGATTATATAAAACAATATTAGTAATGAATGATGTGATAATGTATTTTTATTGATACCTCCATCCAAAGACCGAAATATAATACAAACGGCGGTTAGTATTGTTATAAGAAATTGATAATAAAAATGATATAAGATACTCTTATTTGGCACGTTTTATGTGGTACTATCCAGACCAACCAAGATTAGACGCCGTGATTCTGAATAAATGTGTCAAAATTATAATAATACATATTCCTTCACCACTATTTTACTAGATAGTATAGCCAGGGGCCTTATTAAATGTAGACGTAGTGAAGATTGCAGCACTTGACATTTCGCTGGAAAATGATTGTAGCAGGAGCCAACACTCTCTCGGATTAATTTTTAGTTTATTATTGATGTTTGCAGTAGAGGCGATTCATATAGCCAGGTACATACATAGACAAAGTTTTTTAGCGACTAGTTGGGAACTTGCAACTTTTGGGATATTAACAACGATGAACCGTCACTCTCTAATCAAAATTAAAATGCTTTCTCCTTTATTTTTTTTGTATAGTGTATTGCTAAATATAATACTAAATTTCTTATACTATTCAATTAATTTAAAATGTATTTTTTAATTGATAATTCACATATAATAGGTACTTGCAAGCTTCACATGCATGTATTGATAACCCGTGACCTATTTATTGAACTATTCAGAAAAATATTTAACAGGCTACGACACAGACTAGCAATATATACTTATAATAGTTATTGTCCTATTAACAAAAGATATGACAATTTAAATACTCCATTTAATAAAAATATATACAAAGAACTGTATAACGATAAAGACAATAGCGTAATATTAGTAACATTGCGCTATCGTCCACATAAATTGTAGGTATTGAAAAAATTCCCTAAAACGCAAAAGTCAAGCCAAATACTCATTTTACATACGATTATGTAAAATAGATTAATGTAGGTATATTTATTGTTTTCTGTTCGTTAGAACAATACATGTTGTCATTGTTTATTTGTTATTTTTATATTTTAATAATTAATACATGCAGTTTATTGTAGAACATTTCAAAGCTGACTCAGTATATCGTATTGGGAGTTTTTATAAATTATATATTACACAGGCATTTTTCCACACCTTGCATAAAATTTCATCGCCTATCTCAGGGAATATTTTTTTGGAGTTAAAGGCAACATGACAACATAAGACAACCCTACATTATAATCCATTTACATGTCAAATTTAATTAAGATCTAATTACCCATTTAATCGCGAAAAGGTAACAAACAGATAGACAGGCAGGGCATTTGTAATATTAATATAGATTAATGTTGGTTGGTTGGTCTGTAGAGAACCCCAGCATCAGCTAAGGGATCTGCGATATGTAAAAGAGGTTCCGCGAAAATGGATACCAATTAAACGGGTTGCAACTTAATTAATATTAATTTTTAATTATTGTAATAGAACAATAACAAGAAATGTTATTGTTCTATTACAATAATTAAAAATTTCATTTGCATAGATGTTATATGAAAACTGAAAACATTCCAGCAGACCGATGACGATTAGTAAATGTATTTTATGAAAAATTTACAAAAATACAATATTTACTAAGATAGATGTAGGCACTCAGAACTGAAAAAGATGACAAGAGATGATGCAATCAGTAAAACAAAATTTGAGTATCTATTCCGTAAGGCTACGCAATATTATAAAAAGTTATGTAATGAATTATATTCAATTAAATATATAATATAATAATGTCGATGATAATAAAAAATGAATCTGTGTTATAAAAGCAGGAAAAGAAACTTAAGACTCACTTTGGGAGCTTCGCTAGCAGTTCCGATATTTTGTTCACCAAGAACTCTCTATCAGATATATTGCCAAAAAGAAAGCTGGTGTGGTGGGCTGTAGTTATAAGAATGCTGCCCGAATCCCCTGAACTACCCGTTCCACCTGAGTCTGCTCTTTCAACTTGGTGAACATTACGCAGTGGTATTGTTAGGCGTACCAGGTTACTTATCTGAAATGTTTGCAAAGAGATGTAAAAATATCACAGAGCAGCAGCGCTATCTAGTCCCAAACTGCTTAATTTGGCGCTCTAAACTAGTTGATTGGTAAAAGAACATTTCCCACTACCAAGACTATTAGTCATTTTTTGGGTTAATCTGCCTATGACACTCACAAATAATACGAATTTCCCTACGAAGAGTATAACCCCTTACAACCTCAAATTTTACCTTTATATCAGCATAGATATCATTTATGATTAATAATTATTATTATATACATATATTAAGGGATCAAATATACAGAGTTAAGAAAAATATCGTATAAAACACATATAAGAATCACAGAACAAATATTTTAAATCAGTAGAAAAGTAACAAAAGGCCCTTATTAACCTATGGTTAATAAGGGCCTTTTGTTACTTTTCATTCATTTCATTTTATTTTATTCTTTCATTCATTTTCTCCATTTTTCGGATAAAAGGAAACCTACGAGTATTGAGAAAAGAATTGTTCAAAAAAACCCAGTCAAGCAGAAATAAATAAATTTAAATATAACATAAATTCATTCAAATTGTCGAAAGAATAATAAATCCCCAGTATCCTGTCAATTTCTTCTTCTCCGTCTATTTTAGACATCGCAAGATCCCGTGGAGAAGCGATCAGAGATATGTCGTAAATAATAAATGTTAAATACAGATTGAGCTGGTGAATCACGCAGATATACCTACTCATACATAAGACATGTATGTACTACAATTTGTATTATAGAAGATACGTGGTTTCGACAGATAAGTATCCTAATAAATATGATTTAGTAGTTAGTTATATACGTTAATATACTACGTCGTAATGTTAATTAGTCTCACAGAGAACTTCCATAAACAAGACGTGAGTTACTAAATAGGTAGGTACATGATAACAAAATAGACTAACAATTGAGAAAACATTGTTTCACTGAGTATTGTGTAATGCACAGATAACAGTCGACAGTGTACATAAAACAAGGTGATATCATTATTAGTTACTAGTGGATGGAGCACGATAAGCCAATCAATGAATAACAATAGACACCAACACCTCAACTACATATTATCATAAAGATCAATAAGTTTTTGACATACTATAGTATCTAAATAAAAATAGTACCTACCTATATCATTTCATGTACATATACTGCTACACAATACTCATTTTTAGTACAGTTTATAAAAAAATACCATAAAATTGAAGTTCTAAATTTTATTGGTTTTTACCATATCATGCACAATATGCGTTGGGCATCTTTACTAAATATGTTTTAAATAGAAAAAGTAAATTCAAAATTTAAATTATTTTTAATAAACAGAACAAAAGTTTCAATCGAAAATACGCCGTTACACTTATTTCTATAACACAACAATTTATATGTACTTCACTACGGCTACGGCATGGAATGTATCTTAGAATTTACTACTCAAAATAATGTCACAAGACGACAAAACGAATTCTCAAAATAAAAAAAATATCCATAATATATATGGAAGATTCCAGTACAGAAAACACCGTCAACAAAGTAAATTAATCCGAAAGATGGCTGTATTATACTGGATTTTAATAGGCCAGTAGTTTTTATATAATACGCTGATTTCTAATAAATTGTAAATTTGACTACATTAAAATATGTGCAAATACGACATAATGACATTTATACGACTTATTTATTACTTTATGACTTAACAGTTGATATTATCATGGGTACTTACTCTGCTGTCAAAACAAATAAAGTTCTGTGATAGGTAAAGTCTTCCCCAATTTTCCCTCTTATTATATGGAGTCCACAAAGTACACATTTCTGTACCATCCAATTTTTCCGTCTGCGGTAATCGAAACCGTAATGTATATAAATTAGATTGTTTCTTTGCATCCAAATCTCTTTTCAGAAATGACGCTTTCTTTGGTACATTTTTGCTTAATTTAGTTAATAGATCTTTGTCAATATTAAAACTTCCGGACTTGTCGTCAATCAACCTTAAAAAATAATATGTTGATACAAAACATACACAAATTATTATTACTAACAAAACATTATAACTACCAAATATCAAATAAACGTAACAATAACTACTTATAAAAGAAAAGTTACCTTCTTTTAAAAACGAATTATTACTCACTTGTAGATAAAAATGAAAAATATGAATTAAATATACCAATAGTTAATAATTAAATAAGCGATATACAATTCAATACGTACCATAAAGAAATCATAGAAGATTATGAGAGCATGCCCAACAATTTATCAGCAAAGATTGAAAATATTTTTAAGTTAACGCTTTCAATACTTACTGCTTCATAGCTATGTTTGCCAACTGTTGCATCAAAGCAAATGTCTCATTCTTTTTCAGAAACAAAGTGAAGTAATGCTCCCCATCCCTTGTGACCACTTTAATTGAGTCGGGAAACAGCAAACTGTCGGTTTTCACTAATTCAGTGACGTCAGCCCAACGAATTTTAATAGTGGTTTTTCGCCCAAATATATATGAATAGAAACACATATAATGCACTGATAGATATATCCAACCTTGTCGTGGCATTTTTCCTTTCCAGTAACTGAAAAAATAATAACATTCATAGCATCCCAATAAATATTAATGACACAATGTTCTCAATTTAATAGATTTATATAAATTATATTGACTGATATTTTAGAATGAATTACTTTTATATTAAGTACCTAATTCTTATTATAACTGTTTAGATGCTTTGTAAATATCCTCAGGCTATCTTTTGCTATAATCTATTTGTCATTCCCACTAATATAAAAGCTAATAGTTCTATCACACAGCATTTTAAACTATACATATATATATATACATACATAGTATTCTTTTATCTATTTAATATTTTTTTACTAATTGAAAGAAAGAAAGATATAATGATGATACCTGCAAGAGTAATAACATACTAGCTTTTCATCATTGGGCATACCAAATTTTTGATGGAATTCATTTGCAACATTTTTATACATAAGAGTGTCTTCATCTGAAAAAAAAATAGGTGTGTAAATAAGTTTAGAAAATATTAGGACCTAAAAATAGTAAAGAATAGATTTAATGGTAAAAGAATGTTAATAAAATAAAATAAATAATTTATGTATTTATTTTGAAACATACAAATTTGATTATACATTGGACTAGGCGAACCTGTATTGCAGAATTCCACAAAAGAAATAACAGATGTTAATAAGTATTAGAGATCTGCTATTAATGTTTAATTACAAAGATAATTTCGTCGGTTAAATAGAAAAATGGCACTATTCAAAATGTACATGTTTTACAAGACAAGCATTATTATTTTTTCCTTAAAATTTTAACAAAAATTTTTGATGGTGTTATTAATTCAATCGACTTATATAAAAGGAGGCCATTCTAGCTTTTAATTTTGAATAATTTAATTTTCTATTTAATTAACTATTTGTGTCTATTAACTTTATAAAAATATAATACACATATCTGGAGATTCCAGTCCTGTAAATTTACGAACTTCCCATACCAATTTTCTGCACTTTATTACTGTTAGGGACTGGGACCGCCGAAAGAAGACTAAATGTCTGTATATGAATTTTAAAACCAATTTGATTAATATACAAGTTAAAAAAATAAGCTTATGGATGCATCCATAAGCCAATCCATAAATTTTTTGTAAAGTAATTTTAAAAACAAATATTTTTTTCTTTAACACACTGATAACTATGTCCTGTTATTGTTCAAATTCCTTGTTGCAATAAGATATGATTAGATAAAAAATATATTATACCTTCTGTAAAGTTCTCTTGTTCTGTTGCAATTATTGAATTTATTTTACAACAAACAAACTCTGTAACATCCTCCTCCTTGTCAAATGAATGCAATGTTGCAGACACATGATCTGCAAGCCACTGCCAGTCCTGGCGTATTTCTTTTTCTGATAGTGCAGTTGCTATAACTGTTAAGTAATAAAGAAATAATAGATTACATATGGAATATATGTTACTAAACTATATATAATGCTACATAACACAAAGTTGGATTTTAATACCATTTTAAATTATTTTATGTAGTTCTTTGATATGATTTTCACCACAAAATCTTGGTTAGATACAGCTCTATATCAGACCTTATGAGGTAGGCAAAGAGAACCAAGTATTATTGGCTACTATAAATAAAACAAAAAAAAATATATAAATAGATGTATATAAAATAATATATATGAATAAAATAATACTTTAGTTATAGAAGCCACATAGTTCTAGTTACACATAGAGATTAATTATTTCATTTTTATTTTATCACTTTCCCACATCTACTATAAAATATTTTGTGTCATTCAGTATTAAAACTTTTTAAAAAAAATCTTATTGTAAATTGTTGTTGTTATAGAATTACTAATAAAATAATAAAAGTTAATTAAAGTAATCTTCACTATTGACCACTGAGCTGGAAGGTATATCACATGATTCACTACACATATTCATATACTACTGTAACTAAATTATTGCAATCATATCATCAATTAAAGTGAATAATCACTACTTTGAGCTATGCTAGTAATCATAAATAACAGAGAGACATAAAATACATGTCTTTCTTTAAAAATTAACAACAAGGTATAAACTAACTGGTGTACATTGATCATAATAATTTAATGTATTGACCCTTTGTTTTAGTAATCACATTCAATTAAAAGTAAACTGTTGAAGCCATAAAAAAGTATTTCTACATTGTTTTTCTATTTTAAAACATTAGTTTAGTATTGGCAATTTCAAATTATTTTGCATGTAATTTCTTTTCAATAATATATATTTAAATAAATACACGATTTAATGAATGAGAAATACACATGAGAATAAGCCTGTCATTAAGCTGATATTAGAATTATAGGTATAGAGTAAAGCAAAAGAATACTAGCCATAATATATTTCAGAATTAGGCGTCTGATGAAGAATTCTGTATGGAGCTGGTTTCGAGTCGCGTACACTATCTAAAGTCCCCACTAGCAACGAAGAAAGTCCGCGAGACTTCCCATGACCCTTCCTCCTCTGTAGTACAAAATACAGCGTCGTTTCGTCGCTATCCCTGTTAATAAATAAAACACTTACGAAGAGCAAAACACTATAAAAAGAACAGAATTGCAAGACACAATACAATATAGTAAATAAATAAAACCAAAAAACATTACCACATCGCAGTTTTCAAAAAAACTTCTTGAGGTTTAACCCACATTTTGGTATAAAGTAATTATAAATGAACAATTTAAAATATACTATTCAACAGTTAAACAAAGCTATGGATATTTTGATACACTTAAATATTATTTTTTTTATCAAAATCTTTTGTTGAAGTTTATATTTTTTATAGGCACAGTTCAGATATTAGTAATAGAGTCTAGTACTTTGACGTTTGACAACATAATGGATAACGAAGAATGACAACAGTTTAACGAGACAGCTGACTGACACTCATCATGAGCACGCCTATAGTAGTGTAGATTAGGGTCTTGGGCCGAACCCCTTTGCCTCGATATCAACTAGGAGGGCGACAACCACAGGCTCATGAACTGGATTATGAGTCTGTTAGGGCTGGTTACTTAAAATCTAACTTTAGCTAAGAAATACTGTAGCCTGCGCAAGCGCCGCGGAGTAAATGTTATTTCTATTAGATTTTATATTTTTTTCTTTTGATTGCGACGGCCGAGTATCATTATTATAGTTGCACTGGGTATTAGAACTTATTGAGTATATAATCACCAGGTAAGAAGACTCGAGTTCTTAGAAATCTAAATTTGTAATATATATACAACTTTGTAGTAGTTTTCTGCAGTAGGATTTTATTATTTATAACATTAACTTTTACATAAACACTTATAAATAAATTATACATTTTTCAAATACACCGTAGTCAAAATAAAAATGCACAACGGTCTAGATTCTAGAATGAAACATAATATGTATTAACTAATAGAAGTATGTATTCGATGTACATCTTTAATAGAATCGCCACACAAAAAAGTGATTATGATTACCCGTTTACAATTTAATAATTTGCTAAATAAACGAACACACCATGTAATAATTTAGGTACCGCGCATTGAAATAAAATTTAAGTTATTTATTTAATGACGATGTTCTTTTTCTGCTATTTTTCTTTGCGTCTCAGCCCATGATCTCTTATTTTCTTCAGAATTTACCAAGGCATGAATTTTACTTACAAAATAAAAACCAATTATAATACCACCAGGGTAAAACATCCATATATTACTGTATTTCAAATAATGAAAAATTGGAAATTGTGCTATCTTAGCTGACATAGTGTATGGAAACTTCATGTGACGGCCAGATTTTCTAAAAATAAAAATTAAATTATGCCGAATACATAATATTTTGTGCCTCGAATGCAATGCATAATATTATTATTGGCTCTTAAGGACATGTTGTCTTTTTAAGTAATCGGATTAGCAAACAATTGTACTGATTGGTAATAATTGTAACTGGTGCCCATATGTAATTAATCAAAGCACTACTAATATTATATAATGTACCTAATTTACGCAACCACCCATGCGTTGCCTTTTTAAAGTAGATACTATGTCCTGCCTCTTATCCTAAAAAATCTACTTGATTTTTTGATGTAAACGAAATACAGCTTGCAAAGCCACCTTCTTGGTGCCTGTAATATAGGATATATCTATTTAGATAGATGTACCCCTGCAGGCGAATTTCTTACAAAGTCAACTTTGATACGTATATGTTTTTTAATCAGAACTCGTTTTATATCATCGAATACGTGAAAAAGAGGATCAGCTATGTGTTTTTGTAACTTGATCACATCATATACCAAACTATTCTTCAGCATTTTGTTTGAATATATGCGCAACAGACAACTAACAACATGACATATCTACCCCGCAATAATATCGGCGTCTCTGCACATTTTTTCCACTTGTCCATAGAAACGCCGAATTTGTTCTATCATAATTATAAAATTTACTTTTTAATAACCACTTGAATTAACAATAAAAAAAATATTAAGTTTGTCATTTTGACAAAACACGAATGCAATGAAAATGATTATGTGAAAAACAAATAAAATGAATAAAACTCTTTATTATTATTGTATTCAAGTTTCTATAGCTTCAGTTATAGTTGAACAAGGAATGATTCATACGTCAGTCATTATAGAAACATGTCAGTTATAATAATATACTCTGTGCTCGACAAGTCCTCGTACCTATTACCTATTAAATAAATTTATCATATTCTCATTGCTTTTATGGCATTTTAAATAGTTAGAAAGGAAGTGGAATAGTATCTCCTAATGGGATACATTTGTTAGTAAAACACAGTCCTAAAATTCTATTGAAATGAGTGATAACGAAAAAGAAGAGGCCGCTAATTTGGTAAATTAAAAATGTCATCTATATCTGTTTAAATCGATAGACGATTTTACGGTTGTTATTTCAGCTATTTTACTTTTATTATCATTCAATTGTTTACAGAAAGAAGAATTTGAATGGGTTCTTCGTGAAGAGGTTCACGCTGTATTACATCAGCTACATTCGGTTCTCGTTGTAAGTGCTATTGTTGAATTATGTATAACATTAACTTTTATATAATAATAATGTATTTACATACTTTCAATGAACTACTTATATCTTTTTTTAGGAATGTGCCCATAGGTTTCCTGTGCCTTTGTATGGCAACGAAGGTCAAAAGCAAGACAAATTTATTTTAACATCGCAACCTGAACAATTAAAATGTATTGTAACACTCACTGGAGATAGCATAACTCATGCAGTAAGTCTTCATTTAATATTAATTACAAATAAATAGGTAAATATAATATTTGTATTTAGAATTCTGTTACTTTGAAGGGGTTGGAATTTGTCACTGAAACATATAATATTTAAACCATTTGTCAAATTTTAAATTTATTGTATTTATCTTCAAACATGATCTTGGTTGGCTTATATGCAATAATTCAGATTTTGAAGACCCCTGAATTATGCATCTGAGATGGCTCAGATATCTAATCCTATCAGATCCTATTCTTCCATACTTGTGTGTATGTGGTAAAAGCACACAATTTCACCTCTTTAATTTCAACCTTTTGTACAATACAGGCATAGATAGTTATCACTCTTATTACAATTATTAACTTATGGGATGATTGTTGTTATCATTTCATAAATGACAAGACTGAGCATGCATGTTATGCTGTATATTTATGGATATCTACAATAACATATTGACACACTACTTGTTCAAGTATTTTCCTTGTATTATTATTTTTTACCTTAATAATTGTAATATATATTTTATATTCCAGGATATAAGTTTTAAAGTTCTGCGACAAATGCATACAATATGTCGTACATCTATTAATCAGGATGGACCATGGAAATTACAACAAATTCAAGATGCTGCTAACCACTTACAACAGGCTTTAGGTTATATTGATAATGTTGACAAGCACTATATATTCAAGTAAATATTGTATTTCATAATGTATTAAATAAAATATACTTTTAGAAAATTAATGGACAATAAAATTTTTATGTATTAATTTCAGATCCTCAGAAGAAGTTTTGCACATAATACAGTGTCTACTTGGATCTCTACAAAGAGCCCGTACTGCCTTACTACTGCCTAAGAAAAAAGCAATCGATGAGCTTATGAAAAGTAGAAATATGGTATGTAATATTAGGAGAGAATTTTAAAAAAATTTAGTAAATCACCCATTTTAATGAAATTTAAATAATGATTTGACAAAATTTTAATAATGAATGACAGATAAACACCCAGACCACTGTAAACAGCTTTAACCTGCAACCATCATAAAATGTACTGTGGTAAACAGTTAAGCTATGGAGGTCGTAATGTATGCAGTAGTGATTGATTTGTTATCAATTAAATCACTTGTCACTTATCTAGGTCAACTAATCAATTACTATATAATTGTTATTTTCTACTAGGTACATATGTATGTATAGTTTTTGAAATATGTAGAGACTATTTCTTACTTGAATACCATACACCATGGTATATGGCAGCCAAGTAAGAAATAGTAATTACAAGGCATGGCTTGTAATTACAAGTTTCGAATTGTATATGGAGATGGTTACAGTTTATTAGTAAGTTTTATGTTTGTTTCTATATCAAGTAATTTTGGTTAATATTGACAGTCAGTATTGATAAATAAATAAAAACTTCATCAATCCTGATGCATGATGACCTAGAAAAAGGTAATTCGAAATGCCTAATATTATAGCCTTCTAAAAAAAATCTCTAAATCTCAAAAGTCTCTAAATACCAACATCATGATCTTACACAATAAATAATAAATATAACTTGTTTTGCAAATTATAGGCACTCATTGATTCCTCTCTCTACAATATATACATATACAGTCAACCCTCCTATAACGCGGTGAGTGCGTACCGCGTTGTATGGAAACCGCGCTATAAGAAACTCGGATTTAACCATACAAACCAGGCTAATTCGTAGCGCGTTCTATGGAAACCGTCTACCGCGTTGTATGGAAACCGCGCTATAAGAGACTCAGAATAAGTACAAATCACATCATTCTTACCGCGTTATATGGAGACCAATAAATACAAAAGACAAGATAAATTATAAATTATTTTTATTGAATTGAAGAGTATGAACTCTTCAATTCAATAAAAATAAGGAAATGATGAAAAAAATGAAACAAAAACTAAACTAAAAAACTGTTTTCCAACAAAAACAAAAGAAAGACTTTTGTAAAATGATGTAATCTTTCAACACTCATCCTCACTGTCAGATATGAGTCGCCTAACTCGCCTTCTTTTAATGGGCAAAATGTCTTCCTCACTTGGTTGATCTTCACATTGGTTTTAAGCGGCTAAGACATAAGCAGAACATAGTTTTTCTATAGTTCACGCGACAATGTAGTCAAAAGATCACATATATATCTTTCATGTTACAGTTTCGTTAGACACACACACGCATGGCACGCTGTCGATGCGAAACTATTTAGTTAATAGAAGTGGAAGATAGCGCATGAGGAGCCCCACCCGTGAACCACGCTGATATAAACATATCCAGTTAAAACCATTCATTGGGTGCACGGAAAGAACTGATGGGACGTTGTTGAACGGAAACCGCGCTGTAAGAGTACCGCGTTATAGGAGGGCTGTCGCAATTTTAGCTCCGCGTTATATGGAAACCGCGTTCTGAGAGTACCGCGTTATAGGAGGGTTGACTGTATACTTTTATATTTTGTTACAGTTACTATTTGAGAATTATTTTGACATTATTAAAGGGTTGTTTGTAATTATTGTATGTGACTATACAGCAAAATAATATATCCAATGTTAAACAGTAGTGTCCATATCAAGTAGTCACTGACCCACACAGCTCGTCTGCATCACACTTAATTGCCGTTTATCATTATATTTCACCAACTTTACATAATATCTTTTTAAATTATAGCATCAGTGTTATTGTGATGTACAAGCTGTATTACTGTAAATTAGTTTTGCATGAAAGAGTAAGAAATATTTATCCACCATACTCACAAACTTTCTCATTTACAATATTAGTAAGATTTTCATATTATATATGTTGTATAACAATAATTGTGTGTGTCTTTTATTGTCACCCTCAATATAACTTTTTATCAAAAAAAACAAATATGTAGGGTACTTAAATATAATCATTCTATGTAAGCCTCAATACAAGCATTCATATTAAAAAACATGATTCTAAAATATAAACGTGTTATAATAATATTATATACAAATTATTTTCAGAAAGCACTATCTCCAAATCTTCCTGAAGACTTGGCTATATCATTCTACATACAATCTCATAAGTTGATATTTGTTGCATACCAACTAAGTTCTGTGCATGGAACAATGAGGATTGATTCATGTCAGGCAGACTGTGCTGTGCCATGGTTGAGTGATGTGTTGCAGATGTTAACAGCTTCTCTTCATATGTGTCAGCAGCTTAAAGATAAGGTGAAAGTTTTATACAAGTAATATCTTTATGTAATGCTATTATAAACAGTTTAGATACTACATTATTTTTTAAATTCATGTCAGTTTTACATTATTTTTTATTTTTTTTGTATCTATACCAATCCTAAAAAAACTGATGGAATGACAGCACTGCTCGAACTTGACCAACTTTTTTATGTGCAAGTTCAAATATAATAAATAAATGTCTTATGAAAAGATTTATAAGTACATTTCTTAGAATGTTTTATTTTTATCTAATGTTTCAAATACTTGTGTTTGACATTAATTATTAACATCATTAATTTAGTCAGTAGAAAAAAGTAATTAAGTCAGTTTTCAAACAAAAAGAACAACAATTTCTTTTTGGACTGGAACAAATATTTAAAGTGATATTTACAGTAATAAGTGATAATCATACTCAAACCAGTTGAGCTATTTCCGAGATTAAAGAATACACAGATATACAGGCACAGGTAAACATTAAAAATTAAAATATTCATAGTTTTTCTTATTATATCTTTGATTTACAAACCAAGGCCATTTGCATTTTTATTATATGTATAGAGACAATGAAACAGATAATACACATTCAAAACTTAGGCAATAACAATTAAAAGGATAATACTACTCTGACATTGTGTGTATATTTTATTTTTCCTTGAATCTTGTGTAATGCAATGTTATTTTTAATATTTACAGCTTTGCGTGTTCTCCCAGTATAAGGACTTCACGGTAGGCTCGAGATCTGCTTCGATGGTGTTAAACTAAATGTCCCCATGTTATCAGATTCTCAAATGTTACTAAGCTTATGTAACTAGCTATATTATACAATAATTGTACATGTATTTATTTAGTAATAATTACCAAGTCCATTGTTGATATTCTTGTTGAGTATGTTGTAACATAATGTATAGTTGATTAGTCATAAATTAACATTAATTTATTGTATAGGGAATAATCGATTGAGGACAGCGTATTAGTGGGATTGTGAAGAAATATGTCACTTAGGTGACCATCAGACACCATCATTGCAACCGATGGTCAGAAAAAACAGACTATTATGCATAAGAGTAGTTGAATTTTCTTTTCTAATTCGTTTCATATGAAGTAGTGACAGTAAGGTCAATTTGAATAAATGCAGAATTTTGATTGAACTTATTGAACATGTCTAAAACTCTGATCTTGTATTAATATACGTATAACGTATGGATTACAATTTTAATTCCGAGAATCTTAATTATAATGAATATCTCAAATGAAAAAAAATTATACTTGCTTTCATTCCGTAACAATTTTTTTAAAGAAAACTGAAAATATCAATATGTATTATTAATTTTATTATTTAGAAATACAATATTTGTGATACTAATCTATTTATTTGTTATCAGGAATAATTTGTCGATGAAATTGACTTGAATAATAATAACGGAGATAAAATTCTTGCTTTATTGATTAAACTTGTAGGCAATATAGCACGTGAACCTTATTTGTAATACCGAATAATTTATACTGAAAAATTCTATACATATTGGCTGGTTAAATCATCATATAACAAATATTGTGATACCCTGTCAGTGCCTGTTTTAATTTTTATTAATAGGTTTTGATATTGTTTAATTGCCGTTGAAATTTTAATTATTCAATTACTTTTATATATTTACATTGTTCATTCAATATTAGAAGAACAATGAATAAACTTTAAATAGAATAATTTTATATAGTCACAATTTATTCATGATCACACTTGGCACTTACTAATTTGTGAAGATAAGACTTACGCATTATTAAAATATTTAAATCACATTCTAATATTTCTATCATTATACATCGAAATGATGGAACTTTTGTTTAAGTATGTTATGGGCTTAGCCAATGTAATTTCTTTAGTTAGATCAATTGACCTAAAGTATTATGCTTGTCATTTATCAAATGTCAATCTTGCAATTATAGCGAAATGTATAAGAAATAGAATATGTAACTATGTAACAAATCAGCTCTGATGTATTGATATGTATTAAGGAGAGGCTACCATAATGAAAAAGACCCATATAAATAATTATTTACTGCATTGGCAGCTGATTAGAGTATAAGGACGTAAGTGCTAAATAGCTTTATTTATTACTTCGGTACTTATATATTTTTTGTTGAAATAAAAATACTGTTTCCTTTGCGCATTTATTTTTTACGAAAGACGTAAATCTATGAAGCTTGCTAGTGAAATGACTTGATTCTCTATGCGCATCGGAAACATCTAATTGCAAAAAAATAGATCTGAGCGAATTTGAAAAGGGTCTCATGACTCATGTAACTTTGAAGCAATAACGCTTCTTTATATTTATTTATTATTAGGTAACAATAAAAGCTATTGTATAACGATATAGATATTTTGTCGTATGGGTAAAGGAGATCCCATGTCCTTTCAAATGCATTACGCATAGGTTCAGTGGTACATCCCACGATCCATAGAAGGACCATACAGATTATTATGCCATATGTATCCTCCTTCATCTCCACTCATCTTTCCTTTTCATCCTAAAGTAAAGCATCCTAAAAAATATAGGTAACATATACTAAAATCTATAATTGGTATAAGGATACGGTACGGTAATCTCGTGTAATTCTACAAAACTGAGTTCAATGTACCTGCTTTAAATTCATTTTAATTTATGATAAACCAATGTCTTTTAAAGATCTGAAGATATTCGTGAAAATATTAAAGAGTATATCTATCTGTCATTCGGTAACGTAAGCACAATAAATTCATCCATCCTTAAATTATGCATAAATATTAAGAGCAGGTTTTTGTGCTACTACTAGGGATTGAATTTCTGAAATCTAATTATTAGAACAAAATGTTAAAATTTGAAGAAAACCTTAATAATATTTTAAAAAATTGCAAAATATTTGATGTTTCACTAGGCAATCTCCGTTGCCTAGTGAAACATCAAATATTTCCAATTAATTCAAATCAAAACTCACAAATGTGACCAATTATGACAAAAAGCGGGAAGACGTAATTTAAGGTCGGGCCAGTAGATATATTCTCAGTTGATTATCATTATGTAAGAATGTGCCGTATCTTCCCTTTTTTCGTTTAATATTACATGCATATGTTAGTAATTTCTTATTTATCATTTTACTTTCCAAAAATATCATATTGTTCACAACTTGTGATAATAAAGTAATAATTAATGCTATAGATATATTGGTGTATAGTCTCTACATAGAAAAGGATTGTAATATGTAACAACTCGGTTTGATTGAACATTGTGTGGAATGAAATTAACCACTAGTCAGGTAAATTGGAGAAATATTCTAAATACCATTTTAAAATAGTGATTAAATGTATCAAGGAGATTGGCGAGCTGTTTATGTGTTGTTACAGTTGGGATTATTCATAAGTCATGTCACATTTTAAGAGGAGGCGAGGGTGTGACAAGGATCAGTCATTGGTTTTGAGACATTACATTTCAATATATGCAATAAAAAAAAAGAAATATTATAAATGGAAATAAGTCTAATCTAGGAACTGTTGTGTTTCTGTTAACTTAATCATTTCTACTTAAAGAATTTTAAAAATATTTGTCAGCACACAAGGATGGGAGAGTCCCACAAACGGGAGTCGTGTGACAAGACTACGGATGGAGTGGGCCAAATCATAAAATATTTGTGATGTGACAAAAGGAATAATCCATAAATTATTATGGATTATTCCTTTTGTCACTGTGGAGATCCCAATATAAATCACTATATTATATTGTAAAATGGTACATTAGTCCACATTTTGTTGTGGGTCATGTTTACAATTAAGTATATGATAATAATCTGACAATGGAATTGAGAATAAAAATAAAAAATTGTATTTTCATGCACTTTTAAAATTGCATAGATAAAATAATTGTTGAAGCACTCACTATATAATATAATAAATAAGTAAATACCCACATTTTTAACAATGTAGGTTTCGTCTAATTACTATATCTGTATCTGAACTTTAGAGTTTTCTAAAAGAATAATTGAAATAGTCACTAAAAATCCAAACTTGCCCTTTACTGATAACATTTAATCAAAACATTTACCATCTTTTATTAATTATACTGTATTACTAAAATACATTTTGTATTTATTTTATGAACTGATTTTTATATGTCACAAGTGTTTTCATCAAAATAAATGTGTACATCAAAAGTTATAGCAAGAAATGTCAATAACCAAAATTAAGATACTATGTAAACTAAAGTCTATCATAAAACAAAGACTTGACTCTACCTGGTATATACAATAAACAATGTTAGAATATCTTTTTAACTAGACTAAAAATAAGCATGACATAAAGAATATATTAATAGTGGACATATTCCATATTTATTCAGATATATATTGTTTATATTTTATCTACTTACTATAAAAAATATTTCAACACAGAGTTGCTCTTCTTAATTGGGCTTAGAGGTCGCTGTGCGATAGCTGAAGTTTAATTTACTTAAATGTCCTATATTAGTAACCCAAGAAGCTTTGCATTCCACTTATTTTTTTATTTTAAACACTGTTTGTTCTATAAAAAGATATTCGACTGTTTATTAAATATACCGAGTACTTGTATAAGTTAACAGATTTATTTATCTTTAGATATTTATCATTATGTTAGTACTCTAACACAACGAATTTGCATTGCGCGAATTTTACGCGTCTAGCACATAATAATTTTTTAGGTGAGAAAATTATAGGATTACATCTTAGCACTTTTGTGCAATTCTAGGAAAAGCAATCCACAAATTTTCATTTTACTTCATTTCACGATAATAATATTGTAATCGTTTTTAACCACATTATATATAAGATGATCTATAAGCATCTAATTTAAAACACAACATATCTTATGTTTATTCAGATACAAAATGTTAAGTCGCAAAAAGCGATATTACACGCAAATGCATTTATTTTGGACTTGTTAGAATTCTTGTTAGAACAATAAGTAATGAATAGAATCGAAAAAATGTACCATCATGATCAAATTGTTTATTTGACATGTTTGACAATAAAATTATATTATTAGTATTATTAGGTAGTCCCAAGACTTAATTACACCTACTGTAAAAAAAATATCTTGTGATTGTGTTGTAACCATGTATTTCAATAAACCAAAAAGCTGTTATGCATATTTTTTGTAGTTTCTGTTAATTTGTATCTGTATCAGTTTTTAAGAAATTGACTCATTTCCCTTTTCCTTGATACCATAGAATTTATTTATGTAAGGTCGCAATCGTATATTTAAAATATTACGATTATATATCAGCTACAAACTTTAGAGCTAGGGCTATACATACAAACCCTCACTAATCATCCGGTGGCTGAATATTGTCGCTAGAAAGTATTTGTTGTGTGTATAGTATGTTTAAATATATATTTTAATCTAACTTACGTTATTTCAATCACCTATTCGTTTAGAGCGATGTAAACAGCAACCTGTAGTTTAAGGCCTCGCTTGATTCTTTACACGAACTCATATCTATCTATTATACTTATGTTGATCCGTGTCGTAGATATATAATGATAGAAATACTTGCCTATATCTATAATAAAAATTCTTCTAAGTAGATACTTGTGAGTTATATAGCTATCCAATCATCCATGAAATCGAAACAAGATTCAATGGGCCGTGAAATGAAAATCGATTATATTAATCCATCGACTGACCGATATAAAAAAGGGTACTGTTTTGACGTCTGTCAATTTGTACTGTCAAAATGATAAAAGTGTCATTCGTCAAAATAACAGATTCGTACTTTCGTATTACAAGTTTGTTGTTTTCATTTTGCTTTTCTTTTAATTTTGTAGTTTTTTAAACTGTTTATTCCGTGAATGTATATTATACTGCATGAACCGCCTCACAATCATGATTTTCCGAATTGCCGGTTGGTTCGGCCTAGTTTCTGTAATTATAATCAGTTTGGTTGGCTTCGGATGGTATCTAACTTTCCTTATGTTTTTAATAGCCTTCCTTGCTGGGTAAGATTTTTTTTTAATTACTACTTATTTAATAACATACAATAATAACTTATTAATTATAATTTGTACTATTGTTAATTGTCATTTCATGTTGATACACATTCAAAGTTATTTACCCTATTTGGATTGGATTATTCAGGACATAAAGATAACATTTTTTTTATGTTATGTAGAATATGTCTTATCTTTCTGTTTTTAATTTACTCTATCCCCTTATTCTTTCATGTGTGTGGGCAACAGATTCAAGAAAACATCTTATCTTATTATTTTATTTACGAAGAATCACTCCATATACATAAAAACTTTGTATTAATATGTTGAATTTTTTGTTTTTACAGAATCATCACAGTATTATATTACACTTATGATAGTAAGACACAATTCTCAGTTAGTTTGGAGGACATTGATGATCCACTGCAACAAAGTAACTACACAATTCTACTCCCAAAGGTAAGATGTAGAGACATATAAAACCTTTAGTACCTTATGAGGGAGACATTACTCCCTACATTTTTCTTGGTCACAATGACTTAATAGATTGCAGTCAACTTGTTTTTAAATACTTAAGTGGATAGGTGCTGTGTATTCAGAGAATTTGATATAACTTGGCAAGGGGTGAGCTTACTATCGTACTGAGTAATTTTTGGTTTGTTATCAGCCAGATTTGTACTCTCAATCTTTTGGATGTAAGTCAATAAACTAAAGCACTATGCCATGATTGAAAGTCTACTGTTTTACTATTTATGAGAATACCAGAAAGTCTTTAATATTTACATTAAGTACTCACTAATAGAATATTAATTTATGATGTTATCATACCTGAATGGTTATAAATTATTTATAAAGTCTACAGGTTTTATGTTATTTTGTGATTATTTATATTTTTTATAAAAGTTAATACTGGATATTTTAATTGCTAGAGATTAAGACTTTAGTCAACGGTTTAGTCACCTATTTAATAAAGAAATGTAACAATTGTTTCATTCTATTACATTACATTATTTAAAGGTGTTATTATATTTGTAGGTGATAGAATTATTTGATAAAGAGGAAAACTTACCAAAGTTTGACAACAGGATAACTGGTAGTGAGACTGTAGATAGATTTCTCAATGAGATTATAATGATAATTATTAATGACTATGTGGCACCATGGTATGAGATATTGACTAATGATGTGGAGTTTACAACACATACCATCAACCGTTTGGTGGTGGCTACTGGGGCCAATCTAGCTAACAGGTAAGATAAACATGCATCAATGACTGCAGCAAAGCTCTTGATTAACAAGTGCTTTGTTCCACTTTTTTTTATTGCCTCCATATTCTTGTTTATATGGTGAAATGTGGCATATAATTTACCAGGCAGTAGCTCTAGAATGGAGGATGTGAAATATGAACAGTTTTAAAGACTGCTTGCAAGAAGAACACATATGAAACTTGCATGTTGCTCTTTTTAATAAATGGTGTTCAACAATACATCTTAAATGTGAATACAAATTCCCAAATAGCAATTTTAAAACAATTAAATAATTACTTGATTTACAAGTAGCAATTGTTTAAGACTATAATGGGTGATGACATTATATTACAGAATTAAAGGTGTAGATTGGACTCACATCCTATCTACAAGATTTCCAGAAGAATTCACAACACATTTACAGTTATTTAAACAATCAAGAGTTAGGTTGAAACACATACAGTTGCAAAACAATAAAGATGTCACCAATGGCAACATGAGACCTGGTCCAAAGAAGGAAGAAAGGAGAACACATAGGAGAAACAAAAGTGACACAGATTTATCTTGGGCTGCTGGTAGGTGTGAATTTGCCTTTTTTATATATACCTATGTTAGGAAAGTAGTTGTTTTGCATGTAGAACAGGATACAGGCATACTCTATTATGTGGACAACATCTTTCTGAGAATTCTCCCATTACCAATTTTTGCTCTGTTTGGTACTAGATCGCACTATGGGAATTATCCTTGCTTATTAGTATTTTGTTTATTACATGTATGAAATTGTTCGCATTTTTTAAAATATATCACTCATTTACCATAGCGATTGTCATATTTGTCAATTTTCAATTAAATGATTCAGATACATGCATTATTTTCATTAGACTATTGCTGTACTCTATGATTATTTTATACATATATATTGTTCAATTTGCAGATGTACAAATATTTGGCAAATCGAAATTTTATGAGAGTGCCGAAAATATAAGTGGTAAAACGTTAACCGATTTGTTTTTTGATTTGGAATGTTCTATGGAAAATAAACAAATATGTCGCGATTCGTTTTGTATTGATACCGAAAGAGAACATGGTGAGTTATTTATAATTAAGAATTTCTAAGCCTGTACTATTTTCTATGTCTATTTTAATAGATCTAAGTAGAGGCATTAATATTAGAACACTGTATTACTCGTATTTTCTTATAATGAAGAAGAAATAGGATGACTGAAAATTTACATGCAAAGCTGCCGACAATAGGTAGGATTACATAAAAACCATTGTGGTTGATTGATTCAACAGTAACTGAAATGACTGTAATTATTACTCTGGTCCATATTAATATTATATATTCGAAAGTGTGTCTGTCTTGTCCTACTCGACGGATCCTATTCTCCGGAAGAACGGATCTTAAAGAACTTTGATATGAAGATAAATTGTATCACACAGATTGTGTCACAAAGACGAACACAGGCTGTGTTTTTTATAATAAACAGATGTAGTCGCGGGTTACAGAAAGATATGTACAATTATCATAAATACAAAAATGTGACGTCTGTTTGTGAACTTTTCACTATTAAAGAGCTGCAGATATTAATGAAATTCGACATTAGATTCTTTCCCTCCAAAAAAGCAGATAAGTCACGGGTAACAACTTAGGGTGGTTTATTTTATATATAAGTAACTAAATTGAAAGTATATAAAATATAAGTTATATTGCAGCCTTACTTAGTGAAGTTTCTGAAGCTGTGCTGTACTTGATCACCCCTGAAGACACATGGAAGTGCCATGCATTGAAATTGATTCTAATTGACCTATTATCGTCAATTGTTCTTCGTCCAATAATGAATCTACTTAGTGATCCCGACAACATAAACAGAGCTATTATAAAAAGTGTAAGTCCAATATTGAATATTTATGTATGCTTTTTTTATCTACTTATATATATATATCTGTATCATGGGAAACAAATATACATTAAGACCATCCAACAAAAACAAATAAATATTACGTAAAATAATTAACGCGAAATGGCTATGTGATTAATTTATATACGGTCGAAGTGGACGCGAGAGATATACTAGCGAAATCTCTACAATCTTCCAAAAGATTTTGCCCTGTCTAGAACTGCAGTGGGTCCTATATTAGAACGTGTATCTAAAGCTGCATTTACCAATGCAGCTTTAGACTTAGTTTCTCTCAAAAGCCGGTAGGAAACAAGTCCCGGGAACTGCTCGGAGTTCTTTCTGTGCCACACGATGGACCCAGCATCCTCACGGTGAATCCATGGAATGCTAAGAAGTTTGACTCGCCTCGTCTCATTTCTATGTAGTAAATTTGAAGTCAATATTGAAACTTTAAAATAATGCATATTTTTAACAATTGTCTTAGTGTGTTCGCGACTCAACACTGTCTTCTGAATTGTTTCTGTTAGTGATTAGAAGTTGTGGAGATGCTGAGGAATTGGATGCAACACTAGAATTAGTCCAGAAAGATATACAAAAATTGGTATGTTTACTTAATATTAAATTATTTTTTAATTTTCGCATTTAGTACATATAATTAAAATGGTTTTAACATATAATAAATATATTGTTTTATATGTAGCATTCAAAAGATAGCGCTGGTGAATGGGAGATACAAGACCGACAGAAACTTTCGTCATTGCATTATCTAACGAGGATCATAAATGCTAGAAGGGCGACTCTAGGACCACAGGAAGGTGTGTATTTTTAAATGTTATTTGTATTACATTTGTTTACAATAATTTTATAACTATAAATATTACGTTATACTTCGTACTTTGCAGCTAACACATGGATCATTCCGTCACCAAATACCTATATTTTTGAAGCAGATTTGTGTAAGGTGTAAGCGGTAACCGTTGCCTATATACATGAACCGCATTACGTTTATCACACTATCATGATACCACTTATGCGTAGCCATTTCAGAGGACTAAGATATTATCCTGTAATTTCAATGCCTAATTGCACCTTGCAACCGAAACAGCCTACAAAGCAAGCTGGTTGGCGATTCAAATAGGTGAGACTGAGGTACACACGTAGACGGATTTTACTGCTATATCTCTTCAAATTGGAAAGCATGTAGCTTACGAAACAAGCAGAAATAAAGAGTAAAAGATCTATATTATTAATGAACCACTAAAAACACGAATATAGACCCTAATACGTTAGATTTAAAAAACATTATTATATATTTTTACAGGGTCAATTACAACCGACACAGATAAAGTACCTGAAGAAGTGTCCAGGTCATTGAAATTTTTGAGAGAAACAACGGCGTGGCGCTCCAATGTGCAATACTTACTCGAAATTGAGATTAATGATGATGGTATGTTTCATATTTATCAATTTATGGAATCCTATCATTTACCCTTCTACCCACTATCTCTTACGCCCTATTTCAGTAATAGTCTAGATTATTTTTTAGATAAAAAGGTGGTCCATATTTGTTAGTGAGAGGATCTGTGACGTAGATTACATATTTTCTACGTCACTATCTTGCACAGAATAATAGTCTCTTGCGTTACTATTCCTAAGGACAAAGATGTCATGCCTTAGTACATTTTCACACTGGATCATATGTTGCAAAGAAAGCTGCTTAGTTGAAGAATTGTGTCACACTAAAGTAATATATTTCTTTCTAACTGTTGCACTTATTCGTTTATGAGCCCAATATTATGGTTATCAAATTTATTGACAGCAATAATAAATAGATAGCATCACTGCCTTGCTCTCAACTCGATTCATTGCGTTTCAAATGGAATAACAGATAGGGTGCAAGTTGTGCATATGACTGTATAAATTTAAATTTGAAATACGTAATTGTGTTAATGAAAGTATATGCATTTAAAGATTCGCCATACACCTCAAAAGCGGTTCTGGACAATGTACGATCTTCAGCACTGGAACTGTGCGACTTATATCTAGCGCCAAATAAGCCCGCTGTAATGGGTATACCCGAGAACTGCCATTCGGAACTCGTGAGGAAGATAACAATGGAAGGCGAGGAGTTCACCAATAATCCAGCTGCGTGTTTTGACGACGTGCAGAAGTGTGTCTGCGTCGCTTTAGAGGTAAATTATATGCTATAACAGAATAATTGTTGAAAGGTGTGAAAATAGGATTTCTTATTATTACGTGACATATTGTCCTATTACTGGGCACTAATAAGTATATAATCTGTAATTATTATTACTTTTATATGTACTTAGGTTGTGTTTGTTTATTCTATTGTGTTAGTAATAATAATAATATCCTTGAACAATCTAGTCAACAACAATCTAGCGCCATCTAGTCACAAGTTAAGCAGAGTTTGTGTTAAGATTACTAGACTACTGATTTTTTTTTGTAAATACATACATACTATACATATAAAACACCCAGATCGATATAAACGATCATACTCAAGAATACAAATGTTTGCACTGTGCGAGGAATCGACCCCGCGAGCAGACGTAAAGCGGTGTGCTAAATCACTAGACCACCAAGGCCGTCAAATAATGTATTATAGTCAGTATTGTATTGTATGTGTTTGTTTATTAATGTTCTCTAGTATTGTATATATAAATAGCAATATGTGCGATTTTATAAGATATTTTTTTTATTTTAAAGGACGATCCGTCATGGCAGTCTGATTTTATGATGGACTCTGAAGATAGTGCAGATAAGAATAACAGGTAAAAAACACTATGCTCCTGCAATCCCTAGACTACGGATAGTAGAAATTATAATGATTTGAACAATTATGTTTCAGTGATATTAATAAAGATGACAAATCCGACAAACGAAAATACGGTATGTATTCTTAATATATTTTTTTTATTACAAAATATCTGTATAATAATGATATAGGACAGTAAAATCTAAAATATCTTAAATGATTATTTTTGATGTAATACTCCTATAATTGGCAGACAAATGCAAGAAAATTATGAAATTGTGTTTGAACCAGTTACCAAAACTGTTTTTGAAATCCAAATATAAGTATGAGCTCCCTTTCAAGTCGTCCACCTTCCCTCGTTCCCGCACTAGAAGAACGCCAAGTAACAAGAACCACACACTACCGAAATGCAAAATATTTGGTTGTATATAATGAAATTTCATAATTTTAATTTTTCTGGTAGTATCTATGTTTTTTATTTATTTAAAAAGTATATAATCTCAATTATACTAGATTTTTGTAGATAGTTTAAACATTTTATGATTCCTTATTTTGTCGACAGAATTTAGTTAAAAATAATTTATATTTAAGATTAAGATTGTAAGCTTTTTTTGAAATATTTATACTAAGTACAAAATTCATATTTATTTCTTACTAAATTACCTGATAAACTTTGTATTGCCTACAATAAATTTTTTTTATGTTCATGCGCTACCCATTATACCGTACGCCATCCATTCTACTCTGTTCAATCCCTATTGTTCTATTATATTATCCTATAAACCATGAATTATATTAACAAAAAATAACGAGAATAAAAGTGTTTTTTTTTTTCTATTTCTTTTGATAATTTTTCAAATATTTCTCGTCAAGAAACATCTTTTTTTTGTTTTATTATCTAGCTTTAATTAATAATTGTCTGTAGCATGGACTGCAATTCGAATCAAACCTGCCCAAAACAAGTTTTATGCCATATTATAGAGTCGATTTGGATGTGCACTAAAATAAATTAATCGTAAAGGACCCATTAATATTACAGGCGACAGTAGTATAGTACTGTTGTATAATTCCATTTTAAGATTAATTGTACAATAGTCTGTAGAACTTTATTAAAAGTATATATATTATAGTACATTAATATGTATTATTCATAAATTACTATGAAATTAGATGTATAATATGTTATTAGAAGCAAGTTAATTTAGTTAACTAAAGATAATGAAAACATATTGTAACAGGCGATGGGTTGCCGGTGCCTGGTACAAGACACAACCGCTCCAGATCCGATATAGTGGGTAACTTCGCTCAAAAGTTGATGAATGATGGTGCAGGTTCGTATTTGTAATTTTAATCACTTGTTACATGGATACATAACATTGATGTACTATGAATATTACGTTAATATGCTATAAACAGTGTATAAATATACAATTAGTAGTGTTTGTTTTCAAATGGGTCCCATGCAGGATTGCCAACCTTAAAATATTTACTTGAAACTTCATATGAAAAGATGAAATATCTTATAAAAACTTGTATATTACCTTAATTTTACTCTCCAAAATCTCAAACATATATAAAATGTCCCAGTAACTGAAGACAAAAAATTCTTGCTTTGTTCCTTTGGCTAAGCATTAGTGTAGGTAGTTTTTTTTTATTATCTGTAATATGATAAGTTTACATAAATATAACCTGTATCATTTTTAGGTCCATCGAGCTTAATATCTGCCAACACTAGCAACCTATCACTATCACATTCCGAAATTAGCAAAAATGCGAAAAATATGATGTCACCATTGTCAGCATGTATTATTGAAACTGGTAAGTAATTATTATGTCTAAATAATGCTATTTTTAACGCATAACGAAATTATTTAAGGGACTTACTATTTTGTCGTAACATATCACAAGCTTTTGGTTTCATACGTTTGGTATGCAGTTTTAGGATCGCAGTTGGGAAGACAAATCACTACTCCAAATTCCGATGTAGAATACTTGTTTTTTTAAAACTAGATGTGCCCGCGGCTTCGCCCTATGTGTTATAGTAAAGTTTTATTAAAATCCATTCAAAAGTTATTGCGTGAAAGAGTAACAAACATCCATCCATCCAACCACACGTACAAACCTCCGGGTTTATGATATTAGTAAGATGATTGTTATTTAAATACCATCTTTAGTACTTATATAATTTTGTTTTATACACTACAACAGTCCATTTAGTGTGCACACTATTGCAGTGTAAAAATCTTACAGCTCTGTACACGTACACACACATTTACCTTTATTTATACTGTACATATTCGCTTAAAAAAGACTGTAAAAAGAAAAAAGCGTTTGCGTACCTCAATCTCACCTATTTAACCGCCAAGCAGCTTGCTTTGTAAGCTGTGTTTCAGTTGTAGGGTTCAGTTTAGGTAGTGAATTTACAGAATAAGAGGCATGACGTTTATTCCTCAGTTATGGCAACGCATTGGGTATCGCGGGTGTTACACGATAACGTGATATCTGTGTTTTTTTATTTATATAGGCGACGATTATATCTTACCATCAGGTGAGCTATCAGCTCGTTTGATATTTCAATTGTATTATAATTAAAATAATTTTTTTTTCAACAACTTTTTCAGCGCTCGGTCAAGAAAAAGGTCGCATGTTTGGTATATACGCCATAGCGGTCACAAGGCTCTCCGATAATGAGGTGTGGCATATTTACAGGCGATATAGTGATTTCTATGACTTACATACTTCAATTAAAGAAAAGGTTAGTTATTTATAATTTTGTTTATATATATACCAAGAAAAGATACTTTTGCAGCTGCTTGCAACCATATACACGACTTCTTAGAAAGTCTAACAAGAATTACAGATCCCTAATATGAATTGCATTCGTGCGACTGACATACATTAATTCATTGACATTCATGGATTAGTAGTCGTAGGTAAGGTTTATATTATTTTTTGTTATTTTGTTTACAGTGGTCAGAACTGGGAAACCTTCCGTTCCCAGCCAAGAAGACCTTCTTAAATACTTCCCGTAGCGTACTGGAGAATCGTAAAAAGATGCTCAACATTTATCTAGAGAAACTCTCGAGCTTGGCGCAAGAGACCAGATATATGGCTTTGCTATCTGAGGATTATTTGGGCGGATTCCTCAGCCCTGCGATACAGACTGAGGAAAAACACAACAATGCGGTAATAGTATTTAGTTTCCAATACTGAAAATATTGTATAAACAAACATGCAGTCACCATTGTTATCCCGGATAGGGTGGGGTAGTCAGAGTCACGTGTTTCATTCATCATAATGTTGACAATTGACGACACGCCCATATTTATAGTTAGGGTATGTTTGTATCCAACGGAGCCCAGCCTACCGCCGTCTTTCGCATTGGTTGCCGGCTTCTCGGTGTTTTTCACTGGAGAGTCAGTCAGAATTGTAAACTAATAACAATTCTTATGTTATGTTGTAGGTCTAAACCGTTTCTAAACACACCTAAACTACTCCCTACAAGCTCACAACGCTCTCCACTACTGATACTGATGATGATGATATATATTTATCTTAATAAAAGATTTGTGTCATTGGCGTGATGTTTTTCAAGCATATATACGACGAATGCTGTTTACCACCATGTTCAACTTGTTTCCAGTAATATAAAAACTTAAAAACTTAAATTCACTCTAGGCAATCCAGTGCCAAGCTAAGCAGAGTTTATGTTATGGATACTAAACAACTGATATTAACACTTAAATATTTCAGTTGTTTATTAGCCATAATATAGACAATGTAATGCATTTTAATGCATACATAATACATAGAAAATCCGGTCTAATACAAACAATCATACTTATGATGACAAATATTTTAATCGAGCACTCGAACCTACGACCATAGCAATTAATGCGGTGTCCTAATCTGCTAGATCAGCAACGCCGTTGTTAAAATTGTTTGTGTAAAAAGTGTTATGTAAAAACCGACGAAATGCAACGAATATATTTAATATATTCTTCTACATTTGTACTATCCTTTAGAAAGATATTAAAGTCGACTCTAAAAATAAGATAAACAAACATGCACGTTATATAATACTTGGTGCAAATAAATATATTGAATATTTTACAGATTAATGCGATTGTAAATCCATTTAAGGCTGGAATGAGGACGCTTAAAAACATGCCCGACCAATTTGTTAATACCGTGGATGGTGTCATGGATGGTAATCATTTATTTATATAAGCATATTATTTTCATAAAGTAGTTTGGTTAACAGATGTTTGTACATATTTTAATTTTTAGGCATTTCGAAAGTGTTTCAAGGGAAAAGCGATCACTGTTCTGATAATTTGAAAAGTGGCTACGTATCTGATGGACAAGAGGTGAGAACTGATATTGTTTACTTGTAGTTGTAGTGAACAATCTCATTATTTTTTTTATAATGCTTTATTTGTACAACAACTAAATTACAGCATTAAAGAGGAGCAGTACATAATAATTGAAGTTAGTTAGCTTAGTAATCAAATTGCAGAAAATTGCGCAAAACAAAATGATCTCCCTTGATACATGTACTATAAATTACATTTATTCTATATACAATTTTCCTTTATACTGTCATATACAATTACATTTATTCACATAAACAAAAACATTATAATCCAAAGTGCACAGGTAGCGTACCTAATATACTATCATTGTTGCCTCTTTGTTTCTCTTTCTCTTTCTGCCTCTTTCTATTATTTATTTTGATTTGTATACAATTTATTCAAGTACATGGTAAGGACATCTTACATGTACACGAATGTTGTAAAGAGAGATCTTGGGAGATTTTTTGAATTAGGAGAGTAATAATACAGTGAATAACGTTAATTGAGATTTACGTTATTCATTGTATCGTAATGTACTTATAATGCGACAGAATATGATCGTCATATATTAATATAAATTTATACTGTCTAATACTATCTTTGGGATTAATCAATCCCGAATAATGTAAATGTTTGTTATCTTTTACACCGAACCGCTGAATTTATTGTGGT
Organism: Achroia grisella; assembly: GCF_030625045.1. NCBI lineage: Eukaryota > Metazoa > Arthropoda > Insecta > Lepidoptera > Pyralidae > Achroia > Achroia grisella. The sequence goes on along the minus strand of NW_026712864.1, from coordinate 108,070 downwards.
GAACTTTATTGTGAAGATGTATAGATTGAATTGGTTTGGAGAGGGTTACTTGTGTAATAAAATTTGAAGGGGGTGAAATATAAAATGAAAGTTTCTATAAGGGAATAAGAGACATCATAAAAATAATAAACAGGCGAAGTACTGATACTATGAAAACCAATGTCGCAGTCATCAGCTACTAAATTATACAACTCTACGCTACTATTACACCATTCACAGCAACAGCCAGGAGGTACTTTAAAATTCAGAGTCGATGCTAAGTGGAAAGAAATTTATGGACACCGCTCCCAATGGTTGGCCCACCGGTGGCCGATTCGGATGCCACGTTTTCTGAACGGTCGTATCAGGGTTGGCAATTAAAATATTTAGTATAAAGTGGGATAAAAATTCGTGTATTGTGTCTTGTCCGCTATTTCAAAACCCAAAAATGGGACTAAAAAGGTCTCTATTTTTGTACATGTCTGTGGTATCATTTTGTCGGATTCATGGAGCTGTTAGCTTACGGTATCACCTGGATCTGATGGAGAAAGGTTACAATTTTATTCAATGTTATATAAGGTCCAGCTTGTTTTAACGCGGGAACATCGCGAACAGCAAGTGGAATAGTGTGGTCTTGTAATGTGTCAGTGTGCACGTAGTTTTTTTCTGTAGTACTTAATTATTTTACTATAACGTAATCTAGATGAAAATCCTCGTTCAGGTATATCATTGCCTACATTGCACGGCAATGAGGCAATGAAACAGTTCTTAGAAAGCAAGGAAAGTCTTTGTGTTATAGAACGTATACCTAATTCATAGAAACGTTAATCGCTTGATAAGCCTTTTTTTTTGCTATTGAAATGTTTTGTCTTTTTTAGGTTATTTTTACAATGGGAAAGTACAGGCTGTTGTTTGTGTGAATTTCATTGCAGCTTTATTTAAATGTTTTAACTGCAGGATATATATAGGATGAACCTTTACTAAATGAACTAATTTTGATACATCATAATAAGTTCTTTCAATAAAGGTTCTTTCGAACTCGAATACGATAAGTTCTGAATTTTATGTTTATTTATGGTACGCCATAGTTTTGACAATACATAACTAATTTGAATAATTCTTTATTCAATTGGTTGGGTTCATATCATGGTGTTGGTTTCATTAATTTTATCATAAATAAAGCCTTTTTTTATTTAATTTTTTATTATTATTAACGTCTTAATAATTTGTATTAACAGGACGGGTATGAGAGTGTAGCTCTACGATTGTTGGAGGAAGTCCTCGGCATCAGAGGTCTATGGCTGAGACGGCGCTTACTAGCCCCGCTGAGAACTTTAATATCGGATCGTGTCAATAAGTAAGAATATCTGAATAATTACATTTTACAGTAAAAATGATACGCATATATTGACATATATTGAATACATATATTGACATATATTGAAGACCTTTTGAAGACTTTTTTTAAAACTACTGTTTCCTTTAGGGCCACTGTTTTTCTTTGTAGAAAATCTATTTAGATTGGCTCACACTATATATATTCTGAAACGTGAACTGGCGCTTGTTTCCCCTGTATGGTACATGCGTAATCCTAATATCCATTATATATTTTGAAAAGTATCCAATAATGATTTATATTATTTTCAGGAAAGTTTTGGAGTTAGTGTCATCGTTAACATCACCCAGGAATGTTGTCAAGTACTTGAAGAAATTCAAGTAAGTCAAATAAATTACAGTTGTTATCGCTAGACTACTCTGATTTAATTTTTAATGTAATTGGTAGTGCTAGCAAGCTGCTCCCCTGATGGTAAACGGTAACAATCGGCTGTATACATGAATAGCATCACGGACATCATGTTATACTGTGACAACGGCGATACATCTCAAGCGTTACCATTCTAGGGGACTAGGATATTATGCCTCTTATCCCGTAATTGCCTTATCTGCACCCTACAGCCAAGACAGAGCTTGCAAAGCAAGTTGCTTGGCGGTAGGAATAGGTGAGTTTTGTTACTCATATACTTAATAAAAATATTAAATATATGAGTAACAAAACTAACCTATTATAAGAGTAAAAACTCTAATGCTACTTCATATTTTATATTCACACAAAATCAATTAATGAAGAAACCAATTGCAATGTTTGTATCTTTATGGAATAAGACTTATTTGAGTAAAGAATATTTCTATTTCTGCTTACATTAAGACTGGACTATATGGCAGGTTTATTGGTGGAATCTTGTATTAAATTACGTTTCTGTTTACAGACAGTGGTTGACACAACGGAGTAATGTAAGCTACGCAACCAGAGACTCGGCTACAAAGGCTCGGACGCGTGTTGCTGCTAAAGTTGCCTTACTTACTGCGTACTCAGGTAATCTAAACTTTGTAAGTAAAAATATTTTTGGCCTAACAAGCTGACGCTTATGTACATGAACAGCAGCACGATCATCACGTGACTGAAGTACACCCGGAGTAAAAAAGTGTGATATTTATTTTTTATCAAATGTAAATTTGATTTATAGTTTTTATAACAACGTTTTAAGGCAGTTGGTCCCACATATCACATTTGCCAATGGATTCAGACAGTCGTCACTGTATTATTTTAATTTTCTTAGCAAACCCTTTTCATGAAAGAGCATAAAAAATATGTCGTAATATTGGGCGCGGCCATATTGGATTTGAATAACGTTACTTAAGTAAGCATGCAATATCTAAACAAATGTTTATAAAAAGTTGATGACAATCGGATGGGAATAACTGTTTTAAAGATGGACAACGCTAAAATGAGGAGGAAGACAAGCCAGTCCATCAAGGTGAATGTACCAAGTATTAACCTAGATGGTTTCTGGGGGGACCACGTGTCTTGACATGACATTACTATAGATGGGGTCACTAGTCCCTATTAGTAATAATTCCCTCTCTCTTTAATATGCTCCGTACCGCAACTGTTAAAATTGCGTAGTTTTATTTTATTTAAAACACTTTATGGCACCAACATAGAAAAGACATTTTTCAACATTTCTAGATGAACTACGCCATATCGCCGGCTCCGATACAGCACGAAGAGGCTTATTAACAGTGTTCGATTTATTCCAAACACAAGAAATAAATCGCAGGCTGATATTAGTATTATTAGAAGGTAAGTTTTAAACCCTACACACATTATACTAGATGTCATCAACAACTTTGTCTGCACAAACATTCACCCCCTTTCATATTATTTAAGATAAAAGATAGTCTATTGACAACGTGATACGTATACTATAGACATAGTGATCTTATATTCATATCACATTGTAGATCCGATAAGTCTTTTAATTGGGAAAATGTAACAAATATCTATTTGTTACATTTTCCCAATTAAAATACAGTCAAAACAGACAAAGCATGTCTATCTAGACATGCTTTTGCATTTATAATATGGGTATGGAGTAACTGATAAGTTGAAGTTGATTTAACAGGACAAAATGGGATTCCACGTGGTTGCTATGTCGAAAACTGTCGAACACACAATAATGAACTTTGCATCATCTAACAAATGATGTTATTTTGTTTGCAGTTGTTTTCTTACTTGTTACGGTTGAAATTATTAACAGGAATTTTGGTATGGAGATAGATTTGACCTTGGAGACGGTTGACACTGAAAGGGATGATAGCCGAAGTTTGAATGGGGAATCAATTACGATTGAAACTCATCATATATAGCATTAAAGTAAATAGCATTAGAAACATATAAAATATATTTCTAATGCTATTTACTAAAGCTGCGTGTAGGGACTGGTCGGGTTTGATAGCTATGACTGATTTATTTTATTACTCAAGTTAGTGTAAGCTGTTTTGATTAATCATATAATATTTTTTTATTCGACCGCTGATTCGGAAAGCAAACTCACCACGAGAAGAAGGAGAAACTTGCGTGTTGCTCTTTTAAATAAATGTTGTTCAGCATTACACATTTAGGATTTTGTATGAATACAAACTGACAAATAGCATGAATAACCAAAGTAAATAAAAATGCTATTACATTTGCAACAAGCAAGTTTCTTTCTCTTTCTTCTTGTGATGAGATGAGCTTTCCGAATCAGTGGTCTAATAAAAAAATATTATATGACTAATCAAAAGTGCTTAGATTTCTAATTCTAATACAGAATTTTATTAAAATGTACTTTGTTGCAGCGGTATTAACCAACTTATTTCCCGATAACAACATACCGGAGCTATTCAAGAAGCTATACTCAAATTCTTTCAGAGTACCAACTCCAAAGAAATCTGTCCCTGTATGATGTATGATGATTTAATGTAGAAAACTAATTACATTTGCTTACACTTGTAATATTTATTTTATAATAATTTATTATATTAATGTAGGTACAAATTACTACCACATACACGACCGATGTGCCAATTATGTATTTAGAAAATTCTATTGCGTTCTTAGTAATATTGAGCTTTACAAATCTCTCTACAATCTTCTACAAGTCTTGTCCTGTCTAAAACTGCAGTGGGTTTTATACTAGAACGTGTATCTAAAGCTACATTAGCAGGCTCCTACCAGATTTGACTGGACAGGAAAAGAAACACGAGCCATGAAGATGTGTGCTGACGTACGTCAGCACAGGAGCTTCTTAAGCATACACCCGTGTTACAAGTCTCGGGAACTGCTCGGAGTTTCTCTCCCTGCCACACCATTGACTCGGTACTCGTATAGTGAATATATGGAATACTAAAAGTTAGTCTCTCCTTTATGGCATAATATAAATTGTTAATGAAATCTAATGAGACTTAAAGGTTATTCTTCTTTATTATTATTATTATTATTAGGTCTTCTTCGAACATGCAAGCATTCATATCAATAATTATATATTATTATTTTGAAAATTAAGTTTCTATATGTGACATATATCATAACATATTTACTGTTTAGTAAGCAGATTATGTTATTAAAAACAGCTTTTAGTACACATTTTTATATAAATGGTATATTTACCACTATAATATGACATATTTAAGAGTTCCACAAACATCTTGGTAAAGAATCGAGTGTACAATTGTAAACGAAAATGAAAAAAAAATTAAAATACTTTTTGTAAATTAGTGTTTTTATTTTATTCTAATTCTGAATGTGTATTAAGAATATGTTTCTAACAAAGGCTTATATAAACAAATTCATTAAAAAAAATCAAGAGAGAAATATTAATAAGGTATAAAATGTTAATTTATTAATCATCTTGTATAAATTTTAGGTGTAGGTTATGTTTTGGTATGCTAAATCAATATTTTTTTTATGAAAACACATATATATATATATATATATATAGTAGTAAAATTATTACATAATATTTTTTATTGTAAAAGCTTAAAGTTTGTTGTGATTTTTGTACTGTATGTGGCTATGGAAGTTGTGATATTGTAATAAGTACCTAAGTCAACAATTTTATATACCAGAAAGTATTGTACCCGTAAATTTTAGTAAAATTTATATTAGTTCAATTATACAATCTTTAAAAACCTATTTCTTAATTTATTCAATATTTATAAAGAGTCATTTAGGTGACATGAGAGCTATGCGCTTTTACATTAATCGGATTACATTATTTGTAATATAGTGAAACTAAATATATATAATAGGATAATTAATATCTACACATATTTACAAAAAAACGTCCAACCAATGTGATTTAAGCAACCCGTGTCTATAATTTAGATCTGACCATTATTATTTGTATTTCATATCTTTATTTTCAAAGTATATTTCTCCCATATATTTAACTTTATACAGTTTTTTTATACCCGAATGAAGAGAACGTTTTAAAATATATAATATATTTATAATATAAAATATAATTTGTATCGCATAGATATCTGTAAACAGTTTTGCAATGTTAACAATTTCTGAGTATATACCGGTTATTACATAGCAAAAAAATGCTTTGCAATAGATATAAAGCGCCTATGTACTAAAAGTATGTTATATATATATATATATATACATACGTAGGTGGTGCTATACACAATAATGTTTCCATCAGGTGGTCCAAAAGTTTGTTTGGCATTCCGTTATAAAAGTTTGTGAGTCAGTTTGACTACGTATAGTATTATAGTGCTTCAACTGCATAAAACGTATATGCCCTTCTCTTCGAAGCGTAAAAAGTCACCTGATGTGTGGTAAATTAATGGCTTCTGTATTCAAAAAATTCTCAGTAAGGTTATTCCTTAAAGTAATTGCAATGTGATTGAATAAAATATTTATTTAAAAAACACTATTCATAATTTTCTGTAGTTAATATAATAATAAATTTTATGCGCTTTATTACGATGTCTTCGTACTCTGTTATTTATTTTAACAACATTCACTAAATGGTACTAAAATGCATTTTTTATTTTAATTCTGTGATTAAAATATCATTACTCTGTATCGACAAAAATTCTACTTTCTGTACCATAAACTGGTGTAATCATGAATATTTGGCTATGGGTTGGGATTACCATTTCAAATATTGTATTGTGCTTTTGTCTTGTCTCTCTGTAACTCGGACAAGCAACAATAATATATACATGATAAATTATGTATATTCATCATCAATTATACCGTCATTATCGATTGTTAAAATGTTAGACTAAGCTTTAATTCAAAGGTTTTAAAAATGTTTACAAGTTATAAATAAATTGAGACAACGAATGATGAGATTTTAATATGTGTAAAAATTGAACAAAAATTTTGAGCAATAATTTGTTATAAATTGCAAAATATATTAAACATAATTTTAAACGTGTTAACAGTTTCTATACCTTATTCTTCATAGAACATACATTCCAATATTATTGTTTGAGAAAGTACCTATTTGTTGTACTAGGTAAGTATTTATTTTATTATTGTAGTAATAAATTTTTTATTATTTTATTGTTGTTTTATTTTATTATATATCTCTGTACATGGAGTTGATAATTTTAAGTATCCGTTTATTGGAATAAATTGATCTGTAAAACATTGAATAATTAACCAGTTGGATAAAATTGTGAATATTTAATTCCGTGATTTTTCCGCATGTACGTTGTTGCACTTAATTGTTAACTGAAATTATTGCTATTTATTTTTTTATCTACAAATTGAAGTTTTGTTTATTTAGTGATTATATTTATGAGCATAGTAATTATAGGTGTAAATTATAATTAAATAATTACCATTGGGCTATGGCTATATTTGCTAAATGAGTATTTTCTTATTGGTTTAAAAAAAATGCTATAGCGATTAAGTAGCCCCGTGCTCAGTGGTAGGCTACAATGCTTTGGTTCATTCAATATCGTTCTATGTTTTATGAACTGACCGTAGACGTTCGTTGATAACAAAATAATTAATCCATGGCCTAAAAGCTAAGAGTACCCACTCAAGTTAGTAGTTGTGAGTGTACAGCACGATATGTTCCTAATATGTGTATACGTTGATATTAATATATCAAACATATGTAAATCTCTTCCAGTGATAAGCACCTGGATTATAATCTTGATCATAAAGGTTCTATTTTTTAAAATAGAAAAATGTACTGTTGTTAGACAAGTACTGCGATAACGGTATATATGGTGAAGGTCCCTTGGAAGATTGATTATTAGGTATGTAGATAACTAGGAAGTGGGTAGGACTAAAAATTTATCGTCCATACGATAAGAGAGAAATTATTCAAAAGGAGTAATAGGGTAACATGAATACACATTACTATGCAGTGAAAGATTGCCAAATGAAGGCGGTAAACGGTGCAACCACTTTGTGTCGTCTCTCCTGCAAGCGTTGGGTTGGCGCCAGCGGCCATCGCGCTGCCAACTCACTCCGGTTAATGTGGCTAGATTTAAACTGTTGTTTACTAATTACCTACATTATGTAGTAATATGTATATAGTACCTATGTAGGATATTCTGTGGTGACCTACATTTTTCATGTCAACTTAAAAATGTTATAGAAGATAGTTCAACAGTTTATCGTCTTAGTGCTCACTTCTGTTCTTTCTCGAATCTACATCTAGATAAAATTTTAATTAAAAAATCCTGGCAGTGGGTTGTAAGTTTATGTCTTATATATCATGTTTAAATATTTTATTAAGTTTCATTATTAACAATACTTATAAACATTGAGGTGCATATTTGACATAGATATAAATTAGGCCAGTTTCTAGAACAACTGTTTCACACAAAATAATTTGAATGAACAGTGACACGATAGGTATATTCAATGTGTCGACATGGAACATAAATCCTCTTGGGCGCTATAATTTTCCGTACATTCGTATGGTATTGAGCAGCACCGAATGTCAAGGGCTGAATGCGAGTGCGTCAGCAATTTGCACACGTTTGCTGACAGTGCGGTGGATTTTGTCGCGTGTCTCGAGTCGTGTCGCTCGCTATTGTCGCGCGACCCGCACCGGACACCAGTAGACAGACATCGGCCCTAACTTGATGAATAGATAGTAGACAAAAAGAACGACCGAGTTTTCCGATAGATAAATCCATTTTCATCTGGCAGATAAAAAAAATTAGCTTCAGAGAAATATATTTTCAATATTAGGTATTCTACATAATATTATCATAGTATTTGTGCAAAAAGTAATTTTGTAAAGTATTATTTACACATATGTAATGTGATAGTGACAGTACTAAAAAAAATATATATTTTGATATTTTACCAGTTTACGAATACAAAATTTGTTATTGTGAAAAGGTACAAAAGTTAAATACTAGTTATAGTTGCCTGATATTGTAGACAACTCTATAAGTATATGAAGCGACCTTACTTAAACGACAGTCAATTTACTGTTTACGCAGGTCCAAGTTCGAGTATTAGTAGTTTCCCGAGCGGCCTACGTACAATCGAAATCTGAAAAGTCTTACCTCAAACGCTTAAACAATTTTACGGGCAGTGGTTCTATTTAATTGGGGGATTATCTTTTTTCCGGTCGGACTGCGTTAGTGGACGAACCGTCGTCAAGTGCCGTACTGACAGCGAACAAATGATGCATCGGGAATCGGTAAATACAGGCTTCCAGCCCCAGTAGGCCCATGTGACGATGTTAATACGGCGAATGCGAAGACCATTCTAGGTGAAAAGCCCTACTATTGATATGTCAACGAGCAGTGAGTGGAGTTGAGTGATAGACGAAACTACGTGACCATTGCGTGCCTAATTCCGGAGGGTGCGTTCGAGTTGTCAGTGCTGTGGCATCGATTTATGGTTCGCTGTTTTCTGTTTTAGAGTTTGATATATTTAGGTTTGGATTTACTTAATTTATTTCACTCTTATTACTATTTTCACTGTATGAAAAGGGTAAATTAAAGTAGGTAGTATAAGTAGTACCTCAGTACTATAAAGCTATTCTATAGTTGCTTTTGGCTATGTTAGCACCTATATAGAAGAATGATACTTAGGGAACGAAAAGAATTATAGAACAGGGATACAGTACTACATATTAAGGTTCCCTCGTGTCGTTTGTATCCATGTTTCTTTGAAGAGAACATCACTTTTAGACCGTAAGTACATAAGTACATTTATATTTCAAAAATATTATAAAATTAAGAGAAGGAAAAATGTGTAATAATATAAATGTAAAATATACGAGATGTTAGATGGTCATTTGGTTGGCGATGGTCATATCCTGCTAGGGAAAATTTTATATCCTAGCACAGTTTTGCTCTGATGAGCCAATGAAAACAAATGTGTACCTATATACGTTGTAGAATTGAAAAAATAAGATAATGGAATTTGAATTTTTCGTGTTTCCTTTTATCGTAGGCATGGGCAGCAAAGGAAACAGTTATATTCAATTATTCAGAAAAGAATATTTACACAAAACAGAATACTGTTGATCGTAACAATGGCGATGAAATTCAACCGTCTCAATTGTAGGTAAATTACGCATCATTTTGTACGTAGACCCGAACTCGACTCTAAGGCATCGTTTGTAAACAAAGCGTCGTACACTGTTTTAAAAGGCAAAATTGTTTCCGCTATTACGCCGTCCCCGGTCTCCCTTCGCCAATAAATGTAGGTGGGTATTTAGCAGACTATTTACTGCGCGACACTCGCTCGCCGACTTCGCTAATACTCTTAATTATTTTTGCCAGTGTAAGCTGTTTTTCTGACGGGGAAATGCAACTGCAACATTTTGCATCTCCCCCACCCCGAGACCCGCCGTCCTCATTACGTACTCTGCAACCGTCCGCCACGGTTGAGATCGCAGAATAATTAGACTTTAAATCAAGGGTAGCAAAGCGGTCAACCGCTCGGATGTGGTATGAATAGTCAATCGTCATTAAATTGTTCAGCTTTGGCAGTCTAATGCATTTGGGAAATAGCTTCGTTCGTACTGTTCAGCAATAAGTCTCTGCCGACTCTACGTACCGAGCTAAGCAGTGAAGTTCAATTGCCTGCTACTAATGTAAAGATGTAGGTGTAGGTACGCTCATACCGGCACCGTTTTTAAATTTTCATATAAAAATCGTATTTAAAATAAAATAGGGCTGATAGTTAACGTAAATGTTTCTGTATTAGATTTACTTATAGCTCTTCATATAGGTAGGTAGTAGGTAGTTTAAATATGTTTAACACTAAATTTAAATTACAAATACAGAAGGTATTTGCAGACTTCAGTGTGCAATTTAATTTAAATAGGCTGCCAATTACACCATCCTCAAATTAGAATACATTTACATACTTTAGTTTTATTATAAAACGGGACATTGACAAGAAATGAAAAAATATATTCATATTTATTAATTCTAAAATGTTAGATACAAACAAACCGAGTCAATTATTATATTGAACGTGTGCTTACTAATTTAGTTTATAACCATATTCCTTTTACGCTGCATTCATGTATACTGAATTTAACATAAACACTAACATTGAGCACTCGGGTTGTATGTTGATACCAACACAAATCCCTACCTTTTTTACTGTCGACTTCAGTTGCCAAGCGAGACTAAGAACGCATTTTAAGTACCCATTCAAACAACAGTGTAGCCAGTTGCAATTCTGCAACAGATTAGCTACATTTACCAACTGAACAAAGGTCACAGGTTTTTCCAGAAAATGAGGTATTAATATACCTAAGCATACCATATGTAATAAAATAATGTATAAGAAAGTAACATTTTAAGTAACTGTCATAAACTTTCATTTTTGTTTATATTGATATTCACCTTTTACATATTGAAAGATAGAGTAGATATTCATATTCATATACAATATTCATGATTATTTATGGAAAACCTAAATGAGAGAAGATTATTACCTATACCTACATACATATTTTATATGTAATCATTAAAATAGTATTTCACATTATGTCTTTTACATTAACTAGGTAAATTAAAGAAAATGTTTTATTTTTTTAAACTTTGTCATAAAATATGTTAATGAATGAAAAAGGATCGTCACATATTCATTTCACTACTTTTATTTGGTGAACCAAGTCGTTCGTTGACTGGATAACAATAATAATAATATCATATAAAAATGCGAGCTATACATTCTCAGCGGCGTTGGTAGGTATTTCTAATCTTCTGTCTCTTATAAAACGATAAAACGTATGTTAAGTGTTTGTTTATTACTTGGTGGGTAATTTCAGCTATAATACGACTGATTACGAAGAACTATAAAAATGATATTACCTTAGATTAAGGAAGTCTGCGTTTTGGAATAAGGCCATAATAATTCAATGTCTCTGGCATGCGTTTAAAAATATAAAATTTTACCACCCTAATGCTTCAAAATGTATCATCATATAAGATATATACCAAATAATATATCTATCAATGGCGCCTTATATTAACATCTATGTACCTACTAATGACATTGAATAATACACACAGACAGGTGCAAAAGAATATGGACTCCGCATAGTGTGCGACGGCGAGCGAAATTAAATTAATACAGGCTCGACTCGCTTCAAATTTAAGCAGCGCAAGATTTAAACGACAGCTCACATTTCGTTGGTACCTACGTAATTATGCCGCGGCCTCCGCTCGCTTCGGGCGCAATGTGCCAAATCGCTTACCCGCGGCCCTGCGCGACTACCATTGTTCCATCGTAGTCAGTACAGGATAAATTATCCTTTAATTTGGTTATATTATGTCATGAGCTTGCAAGTATAGTAAGGACAGACAAATCTTGTATGAGATTAGGTACTGGTGTAGTCGGATGTTGTTATTTTTGCACTCGCTAGCAGAAAAATATGTAAATAATGATAATAATAAACTATGACTACCAGTGCACTATAGTGATGGATTCTAAGTAATCAATTAAGGATCTACGGTTGTCTCAGTCACAACAAAACCAAACATCCAAAGTCTAAATATGCAAATGAAGCAGACATTTAAAATGTTGTGTGTCAAATTATATTCTGGTGATGAAATACTGAAATAAATTATAGCTATGGTGGGACGGTGATAGGTTTGACTTTTACATGTTGACTACTTGATTTGAATGTGATTAGGGACGTCAGTTCTCAGCAAAGTGTAAGCGTATCAAGTATTATGTTCATCACAACATCAACAAGGATTAGACATAAGTATTATATATTTTCACTTTAGGATCGAGTTAACGTGGTAGTGGCGCCTCATCCTGAGTCAGCGTTGTTCGCCGCGCTCCGCTGCACTCCGCTTCCTGTCACCTTTGCTGCAACTTTCAGTTGATTTCATCGTTCTACGCAAATGTCATAGTAAATTTTCATAAAATATCTCCACGTGCCTATGTGTACAATCACGTGAAAACAAATTTGGGGGTGGCTCTTTAATATAATTTTTATTGGAATGTAAATAATAATGAAATGGAATCTCCATTTACAAAAAACCGATCAAGTGTCACATTGGACACATATTGAATGGGTTTAGTACTGTGTTTTATTACTGAAGCGCGGGCACTATAGAAAATATATTGATGATGTTGTTAGTCTATATATGATAACTTACCAATTTCTTTTTTCATTCATCCTAATGAAATTTGATCAAAATTTAAAATTTGCCCACAGTCAATCAAAGCATGTAAAAGAAACCACATTTTCTTGACATTATTTTGAACTTTGAAATTAATAATCCTATAATGTATGCGAATCAGATCAATACAAACTAAATGCCAAAACGACATAATCCCGTGATATTTTATTAGATAGAATAATTTTAAATTACGTAGTTTTGTATCTAGTCAAAACAGAAAATGAGGTTTTAATTTATTATTTTCATTAGCAACTCCCCGAGTCGGATTCAAAAGTTAGCCTACAGTTCACATAATGATAATTCCAGACACGTAATCACGTATGTATAATTAGACACTGAAACTGAGGCAAACAGTCAAATTGCTGTCCAGAATACACAGTTTAATAAGCATGCCAAGCTTAAACTAATAAATCAAAGTGATTTGATTATTTACTGCCAGTTGCGGCAGTGTATTTGCTGTGAGGATTACGCCAGATTTCCTGTATTAACGCTCCGCACAAGTACCACTTTGAAAAGATTGACCTGCGTTACGCAACCCGAAGGTCATATACGGAAATTCGTATAAACCAAAAGGAGTTTACTAGAGTTTCACACGGTTGTACTTTAGGTAGTCTACATGTCGATAAATTTATCGTAATAAAGTTGATCTTACTCCCTAAACCTGCTACTGACGATGCATCTAAACGGAGACCGTTAAAGTGGATAACCATGTAGTACATATATATTTTCAGTCAGATTTTTATTTGTGTTGAATAGTTCATTTTACTGAATTTAAATTCAATCGCTTCTCAGTTGTAATATCATTTAGGTATACCCCATTGTAAAACACTGTGCTATCTTTTTGTAAGTTTACATGGAACCAACCTACTAAAATACTTTATCTATTACAGAAAAACCATTAAAGCAACCACCGCACCTTATAAAAAAAAAATTGTCGCCCTCAGTGGTCTACCGGATTACACATCGCCTTACATCCGATGGTCGCGTATTCGATTTCTTGCACGGCACAAATATTTGTATTCATGAATATCATTGTTTTGTGTCGGTCTGGGTTATTATGTACATATAACATGTGTATTCATCAGACATAACATAAGCTCTGCTTAGCGTAGGACTAGATGACGCTGTGTGAATTGTCGTGAGATATTATTATTATATATTCATGCTTCAACCATCGACATTGATTTTATTTGAATGCATTGTTCTTGTATTTGAATTTATTAGGTATGTGTATGTTTATACTGGTTTTATTTAAATATATAATTATTTCGTTAGCTCTAAATATTATTCCTATAACATATCTCACTAATGTGTGGTTTGTACGATTCGTTATGGCTGTAATTTTTTGCTTGCTATAATTTTATTTATACCCTACTTTTACCGGCCATAGAAATCTATGTAATATAAGATGTATACACATAGGAATATCATATGTCTAAGTAATGAACGATATATATATATATTTAATTTGGGCAAAATAAAAAGGTGAAATCTCGGTGATTATTTTAGTTTAATAAAAACGTGTTACATAAATTACATCTTAAACCACGAGTCTATCTATACAAGAAGCAATGTCTGTATAACTCTCAAATTTCCATAAACGCAGTATAATTACATAAAAACAATAGGTCTAAATTTGTAGTTAAGTTATGGTAGATGTAGGTACTAGTATATTAATGTTCCGAACGAGCAGCACTTATGTTCGACAGGATTGCGGTTACGGCGGTACAATAAACTGAGTAATCCATCTAACGAGAATTGGTTCTGCTTATAACAACCGTACAATTACGACTATGTGCATAATTAGACGCTTATTTGAATTAAGTAGCTATATCAATGTTTCTATTATATATTTATTAATTTACAAATATAGACTGTAAAGAATCGTGAGCGTACCTCAGTTTCACCTATTTCAGCCGCTGTTTTAAACTGTTTCTGTTAAAGTCTGAGATACAGTGAAGTTGCACAAGTTTCTTGCTCATTCTTGATTCTGCGTTCCGAACGAGTGGTAGAATAAAAATTAATACTATTACAATGTGCTTCTATCGAGTTTATTTGAATGAAGAATATTTCTATTTCTACACATATTACAAGGTACATGTAATTTACTCCACCGGATCTCAAGTGCGGTTTCAAGGGTGTTAAATGCTGTACATTTATCTTCGTGACGGTTGCCACTTACTATCAGGTAGACCATCTGATTGTTTGTCAATCCAAATATATAAAAAAATATATATATTTTGTAGCTTAGTAGTTATTGATAGAGTAGGCGAAATAGTTTTCATGTACGTTGTGGTTAACATAAAATTACCTATTAACTACATAAGTAGACATAATTAAGGATTACATAATAGTTCCTATCATTTAATCCTATAGTTTGAGTCTTCTATTTGTATTGGGACGGGTTTTCTGAGGAACAAAGGACGACTACGTTAATCGTGTTAAAGTATTTGACATGTTGATGTTACTTATCTTTTATTGTACGCATTATTGGCATTCTATTGATGTATTGTTGACTTGTGTTGTTTATTGGTAACTTATAAAAATAGAATTTTTATCAGATGTCTTTAATATACATTTGTCATTTAAGTTTTCATTATATAGTGATTTTTTTTACATTCTTATTTTCCCCTCGTGCGAATACAATATAATAAAATAAAGGGACTCCACACATTTTCAGATATTAACATATTTCTTAAACTTGAAATAACAAGAGAATAAAATGTTTTATTTTTCAAGTCCATTTTATTTTCCCGCGCAAACGAAATACGTCACAGAATATTAAATTAAATTCGTACGACGTGCTTCTTATTATGACCGTACGTACTTGTTAATACTAAGTATTATAGATATTAATTTAGCAATTTATTAATACTCGGTGAATCGAATATTGCATTCGGCCTAAATTCCTGTAATAGTCCTTAGGAGGCATGAAGTGGCTGCTGTTGGCATATTACTTGTCAGTTAATTGTAATCAAGCTGTGACGGGCAATTTGACTAGCCTCTACGCAAGGTTTGCCATGATCGATTGTTGCTCACGATGCAGATTCCTACTGAAATACTCGTATATCATTAAGGAAATTGTGTTGAAACATTACATAGGGTATATATAGGTTTCACATATCTGTTACTGTAACGGAATCTATTAAAATTATAGGTATGTACGTAATTTGATAGAACCGATTATTTCCTACAACAATAGTGGGTAGGTATACTAATACTCTATACATTTTCTTGTGAATTCGTGGAAAAAACTGGACAATGTGGTCAGGGATTATGTAGCTTTTAACTGTTAAACATTTTTTATACATTAGTCTAATAGAAGACAATTTTTCAAAGACTACTACTTAATACACTAACATAACACTTTGAATTATCTTTTATCTATATTAAGTTATATAAATTTAATATCAGGTATACTTATTTATAACTGCAACGTTTCATTTTAATACAGATTAGATTTGTTTAGTTATTATTACAAAACGCAAGAAACGATCTTGAATTCAAGCCAATAATATAATTAGTCGCTTAGTTATTATCACCATCTTGGCTTTTATCCCAATTACTAGGGGTTGCAATGTGTCTTGTTCATGTATAATACGACTACAAAAACATTATTTTATGATTTGTTGTTTATCACCATTAATTCTGATCTAATAAAATAATATGTTACATTGGAATCATAGAAGAATAGATGTGTACATTCTATTAGTTTGAAAGCATATTTTGATGGTATACTTGCTCTCTGCCAAATATTTTTGTAGTGTTTTAATTTTCCGAATGGTTTGTATTGGAGTACTCCACTACAAATCATACACAAGCAAGTAGAGTAGAGTGCTCATCACGATCATTTCAGTGTTTCAGTGTCAAGCCCTTTTAAGATAGCGTGACAATTCTGTTACGGGTCTGTACACTGCATTTCTATACTAAAAACTATGTACAGTAATGGACAAAATAAAGAATGAGATCGACGAAGTCTGAAAATAACACTAGAAGTTAAAACATTGTGCAAGTTGGAACAAAACATTGACATTTTTGCGTTTCAAGTGCAAATTAAATAGAAAACATTTATATTTAATATTATGCCATATATACAGTAAATTTCATAGTAGATTTGTTTGTTACTTATAACATAGAAATTGCGACTTGTTTTACATTTTCTGTTACAAGTTAGTTTATAACACGTCGGTTGCAAGTAAGTTTGAAACTGAGCAACGGTTATTCTTTTTATGTACAACATGGATTATAACAAAAACTTTCTAAAAACAGCACATCAACAACTTTGTTTTTTCCTATAAAGTTACGTAGAAAAATAATCACAAAAGTTAACGTCGGATTAACTTTTTTTGGTGAAATTTTATTAGTCGTCAATGAAACAATTTGTTCTGTTATGAAAATTATACTCAATGTCAATTATTTTTTCTAATGGCTATTTTAGCTAAGTATACCGTTTTTATATGGTGATGCTATAAAATATACCTATAATATTTAAAAAACCGCAAATATAGGAAACTCTAGAAAACGTAGCTACATCGCTATTTTTTTCAGGAAAAGTACATTAAATTACATTGGGAAGTTACTCGAAGTAATTATTGCGAAAACCACTCAAGGACATTATACCTAGAAATAGCCACTTGAAGAGAAATTTGCTATTTTTAGAATAAAAGTCTCTTTGTCACTTAACACTAGAAAATCTCTGTCGGGATTTGAATAAGGATGGATGTGAATAGGATGTTTGTGAATTGATATTAGAAAAACTTTTTGATAAGATTGATCTTAATTATTTCTATTATTATACTATTTATATAGTGACCAGATGTTCCTTTTGAGATGTTTTTCTTTCGCTATTTTTATATGAAGTATTTAGTTTCATGGAAGAGTGCAGGACGCCGCTAATGGCATGCACTTGCCTTGTCTATCTTAAAGTTTTGAAAAGTTAAGTACCTAGTCTGTGGTATGGTTGCCGTGTTGATAACAAAAGGAGTGAGGGTAATGAAAGATTTAATATAAAATGACGAAATATGTGATATCAATAATTAATAAAATAACAAATAAAAATGACAAAACAATTTTTAAGGCACTAATTACTAAGCGAATAATTAACCTTTTAAAAATATCCTTTTCAGTAAATGTACTGTGTAATATTATGGTATGGTGTTGTGAATGTAAGCAGATTGGTAGCCTACAAGTCTTTATTACATTAATATTTGGAAGTCATTTGTTTTATGTAATATGAATGGCTAATAAAGTGACGGCCCATCTAAAGGAACTGATATCTATATACATGATCACTATTACTAATATCATGTAATCATGACAACCGTAATGTAATTAGTAGCCATTTCAAAAGCCTAAGGTGGCATTCTTCTTATCTTGTAATTTCACTGTGAGTCTAACACTAAAACCAGTAGCTACATAGGTTATAAAGCAAGCTACTGGGCGGCTGAAATAGTTGAGACTGAGGTACTAACTCTGTTGAATACATCTACATATAATTAGTATTAAACTTGTGAATTAATTAAAATTTAAAAGATTTACACAAATCAGAGAAGTAGCGAAATTAAATAAAAGTTACCTATTTAGCCATCAGTCAGAAAGTCAAAGGCAATCAATTCGAATACGACAGACAAACAAACCGGTTGTGTATATGTTAAAACGGATTATATGCAGTATCTCGACAGTTGAAAGCCGGGACATTGGCTGAGCATTAATTAAATGCAGTGTATGCAACACGTAAATGCACTTTGGCGAATGCTTATACCAGAAATTATCGGACCGAAACATATTAACTTCAATTGAATCCAATACGGTTTATTTATTGATAATATCCTAAGTAAGTGTGCTCATGGCTCGTGCGAATTGATTTCGTACCTGTTTACACAATGAACTGAACGACTATTCTATGATGATTACATATATAGATAGTACTTTGAGTAAAATTAAAATAGTCTCTGAAACCAATTTCAGATCACCAATGTTCATTGAGTGAAACTAACTATGAAATGCAATGAGAGAAATACAATAATACAATAAAATACAAGTTATATCTAACTTTTTCTTTTAGACCTGATGTGAGCATACAAATTATTGGTCTAATAAATTGATTTTTTGTTCTTTCCATATTTCGCCTCCGTGGGAAAGGAGCAAGGTAATACGTATGCAGCCTTATGCATTGTTTTTGAATACTTTCTGACATTAAGATTATACTTTTACTATGTATTAACTTAAATAGGTCTCTTATTATCACATATCTGTTATGAAAAAATGTATTCAATAACAATAAATATTTACTTAATTGCTAGATGTGGTTATGACCACATCTAGCAATTAAGTAAATATTTGTTGTAATAGGTACATCATCAGCATCTTTTGTAATAGGTACAGTTTATGAACTATTACAAAAGATGCTAAATTTATAATATAATAAAATAAGTAACGAAAACGAACATAATTATAAATGTATATTCCGGTTAAAGTTCCAGAGATCTAAATACTACAAAGCTAAACTCGCAAATTACTGTCTAAAATGATCTTAGTCTTGAGAACTATAATATCGGTCGTTGAGTTAGTAATTGGTGTGATTATGAGCTACGAGTAACCAGAAAATTAACACCAGGACGCTTACTATGAACCGTTAGAACTACGATCTAGTTTAGGTATTTTGACGTTACTATTTTATTTATTCGACAAATAACCCCACTTATAGAATAAATAAAATAGTAGCTGTAGTAATTATTAAATAAAAATGTTAAATGTCTTCTAAGCATATTGTTATTAAGATGTTCTATGTATGTACCGTTATCACACTACAAGATATATATTCTTTTTTTTAAACCCTAACACACAAAGATACTTGTTAAATATTTGACATCTCTATCTGTTTGTGGCATCCTGGCTAATAAACGAATAAACTGATTATGACAATGTAGCAACGAACTAGAAGAGCAATATATTGATATGTATTAGTATTTATCGGGGTTAAAATTTTTAATAATACAATTTTGAAATAATTGATATACATATATTTATCTTTACTGAAATTATAGTTATATTATGTACGTAAGGGAAAACTATTATTTCCTGAATATTATAAGCTGCCTTTGTATGTGGACTACAGAGCTAAGTTTAACAGCTTACCAATGGTCGTAATTAAGACTTTATTTCAAACAATGAAATATACTAAAAAGGGTATATCAATTTAGATGATAACCATGTACAATGTATATTTGCTTCATTAATACACATGTTATTCGTATAATTAGTGTAATATTAATAATTAATATAATCACTATATACGCATGTATATTATATATAATTTATAGATATACATAAATATTACATATATACAATATGTAATATTTATCTATATCTATAAATTTTGTAAATATGTATATTTATGGAAATGCAAATTTTCTTGTAATTATTATATAGAGTCAACAGATCTTCGTCCTCTAGAATGATAACATGTAGTATGACATCATGAGATTTACACAAAGACTTGATGTCGTTGTGCTGTTCATATATTTTAATTATTTTATAATATAATTCTTCTCGTTATCATAAATAATTCTTCTCTACGAATATATAATTTTCAGCTTTGTGACTATCGATTTTATTCAATGTTACAAGTTCAGGCTACTGCGAGCTTTCTAAATTCACAACTAAGTTTAAGGTAATTTTCAAAAATATGATATAATAGTAGTAGGGGCGGAGGGTTGGCAAGTTTGGAGAGGAATCGGCCCCCAGGGGCTGTGATGAATCTTTCACAGTCTTTATCGCTTCTCACCAAGAATCGATCTTTATACATTTTGAAAATCCAGGAACATACTATTCCAACTTTAGCGGTCTTTTAAAGATTTATGTTGTGAATGTAATGATCTTAAAATTACAATGAATAACAACGATGTTTGTTTTTGTTAATGGTAACTTAATATTATAAATAGATAGCAGATAGCAGAGTAATGTGCAACAATAATATTACTTTTATTTATGTTCTTTATAATTTATTTTTGGTGCAATAAAGAGTAACAAAATAAAAAATAATCACTGGCTACCGTTCATTGTAGAATGCATAAATAAATAAAATAGATGTAAGAAATTCTTTCAATGTTTGAAAGATATATTATTATGGAATACACATATAAGGTCACTCTTGACATAGGGTTATTACGTCAAAAATTACAACTTATTTGTTGCTATCTATACCATTATATTTCTGTAACAAGTAAAAGATGTGCAAAATATATGTAAAAATAAGATGTAAATAAATAATATATTAAAATATACGGAGCTGTAATGTCAAGTCGTGCGGTTTATCAGCTAAATATACTCGACATAGTTATCCGAGTAGAGGTCTGTCACCGCAGGTTACTCTCGTGTGCTGAAGGGTCTGATCTGGTCCGCGTTAGTGGCCACAGAGTCGCACTTACCCGTATTCCATTATTTGGCCGAATTAACGGGTACTCCAAATATTTGGAATAGTGTACTAAAATTTTTGTATTTCAGGTGTGGTTTTATTACAGTTTTGCTTTTATTGAGGTACATTTTGCAGTGGTCTGCGTGATTACCTCTATATAATAATAAAATAAGACAGTAGACAAGGAGACAGTAGACGTAGTAATTATAAAAGCAGAATATCCTAGCTTTGCCTACGCGAAACCTGTTCTTTCCGGTCCTCGTGGGAATATCGAGAAAATTCTTAGTTCAATCCTCAAGTTTTGGGAATCACTTAGGCTGTACGTTTATAAATCATTCTGTAAAGACAGGTTTTTCTTTACTTACTACAGTTTTTTTTCGTTATAATGACATCGGAAAATCTTATTGACAATCTTTGGGAGTATGCTAAATATTGATGATTTGAAGAATGATGACGAAGATTGTCCTTTAACTACACAATCTACAAGAGTCGATACATTTAATGAAGGATCTTGCGGGTGCGAATTGTCTATTTAGTGTTTTTGCTAGTTAGATCATTGTGGAAACTTAATCTCGGAAGTTTGTAATAGAGTAGTAAAATGAAAACCGCTGCTCTACAAGATGCACTCGGTCTATTTCGAAAAACGTTGTGGATTCGTTTATGCGTCTCTCAAAGCGATATTTTTTCAAACAAACAGAAAGGGATAAAGCGTCTTATTCAGTAAGGAGAGGGATTGGCGACTGTGCCCCCGCCAGGGCATACCCCGGAGTAACTACAATAAACGTCGGTAAACTTTATCGAAACATCTCTTAGTTTCAGGCGTTGGACACGTTTGGTTTTTAGATTTTCATTCGAAAGAGTTTCGTAATCTTGTACCTTAGTTACGGGTTACTGTCTAACTCAATCGACTCTGTGATACGATTTGTAGCGTGCTTTTGCTTTGCTTTGTCCTCTGCAATGGATTTAGTTGGCGGATACAGTGTATAAAATATATAAGAACATTTCATTTCTACAAGTAGGTACATACTTGATTAATTGTTCTATTTACTATTTTTCATATAATAATTGTGAAGTAAAGCATATAATGCAATTTAAAAATAGATAAACATAATCAGATGGTAAAAATAGCACGCGAAGAAATTCGATAGACACACTCACACTTAGATGCCAAAACTTCGTCGAATAAATATTAATCTTTGTTAAAAAAAATAAAAATATTCCTTGTAAAAGAAGAGTTTACAGCTTTACTTCATAATATACAGTTATCAAAAGACTTTTGTGGTATAAATTTGTAAACCTTCTGTGTTTATCCATTCTTAATATATTTCTGTTATTTTTATTTTAATCAAAATATTTTTAAATTAAATTAGGGATTATTATCTCTAATTGAATGAATAATTGAATGAACCCCCCCACAAATGCTATTGTAATTTTGTTAAAAGGAAATAGTCTAAACAGTGGCCGTTACCCGAACAGACCGACAGGCCCGAACAGACAAGCAGCATCCGTTAACGAGTATGACGGATGAGGTATGAACTGATGAGGATGAGATTATATTATATAAATTTGTCTGTATTTCAACGCTAACACAAAAACAAAAAATATTTTTAAACAATTTTTGTTTATGATT
This sequence comes from Achroia grisella, assembly GCF_030625045.1. Taxonomy (NCBI): domain Eukaryota; kingdom Metazoa; phylum Arthropoda; class Insecta; order Lepidoptera; family Pyralidae; genus Achroia; species Achroia grisella. The sequence goes on along the minus strand of NW_026712864.1, from coordinate 85,064 downwards.
CACATCACATTCCTATATAATACTTATACATGTGTACACAACATTTAAAAAATATTTAATTTAATGAAAATATTTAAACTATCTTCTTAATTATAATAAGGACACTTATCAAGCATTTAAATAGTTATTTATAATGTTTCTATTTTAGCCTCTCATATGACAACAGGACAGCGGATAGAAAGTTGATGCAAACAGAAAAGGGTTGTAGATCGTTAAACGCGAAGGGATTGGACATTTACGTCTACAGTCGAATTCGGCTAAATGTCAAGGCTATTTTTACGCTCCAACTATAAAGGACTCCCATATGTTACATAGGTACATTTTGTTGGCGAATTGTTTCGGCGAATTAATGGCTTCGTTTTTATTGAAGTGAAAGGGAACAAAAATCAAATAACATTTTGTCATGTAACAAATTTTGTGCTAGATTTTATTGACTTGTTTAGTTATTGCTGTATATTCCAAATATGTCGCTATAATATTTGGGTTGATGTAGTTCTGTAGGTGTAGTAGATTTAATATTATTACATATGTTGAGTACATGTGTATTGAAGATGTGGAACATAATATACATACCTACACTCAGTTGATATTAAATTATTGCTTCTCATAATAGTTTATAAAGCGTTAATAAGATAACATGGTACATACTTATTTAAATTAAAACTTATTTTAATTGATTTCAGTAGAGTTATTTTGTTTATATGCAACAATAATGATAAATAAGTTACGGATCACCATGGTAATTTGTGACTTTCATGTAACATGAATAGCTTCACGGACATCACGTCATATCGTGACAATTGTACAGAATGCATATTAGAATTTACAATGAATTATACACAAGTCTGCATGTTTCATTCGTAATTTCTATTGCGCTGCGCTACCTAAATAATATAGGATAACCCTACATTAGTAAGTTACGCTACGTAATATTATATTATGAGTGGTAGTGGTTACACATTCGCTACGGAATAGTATATAGTACAATTTGTTAGTACAGCAAATTTCTAACTATTATATTTATATAATTTGTAATCTGTGCGATTAGCATAGTACACATGCTAGGACTAACTTAATTTCATTAATTAAACTAAATATTAAAAAAGACTAAAGTTGCTGGAAACTAGTATTTACTCGCTATTTTTCATTTGACTTAATATATATTCGTCATCCTAATATAATATATGCTATTATAATATTTAATTAAGTTTAGTTAATTGTTAAGTCGTAGGGAGATAGCAGAAAGACAGACAAAGAGATAAACACACTTCCATTTGCATTTATAATATTAGTATGGATAACCACCGACTTTAGTATGATAACGAGACAATTACTAATACTTTAATATAAACACAAAACCATTATCATACCATCAAAAATGAATCTGAATGAATGTAAAATTTAATAACATTTTTTATTTGGTAAATAGACAGATAAATGGACCTCAAAACCGTCGCCTATATAACCTTGCTTTAATACAGATTATTCCTCTGTAAAATAATACACTAGCACCAACTACAGTCGGTCCCCAGTTGACGATACAATAAAATGAGTGCTTAGTTCTCGAGTAAACTACAAATTACTGAGAACTTGTTCGGCTCAAAATAATTAAGAGTCTTTGTCCAGCTAGTCGACTGGACAACTTTGCGGCGTAGCCCGTCAGGTTCTATACTATATGTCCGATATTGCTTGGTTTAGCTTTTCAGATGCATTCTCTTTATCATTATATTCTATAATTAGCTATTTGCCCTGGCTTTTCACGTGTGTACATGTATTATATATACCTTCCTATTGAATCACTCTGTTTATTAAAAAAAAACCGCTTCAAAATCCGTTTTAAAGATTTAAGCATACATAGGGATAGACCGCGACAGCATATAATGATGATAATAATAAAGTCACTGTTAGGTGTCGACATCACCGTCATGATGATATTTCCTTTGTTATATTAGAATCCTACGTGGAAAAGGTTGTACTTACTAATATTGATATTTCCATCACTAGAGCGTTAGTTAGAACTATAAATTGACGTTTTTGGTATCTATTCGAACTCTGGACGTTTGGGTTCAAGTCGGGAGTTAAAGCACTAAGCCACAACGCTCTAATTGTATTAAATACATTTGCTGTACATAAATATAGTACATACAATCTGTGTTATTAATTAAAATAATGTAACTGAATTGAGACCAGAATGTAAAAAAACAAATGCCAAAACTAAATATCGTCAAAAATACAAATGAAAAATGCTGACAGTAAATATCATAGATTTCTTAGGTTATTTGATATTGTTACTGTATTTGATAATTACTATCGTAATCATATATTTTTAGCAATAATAATAACACACATAATATAACTAATTGCGTGGTCTTCAAGCTATCCTATATCCTGTGTTACGAAGAAACCGGATAACGAATATATGGGGACACTTGGGAGGGAGCTGAGAATATATCTTTAATTGCTTTTTCTAGGATGTTAGCACCTGAGGCTACCACTCTACTGGGGTGATAGGTAGATACAATTTTACTAAAGATTTGAGCTTGTAACATGATATTGCAATTTAATTAGCGATGGTCCTCGATCAAACTAAACTAAACAACTTTATATGCATTATATATACTGAGTCAACCTTATTGACTTTCAAAAGTAATTAAAATCACCTACAAATATACATTCTTAGCTTCGATAGTTTATAGATACTGGTTCGAATCTCGCATAGTCATTCTACGATTTAGTTCAGAATGTTCTCTAAAATAAAAGTAAAATTAAGCTTTTGAATTCATTTCTCTTTTTATCCATAAATTTGTCGAATTAAAAATCTACCTATTTAATGTTCAAGAATCCTCTTGAGTGGGTAAGTATTTTCAATATATTTCATATATAAGTATATTATGAATATTCTTTCTCAATAAAGTGCTAATCTTGTTTCATCAATCAGTAGAGGGAACCCTACGCACCTACGCAGAAACCGCCATTATCTTGTGAGAATTTGTAAAAACCTCTCTTAGTCTTAGTGGGTGCCCACGCCATTTGAATCCTGTTGAATGTTGCAAAATGATAAGTTTATTAGAACTTAAAAAGAAAAATGAAACGGCCGTATGTACATGTGAAAATATGAAAAAGAAACAACAATACAATTTGAAAGAGTTTGGTCACAGAAGAAGAAACTTATAATAATTTGAAATTATAATTGAATTCCGTACATTTCGTTACGCCTCTCCTATTATGGTACGGTGGGATAAGGAACGCCAAATGGTTCCATTCATGCATACCTTTTTTGCTTCCTCTACATTCATCAGTCTATTCATACAAGTTCGCTGTTTACTACTACTTTTTATATGGCCGTTTGCATTATGTCTGCTATATATGTATATAAGGTCTGTGAAATTGGTTATGTGTCTCTAAATTTCAAATTAGGTATATGATATTGATTAGGTATCTAATGCAATATAAATAAAAACGGCCAGATTCGATATGATCAAACGCTGATTATGAAATTGAATAATTTTATGCAATACGAATCTAATATGAATTCCGCATATTGTGTCCCGCTTTTGCATATTAATTTTACATTGAAAGACGAAGTTGGTTTAGCGATTTACAGATTAGTCAAGGCAGAAATTGTGTCTACTGAATTTCTCAGATTACATTATTCTTAGAAATTTAAAATTGTTAATTATAGCACTTTCACGGCTAGGGTAGGGTTTCAAAAGATAGCTTTTATAAATATTATGTACCTACATTTATTCATAGTGAATTATAATTGTATTACAATCTAATACTTTGTATCGGATAGTGTATATCTTAATTATAGGCTAGAGTGCTGTTCTTTATTTGTAGGTATAACATACATACAGGGACTATAATATTCTTTTTCTTATAATTGGAATAGCATGCAAAATGATGACTAACGTTATGGTAAGTGATAACCGTCGCCTATATACACAAATAAATAGCACTATGGACATTACAATATAAAGTGACACCCGCTATACTACTCATGTGTTGTCATTTTAGATAACTGAGATGTCATGATATTTATCACATAATTTCACTGCCTCATCGCACTCATAAAATAGCTTACAAAGCAAACTGCTTGGCGGCTGAATAGGTGAGACTGAGGTACTCACTAATAAGAATGTTTAGTCTGGTATAAACTTGTATTGCTCAAAAATACTAAATGTATTAATTGCATTGGATATTTGTGAGGAAATGTGACTAAATTACTATTATTATTATTCAATCAGTTATTATAAAAGTACTAAACAAACTTTATTACATTAATAAAATGTAGATTTCTATATGCTTAATCACAGTTGCAGTTAATTAGAATGTCAATATATTTTTAAGACTAAAAGGCATACGTCATCAATTCTTATGTAGGTTCGCACTGGAAGCTGAGAGAGTGTTCGCGTAAGTCGAAAGTGCCAAAAAGTTTAACTGGAATTTTGCACTAGGTAAGTTTGAGAGGTGCTGGAGACGCCTCGAGTGTCCGCGGCGTGCAAACTATGTCTTTGTTTCCGAGTGTCTGTTTACGGTTCAGACGTGTTTATTCGTCGACACCACATGCGAATTTACAATGATAATATATCGCACTTGGTTTGTCAGCGTGAACAAACTCGCGGAAATACGTATAACAATGGAAATAAACAATAACATTTTCGATTCGGAATCCTAAAAAAAATATATATTAGAAGAGATTAGTAAAAAAAGGAGTATTATAGCACAATTAGAACAAAAATATTGTATATCTATGTTGTATAAGAACACTATTTTAGTCTGGTCATTGGCTTGCCATAAATCTTTTTTCATTCGGTTTATTCTACATGAAATACTCTACTCAGCTATTTACGTTTGCAACACCGACATAGACTATTAACAATTTTACATACATTTTTGTTGAAATCAGCAGAAAAAAATGTAGCTAAAAAAGCCATTCTCGCTCACCAATAGCTCGTCCATGTTGAAGGCTCTCTCTTATTTAGCAATACTATTTATAAAGGAGGTACTTGTTATCAACACAGTCAATTCCCGGCTTGGTGTCGGCCTAAAAACGTGCTATCACAAAGAGTATTGCGAGGGCGAGAGGGCCGTGCGAGGTCACGCCAACCGCCGAGGGCCCTTTGCTTTGTTCCACTAGCAACAATGCCACACCAAGAGGCTCTTCACGACACTTGTATCAGATGCAAGCGATGTTTCCTTGCTGGGATTAGTGACTTGGCTGAGCAGTTGTAATTACGTGATATTTATGTGTTGAAATGATGAGATATTTATATGTTGAAATGTTGTTATAATACATATAATTGTATATATTGCAAATTATGTGATATTTATATGTCGAAATTATGTGATTTTTAAGCATGTTTCTATTTTTTAGATGAATAAGGATTGTATTTATCTGCAGATTTAATTTTATAGCCGCACTGGAAGTTTTTTCACTGTTACTTGAATATTTTTTTGTGTTTAGTGTTTATATGTAATATCTATCTAGATATAATAATATAATTTTATTTGTGCATGGCGATGATCGAATATTATAATTGGTATAGTTAGACAGGCGTGTGTTTGACGAATTATGCACAATAATATGCTATTGTTCCCTTGTGATATCAATTATATTTTCTATTAGACAATAAGCTTTACTAAATATGCAATGCTTAAAAATCTATGTATAAAATAATTATATATTAGGCAACTAATTGGAATTTTTTTTGGAAAAACTAGTGTTAGGTTGCGTAAATGTACTTTTATATAGTGATTCTAACTCTCTTTGGTGTTAAAACTTTAATAGTATCACTGAAAATTCAGTACTATGTATACTTAAGTAGTATACCTACACAATAATGTTAAAGTACTAACATAACAGGTATTCAGTACTACGATATTACATATATTATGTGATACCTTAGAAAATATGAATATATGGATGCTCACCTATTGAAACTGGAATGATAAATATTTCAATACACATGTACATTTTTAATAACAGCAAGACTTACAACAATAGAGAATTCCAATATTCCAGAGAACAGAGACTATATGAAAGGATTGTAAGTTTTGGAAAAGCGGGACTTCGAAGCGTGTGCAATTGTGCAGGACCATGTACATGTCGCGCGGTGAAAATTGACGCGAACGAAGTATACTGTTTTTTATAAGTGGTATATTTAGGAAACATTTTTTTTATTGAGTAGATTCGAGCTATTTCTTGGTATTGGTATGTATATATATATATCTCTATAGAAATTAATCACTTAAATAAAAAAAGAATGAATTATACATTAACTATAAACATATCAGTCAACGATTTTTTAAATTATGTTTATTAGATTATGAACTGTTATTTCGATAAAAGTCATGTACTTTATTCGAGTAAAATTCGGAACTATATAGTACATTTCCTGTCATGAACATTATTAATTTATTGGTAGTAACTACTATCACATAATCACGAGTATGTTTTTTATAACGGTAATTAAATAGATTTTACCGTTTTCTGTGTGAGAATCTCAGTCTTAATTATGTCACCTTGATTTGCTGTACGTTTCGGTTGTGGGGTAATATTTTAGTAATATTATATGGTACGTAATCATAGCCTCTACATATCAAAGGCATCACATGAAGAATACTATCCGTGGTATTCTGGATGTATATAGGTTACAGTTGCCACTTACTGTCAGCGGTGATTGCAATTCTAGCTACATAAAATTGATTAATATTTTTCTAATTATAGTATTTTTTTATTCGCGACAATTTTAATTGTGGTAACTACACCTATAGCTAGACCTTTTATTGCAGTGGCCACACTATTCAGTGCAACCGGTGCACAAAAGAAATAAAGGAGTCCGAACAAAAAGGACACTCTTTTGGAGTTCTTTATTTCAAGGGTTTAAAGTAAAGTGCGGTTTAATTGCGGGTAGAACTTTTACCGTTTTTTGTCACTATTTTTGTCTCTGTATAATAGGTAATACGAACTTAGTCGATGTTTAACGTTCTCTGTAACACAATATATATTTCTGCGATCCTATTTGAAGACCACAGATGAAACAATATTACATAGTTTAGACATTCCTTTATTTGAGTTGTCAATTTTCAGTAGATACTCTTTATTTTCTGTATAATAATATGTTTACTGAATTCTTGTGTCGTTTTACTATAACAAATAAAGAAAAACAATTTTATTCTTATACAACAGGACTAGGCTAGAATCATTCCAGAAATTCTCTTTCATGTAAATATATAGTAGTAATATGAAAAAACAATCAAAATTGTTCAATTGCATGTTTGGAATACTTACCTTCATAGTATTTGTGTTATTTGTGATAATATTTTCTGTTTGTTATATTTGCAATTCCATTTCATCTATATATACCAAATTTTCAATTTAATAAAGATATTGGAAAAACATATTATGTAAACAATAATGTTTCAGTTCAAATTGCAAAAATAAATTTTTGCCAACGTAGATAGGATGTTGATTTTTATAATAGCAAATATTTTTGAATGCAAAGTTCTGAATTCAAATGCGTAGCATTTCTTAAAAGTTTGGTATCGCAGGAACATTGTCCGATCGCATAGGGCGTGTCGTAAAAATTATACAAGTTCTCTTGACCAGCGGAGAGTGGAGCGAAGTTCGAAACGCGGAACGGGTTTCGCTTCGCTTGCTAGTTATGTTTGCCTCGTCCTTCGTCTGCAGTGATACCAGAGTGGGGGTAACCGCCCTTTTGGAGGGTTTTTCTAGCCATGGGGAAAATGTAAATTTAGCAAAAATTGGAGGGATATGTGTGCAAACAAAAAGAATTAAAGTGAATTTTATTAGGCCACACTAAATACAAAACATTTTGGGGGATAAAAAACAGGAACTCAAGTCTTGGGACGCACATATTATGACAGTTTAATATATTGTTAAATGATCTCGTTAATATGATTTTACTTAGTGGGAGGGTGTTTATACAAACGATGAATTTTGGGGAAATTTTGACCAAATTTTGAGGAAAGTAAGACTGATGATATGGTATTGTTGTTCGCCTACCCGCACTAGGTAGTCACCTATGCCGCCCCGCGAGACAATAGCGAGCCAATAAAACTTTTATTGTCTGCTATGATTTTGGAAACATTTTCCAAGATGAGTTCTATAAAATTCGCAATTTATTCAAGTCACTGGACGAATTCACCCTGTTTATTGGCATTTTCTAACTAAACTTTGCAATGGCGACGCAAAAGAATTTGCCTTTTGTACCCACCGTTTCTTCCCTCCTCATTGATGGACATCTTGAGCACTTTTATTGTTACAAAGGCTAAATTAAATTAACATAGATTAGATAAAGTGAAAAAAAACTTTGTTCAATTCTCTGAAGTTGTTTAGGATTAGAACATCTACCCTACACCTCGATAAGTAGAGTAAGATAGTTATATATTATTATTTGTATTATTGTTTTAATTTTCATTAACCTCAACATAGGTACTCATAATATAATAATATGTATTAACCTAAACTATTTTTTTATAAACTTGGTGGGCGCTTAATCAGTATGATTGTTAGATTAAAATATATGTACTTACTACTTAACTAAGTTCGAAATACCAATAAACTAAAATTTTTAAAATTATTGTTATTAGAATAAGAATTGGAAGAAATTGGAGAATTTATATCCTAAATAAAGACTAATAAAATATATTTCCGTTATATCTACTTCAGATTAGGATACCGTAAGCTATACAATACAGGCTGGTATATGCAATGCAAGGACCAGTGCAGTGTATGTGTTTTATGTGTAATTTGAATATGTGATAGGTGAAATGCTAGGTGTCTATTAATTTTTTATCTATTTTCGGACAACTAATATTATTATGATAATTATTAGATAGAATAAATATAAATTATTTTGTATTTATTAAAGTTACATAGAAAATACTGATTTGATCCATAGGTTAAAGACTACCATATATATACATCTTAATATACATATATATGTACATATTGTTTCACTTCGATAGTTACTATTCATACATTTCACAAAATTCAATATAATGTATTAAGATACGTGATATCTTCGTTTACATATTCTTTTATCATCTGTGTAGTATTTCTTTGCGAAAGAAATGAAGGAAAGTAAAAAATTGTAAATGAAAAGAGGTCGTGAACACAGCTCGCTCATACGAGTACCTATTAGAAAAAAGATAGTCGATCTTGTCTCTGCGATGGACTTTTTCTTTACAAAGAAAACATTTTACCTGTTTATATTTTGTTCACGGAGTGGGCCATAGTGGTAGGGGTTAGGGGGCCGAGATAAGAATCAAATAGATGTTGTTTCGCTGCATGGAGCACTGTCGGGCATATGCACGTGGTGACAACCACTTTCAACGTCTTGACACTTGCTTTTGAGATATTACTGTATACAACCTAATTGTAGTTATTTTAACAACTTAACACTACATTGTCATACAAATACTTGCGCATAAGTCTGTAATGGTGAAATTTTAAGTATTTTCTATGTTAAGTAAATGTGTGTAGTCATACATTAACTATGGTTGAAGAATAATGAAGTTTTTTTAAATATACATCATAAACAGAAAACAAAAATTTATAGAAAAACAATCATCACTAAAGCTAACACGGCAGCGGATATACTACTACTGTTAAAAAATGTAATCACTAATTACGCGAATTAGTGATTACATTGTGTTAACTACTAATTTTAATCTTATATTAATTTAAAATAATTTCCAGCTTTAAAATGACAAGCATTACAAAAATAAATTAATTTTAAACCCTAAAATACATATTAAAGTGTTATAAAATTAAATAACCAATAAAAACGTTCTGGAAAGAGTGAAATGTAGCCCGTACAAATAATATATTTCTGGTAATATTGCGGTTACCTGCGACGAACAGTTGTGCGGTAATTTAAATAGATTTTTTATAAATAATTCAACTTTCATGTTGCATTTTGTGGACGTTATTTGGAGGTGGACATTTTTATGCTTCTTTATCTTTTTACTTACTTGAGTAGGTACTTATTATATGGGAAATTACAATTTCAAGAATACAAGTTTGCATATGAATAATTATAATCTATTTTTCAATTGTAAACTTATGCTTTACAATTTTTTAATAATACTACATATATTAGAACTATAATCATAATATAAAATTATTATATGGCTTAAATAAATATAGTTTGAAATGTATTTTAAAGTAAGTTATGTCCATATATGTGTATCAATTAATAATATCTTATATCTAATCTAATTTGAATGTAGTTCTAGACTTATAACGTTATGTCTAGGTATCTTATATAAGTCGTAGTTTCTTATATATATTGTGTTACTTCGTTGTATATGAAATTTGTCAAAATAAAATATAGAGTAAAAGTAAAATACTAGTTTTATACTCAACAATCCATATCAAAACAAAACAATCAAAACTAAACGAGCGTACTACATTTTCACCTGAAGTATGTTTCGGCTGACGTAACAGTCATGAAACGTATTTTGGCAGAACGATAAGGAAATGACACAAAGAAAACAAACTACAGTCCGCTTCGGCCGAAAATTTGTGAGGGCGGGTATGGTCGAGTAAGCGGCAGCGGGAGCGGGAGCGGGCGCGGGCTTCGAGCGTGGGCGCGGGCGAAGGCGAGGGCGCAGAGATATCGACGTCAAAGTTATTGGACCGATGCGACGCGACGTCAGTGATCGCTCCTAGCGGATATCTATCTACCTTTGCACTTTTCCCCGGCGCCCCATTGTTGCTGCCAATACTGGCATTTCCAATTTATCTCACGATGAATAAAGCAAAGTTTAATTAAGTTTGAATTTTTATTAGCCATCAAATAAAATTCAATTAGATAGGCAAGAATTTTTTAAATAGTTCAAGAGCTTTTTATTAATTACAACTCTTTGGGATATAATGTTACTTTATAGTTACTCTGTAAGACTTTTATTGTACTTATTTTTAATTATCGAAAGATTGAATTTCTAGATTGATTACTTGATCACAATATTATAATAAGTTGAATTCATTATTACGAAACTGTATATAACAGTAACTAACTATAACTTGAATATCTGATAAGTAAAGGTTAAGGGAGCTGAAAATTTGCAAGCAAAGTAAGGGCACGCAGGAAATCCCTTTGGGGCGTACCTTCGTAAATTCGAGGTTTAGGCCAACACTTTGTTATAGGGAGTAAGTGTAGCTGTTATTTACGTATAATACATTCAAATCAAATAAATTACAACGGTTAGTACTCTCCATTAGGACACCAATGTAGACTTTGTTAAAATCGTATATCAGTGTGGTGTGTTTTTCCTACTTCAGCGACATCACAGGATAAGGCATGACATGTTTGTCCTCAGGAAAGGTAATGAAGAAGTATTACATACTGACGGCCTTGTTCATTTAGCACACCGCCTTACATACATACAATGGTCGGGGATTCAATTCCGTCCCCGGTCCATTTGTATTCAAGTATATGATTATTTATATCCGTCTGGGTGGTTTAATATACATATATGTATAATATTATTATGTATATATTTATAAAAAAAATGCACCTATGTATTTATATCAGTTGTCTAGCACCCATAACACAAGCTGTGTGAATTGTCGTGAGATATTATTATTATGGGCGTTATATCATAAAATGATGTCCGTATAGTGATTGATGTGCATGTATATATGCGACGATTGATGATTACCATCAGGCGGGCCTTGAGCTAGTCTGCCATTCGAAATAAATAAAGAAGATGAAGCTTGTTTGTCGCATTAGTTCCTAAAAATAGAAATGTGTCTAAAATTATTTAACTTTCACATTTTCGTTGTAGTGGTATTGTGTACGTTACTTTTATTACCCTGCCACGCATTTCAGCGACAGCAGAAAACATTCTTGGAGGTTACACAAACTTATGCCGTGGAGTTACAATGTTCATTGTTGCCGAATAAACGAGTAGGTACTTAGTACCTACGTATACGTATATTTTTATGCAATTGGAGACAGTTATTAACCAGTCATAAAAATTAAAGTAAACTATCAATATTTGTTCCAGAAATAGCTAATTATACAAGTTATTTTATAATAAATATAGATACAGCTACAACATTTAGTGATTTAGTTACTGTAATTAGGTTCGTTTTAGTTACGGACTGAGAGTCTATTATGCGCTACAAATACTTGATCGTTTATCGAGTTATTGCAAGTTTACAAATATTGAATGTAAGTAGAAGTTAGACTGAAATTTTTGCATAACAGGGTACAGCAATATATTAATTAACAACATATTGGATAAAGAAAGCCAACGACAACACCCTTCAAGAGGGGAATTAAATAATTTAGTGAATTTTATTAATTAATCAAATTTATATCAATAAAAGGACGTGGGCACCTATAGTATATTATGAAGTAGTATTACCATAGTATATTTGTATATAAATATATATTTATTAGAGGGTTAGTTGTAAAACTATATATTTTATAAGATTACAGTTCAGGTCGATGTGTGGCAGTGACTCACAAGAATACAACAATTTACGATAAGTCTAGACACTCGAAAGTGTAAACATAATCGGATCACTAGTCCCCAACTCAATAAAAATAGTTAATGGTCACATCTGTAAGCCGCATAAAAAATCATCTTTACGAAATAAAACGAGAAAAAAATATTTATTAACATGTGTATCATTTTTATTGGTGAGGGGGTAAGCGTCTAAAGTGGCCGTCTCATGAAATGTTAACGCTTTTGTATGGTTATTATGCGCATTATTATATGTAGCACATTCCCTTCAATTTCGTTTCGACCGCGACGCGAGACGTGACGTGACCGGACGATTCGGAACTCAATTTGTTGACACGATTTATACCATGTGTGGTTTATAAATCTTAATCTGATATTATTTATATATTCGGGTGCATGTGTACACATATGAGTATGTGCAAAGTTACGCGCTATGTATGAGTATGAGCAGCTCAACATATTTTAAAGAACAGCATGTCGTTGATGATGGATGTTTTAATTATGTCTCTACTCTTCATTTAAATAACTTTCAATTTATCTATTACTCACAAGAAAGTTATTATTACTATTAGAAATACTTACTAATTTTTACATTATCAGGTATAATTTATTATGAAATATAAATAAATAATTGTACAAAAATAATAAATAAGTATAAAATATAAAATATATAGATTCTCACAAATAATTGAGATATTAACTCAGTAGGTAACATCTATTTATTTTATCTAATATACAACTCGAACTTGGCAATTTTTCTTTCAAGGAAATTGCCAATCCTCTACCACTTCAAAGTAAAGAGCGAACACGAAGAAACAAATAGCTGCCATATAGCATGTGTACATTGTATATTCAGCGGGCTATTTCAGTTAAAACTGTACACGCAACGTTCACGATTGACGTATTACCGTTGGATAGCCTTCTAAGAAACAATTTCTATGGCTGTCGGCCCATTTCATTTAACAGACAATATGCACGAGCGATTTGTCAACGAAATGAATCTCAACAAAGGGCTTATTCATTTCAGTGGCAACTTGTTGTACGCGACCGTTTTAATTTCATAAGTCGTTTATCATAATCAAGGCTGTGGGTGGGATGGGGTATTCTGGTTGATTCCCAACCCGTGTCACTGTCTCGTCGACGGAGTACGGAGGACATCGGATACCTGCTTGGACAATGGGGATGTATTGTGGACACGGCTTACCATGTGGGCTTTGAAGATAACTAGATTCCTATTTCCTTAGGTCGCTTAGGCAAAAAGTAATTTACTAAATGAAAAATATATTAATTTTAATAATTTGTTGATGCACACACTAATTACATTAACTTAGTGAGATGAAAGTTAGGTACAACGGGCGAGCTTAACTCTCTACGAGTTCTTTTGCCGTGAACTCAAAGTGAATAGGTTTAAACAGAAATTTTGTAAATGTTAATGATAAAATTGCTATATACATTTTTAATTAATTGATACAACATTTTTAGTATCGTTATTTAAGTAAGTTTACACAAATAAGTATTATTTTACAATAAATTACCAAGCATGCTGACAGTTCGTCTAATTAAAAGTAGTAATTGATAATACTTGATCTTGGGCAAAATTTCTTTTTTCACCTAAAAAAAGACTGTAGACTCTTTATCTACGTATATATTTCATAAGACTCACGTAATATTAAAACTATGTTTATATGAAGGATATAATAGTAATAAATAATAATATGATGATGATAGTATCTATAGGTATATACGTACAATAAAACGGCATACGAAATGAAATAATTTCGTGTCGCAATAACTCAGTGCTTCGAGCAAAAAATTATATTAAATTACCGACCACGTCACTGGTGATGTTAACAAAGCTAATTAATCCGAGAGACGGCTGCAGGCTTACCTCTTGCCACGTGCAATTCGCACACGCTCAGTGAAATGCGAGCAAGTCGAGTATTACGTACATCATAATGGTAACAGTCGACAAAACGCCACTCTGATTACTCCATCAGGTATTACAGTCCACGGAGATTTTATTTTTCATTTAATTACAGTTAGCTCCGACACAATACAATTCAATCACTACTGTTCTTTTAAATATTGTTTTATTAACCGACGTTAATCATACAATCTTTTGGTTCTCTACTCAGGTTTTTGCTTCTAGTAACTAGCCAGTATATCTGATATAAAGCATAACTAAAGAATATATATATACATCGTATATTCTATATCTCTCTGAAAATAAGCAAACAGATAACAGAAGAATAAAAGCTAAGCTTACACACAATTACATTTAAGTAAGTACAGAGATTTTATATTGATGCCACTGGTTAAGTATTAATAAAAGTACAATATATATACTATGTCATGATAGTATATATATTATATAAATACTCTTTCATTTAATTATATTTGTAATAATTATTGCTAAAAGTTTTGCATCATTTATTACATTTGTTTTTTTTTTCAATTTATCTTAATTAATGTACTGATAACCAAACCTTTACATTGATATAGGTATTTAGACATTATAGGTAAGGATTACATAAAGCCCTAAAGTTACTTAATGAAAAAAACCATGTGTAAGTTATCCTAAAAAAGGGGTAATATATCAAGTCTTGAAGTAAAAGATGGAACTTGAAATGGGCTCAGATAATGCAAGTGATATGTTGGGAAATTTTTCTTTATGAGAAATGTAAAGTTTGCCGGAAAGATATCCAAGTTAAAATACCTACATATTATAGATATATAAACATATATGGGTAATGTAAATGTAAACATAATACATTTTTATGGCACCACTGGTCACAGAAATAGATAAAAAATAGAATACCTACCTTTAATGTAATAATTATGAGTTACATATAGTAATATCAAAATAGACCGACCAGAATGGACCGACCGAAGAATTGTATGCTTGAAGTATATAATAATGTATTGATAACATTGTGGTATAAAATAATGTATTTCTATGTATCATTTGTATCCTAAAAGCTAAGACAATCGACAAAAATAACATTACAGATGATCTTTCATTAGTAGTACAGGAGGGAGTTTGATAACAATATCTTTTATAACTTAGTTTTTGCACTTTCCTCGTCTAACTTTATAGCTACATACATTTATGTATTGTGTAATGTGTAAACATAAAATATAAAGCCCTTTCCATATTGATTTACCACTATAACTATAAATCAAATAGGTAGGTATCTACTTACTAAATAGTTCGTGGCTATCGTCCCTAATTTAATATGCCCGATTGAGATCCACGAGTTGGGTTGGGATTGCAATTTTTATTGGAATACTTACCTACATATAGATATAGATAGGTAAAATAGGACTTTTATTAAATCTCTAATAGGTTTAAACTATTGTACTCTAGATCTTACTTTACGTCAGACAGGCATGCTTTTATATGAACAGTAAATATTTTTTTTATTGTTGTATCTCGACGAGGACCTCGGTGGTCTAGCTATTTAGTACATCGCTTTACTTCCGATAGTCGTGGAACCGATTCTTCGCACGGTACAAATATTTGTATTCATGAATATGATTGTTTGAATCGGTCTGGGTGTTTGCTGTGTATATTATGTATGTATATACAATAAAAAATATGTAAATATTTATATCAGTTGTCTAATATCCATAACACAAACTCTGCTTACCGTGGGACTAGATGGCGCTGTGTTAATTGTCCAGGTTTATTTATTTATTTATATCTTGTTTATTCTTAATTTTAGGCTATTATAAATTATAGCTGTAACATTTATTACAAAATACTGTGCAGGATTTTTTAAAATTTTAGATAGCACATAAATATCTACTACCTATAATGCACGACGACCTGAAATTACCTATAATATTTGTAATTTCTAAATCGATCACTCGTTGACGGTTTAATGGTAGGTGTCCCTCTATTTTCTTGTCTTGCAAATTGTTGGGTAATTTCAGTTTCCGGAACTCGTTAACTTTCTGTCAACAGATCAATACCATTCCTATTTATATTGCAATTAGAATCAATGATAAAAAAAATTATCTGAAGAAGTTAATAAGTAATGAATACAACAAATTATTTTGTACATAATCAAAATAAACCTTTTTATATATATATGACATTTAATTTCTATATAACAATTTTATACCGAGACTGATTTGGTAAAAAGTTGTCTATGTAGGTAACTGAATCTATATCTACATATTTCGGCAGACATGCAACTTAATTTGTACGCTGTATTTCGGTTGAATGATGAGATAAAGCAGTGCATGATCGTAGTCCTCTGGAATGACAGCGAAAGAGTGGTATCAGGTGCCTCATATGTTAACGTGGTATCCATAGTGCTATTCATGTATATAGACAATGGTGACTCTCTATACCATAAGGTGGGTAGGCTGTTGAATTGAAAAAAAAAACAAACACAATAATGTTACGGACAAGTATATTATTTTCACGAATATAAATTGACTTTAAAATTTTACTCATTTGCATTTGCGTTTTTTATAACTTAATTATAAAGTTTAAAGTTTAAAATTATAAAGTTTTATTAATTCCTTTTCGCAATTTTGACATGTTAAATTAAACAATTTACTTGTTACGTTTATGTCAGAAACTACTGTATGAATTTCAATATGTCCAATTCAACTATTATGTTAACGTTATAATATATAAGAACAATTTAAATCAGGTTTACAGCAGTCAGACTATGGCAACACATAAGCCATTTGGCAGAATAAATAACACAAATGCACCATTTGCTTATCACAATTCCGGGCTATATCTCAGTGGTTTGGAAGTGAAATATATTGTGAGTTGACACCGGCAACAATTTGCTTTTAAAGCTAGCCTACCGACGATTTGTCGAGGCTCTGGGGATATACCTTATAGACGACGCAAACGATTGAAAACGTGAAAATCTAAATAATAAAGATCGCACAGAGTTTCAGTGGCGTAACAAGGGAAAAATAGCAACGTTCAACACAACATCTGGTTGATTAAAACAATCTTCGTCAGAATGAGGACAAAATTATAATAAAGGTTGCAGAAAATCACTGTCAGTAATTTTTAATTTACTCTTACGAGGTTATTATGTATAAGGCGCCCTGGTTACTCAAATACTGCAAGTCCGCCTCTGA
This sequence comes from Achroia grisella, assembly GCF_030625045.1. Classification (NCBI taxonomy): domain Eukaryota; kingdom Metazoa; phylum Arthropoda; class Insecta; order Lepidoptera; family Pyralidae; genus Achroia; species Achroia grisella. The sequence goes on along the minus strand of NW_026712864.1, from coordinate 67,442 downwards.
AGTCACCCCTCCATACCAGAATAGGCTTAGTCGTACAAAATTGGAGTAATAAAAGAGGAATGCTTGCGAAAGTTTCGCAATAAAGCCAACGAGTATCGACTGTTAAGAAGTAAAGAGTTCTACAGTATAATGCTGCATGTGTGTGTAAATATAGATATGTAAGATGTGACGTGAGGATGAAATGAAGTAGTTCATACAAAATAGTGCATTTATTTTGTACATTTATTGTTACCGACCCCACAATATAAAAGAGAGTCTGTATAATATATCTGTAATTAAGAATTATTTCTTTGTACCTATTTACAGTCATTAGTCACATATTGAGAAACATTTTGTAATCTATAAGATTTTTTAAATATATACCAAATATATATTTAATTTTTCGTTGATTGGACTTCCGTTATAGTAATATCTGTATAGGATGACCGTGCAATAATATATCTTTACATAAATTGCTTATACACGGTGTCTTATATGCATCCGTATCACTTTACTAAAAAGTAGTAAAATCAGTGCGTATCAACAAGTACTCACAATATTGTTAAATTTTCAAATCAAATCAAAAATCATTTATTCATGTCCTGTCATGGACATTTTAGTCGCTTATAACCATATTTTATATATGTATATTTATATATATATTTTATAAAATTTTATCATCCCCGTATATCATCAACACTTTTCAAAAACATTATCATTTTGTCATTATTATGTAATATTATGTTACCTGTGTCATTATCAATCAAATGTACGGATACGGACCCCTACAGCACATATGTATATTTAGTAATATCTCTAATATCTCTCTTCTAGCTGGTCTTTTTGGCACTAAATTATGACCTAGAAAGTCAACTTTACATTGATACACATAGTTCATAAAAGTCCGATATTTTAGAATTAAGTCTTACTTATTCTTTTAATATCAGAAATTGTACTGGTAACCTAGCCTTTATACCGTTTCACATTATATTTTAACAGATTTTAGTTTCCAGATAGTTCACATATTTTTTTATACTTTGAACATTCACATGAGTTAGGAAAATGTAAAAATAAGCTAGTTTATTACTTTTTACTTTAATATGGAACAAAACATTTTGTATACAATGAATGAAATCGGTTTAAAATCACATCACGTAACATGCACATAATAAATACAATCGAATTGAAAGAGTTGTCTGCTCAGAGACAAACATGTAGTACAAAGGAGGTAAAAATTACGTTAAAGGGTTATTTTTGGACGATATCCAACACTCCCAAAAAAAGGTGTCATAAAAAAGAAATCAAAATACAAAATATTTTCTTTAATATGATAATTAACTATAGTTTTATTTATTAAATATTGTTTAGTTTTATATTCATTATAAAACAAAGGGAATTGTATTTATATTGGTACAGGATATGCGAGGGAGAAACATAAAATACGAGGATTGTACATACCTCATCTGTGCTGAATTTTATTATCACTGGTTGAGTGTAATAACAACTACGTGCATAATTAATTATAATCAGTTAGCTAGGTAATATACCAAGGCACGTGAAAGTTCGTTGAAAATTCATGAATAAATGAACTTGGGAAATAGACAAATTAAGGCATTCCCTTCACGTACCGTATCTCGTTCCAAAGACGGTACACTTAACGTTTTTCGACTGTTTCGCGTGGAAAATAATTACACGGTGTGGGTGACGTATGAGCGCTATTTAAGCCCGACCTAAAGAGTAATAGCTGCGATAAACACTCGCAATTAAAGCATTGCCACCCGACGCACGCCTTTCTTTGCGTTTCTCTTAATGGAGATATGTTAGTTTGGCCAGCGAATGCGCGTTATTGTTGAAATGTTTTATTATTGCTACAGGTGAACGAGGTAAAGCCGGAATGTCACAGTTCTGGAGACAACAAAATAATATCTTCACGACTTTTATCTCAGATAGCTTAGTCAGGGGCATTGTCATTGTCAACCTTCGAGGTCGCGCTAATGTAACACTTTACACTTTATAGTGAAACTTGCATAAGGTAACGAAAAAGAGCGTACATTCTGCCATTATACGACACGTTTGCTTTATTATAGATGTTTCCGTCCTTGAAGAGAGAATGAAAATAAAAAAAATATCAGTCATTTTCATATTATATTACCAACCGTGAAAAGTGTTTGAGTAATAATCATTCAAACAAGTAATTCTGAAACTTTATTAATCAGGTTCATTATTATAACAGCACGGTTGCATAATAAATGTATGTACATACAACACAAGTTTTTCTTAAATATAAAACTCCAAGAGCGACAAGCAAGTTGCTTAATCGTTTCCGTTGTTTACAACAAAGAGCATTCCGAATCAGTGACAAATTAAAAAAAGTATGTCCACGTATACAAAAGTACATATGTTTGAGTTAATTTTAGTAAAAAAATATATTCTAACCTATTCCTATAGTGTTCTAATTAATTTACTAAAACGTAGTTAATAATAATTCAAATCTAATTATGACCACAACGACACTATCACGCAATCTCGTAATTTATCTATCAATAAATCTAATCGTGCAATATAAACACGCGGCACTTCTAATGTATGGCCAATATGGGTTCACTTCTCTGAGCTGCTGATATAACACTTGCTTTTATGACTTGTATTAGTTTACTAGTTCTAGACTCGAACACGTTACAAACTATAACCTATAAATGGAACTGGTATTACTCCCGATACATTGTGTGTATGAGTTGCTTGTTTCCAACCCTCTTAGTTGAATATAATGGATAATAAACATAGGTACTGTTAATTGTATTTATACTATAATGTCTGCAATTTAATATACTTAATAATATTTCTTCTGTTATAATTTAACCGATTATTTTTCATCCCATTTTTGTATTCTCTATAGATGATAAGCACTTCATTCATGCCTTATGTCTCTCTTAATACCAGTCAATACCAGTCTTAATGCCATTAACAAGTCAGATAGTTTCATGTTTTTTTCTACTCTTTGTAATCATGCAAATTCAAGCAGTTATCTATTAATGTGATGGGGGTTACATTTTCTTCTTATATTATATATTTTGATTATCCCTTCTGCAAAATTTAAAATAATTTACGTAACAAATGGTTTTGATAACTAAACATAAACAAAGTACGCGGTCATTTGATCAATCTGGTACGAAATTTTCAAACGTTATTTCCAGGCTTAAACTATGTCTCCAGTAAAAATTCAGTTTCATGATCATTTTTGTTTTATATTATTTGTCTTTCTTTAGTTTATTGTTATTTGACATTATTATTCACATACAACGATTTTACTAGTTACTGCGTCTAATTAACTTAAGTGTGCATTAAACATAGGTCATTGACATTCATTATTTGAATTTGGTGCGCATTCGCAATTGATTCAAAAGTCTGAGTAAAGTACATTATTGAAAAAGTTTCTAGACACTTCTAACAGATCTAAAAAAAAAGAGATTCACTAAAATTGTTTTTAATTTATAAAAAAATTCCGTAAAGTGTTGTCTCTCTTTTCAGAGGAGTTGTTTAAAATTTATCATATAAATAGTATTTTAAAATCATTTTCAGAGCAACGCAGTAGAGTAAATTTTTGGGTGTATCTCAACGAAGAAATAATTAAAAATAACCAAATTATAAATTATATTTTAATTATTTGATTTCATAATAATTTGGATATAATCAGTAGAAAAAGAAGAGAAACAAAATATATTCGTACTCTTGAGAACACGAATGATGAAATGAAATAAATTATTAAAATAAATCATTATTTTGGTTTCAGTTTGTTCCAACACATTGTTCCACTTGAACAGTTTGTAAAACACATTACATTATATATGTATGTATACCCATATATAAAAAAAAACAATTATAGAAAATCAAGTACAGGAAAAACCAGTTGTTTAATAAATTGTACATTAAGCTTATTGTAACGAGCTATGCAATCATGCCATGTGTTCCGTATAACGTAATGATTTTAATTAAAAAACTTCTGTATAACATTACAATACTACAACTTATGTGTGTTCTATTTAAAGGCAATTAAAAAAGGAAATATTGTTAGTCATTACCATTTGTCCACTTTCATTAAACGATATTCAAGTTTGCAAAAGGAAATTGGTTGAAATAACATACAATTAAAGGTCCTTTGCAATTTCAGAGAACTTCAGGGTAGACTGGTAGTTATTGCTTATTAAGTCCGGATATTAATGATTAGTTGGGGGTTTGATTAAGCTATGTGTTACCCCATCATTCTTTTAAATCCTTTGAAGAATACAGTACAATACTCTATACTAAGTGTTACTCACAATTTCATTTGCATAAACTTTCATCCCCTATTTCACCGGCTTTCAGATTATTTTTTCAGATAAAAGGTAACATATGTCCGTCCTCGTGATATAATCTATCTGCATGACAAATCTCATTAAGATCCGTCCGAAAACGTCACAAAGATAAGCACTTTCGCATTTATAATAACTAATATTATAAATGCGGAAGTATGGATTCAGAGTGTTCATTGTTATTGTATTTAATAAATGACAATAAAATTATTTGCATTATATTCAAAAAGCTATTTGTTGGTGACAGCGTTATCATAACAAACTATGTAATAGTAAAATAATTAATTTGAATAACTTTTTAATGAAAACAGTATGTCACCAGTCCTTTTAAAACAAACGTTACAATTTGCAATATAGGTACGCCTGTATTTATACTTATATGTTGTATTACTTTTATTTCCATAAAGGGTTTATTTATAATTATTATGAGACCTAATCGTTCTAATTTATATACAAATATAACCCTTGTCGTGTGGGTATAAAGTGTACAAAATTATAGCGGTAATTGCTGATAACAGCGACGATTTCGCATCCCTTTTTCCATATTTCATCGTCATCAGGCATACATTATACGCAGCACAGGCTGTTAGCAAATTTAGATTAGTATGTAGTGCATGTGGGAGCCAATGCAGTTAACAATGCAAATTTATTCTATTCCTAGTTAGAGGATTAGCGGTTCATTATCGGAGCACTTACGGTGATTATGCAGTCATATTATTCTGTTGGTTTATATGATATCTTGAATTCTACTTGGTACTATAGTTTCATAGCATAGTACTATGACAATACAGTATATAGTATAATTAAAATGTACCTTATAATAATAAAAACTTTATAAAAAGTTCTTAGGTCTCCGTAGTAGTCTCAAATTCTACTTGGTACTATATAATTTCATAGCAAAATACACTATAGTACATAGTACAACTACGAGTAAAATGTAGCTTATTATAATAGAAATTTTAAATAATTTTAAAAGGTTCACAGTTTTTAGGTTCTGTACTAGATATGGTAAATGTGTTGAGTCTTGTAGCAATGGATTCTTTAGTCCAGTAATTTTTATTCACAAGCGGATTTTAACGAATATTAACATCAAAATACGGTTTTCCTGATTCCAAATTTGGAAAGTTTAGAAAGTTTATAATATAATATAGTATATACAAATCGCATCCGCGTAAACAGATTTTTGTACCTCCAATGTGGCACAAGCCGAATTTACTAAAGTATGTACATTGATGTAAATTTATATATTTTGTTCATTATTCAATAAAACTAGTTCTATAACACAAAGTACAATAGCTACAACTTTTCTTTTAGCTCCGGGTTATGTCATTAAATTAAAAAGTAGAAGGGAACAAATAAATTAAAATGTAAAGTGAGTCATAAAACGTTTCTTAGTACAATTTATATCTTTTGTATCAATTAGTTGCTCATTATTTATAACTGGAAATAAAAAAGGGTATTATATTCTTTTTTAATATTACACTACGTTGTTTTACTTTAAAAAAAAATTCTTGACATTCTCACAGGTAAAGTGTAATTCAAATCCGTTTCGCTGTTTAAATGGTGATCGAGTGCAAACATCTAAACAACCATACATCTTCACAGAGTTTGACATTAATAACTTCTGTGAGACAGTAATAGTATACGGGACAGTAGGTAGTAGGTATAGAACTGATCACAAACAACACATGGAAAGCTTGCACTTTTGCACCGACATAGACTTTGTAATAGTCGTCGATGTGGCTACCTCAGTCTCACCTATTTCAGCCGCAAAGCAGCATGCACTGTAAGTCGTGTTTCGGTGAAAGGATGAGAATAGGTAGTAAACTTGCAGATTATATAGGTACAAGCGTAACTTCGTCTGCATCACACTAACTACTTACCTCATTTATTATTAGATTTCGCCCAGTTTACGTAATATCTTTTTTAAATTATAACTTATGTGTTATTCTGATGTATAAGCTATATTACTGTAAAGTTTTATCAAAATCCGTAGTTTTAGCATGAAAGAGTAACAAACTTCCATCCATCCACACTCACAAACTTTTGGTTTTATAATATAGTAAGATAACAAGCCCTACGATTCCGTAGGGCATAGCAATGCATGCTTGATATAACATTAAGGTATAGCGGCATTGACATAATTATGTAATGTCTGTGGTGCTGTTTGCTGTCAGACGACTGTTACCACTTACCATCAGGGAGGTCATCTTGTTTGCTATTCCATCATCTCTTTTTCCTTTTACATTTGTGATCAGCGTAATATGTTTCTCTCTTTTATTTAACTTTGATATAAAATTGGTCTTCGGTGTGGTATTTTAATCTTATTTCACCAAATATTATTATTAATTGAATCTCTATAAGTAATATAAGGAACCCGATTAGCATTATTCATATGGTTAACAAGGTTTTTGCGTAAGCAACTAAGCCCTTACATTCTGTCTAGTGGCGAAAACGGCCTGATAGTGGCACTCGAAATTTCTGGAGCGGAGAGCTCTTGACCACGACTTGGGGCTTCCATTTCATGAAATTCGCACAACCTGTTTCTATTACAAGATTTTATATGTGGTTTTTATATACAACGCAAATGTATGTAACCAAGAGTTAGTAGAGGTAGGTATGCAATAATAATTAATTAATACTAATAGGATTTGTTACATTTTATAAATTACTTTAAAAAAAATGTGAGGGTCAAGTATTATAAAATATGAGAGTCAAGTAGTATAAAAGTACAAGAATCTTTTATATTTTATATCACATCTTTTGCAACAAATATTCCATTTTGTTTTTACATTACTTATTATATGATATATATTATTTATTTATGATGATATAAAATGTCTATTTATTGTATGAAACGATACAGCGAAATCCGGTCCTTAAACTCATACTTAAAATAGATAATGTCCGATAAAAATGAGGATCATTTGTTTCTTTTTTAATGTATGCAAATTTAATATAAAATGAAGAAATAAAGTTTTGTACTTTCATGGCAAACGGCTTATATAGAAACCTCAAAATATAAAATGTCTTATTATTTATTTATACCATAAAAAAGCGTACCGACATTAGCAACAATTTAAACATGCAAATGTTCCGTACCATACTTTGTATTCTCATAACGACGAAAAACATTTTCGTTTTATCATTTTATTGAGCTTGTTGTAACTGATTTACGTGCAGTCCGTTCCGGCCGTTTTTAACCTTTCCGAGAGCCGCATCATAAACGGTTTAGTGCCGGTTATGGAGCTCAAATTACGAAGAATGGAAGTATAGGTCCCTCCCTCATTGTCTGCCCTTTATGAAGGGTCTGAGTATATAAAGGAATACAGCGAAATGGCCCGTAATTCAAATAACATTTCAGTGACCTATAAAAGTTGGCGAGTGCCAAAATTATTCTTTTTAGCTTGTAGAACAAATATGAATGACGCTCCCGAGACTGTTTTGTTCAGTGTTTGTTTCAGTTTTCCTCATAAACTACAACTCATTAAAGAATATCATAAAAAAATCTTAACAAAGTTGTTATCATTATATTCGCGGTTGTAGTTTATAGTATGACGGCGTAGGCTATTGCTTAATACCCGCGACTTTACCCAAGTAAAGGGAATTTATTGATTGTCCAGTATAAGACAGTATCTTTCTTTTTCTTTAGTACTAACGGTCACGTAAAGGAAAAAATAATAGATGTAGACTAACGTACACTATTTAAATAGACAGGCATTCTATATTTGTTTTAAATATTACAAAGAGATATACCAAAGGACATCAATTTTACGATTAGTTAACGCTGACTAATCCAAATTAACTCAATTTTATATTCATAATATTTTACTAAATAGTAATGGCTTAAATAATGACGCTGGTCACTCACAACAGAGCCATCTATTTGCAATGTAAACAAAGCTTATACTAGACCAATGTACCTACATATTTTTTTCGGAATACATACAAAATATACGTAGTCTATAATGTCTGCATAGAGCGAAATGTATCAAATGTTTGTATTGTGCGATACCACAGAAAGTGTAAAATGTGTTAAACCTTGCCTTGCTTGCTCACCGAAGTCATCCAAATATTGGTTTCTATATTAGAGAGATCCTTATATAAAGATATTCGATAACTACAGCTTTACAGGTTAAGCGATTGTTATGCAGAACAGAGCTATCTCAGGATTTCCCGGTAGTCCGCCATACTACTCCCATTGATTTTATCGTCAAAGGGCAGTCGTGTAGAGAGAGGAGCGTTGATCTAAGTGCAAGTACGTTCTGGATCAATTCAGTCCATGTTATTGTATATTGGTGATAAAATTCAATGATGGTTTAACCATTTATATACATATCATAGTAAAATCCTTAGTTAAAAATAGTATTAATCAATTAAAAACATATGCAAGACTACAATGTTTAAACATTAAAGTGTTACACCTGATAGATGCAATAAAATTAAAACTAAATATGTACTTATAAGTATATATATTTTAGAATATATTCTGTATACAATTTTATACATTTCCTATACGACAGAGATATCAACCTATATTTATCATTTTCCTTAGCAAGCATTAGTTGCTAATAGTTTTTTTTTTGTGGAGTCTGGAAAATAGTTTCTTTGTTTTAACGTGTAACATAAGCGGATTACTTATTGTAACCCAACGTCAACGATATTAATTAAAAAACTAAAGATTAGATCTGCACCAGGCACAACGAATAGTTGCCATTTTGTGTAATGCTAACAACCTACCCAGGCTTCGTACGAGTGTCCATGGTATAAATAAAATATATATTCTACTCGCCGATAACGTAGTTTTCTATATGTGAAAGAATATTTAAAATCGGTTATTTACTTTTCTTTGTGCATCCATTAGAAACAAAATATTTCCTAATATAGTTGGGTTATAACAAATTAATATCAACAAGCTAACCATCTAATCATCCTAATTGCTCCATCCATACCACACACCATGAAGAAACTAATCAACACAACAATCGCAAAAACTACAAATTAATCTCCAACGACAAATAAAATAGACGTCCCAAATTGCGTGGTACTTGAATCCGTTAATAAAAATCGTAGGGCGTCGAAATTAAGGCCCCTGTACGGAGTCGTCATTAGGACCGAAACAGGGTTGTATCCTGGTCGCAATAAGTCATGTCGGCCACAGGACCCGCCGCGCCGCTCGCCCCACCGCTCCCCACCCCCGCACAATCCCGCACAATTTCTCACCCCATACTGAAGATTATCGTCCGCTAAGTATGATCAATAGTCAATTTAACGGGCAAATGATTAAAACTGAGGCAATTAATTGGCGTATGTGTAACTCAACGGAAGCATTAATGAAAAAATAACCTAATGGTTATATCTAGTTCTTAATCTTTTTAGCGAACATTAACTAATATTGGATAATGGTGGAACTCATAATAAATTAACTTTATTGTATGTTTTGCCCATAAAAATTGGAATTAAAATGGTGTAAAAATTATTTATTGAACCGAGACGAAACTGAGACTAGTTTAACAATAAATAATTTTTCAGTTTCGTTGTATACTATAGTATGGAAACTTAAAAAAAGTTAATTTTTTAAAGTTGGTATTCAAAATACGTGATTTGATTACGAGAATTGATCGAATCTTCACAATTTACATGTTATTAGAGTAGGTTACTCTACCTTACATAGTATAGTAATTATATTCCCATGATAAGTAAGTATTATTTCGCAAAGCATTGTTTGCCTTATACTATTGGGATATTTTGCTCATTTACTATTATCAAATTCGTTTAGATTAGATGGTATATAATTTTATTTCCATTTTCTCTTTTTGCACATATTTGTTTTTTGTTGCTTCAATCCTCGCTATGACATCCCGAGAGTGTAAAGGAATATTTTAATAAAGTTTAATTTAAAGCAAGAAATTATTTAGTAAGCAGATTATAGTTGGAAGCCACGAATAAATTTGTTTTACTTGTTAAGTGGCGAGCGTTTTAGCTGACGCAGCACGTTTCACGACTAAGCTCAGATTAGGAATGTAAAACGATTTTAATGTTGAACTGCATAGAGACCATTTTGGGAGAGTAAGTAAAATGTAATAAGATATTTCCTCGTGGAATTTTTTAACGGAAAAATCCATGTAAATACCTCGCACACACAAATCCTAAGCGTAAGCTTGGAACACTTTCCTGGGTCCCCGGTATCAGTTCGGTCCATAAACTACGACCCCTCCCCGCCTCCCCCTCCCGGCACCCCGCGTGGCCCCAATCCTCCCGGTGCCTCTTCCGCCCGCTTTCCGCTCCACACTGGGCAACATAAGCTGTGCCATTTTTTAAAATGCGTGCCTCGGACCTAGTAGTTCCATGTTATATCGACGCTCTCGACTAACTTTTATTTTCTTCAGTTTAGTTTGTTCTGATAGCGAACGTGCAGTTTTATTCAATGACATAGTTCAGTATTGAGAAATTTACTTTTGTTTGTTTCTTTTTACATGAGATGAATTTTATTTAGTGATATGAATGAAGTGTTCATTTTAATAAACGTGTCAAAGTAGTGTTTATTTACCACATGAGATGTTTAGTTAGAAAATTTAATCCGTATATTATAAATCAGTGACTGTGTGTTGGTTACCACGAGGTAGAATATCTTGATCTTAATGAAATTTGACATGAAATAAATACATAGAATTTTATTTTATTCCGCCTAATTTCCAATTATTCTGTATTTTTCAATATGATGCCATCTGTGGATTAATACAGGAAACTATGAATGTATCTACAATGTAGGTTGTGAATAAATCCTGTAAATATAATGTAGTTGTGCCAAATGACCGTGTCACATTGTCTGCGAATACAGTAATTGAAGTACGGATGGGTTTCTCTTCAGTGTGATGCATTATCTCTTTTCCTAAATAAGCAAACAAAGTCACAGGTTACAGCTAGTAAATGTGTTGGTAGAGTTTAGTATCGTCAACGGTCTTAGTAGTTAGTCGACAGATGAACAAGTATATCTATACCTATATGTACCGAGTGTTTTAAATAGGAGTTTCTTTTTATTGAATGTGAATGTACCGCCAATTGCAATTTATATGTAAATACTGCAGTTTTCTTCTTTATTATTTACTGTCCAGCATTATGGTATAAAATCTATTAGACAACAACAGTTATTTGACCCGAATGTACTAGTGTTAAAAATAATATGCTAGAGTGTAACACAATAATTTAGACATGCTCTTTCCACCCCGTATGGAATGTGACATGAAGATATATAGATCAATAGTGAATATAAAGAGAAAAATATTATTTATACCTCCCTATTGCAAGTATGTTGCTGGCATTGTACATAAAATCAGTGGTGATATCATATCAATAGTCGATCCTATGTCTAACATTATAACGCCTATGATAACGTCACCGATTTTAGAGCCGTGTGGAGACGTATTTATGGTGACATTTTGTTCAGACATTCCTTTTTGTAATTTTAGATCGAAATATATATGAGATTTTTTGTATAAATATGTAAAATATAACCTAAGTATATCTATATGTTTTGGAAGAAATTACGGAATTTTTATTACATATATTTAATAGTAAATAATTTCACTATGTATATATATATATATATATATATATATTATGATCAATTAACGAAATTACATATAAATCTTCGAGAGTAATTTAAATGATGTAGATTTATTATAATTGTTTATAGAAATGCAATTATTATGTGTTTAATGGGGTGTTTATGACCTATGCGGTAGTTTTTGCGAGGTAAGCTGTCGGGGTGGGGCTGCCAGTGTTGCCACTCCGACCGCAGGAGTGTCGGGTGTAGTGTGGCAATTAAAACTTGCGAATGTCAAGTGTGCACCGGCGACGAGACCGGCTTTATTATTTTTTTATTTTTCGCCAACAAATAAAACTGAGTTTACCTGGCTCTGTCGTCACAGGGAAGGTTTTATGACGTCGTACCTATTCATACTAATATTATTAATGTGATAATATGCCTGTCTAATTGTTATTATTTAACGATGTTTAGTCGTTTAGGCTGAATATAATAAAATTTGACTTGGAGATTATACTGATTCACGAATGCACTCTACACTAAGATACTAGGATCAGTAACAATTTTATAAAAGGCTTATAAGATTCGAATCTGTTCCTCATTTTAATTTTTCACTTAGGTACATTAGTGTTGGCAATGGAAAGTAAATGGAGAAATTCATATGAATATGTAGATATTATAGGACCGTTTAAATGTTAACGAGCAAGCATAAAAGAAATATTTCATTAATTATGTTTATTAGAAGACATACAAGTAAAACGGTGTAATAAGAATAAAACAAAACAATATAATTTTAAACAGTAGTTTGTCTTGTCAGAGAATTGATTTATTTAAGATAAATCAAATAAGATATAAGGGTCACTTTCTAGATATCTTTTTTAACTGTGCCTCAGGGATCAAGTTCGATTCCGAATTTCAACTTTTGAATGATTTTAAATATTTATCATAGTTACTGGGCATGATAAACAAATAACAGTTGTTAAATACTTACAGAGTACATTTATTGACTAAATAATTACAACTCAATATATTAAAAACTGCATTTGCAACTTGAAATTAAGCACAATAATGCTTTATGTTATGAACTTTATAATACAGAAATACGAAAAATAGTTAAAGTCTATTTGTTTAGGTTCTGCTTAAATTGTTGTAAGAGTGTGTTATATTAAATCACCTTTTGCGTGGGTGAAGCCACGGTATTTGCTTCTAGTTGGTAAATATTAGAATAAGGTGAAATAATAAAATAAATAACCCAAAATAATATAAGGCCGCTTGAGAAGTGGATTTTATTCAAGTATGAGAGCTAGAATCAATTGTTCGCTTGAGGCTAACGGGCCAAGGAAGGCGATAAGCAAAACTTACGATGCCATTTACACTGAATACTTCATTTCGATCTTTGTGAGGCCCACGTTTGCTTTTTACGAATTGTTTTTATGCGATATTGGAGGATTTTCTTGTGTATCAGATATTTTGAGGTATTAAAAATTTAAGATTAGAAGGAGTTAGTGCGTAAACGATATATCTGCTTCTGTATTGCAAAATTGAAGTGAATTATTTCTTGTATTATGGAAATTTATAATTAACCAGTAATAATTGTGTGTTTTTTTATTGATAAATGTAAATCTATGTTCGCCACTATGATGAAATCTTTCTACATATTTTATTACAATTCGTTCAGCCGTTTAATCGTAAAAAGCTAATAAAGAAATGACATACAAACTTACATTCGCATTTGTAACATCAGTATAGATGACACCATTTGATTTTACTTACTATTTTTTAATCTCCCTTAAAAGTATTAATAAAATATTATTACTATATTTTTTCTGGTTAAATAAATTAATATAATTTATTTTCCAAACTATTCTATAGTAGGTTGAACATAATTCAAGAGAAAATATTTTATAATAAAACAGAGAAAATAAAGGACTTATGCAAGTATAAGATCTATTAGCACTCACTTCTTTGTTTATATCCCGTAAGGGACGAAGGGTGATGAAAGATTGATAGTTATATGGGATGTAACAGAAAGGGTACTACAATCTACCGAAATCTAGAGATGGTATTAATGAAATTGAACTACATTTCCCTAGAGACACGGGTTGAAATCTGATAATACTTGTTTTTAGCGTCGACTTCATTCGCAAGGTTGGTATATTAATTGAAAGGTATTGCTTATGTAATTACAAATCAGGTGAGCCACAACCTCGTTAGTTCTCTATACAATAAAAAAAGTCAATACATCCCAAATATATCTGTATTTTGTTTCTTGTTATACCTCTTTCCCATTTATTTCAATCGCAAACCAGCTTGCTTACAAATGTACGTAATAGAAATCGTAACATGTGTTTCGATGGTATAGTGAGATAGGCAGTGAGAATAAGAGGCATGAGAAAGATTTCTCATGCCTCTTATTCTCACTCGTGCTCTGGAATTGCAATGCTTCAGTAAAGTATTAACGGGTGTCACATAATGACGTGATGTTCGCAATGCTGCTCATGTGTATAAAGGCGACAGTTACCACATACCGTCAGGCAAGCCATTATTATTTCTTGTCATTCCAATTCCATAAAAAAAAATAAGATAATGTGTGTCTTTTCTATAGCATATCTGTACCATTCTGGCATCACCTGAATTGAATAGGATCCTCCTCTGTAGTACTCGTGGGAAAATCATTTACCATTAGGAGTGCCACAAACTCGTTTATATGCTACGTTAAAAAAATTAGTACGGTTGGCTGAACCATTAAATCGTTAAAGAGTAAGAGAAAATAGCTAACTAAGTGATCATCGCTGCGAGCAAATTTCGACTTTACTTCAATAGAAAATTTATTCAATTTCTATTATTTCTGGCTTTCGACTTGAACTAACCCTGTACATAAATAAGCACTAGGAACAGGCCGCATCTGTTGTTGCCTGGATTTATTAATTCAATTTGGAGATATTGGTTTGTAATTATCTCTTACCTAAAAATAATTTCCGTTCTTTACACCTTATAAGAAATGTACGTAGCAATTTACAGGTCTGAAAACGTTATTATTATTGTTGTTCTTTACGTTAGTAGTTTGGCTTATGCGTATTAATTTGTCTTTGTAATTATATAAATACATGAAGGTTATACAAATACATATAGTACCTCTATATGTGGTGTATGTGTGTAACAAACATTTATATAATTAATGTTGTTAGAAAAGTCAAATTAATAGCATTTTGTAGGCCTAATTGCTTTTAAAATCCTTTCTCACGCACACGGTCACAGTGGGCGGCATTTAGGCATTTGTAAATACGAGGTACTAGGCGTACATAACAATAGTAACGTTTCATTTCGGAACTTCGTAACTATTCACCCTAATGCGGGCTCCGAAAAAGCTAACCTTTTGGGTACGGGGGTATCTTGCAGGAAGTCCCTCCTCCCGAGCGAGACGAGAGGGTCATTAGGCAAAAAATAAACGATTACACTTGAGGAATGGAAAAAATTGCTTATTTTCATGTTTAAGTTCCGCTACGCTTGGTTTTAGCGGGAAAGTCGTTTACATTTACTCGTATATTGTTATCGTGCTATTGATGTGTATTTTGCAATGAAGTATAATTTAATAGCAATTTTCGGAGAAACTTGCATTAGGCTGTAATGGTGGAACGGAGTTGACATAAAAAAAGGGCGGAAAGGAAAATTGTTGCAGATAGACATAACTATATTAAGTTATTAAAAGGTAAAGAAGTATTTAAACTTGGTAGTATTTTAGTTCTTCGTTATTTCTAGACGTTTGTTGCGATCTTTTTTTTATGCAAATGCAATTGTAAAGAAAGGGAAAGGTCCCTTGATGATAAGAGACAACTGTAGCCTGTAGCCTGTACACATAACATAGCACCAAGGTTTTCCCGACATACCGATCATGTGTTACTATTTCGCAGGATTAAGATGTCATGCCTCAGTATGGTGCTCTGTAATTATACCGTCATAAGTTACTGTGTTTAACTAAAACACAGCTCAGAAAGCAATCTACTGAGTGGTAGAAATAGGTGTTAGAGTGATACTCACTCAGATGATAAAGTCTTACTTCATTAAGTAGTAGTTAGAGAATTGTATATTGCTGGGAAACATCCATAATATCTACTAATATTAGTGAAAGTTTTGAGTGTGAATGAAAGGATGGATGGATATTTGTTACTCTTTAACGTATCCATATTAATCTTATTATTAATATTATAAATATGAAAGTTTGTGAGTGTGAATGGATGAAAGGATGGATGGATGTTTATTACTTTTTAAATCAAAATAAGACACAGGCTATATATGTCACTCGCGTGACATTTGATAACCGTGGACACAGCTAGTATTATAATTGTGAAAGTTTGTCTGTTTATTTGACACCTTTTTATGACTAAACGGTTAAACGGATTTTTATGAAATTTAATATGAAGACGGATGATATTACGAAGATGGGTACAAGCTATAGTTTATCTGAAATAATAATCAAGAAGGGGTGAAATGGGGGGTGCCAGTTTGTGACATTATATAAAAGTATCGGTGCAACTGCGAAAATCCACGATTTGCTGTACGGAGTTCAAGTACAAATAAAGTAGTAGTTGTATACGGTGTCCACGTCGGTGCACATATATCATTTTTATCGCTCGCACTCGGCCCGCCCGTTTATTCATTGCTTACCTATTGCACGCGCGGTTGTATGACGACTGTACTCCTACTATTGGATCGTAGATATAGAAATACTCGTGGGCGATAGAATGTATGGACTGTATGTGTGAGATTTATGAAATAATGGACAAAAAACTTTAAATACTTGTAATGTAGGTACGAACGGTAACAGTGCAAAAGTGTCAATAAAATATGTGATTCTAGAAACTATAAAAATGATATCCCAATTTGAAATAAAAATAATATAATATGATAATGATTACATCCCACAGCGCAAGCGAAAATTCATACAGCGCAATCTAGTCTCCAGCTAAGCAGAGCTTGTGTTATGGTAGACTATGGTATATACATAGAGAGCACCCAAACCGATACAAACAATCATACTCACGAATACAAATGATACTCACGAATACAAATTGTGCAAGCAATCGAACCAGTGACCATCGGAAGTAAAGCGGTGTGCTAGACCACCGAGGCCATCATAAATATATGAAGAGTTTGAAACAATTCTTTTTCAAATAAACTGAGTCCATTAAGTAAGTAGTAATTTATTAAGATTATTTTATCAATTTAAGTTGGTAGTGTCACTTGAGTAAAATGCGGAACACTGGTAAAATCTCAGCTGAAACTACAAGTTTGTACAGTAGCTATGCTTCCTGTCCTACTTCAATAATCAAAACCGCCGTACAGTTAAGGGTGCAGCTACGGTCGAATAGTGCGAAATAAAGTATCAAGTCAAACGTATTTTAATTGTTGCAAACATTAGTAGGGGTTTCTCTGTCCCTGGTATGTAGCGGTCGTGCGCTCAAGTGAGACCGTAGGTATTACTTTTTTTTAGGAACGCCGTTTAGTCAACTACATATTGAAGATGAATGTTTATCGGTTTGCCATTTGTTCGAAAAAAGGGTACATTTGTGATTTATTTATTAAAACTGACCGTTATAATATTACGCTCATATGAACTTGTATTATGGTTTATAAGCAAGTATTTTTAAGAGAATTACCTATTATTTACGAGTATTGCGAAATTTACTGCTATTCAAGTGTATCTGTTTGTGTTTCTCTACAGGTATCATAAGGTAATTAGTATTCAGGTGGTTATTATTTAATATAAATGGATAGGTATCCATTAAACATTAGAATAGAAAATAAGATAGGTATCTATTTTAATGTTAATAACTTTATTGTGGAATACAGTGTAAAATTAGTTTAATTATGTAAGTAATTGGCAGTTTAGAATTATTTTCTACTAATTAACAAGACTTTGTTCTAATGTTTTTTCTAGAACCTCAAAGACAGCTTTAATGAATTCTAAAGGAAACAAAAATGTTGTTGTTGCTGATTATATTATACTTACAGTTATGTATATAATTTCACAAAGAAACATTTTCTACGTTTTACTTAGCATTTCTCAAACTCAAGTAAGTACAAACAAATAAGCATAATAAGTAGTGACAAACAAAACTGTTTTTAAATATAATCCTGTATAAGTTCAGTGAACCGTCTTAAAAATTTAGTCAGTTGGTACCTTCTTAATATTAAGTGTATTAGACCTGTTTGCGATAGCAATAGCCATTAAGTATTCATTAGAAAGAAAATTATGAAATTTAAATATTCGAACGATTAAAATATAGAGCGTAGGACGTTGAACCGTCGTCTACGTTCTATATTTAAATTTATATAGCAGTGCTATTGTTTTGTTTCTCCGTGTCTAAAAATATATATACTAATTAAAATATTTATATATACCTCAGGCTTGGTGACTTAGAACAAAATATTTCTATATTTGACTGTGTTTATATTTTTTATAAGAAAATTCATTCATAAAAATTTCAAGGATTTTTATTTAAGGCTTGAACATTCATTGTTCTGCACTTGTGAATCTCTCGCAGTCATCAATAAATGTCTAAAGGCGCAAAATATTATTTTATTATTGTGTAATATTTCTCTTTTAATTAATTGAAAAGGCAAACAAGCTAACGGCCACCTGATTATAACTGATGGTAACCGTCAACAGTAGATACGAACATCACGGATATTACGTTCTCATCTGATACTTAAGATACCATTCATATATTGCCATTACTGATGACTAAGAATGTGTCCTTCATAATTTAATTTCTCTGCTAATCTGCACCCTACGACCGAAACACAGCTAAAAAAGGCAAACAAAACATAATGTTATAATAATAAATAATACATATCTGGTCTTCTAAACTATTCGCGGATTCAATTTTATTAAGAGTAGTGTATTAAATTTCTCCATAGGTAATAAAACTTTATTACCAAATACGTACAATACACTGCACTTATTAGTAAAGTTTAGTGAGCGTATGATGAATTATTAATAACAGAATTCACATAAAATACGGTTTCAATAAAACATATCACGAAGTAATAATTTCTACACCATAGCATTATTGTCACTGAAGCACTGTTCCAGATTTTAGACACAAATTAGATCAATCCTAAAATTGGGGGTTCGTAAGCATATGTACGGTAGATCATACATATGTATTATTACCGCTACCATGTTATGTATGCGCTGTTTCAAAGCGTGAACTATTTAATCAACTCATGAAATATGCATTCGCCAAAATTCAGCCAGGGCCAGTCCATCAGCTGGAGCCTTATCGACGACGGCGCTTATCATCAACAGGTTCTACTACCGGCTCGTGTGCTGTTATCTCTTGCTACAAATAGTCACTGCGCTAAGGCCTGAAACGTCGCAACGAATTACGAATATTCTAGGTTATTCCAACGGTATTACAAAGGAGTAAGGTTTAGATTTCTTAATTCGCATAAAATTGACGGTCTGGCGCATAATCAGGGATAAACGCATTGTCACAGTGTATTACGGACCAGTCCCCTAATGCCCCTAATTCACGACAATGTAGACAAGTCTGCTACTATGTCCGTTATTATTTCAATTCGGACGGTTATGATAACCACTCGTTGCACTATGTTCATCGTAATATGTAGTTATACAAAATTTGCAACGGGCGAACCGTATGCCATCTGGTCGAGATATATAATTTAGTTTACGGCCGGGTTATCGACTTTCCTATTTGTAGTTGCACCATGCGGACAAACCCCTCTTATTTTTAATCGGAGTAGCGTTATTGCGATAACTATAAGAAAATTCTATGTATAAAATAAATATACACTTATATATGTATAATTATTATAAAGTATGGGAATAATTTATTAATTTTCATTTAAATTATTTGACTTTTGTCATCACAAAATGAAGAATTACAATGGAAATTGGTTTAAATTTTCCCAAAACGACAAATTTTGAAGAATATGCTATAATAATATTATATAGGATACTCTTGAAACTTGGTCATTTATTATTAAATAGCAAACCAACAACCAACCTTAACGTATATAAATAGATTTTAAATAATACTATTATAATATTGGAATAATAAAATAAAGTTTTGTAGATATTTAGTAATAATATTATAACAGGTTAGTTAAATAGGTATCACCTATATTAATTAGTGAAATTTTACTTCTGATATGACTTTTTTCAAAATCTTAATTTGTTTTGATTTAACATTGGTCTTGGACATTTATTCATTTGGACGCAAAGTTGGATATATACTAGACAATCTTCAATTATTTACAGAACAATGCTTTCTACATTTAAAAATGTTCGAAAAATATTAGAAGAAATTTCATAGAACCTCGATTGTTGGCGATAAAGTAGTAGTAGATATACTTACTGCATTGTTAGACAATCTTACTAAGTGTAACATTGTAGCGAGTCTTCGTGTTGCGCGTTTATGTACATTTAATTACTCAGCAATATGTTTCATATATTAGTATGGCTTTACGAGAATAGTCTTTGACAAATGGCCGTGCAATATCGCCAATATGTCACACACAGTCTTAATAGATTTCCGTAGGTAATGGTCCACATCGATGGACAGGAAATAAAAGGCTTTTCGAGACAATATTCTGAGATTTCGTATGATAATACCTTTTATATTAGATGGTATATATTTCGTCTTCATGTCATATAATACGAAACTTGTGTCATTCTTATCTCATATATACATATAATAAAACTGTAACACATTTCTGTCTGTACATGAAATATACTTCTATACGAGAAATATTGTCATTGACACTTTATTAACATAACAGAGTTCTAAATAACAATTATTGATAATCTCAGGGCAATCGGCGTTCTTTCTACTAATATATTGTAGGGAGTTTCATTCAAAATATAAGGATTTTTATTTCAATAGGTTTACAAAATAAAAGTTATATATGTACGCAGGCTCAGTTAGTACTTGGTATATTTTGGTTCTAGAGACATTTCATGATGGACATTTAAATCTATTGTGTTTGGTTTTACTATAACGTTTTTAAGCGTCTATTTGTACTGCAAACTTTAGTTTGAGTTTGATATCTTTAGTATATTATGTTCACATACTTATTTAGCGTTATATATTATAAGATGTGATGAAAAAGCAAATGTATTGTATATTACATTAAAACTCCAGAGGCACATTGTTTGTAATGTTTTATTTCTGACTGCGTACTTTTGTCTATCGACACATGCCCAGAACTGTATAGTATTACTGTATATATTAGTAATAAAGTAATTATTACTATAGTTATTATTAGAACTAATTTAAGAAATGTTGAAGTGGCGTCATTTATGACATGTGGAAGAAATGAGTTGGAGTAAAAATAAATCTTTGAACACTTGTGTTAATTGTTATTTTTTATAGCAACTACATTTTGACTAGTTACTATGTAATAAACAAATCTAAATATTTGCATACAACAATGTTTAAACTGTTGCCTATAACAAACAAGTTACTAGACATTTTTAAATTGATAGAGATAGTATTATAAATAAATGTATTAAAACAAACAATTGCTTCCAAAAATGTGTCTGTTCGATAAATCAATTGTACATTCAACAATGAAATAAATTCTGGAAAATAAAATACATACCTACCTGAAACTACATATATATAACCCTACGGCCTCGATGGTTTAGCGGTTTAGTACTCCGCCTTACTTCTGATGGTCGCGGGAGCGATTCCTCGAACGATACAAACATTTGTATTCGTGAGTGTGATTGTTTGTATTGGTCTGGTTGTTTACTATGTATCTATGTACCCATATCATTTATCTAGTACCCATAATACAAACTTTGCTCAGCGTGGGACTAGATGACGCTGTATGAATTGTCGTGCCATATTATTACTATAACTACATTACGACTTACTTTGATTGAGGTAGTAACAGTTAGTGCCGTTTTTTTGTTTCCCACAGACTATATGGTATTATTAATCTATTTTCTTTATTTCATAATGCTAAGCTTCTTATTTTTTGCCGTCGGCTCAAAGATATTAACTATTACATTAGCATACTCGTAATAATAATTTCAACATCTAGCCACTTTGTATGGTATTATCTCACATACCTGTGTATGTGGTTATACTAGGTTAAGTTTACACGACGTAATTGGTCATTTTACTCTAGCCAAAGTTTAGTTATTAAGAACTTGTCTGGCGAGGCGAGCCTAGTTATCTAGTGCTTTACTACTTAGACTTCAAATCAAATCTGGCTGACACCAAAAACCTTGAGTATCAATTTAAATTTCAACTACCTCTAATATATTGCAAAATACAGATAAAAATCAAATTAATTTTAGTGAAGATGGCAAGTTCGCTCGCTCCCTGCCATGTTCGAATCGAGTATTCTCATTGTAATTATATATTCTATGCGAATAAATGTTTGTTTATAATTATAATTTAATAGTTTTTCACTAAATTCATATGAAAGTAAATACGGTGTTCCATCAAAAATATAATTCTGTTTCTTTTCGCAAATGAAACGGTTGGACCCATGTTGTCAGGACTTTTACTTGCAAATAGGTAATGTTAATATAATAAGGAGTAATTTAGGCTACTTATATTTTAGAAACGTTGTCTATTGTAATAAAATAAAAGTAAGTTCACGGACGATGTTGCGGATAACAGCTTGTAAATAATAACTAAAATGTTGATACATGACATTACTTCTGGCTACCATATTTCGAATTACAGTCGCGAGGTCAATGTGTTGCATATAGGTATATACTTATACATGTATAAGTAGTAGTTACTTATTTTACGTCAGCGTTCTTTGTAACTGCAGCTAATATAAAATATAACTTTCTAAATTAATCGCCGTGTCTCGTGTTCAGTGAAGATTACGACTTTCGTCTTTTTTAGTCGCGAAGTGCAGCAATGTATGGCGCACTACTTATCCACAATGTAACGCTGGATTGAAGGGCTGCAACAATTTACGCGTTTGACAGTGGCTTTAATTACGGGTCGCGATGGCCGTGCAGTTACGGCGCGTAAACCTCTTGACAACATGGCGTTCATAAAACCAGATCTTTATGATTATTTGTTCAACAGGTAGGTAATTTGTTACATAATATTGGTATAAGTATTTATTTATTATTTAACTAGCTACTCGCCCAGGTTTCGCACGGGTGTACATGTATTATAGGTATAGATATATAAGCCTTCCTCTAGAATCAATATATCTATTAAAAAAACACTTCAAAATCCGTTACGTAGTTTTAAACATTTAATCATACATTGGGAGGGACAGACAGCGACGGCGACTTTATTTTATACTATTTAATAATTTAATAATATACAAGTTGTACAAAAAGACGAGCTTAAGGCCGTATGGCATTCTCCACCAACTAATATTTAGGTATACGGAAAGCATTGTGGGCCGGTTATTACGAAAAACGGTCCATATTATATTATTGTACGGTACCCAAATAAGATAATGAATAAATTCATGATGTCGACAGATGAATACATTCCAACCAATTTCAAAACCAAGATATTCTACTGTGTATATATCCATGTAAAGGAATAATATGGTCAATTCATTGAATTTGATAATATTGATGATACTTCGACGCATTGGCTCCTTACTATTTTAGCAAATACCGATGTCAATGGTTTCGAATACGCTCATAATAACGATTGAGGAAAATGCATTAACCTAAAATTGATAGATTTTCAGAAGTAGACTATAAACACTTAGCTTTAAGCCTTTAAAGCTAAGTGTTTATCTTTCGCAAAATTTATGAGTTATATTAAATCATCTATGCTAAAATGTCGATAACAACGATAACTGTCCAATTACATACAATTGAATGCACATTGAAAGTGGTATTGATTTAGTACAGTTAATTAATAAATTATCAAATGCTTGTTTCATGTATATATGTAAAAAGTAATGCACAGACAACATATTAAGGCTAATATATGTATTAAGTAAGTAACATTAGCAATAGCACTGGGTCTATAATACGCTCGCTGTGTACCAATCGACCTACTGTCAGGCACACATGCTCTTTCTGACCGATCACCCGGACTTAACCCAACATATATAATTTGTTCACGTACCTTTACCACAAACGACTTTATTGCAACGTATTAAGGTCTATTTAACCGCGACGGCGAAGATGACGTCCGCATCCTTCAAAATGCCATCGAAAATTCTCAAATAGACCTTAAGTCGATTATAATAAGAATGCACTCTACAAACTCTAAAGAATTGTAGGGATTCTAAATGAATGTAGTGTCCACTACGTTTCATATTGATTTCAGACATCGTAAATGGCAGTGGTTGTAAAAAAATGAGTAAGGTAATGCGTTTTTGGACCGCATAATATTATGAGATTTTATTACATCTATCAAGTAGAGTAAAATAAATTATGGATGCAAAATAGTCGATTCAATTCTATTTGTTGAATAATTTATATAGATGGGACGGTGTTATTGGATTGCTAAAAAGGAATATAATAAGGATGTGCAATATTTCTCTAGGTGAGCTAAGAAGGTGAATAGGACTTTAATGCCTTAGCATTTAAATTAATTTCGTATTCAGTTATATTTTATACAGCTGAATAATAAATTAACTTCCATACATATATTTTAAATTCAGCTGTATATGAATATATATGTAGGTACATCTGGATTCACTTCATGCATATGAAAGAATGAATATATATTCTTTTTCCAAGAGACATCCTTCACAAACACCTACGGAACAATATCTGTGTATTCCAAATACACCTCTTTGGCCAATTTTTATTTACTAACTACTGAAGTAAAGTAATATTTCGTATCAATACTCATTTCTTATCGCATACTAGCGAAAATGTTTGACTATGTATACGTCTGTTACCTTTTCACAACTAAAAAGCTGAACGAATCTCAATAACATTTAATATAAAAAAAAAACTAATCTGACGGGTTAGTTTAGACGAAGACATGCATAAAGTTACAAATATAATTTGGTATCGGTATTGCTGTAGTAATTTTGTGCAAATATAATTTCTAGAAAGCACCGACTATGAACGAGTCGAATAGAAATATTAGCTATAAACTGCACCCTGTTACATTATATTTTATACAGGCGTACTACCCACAATACGTAGGTGAGCAATAAATAGAGCAAAGAGCGTGTAAGATACAATAAAAGTGAATTATTTCTAACAAACATATTTGGGCGTACCCTGTATTTCTGTATCTTCCGACGTTGTTTTGGACGAGAATATACTGAGAAAAAACATACGAAAACTTTTTCGAGTCATAGATAAACGATCCAAGTGGGATTGTATTTATTTACATTACGCCGAAAAAATAGTGGCTATTTTTTATGTATCTCATATAATGTAAAAAAAACAGGTGAAATTCTATAGCGTATATAATATTGCAATATATTCCTTATTTCTAAGTCTATTTCTGTGTAAGTATATTATTTTTTAAATTTGTCTATAGTGTAATAAAATTCTTGTAAGCAAATCTATAGAAACTCGTAATATATTATAATGAAAAATAGTGTAATAACAATAATAATTTTAAGTAAATGTTTATTGGTAACTGGCATTTATAAATATTTGAAAATAGAATTGTGCGATCGCTGAATGATATAATAACTTGTATTTATGCATAGATATGATTAATGCAGTATGTTTTTTAATTCGAATTTTGAAAATTAAAATTCTATTGCATTAGTTTTATTAAATAAAACTAGCCGAGACGACTTCGTACGGGTGTACATGTATTAGGTATATATCTCAACCTTCCTCTTGAATAACTCTATCTATTAAAAAAAAACTCTTCTGTAGCAACAGACAGCGACAGCGACTTTATTTTATACTACGTAATAATGATGATGAGAAAAATTAAAAACCAATGTAGTGAAGTAGATCACCTCAAACAGAAATCGCATGTGCTTATAAATATGAATATTTAATTTTAATTACTTTATTATTACTTTAATTAATTACAAGAACAACGAAGCCACCCGGATTTATAAATTTAAGTATGAAACGTGTTATCAAGTACGTCATTGATTATTCGCGTGGCTCGGTCTTGTTCGCTGAAACTCACACAAGGCATGTTCATTTATATGTTAATAGCCCGCGTGCGGTGTCTAAGGACGATGCAAGTTCGAGAGGCTTCTATCTCGATAGTGCACACGTGTCGACTTCGAACACTCTTTGTTCTCTGAGATTATGTACAATATAACTAGGCTCAAGGCACCTCTATACCGCTTTAGATAGGTCGACCTTTTGTGATATTGTTTGAGCCTTGAACGCTAAACAGATGCAAACTGTCCTAAATGGTATGCCTAAATTTTATGAGACAACGCTCTTTATGGTATAGTGGTATTCCTTTTGAGTTGTGTAAATAGGGCACCGGGTTCAGTTTTGGGGTAAGTTTAATGTTAATAGTGAAATCAATTTTTCTGCCTTAGGTATAGGTATTTTAATTGTTATCTTAATGGATCATTATGTAGTTTTGCATATCACATGATAGTTTGATTTAAAAGTAAATAATAAGAGGAACAAGAAAGATAACAAGTAGGAGAAAATGAGAAGATACAGCCGAAAAATATGAAATTAATTTTATTTATTATCTTTGCGTCCTTCAGTTTTTTCTCCTTCATCTCCCTTATCCCAATTGACGATGGATGAGATTTCCCATCATGGATATCACAGTATATTTTGTGAAGTTCGTCGTAGTAAATGCTGTTCATAATATAGGAAATTGTAACCGGTTTGTTATATTGTCTAACTTAAAATTACCTATAAAAATAATTATATATTTTTCTCATTTGTATATAGATAACATTTGATATGATTTGACATTTGATATGTCAATTAAAAAACGATAGATAACGAAATGTATCATTTAGTCCTCATTCGTATACGTTCTGTAAATGAAAGACGTGTATATTATATCAGAGACTGTGAGTGACACTGTTGTGAATGCTAATTGTCAGAACACTTGCAATTAATTGTAAGTACAAAGCCACTATAAAGATAGAACTGGTTTCTGTTATTTGGCTTAAAAGTTGTTGTAGTAATAAGAAAAAAGACTAGGTAAACGGAGGAAATATATTAATATAGACTACTGACATAACAGAATAGAAAGAAGGAATTGAAATATCAAAAAACAAGAATGTAATATAAAAGAACAATAAATTCAAATACAAATTTAGAATATAAAATACATATCTGATTAGCCATTTAAACAGTATATCCAGATGTAACTATTGCCTTTACGATATGACGACCTCGGTGGTCTAGCGGTTTAGCACACCGACTTACGTCCGATGGTCGCGGGTTCGATTCCACGCACGGCACAATAATTTGTATTCATGAGTATGATTGTTTGTATAGGTTTGGGTGTTTCCTATGTATAATAAATATGTATGTATTTACGAAAAAAGTACCTACGTATTTGTATTAGATATCTAGTACCCATAACACAAGCTTTAGCTAACTTAAATTTGGTATAGATGGCGCTGTGTGAATTGTCTTGACATTATTATTATTATTATTATCAACTATTACATTGGTGTAGTAAAATGAATGGACGTGTACAAAATAGAAAATTCTTTATCAAATTAAACATAAATTTGAGCACTTTTGTATATTTTTAGCGTTTCTATTTTCAGCTGATAAAAGAAATAAGTTCCAAATTTGATTGTACTCCTTGATGTACATATGTACATGCGATATATCTGTCAATTAGAACGGATTTCAATAATTTATCTTCATAATTGTCAGGGTTTGCTCCCTTGTTGATCCCATACTGATTTCAGCGTTATTGAATTTGGCTCTTATATGGAACACAATAATAAATTATACTGAACTACTGCGACTTTATGTGATCAGTGTTATAGAAAGTAGCACATATATTGTAAAAACAATAAAAATGAAGTATACGAATTTACCACGGAAATTCTCTTGAAACCATCGTTGTTTATTTCTGAAAAATTCATCACGATCTGCTGATTGAGCTGATTTCATATTCATTCTATCATCCTCCAGTGGTACCTCGCCAGTGTATACCGCTATACGCTAGCGGTATACCATACCATTATTATTCATTAAAATATATGTGCCTTCTTTGTTTAAAAGTATTACTGAAAGATTCTTGATGATTGTTAAACATGTATATATAAGTAATAAGTGCTTACTTTGTACTTGATTAATATTTTGGCATGCTATCATTAGATACACCTATCGTATATTGACTGCTAATAAATGGCTTAAGTTTGTAAAGTTAGCACATTTATTTATAATAATTACGGGAAGGCATTCGCCGACAATACTCCGATATTTGGGGGAGTATATACAAGTATGGCTACAACTATTACCTTCGTTTTGAATGCTATACGTGCTATTTTCGTTCTTATGTTTCAAGTATTTAGGTTTATTTCTTATGTCAGTATATCTGACAGCGAGATTATAACTGTGTGGGCATGGGTACCCATTCATTAATTATTGGGGTGATATTTTAGATCCATGTTCCTGTTAACTATGGTGGAAGTTTGAAAACAAAATTTATGAGTTATAAATGAGTAGTTTAGAAATTTCTCTCCGAAAGAGGGCAGTTAAAGCAATTCTCTATTAATATTTTAACTGTTTGTTATACATAACATTAATTTGAAAATAAAATACAAGAAAGACCAATTTCTTATAAAAATATTGACATGCAATTAAATATATAAATATATATATATACTTTTGACAAAAAACTCATCTTTTTCGTTTTTTATTATTACTATCTTTCCGGTATTTATAATTTACTAATCATATTATGTCAAATGTTATTGTACATCACGGAATATATAAAACATTCAGTATCTACAATTTCGTAGAGACCAGAAACAGCACATAGAAAAACAATACTAACAATACTGACCCATTTCTATATATCAATTACATAATAAAATTTATGACAATGATAATGTCTGATGGGATAGTCGGCGGCCATTAGTCCACTGTTGCCATTATGGGTAACATAACATTCGTCATGCCCACATTTAGTCGTCCACGTTTGAATCCAAGGTGACAGGAGGGGCGGAACCACAGTCATTCATATATACAACCTCAGATATAGAAATGCATAGAAATATCAGCTGTAAAGATTTTGCTTGTAAATTTAGTACGAACTGTCTTTAACTCTCAGAAATATATTATACAAAATTAAATAAAAAAAAATGTTGTTAAAAGTTTACAGACTGGTACCAATAGGATAGATGCTATTTTAGGATATATGTTTCGTTATATCAGTGGATATTCTTTGTAATAACAAAATAATACATAGTTAGCTAGATAATTATAGTTATATATAAATTATTGTCATTCCATTAACTATCTATATTTGTGGATATACCCACTATATTGTTCCTAGTCCGAGCTTTATGATACATTTCGTTATCTATCGTTTTTTTAATAAAAATATGCTTTAAAAATAAATTAATATTTATTTTCATAAAAAATAGTAGCTTCTTTATGAAGCTCACAGATTTTTTTGTTATCGAAGCCGGGACTAACGCTAATTGAACATGCAAAAAAGAACGCCTACTATTTTTTTTTATATCAACATAATTCCTATTATATACAACATTATATCATTTAGTTCTTTCTTAAAGTAATATAATTTTATTTATACTATGTTTTTTATTCAGAAATATTTCTATAATTCAATTGAAATTCACTATAACGTATAACAGTATGTAAGTTCGTAAACGTTTTCTGTAAACTAAATATCCTTTACTCAATACTTAGTATTCTTTCTTTTTATGACCTTTAATTTTTCCCCCTTCTATATAAGTATATAAATATGTACATTAATCACGTTTGTTTGTGGTAACTAACGAGACAGCACGTTTGTTAAGCAGAAACAAAATCTCTTTGATGCTATTTGAGGCAATGACGGCTGTATACTAATCTTATTAGCATAGGCCTGCTGCATGCGGGTATTATCTGCTGCCTACCTCTGGTATGATAAGATAATCGCATAAAGGTTGGTGATATAGGTTTATGTGCAGCTTAAACAGAAAACTAAGTACAAGCTCTAGTTTTGTAGCGAAAATGCTTTATACTGCTGTTTTTTATTACAGTTTACTTGTTTTACCTTTAATATAAATATTAGGTGAGGTTAACGTGTAGGTAATATGATTAGATTTCCGCACTTCCTAAAAATAGTTATTAAAGTTTTTTTGAAATGGTATTTGAGTTATAATGTATTAAAATCATATTCCAGTGTTATTATAGTTTACTTATTATATTATGCGATATTTTCGTCAATCTCTCATGGATTTTGACCCTCGGCGTTTTGGTCTCATATTAAAATTACGTGCGTAATAGATATTTTGTTGTAGAAGAAAGTATACTTATTATATACAACTAAACATTTCATTCTATTATCATCTTCAAATTAGGCAATATTATATTATTTATTTATCTTTAATGTGTTGTAATAGTGCAGATTACATGCACACGAATGACTATAATGATTAAAATTTATGAACATTAATTGTATTGGGTTAAATTATTAATTGCAAAAAATAATGATTATAAAATAAAAATTACACCTCAACGCAAGAAAATAATAGTCACGTATATTGAATTGGCTTACGCTAAAAATACACCCAAAACAGGTATTTTACGGCAAAAAAATGTCAGCTTTGGTTTTGTTCAGCTTTGTGCCAGTGTAGCTGTCACTCGCACCTTAGTATGGTATGCGGAATACAGTAGTTAAAATCTATAGTGACTATGCATATCAAAAGCATTTTAACCGTACGGTTCAATATTTATAGTATTATTCGATTTATTTTAATATAGCACTTATATTTTTTTATCAATGTATCACTTATTTTAATATAGTCACAACATATTACTATAGCCGACGTCGTTCCTCGTCCCGCGCCCCCTGCCCGCACACCGCGAGCGCCCGCACCGCTTATATTTTTTTATCAATGTATCACTTATGGTTTTGTACAAAGAGGGTCACAAAGAAACCATTGTGGCACAGCACTGACAGGGCCCAACTTCTTGTTACGTGCCGCAACACCGACCACGGCAATGTACCTAATAAATTTGTAATAAGTAGATTGTGAAAAATGGAAACCGAAGTTTATAGTCAAATAATCAGTGATTCCCTATTATGTCAACATATTACCAGAATTATCTATACATGATAATATCTTAAATAAAGACTATTAATTTAACTTTATTACTGTGTAATTCATTAATTTCTCTGGACGTCATCCTATTGGATATGTTCCTAATACTATTATTATGTGTATTATTTAGTGTGGTTAGTTTGATAAACACTCTAACCATTAAACAAACTTAGACAAAAGCAACATCTATTCTCCTCTATGGGGGTTTGAATTAAGCAGGTAAGGTATTACAGTAACAGCAAGTCTCAACTAGGACGAGTCACGTGCGAGATATTATTATAATTGTAATTGTAATAGATTACTCATTATTAAGTAAGTATTTCAAGTTAATGGCCACATAAACAGCAGCTTGCAGGGGGAGCGGGCACATTTATCAGCAAAAACTGGTAATTTTGTCGAACGTATTTCTCGCTACGTCAGTTATGATGAGCGTAATGCCCTACTTGCTTTTAAACTTTTACTTTGTCGAAAATGAGCTGTGTTTATGGGCTTGTTCACTCGATTAGTTTATGGCATTAGGTATTGTAATTAGAAAAATCTTATTATCCAGTATTCATTTTTAATTAGCTGTGTCCACGACACGACGTCAAAGACACCCGTTCAATTAATAAAAGATCCGAACGTTTTATGAGAAAAAATGCCGTTACATGATGTCGCGTAGAGCTATAAAGAATATTATTACAGAAGATTTGAAATTGAGCGCAGGTTTTAAAGCTATTTTCATGTTATAACGCGCAGACAGATATGAAAAAAGTAGCTGATAAGTTTTATATTGATTATTGATACTTCACAATTTTACGCGAAAAGACCAATTGTAAACTAATAAAAATAATGGAATATGATCACAATGAATATCAGTGTAAGTCTGTAATAACTGAAATTAGCATGCACGTGTGAGAGTAGCAATTTGACAGTTGATGGGAATGAAATGAAATCAGTAAATTTTATTTGATGACCTTATGCTGATGTTGCATTATCCATTGTGCATTAACTCAGTCAGTAGCCTCTTTTACTGCGTACGTGCAGTGTATGTTATTTTATAATATATGCAAGATTTTCGACATAAAATAAGTAATGTTAATACATTACTTACATATTACAAGTGTATGCTATAATAATCTATCGCATACACTTGTAATACACTTTTACTCTTTATTTACTACTAGCTACTCGACCCGGCTTCCCACGGGTGTACATGTATTTATATATATAAACCTTCCTATATGTGAGGGAAGTTACCTCTGAACTTCTCACTTTAACAGAGTAACTATATGTCCAAGTAAACAACATAGAATAAGATAAACAAAATATATTTTTAATCAGGATATTATTAATATAAAAACAAATTTAATACAATATACAATAATATAGATAAGTTATACGGATACATCAATACGACGACAGACAAGATGACAAAACACGCTCTCTTTTCAAATATTCAAACATACTTCAAACTGCCATACCAGCCAGTCTAGTCATCGATTGCTAACCTCGTGTAGGTTGCACTCCATTTTCCGCAATTGACCTCTCATTCGGGCCGTTGTGCGTGTTGCTAACCTCGTACTAATACACTAAAATCACTCTATCTGTTAAAAAAACCGCTTCAAAACCCGTTGCGTAGTTTTAAAGATTTAAGCATACATAGGGAAGGACAGCGACAGCGACTCTGTATTATATATATGTAATAATGATGATCAGCAAAATTGAAATAATTGTATAATAAATAAGTAACCCTGGATAATTAACACAGCGTCATCTGATATACTTAGATAATGTTTTTTTTGGTAAATGCATACATAACATATATAGAAAACAGCTAGACCGATACAAACAATGATACTCATAATCAGAAATATTCGCACTATGCCAGGAATCCAATCCGCGATTATCGGAAGTAAAGTGGTGTGATAAACGGTAGACCACCGAGGCCGTCAAATATTCATGTTTTCTCAATAAAACAGTTCTAAACAATTGTTTTGCCATTACGCCATTTATAACAGATAATAATAATATTACAGTTATTATTAATAACTTTATATATAAAATACATATGTCTTCATTTCGCAGGTCTGTTAAATTTGCTGCCACAGTTTGTATATCTGCAATTTTGTGGGTGAGTTTAAGTCGCAATTGTGCATCTAATGCTTTCAAAGAAGAAAAACTGTCTGATTTGTGCAAGCGACCGCCGTGCACGATGCTTATACTATAATCTTGAATATTTTTGGTGCTCTTGCTATATATCTTTTTGACCTGTGCGACTACCGTTTAGAGGTCGTCTCCAGAAGAACAAACCCAATATATTGCAGATAACAGGCCTTGTACCATATGTCATTAATCATTTAGATAATTATCAATTTTCTGAAACATCGATCGCTGCCTATCGCATGGTGGTGAAACTAGATTTTATATATTTTCTGTAATTTCCCACCAACAACTATTTCAAAGCATTTGTTTTATGTAGGAAAAAATCGTACAATCAGAAATGCATGTAAAAATATTTGAAATTAAACTCAGATCAATGCTGCCTGCCGATACAAATGAATGCCGCCATTTTTAATACCACATCCCACTACAAATCAAAGGTAGTGCAGTTCCGCCTGTGCATTGATATCAATTTTTAATCTTTCACCATATTCAGGGTCTTTTGTGTTCATAATTATAATTAAAACTTTGAATGTAATTTTTTTTTGTGTATATTTCATTTTTTTTATATTGTTTTTAATACAGTCCTAGCATTTTTAAAATCAATGGCTTCTGATTAAATGTTCACCATTGTATCTATATAGGGGACTACTTCCTGTTGGATTACGAATCCTTATAAAGTAATAAATAAAATAGAGAGTAGACTGTATTTATTGAAAAGAAAATAATTAATGCAAAAGGAAGCAGAAATAAGCTCTTAATCTGGAAGAACGTCTTCCACACTCCGAACACCCCAAAGAATAATCAATATAACACTAAACTTACTCACCTTTGCTCAGGAACGTCCCGATGTATAGAACTGTTTAGTGGCCACGCACTCTAGACTATATTTTCATAAAAACAATTATAGTATGTAAAACAAATCAGTAATTTTCTTGTTTAAAATTATTAAAATAGGGGGCGTCCTTTTTACTCCAGTTCTTATTTTCAATTGTTTTTTTTATTCTAAATTCGAAATTTAAGTGGCCACATGTATTTATTCGTGGCCAGTATTACCAAGCGCCCTTTGCTTCAGTAAGCAAGCCGGTGATACAACCTGCTTAGACTAAGGAGGCTCGGAATACCGTACACTTCCAAATAAAATATTCAATAGGTGTTCTATTTGAAGGTAGTCCTCTATATATATACAATAATTGTGATGAACCTAAAGATAGGTTGTCATGATAAGTTCTATTGTAATATTATATATATTGATATTCTACTTAGTTGTCCATTGATTATTATAGTCATAGCTATGTCATGATGCGCATGTGTATAAATGATGGTTACTACTTCATATTAGTTATCTAGAAGTTGTACAAAGTTAGACTGTATTTATTGAAAAGAAAATAATTAATGCAAAAGGAAGCAGAAATAAGCTCTTGATCTGGAAGAACGTCTTCCACACTCCGAACATCCCAAAGAATAATTAATATAACACTAAACTTACTCACCTTTGCTCAGGAACGTCCCGATGTATAGAACTGTTTAGTGGCCATGCACTCTAGACTATATTTTCATAAAAACAATTATAGTATGTAAAACAAATCAGTAATTTTCTTGTTTAAAATTATTAAAATAGGGGGGCGTCCTTTTTACTCCAGTTCTTATTTTCAATTGTTTTTTTTATTCTAAATTCGAAATTTAAGTGGCCACATGTATTTATTCGTGGCCAGTATTACCAAGCGCCCTTTGCTTCAGTAAGCAAGCCGGTGATACAACCTGCTTAGACTAAGGAGGCTCGGAATACCGAACACTTCCAAATAGAATATTCAATAGGTGTTCTATTTGAAGGTAGTCCCCTATATAGATACAATGATTGTGATGAACCTAAAGATAGGTTGTCATGATAAGTTCTATTGCAATATTATATATATTGATATTCTACTTAGTTGTCCATTGATTATTATAGTCATAGCTATGTCTTGATGCGCATGTGTATAAATGATGGTTACTACTTCATATTAGTTATCTAGAAGTTGTACAAAGTTGTGGTATATAGATTTTGTTAAAAGTCATCTGCGTGGGAACTTCAATCTCACCTTTTGGCCGCTTGGTAAATTGCTTTGTATATTATATATGTATTAGTATATTTATATATTGGTATGGTAACATCTTAATCGTCAGGAATGGCAACATTTGTGTTATTCCACTTACTTAAAATTACTTGATAAATTTTAAGGTTAGGTGAATTAGGTTAATTAATTTAATATATTTCTGAGAGTAGGTTACTATGGAAGATCAACATTGAAGATCTGTAATAATTTTACTCTACGACATTATGGTTTAGTTGAACATTTTTGAGCACAGTCTAACAAAGTAATATTAATATTAAATAAACTATTGTTCTTTATTTCTAATGAGAATATAAATGGATCCCTATTCAAATACTCAATTAATAACTTGTAGTATAAATAAGGAATAGTGGGCGAGTCTTCGACTTTGGAAAAGTCAATCAGCTTGAGTACAATGCTCGGTGTATGGAAGGAAACAATGCGCATATTAATCAGACAATCTGAATGGCGGTGGTAATTAGGTCTGACAGTGACAGAGCCGAGTGAACAGTGTTTGTGTGGTGCAGGCCGCAGTCATTGTTTCGTACTCATTGTGACGCCGGCTTTGTACACGTCACTAGATCTACCTACGTTGTTACTGTTTCCTGTAACTTGACTATTTTAAAAATAACATTTTTGTTTTTATTATATTCAGCGCATTCATGTTGAAATCTACGTAAGCCGCGCATTAATCCGAATGAGTATTATTAGGTATTACAGTGAAATTGCTGGGTACGAAGGTATGATATCCTAGGAATGATGATGTACATGGTCGTTTATGTATGAACCGATCGTTGCTACTTTACTATCAAGTTGGCCATTAGCCTGTATGTAATTTCAAATAAATAAAATGTGCTTTTCCGTAGTTTATTTTTAGTGTTGCCGTCTTATCTACAGACCATAATATAATACAAATTTCAACTTTTCATTAGAATTCAATCTTGACTAATAAAATAAGATTATAATTTATAAAAAAATGTTAAAAAGTGATGATAACTTTAAATACTATTATTATTATGTAATCTATATTTAATGATTTCCCTATCATGCTATACTGTAATGCAGCAAGCTATACAAAAATTAACGAAATCGTTTAAACAATTAAAGACAAAGAACTCCAAAAAATAGTCCAATTGATTTTTCTGTGTAACCTAACCTAACCTAACATCACAAATAAAGTAGATATAGTAGTAATAGATATCATGCAGAAAAATGAAGAACTGAAATATAACATACATATTCTATAGAGATATTACAGTATTATACCAATATATAAATCTATTACACTTATCCCATAAAGAGTTTTGGTAATAAACATTACGTATACTGAATCTAACTGCAATAAAATCAAATGGTTGAAGCTAGAGAACATTAGTTAAATAAACTGAAATTTGTTGCACCTTACTCCACGGAAATAAAGTTGATATTGTAAATGTGAATAACTGATTTTGTAAAATCGCTATACAATATTCATGGCATAGTAACTGTGAGTGTCAGAGCTAATTAGAGCTATTGAAATAGCTGATTAATATGCGTAATGCTATTGTGGTGTATGTGCCAATGCAGCATTGTGGCTACTGTATTATACACTAGACTGATGAAGTAATTATCTACAATCAAACACATAACATTAATTAATTTCATTACAGTAAACGGTATCGAATGGTTTTGTGTAAAAATAACATTATTGCATTGCATCGCAAATGTGACAATTGAACTCAAGATATATTCCCGGTTAGATCATGGCTGCTGATAATCTTATGTCGCAAATATGATAATATCAATTGTCATTTGAAAATGTTGCATAATAGAATAATATTTGTTTTGAAGACTTGGCATATTTTAGCTGTAAACCCTATTCTAATGTCCGAGTGACCAAAATATGTAATTTTACTATTTTGACAGTTACTGTTCATTCAGCCCGAAAATTTTAGTAATGATTTTAGTAACTAATTTATCAAAAGCCACTATGTCATTACGGCTCCAGATATGTTCGTGAAAAAGCATTCGTATTTAGTGCGCGAAAATTATTCATAATAAATAAATAAATTTACACAAAGAGACCCAACGATATGAAAAATACCACCGTGTAGAACTAACTTATATAAAAATAAATCCAATGTCAGTTAGATACAAATATATAATAAAATATGCCAAGTAATTAGGAGAGATGCCATTAAAAAGGTTTAAAATATAACTATGGAAATGTTTGCTAGAAAAGTCATGTTCTCTACGCGACAATTATCAAAACAAACGAATATTCTCATTAAGAAAAATGAAAGACGTAAACATTTGTACCCCATTTTATTCTAAGACTTGTAAAGAAAAACAATGTTCAACCGGATAAATTATCTATCTATTCATGTGCATAGATACTGATCAAAATAAAGGATAAAAGTCAGATCCAACAAAATAACCAACTCACAAATGAAAATTAAACTAATACTTGTCGTATAGTTCGAACAATAGTGTATCCATCTGTCATCCAGACATAACGAACTTAAACTGTGCCTGCGAAACAATGGCTGCATGTAACACAAACACGCTGTCGCAGGCAGCCGTAGTAAACATTGGGATTGATTTGTCAAACGCATTGTTTCTATACATTTAGGGAATTGTTCGTAACAGTCAGCACCAGAATTAACTGATCACATTTTGTAATTATCGACTCCTAATGTAATTCGTTAGTTAGTAGTATTTCGACAAATTTGCTATATATCTCATGTACGTATGTATATGTATGCACTAAACAAAAGATACGTTCTCGCTTTTGTCGAGTGAAAAGTATAATTTCAAGTTTTAAACTTCAATATTCTTCAGTAAGTATATTTTTTGTATGTTACTTTTTATAAAGCTGTTTAAATGGAACTAAACTGTAAAAGCAATTATTTCTTTTAGATAGAAAGACATAAAAAATATAAAATCATTCAGTTTCAATACATCCATAGCTACTAAAAAGCATTAAACAATTTCATTTTCTTGCAGTGAATATGTCGGTAAATCTATTAACTTTAGCAAAATAAGATTTATGATGTTTGTTTATTCAAAGACGATACAATTTTATCCTTTAACCTGTCAATGTCTAAAGAATCAAGTCATGCCGTTGCTGGGTTTTGCTTAATAATAATAAATGAATTTATAACCTTTTTACGTTTAAAAATGAGAAATATTTTTAGTTTTAAATGTTTCCATGACCTAGTTCAGGTGATTCCTAAATAAAGTTGATTCCCGTATTTGCTGTAAATTTACCTGAAAATTTTAGAGATATCAGGCAAAGTAAGTAGTCTTCTCATAGTGAATAATAAGTGTAGGTTAGCTGGAATTAACTTTATAATAGTA
The DNA here is from genome assembly GCF_030625045.1 of Achroia grisella. NCBI lineage: Eukaryota > Metazoa > Arthropoda > Insecta > Lepidoptera > Pyralidae > Achroia > Achroia grisella. The sequence continues at coordinate 28,803 of NW_026712864.1, read as the reverse complement.
ATAATAATATATCCACAGGATGTTAATTATTCATTTTGAAACTAAAAGAGACGAAAGAGACGAAACTGTTTTCTGTCAAATTGAGATGGTTAATTGTTTTTAAAATAATTCGCACTAGAAATCATATACATGTAATTTATGTAGCAATGTCAATAATGAATTAAAATTCTGATATATTTAGGAATTTTCAAGTTAATCCGAATTATAAAAGATATAAATTTTATTAGGCATATCATATACAAATATCTTAGAAACCAAACAAAAACTAATTTGTAAGAAATACAATTTGCAATTAAAACAATAAACGATCAGTCTGTAATAGTTCTTTCTTTCTTAGAAACTGGCAATTATGTCAATCAATAATGTACGAAATCATTACTACTGAAATTACGTACTTAAAATTTAATACAAAAAGTAATTGAAATGGTTCCAAAATTATTTCACAAACAAATTGCAGAACCATGAAAGTTAACATTTTTCGAGACTTCGTCTCACGTTGCGAGAGAGCAATACGAAGAGTATTTCTGCAATGTCTGCAAAGGTATTTGTAAACGATTTACCTTGACATAATTTCGAGTAGGTACCTTAAATTGAAGAACTTACCAAATACAATTAAATGTCGTTCATTCATTAAATAATAAACAAAGCCAGCTATTTATATTTCCCTATTCATTAAGTTGCTATTATATTTATGCCAGATCCCTAGGGAATTCTATCCCTATACCTACTGTCTGACAATAGATAGAGTGTGAAGCTAAGATATAGGTAGACCTGATCAGTATTCACTAGCTATACTTTTTCTTATTAACTATGAAATAAGTAATAATAATATACTTTCATTTGTTACCCTTTTAAATACATAGTACAATAAAATTGAACGAAATATACGTTATTTTATTATTTAAATTTAGGTAATATTCAATAAGATTATGTTATATAACTCGATATGAAGTTATTAAAAAGAAACTAGGGTCGTGTCCCAATTCCATTTTCGCAACTTATTCATTTGACAACTGCAGAAGTTGAACGGTCATTAACAATTAAAAAGCTCTTGAAGTAATTAAAAATGGGCGCGTCCTCACAATTTGGACTATTTAAATGCTTACGCGGCCCGTTCCTGTCCAGGCACAAGTTGTTTGGAATGAAGAATTAATTATGAACTGAAGAAGGGCAAGTTGGCGACTTGAAGTTGGAACTGGGTACAATTTGTGGGAACGTAGCAGGTGCTGCGAGCAGGGAAACTTGGTGAGACGCTCCTACACACGGTTTGTTGCCTTCTCGGATGATAAAGTTGATTTGAATCACAGATTGTAGGTGTTTTATAATTCTAGTAACTTTTCACTTTAAGACGAACTATATCTTACAGTTTTAACTGTTAACTTTGTTTTAGCAATTCCAAGTTTTAATAATATATTACAACATAAATATTTGGTTTTAATTAGTGGTACAGTATTGGGATATGTTGGTATAGTGTGTGTAGTTATATAACTCGTAATAGTAGCCAAATTTTGTGCCAAATTAATTTATGATTGCTGTTTACTCAAGAAGCGAAATGTTTTTGCCGAATTATAATTGTAATTAACAAGACTAACACATCAATTGACTCTTACTCAAATTAAAAAATAATTTATAGATGAATTATACATATATAGATATGTCATCTATGAATGTATTGTATGAATTATTCACACTAGACTTCTCATATGATACATGAAGCGACAGAATTTTACATTGTACAGAGAAATTAAGACATGAGTTACAGTTAATGATAAATATTTATAGTTAGGCAACTAATGTTTAGTTGTCAGAGAAGAATCTACTTTCCTGATAACAATATTGTATTTTTTTGTAAAATTAGTCTTTTGAACTCTTCGTGAATAATTTTATATACTTGTATATGAAACTTAGTCAGTACAGATAATTTTTGATGTCGTACTAAGTTTTCTATTTAGATATTATGACAACAACAATTGCGCGAGTATAATGTTATTATTTATTACATTGCGGAGATTGACTGATAACCAGCAGGTGGCGAACATCAATTACATAAACAGTTTCTATTGCTAAGTTAATTGTCATAAATATTGTTTTTTTGATCAACGCTCTACTTAATATATGAACACTCAAAACATATAATGGTGACACTAAATAGAAATAGCTAAAATTAAGACAGGTCTCATAGTACAGTCAGTTTTATAACGTTTTGTAGTGTCAAGAATGGAAATATTTTAAGAGATACAAATACAACATTTTTATATTATTCGAGAAATACATAATAAATTTTAAATATAGGTACATCACTATATATAATTTTTCTTGCTGTTCTTTTAAGTGAAGAAATCCATTATTTATATATAGTATTACCACACAGCCTTTATCCCGAATGGGATGATCAGAGGCATTGTTATTTATAGACGTCATTATAAATGCAATACTAGATATCGGCAAGGAGTTGACTACTGTTTTGCTGATTCACTTTTGTATTTGTGAGAGATTTAGAAATATTGATTTACAAAGTTTTTTTGGTATTAGCCAGATTTGAATTCATGATGTTTACTTTAAACTTCGACTGTTGCTATTCATAATAATATCAAGACAAAATCTGTAGTCACCCTGCCTATATCACATATTATTTTTTAAATATAAATAGCAACCGTTTATTTGACACGTAATATCGTCACATGGCTATGATTAATACCGGTCGAGCGGGTGACTCGTGCTCAATCGCCATCTGCCCTTATTAATTGCCATGTCAGCTGTAATCGCGTCCTTCTCTTTGCTGTCCCACACCCTGTATACAGAGCTGTAGAATAGAATAGAACAGAAAACTCCTGAAAAAAAAACACGAATTTCACTCGTACCAGGAGAAAATAAATGATTGAGGTAGTAGGGAAGCAAAAATTTAAATAGAACTTCCCATCTAGATTACGAGAATGATAAAAGTAAATAAATGTGATTACTAATAAGTTTATTGTTCATAGTGAAGATTTTAGCCGCAGTATTCTGAATATTTGATGAAGAGAGAAAAATGATTGTATCTAAGAGATAGTTCTTATTTGTAATAAAATACGGTGAATATTATTTATATTGAATTACGGTACGTAAGTACATTTTTTATAGCTCTAAAGCGTGTTCACTCTACCTATATGGCCGTTCGATTAAATTAAACTCCACGATACAAACACAGCCTACTGTTATGTAATCTGAACAGATCGTTTTATATAGACATAGTAAATGCCTCTGACATAAATACGATTAGCCAAAGTTCTCCTAATAGGTTACGAATACACTACTAATGTGTCTTTAACAAAGCAATGGCAAAATTGAATGTTATTCTTCCGTCGACTTTATGAGTTCTTTGGTTCTCTTTAGAATTTGCACAACTTAGTTACTTTAAGATACTTATGTCAGGACGACACAAATATTCGACTTATGCTATATGTATTTCTATAAGCTAATTAATTGTCGCTAAAACTAAAATTCGTGTTTCTGTCCGACCTTAACCTTGTATCTCAGTTTTATGTGGACATTTAAAATATACTTTTTATATTTCTTTCTTCTATATAGACTATTTATATAATTAACCGTACATTATTTACGTATTAATATTTATTAAGTATTAATGTATCTTACACACCACAGTTTAAAAATAACTATTTAGAACAACAAAGCCTGTATTAAATGTATGATTATAGAACACGTTGTTTTCATTTGCATCATTTTATTTCATGTACTAAAAATAATGTATTAATTTATTATTTTCTCTGTGATTACTATAGAAAATACCTTCGTTTTTATTTTTGCCCTGTAGGTCGCTTTTAGTTAAATTCTTTATTTTGGACGAAGTAAATCGTTTCTGTCGTTTGCAAAAACGTTCATGTATTTCGGCCGATTTCTCCACTCGTCCAGACGCAAAACAATTTCATACAAGCAAATGGGAAGGAATGATATTTTTTCTGTTGAATATTGTGTACAGAAAAAAATCTATATAACTTCCATACTTTTAACTAACATGTTTGAATAATAAATAACTCAAATATTTTTCATATTTTATATAATTGAGAATTTATGAAAGTACACTTTCATAAATTCTCAATTATTACGATATTGAGATCTTTAAAAGTTTCTTTTTCACAATACAAATGCAATATGTATTGTATATATTTGTTATTTCATACATAACTGATTTAATTAAAAAGTTAAATCAATTATGAGATATATAATTTATTTTCTGCACAATTCTTCAAATTTTATATATACATATTAGTATAGTTATATCAAATTAAAATTAATATAAAAATTATATTTAAGTGACATTTCAAAGCACATTTACATTCCCCTACGATCGACATCTAGGCTAGAAATTCAAGGGGAGACAAAATTATTGTAATATTGATTTCATAGGCGTGAATTAATTAACAGGGTAGATCGTGCGCTCGACTTATTATCAGCTAATGATATTAACTAATTAAGGTAAGTATATCGATTCGATATTCTGACTAATAAGTGGGTAGCACAATTCTCAGATTCTGATATTGTACAATTAGTAGAATTCACGAGAATTATTTCAGTTATAACTGTGGGACAGTACAGGGTACCAAACTTAATATTAGTACTAACATTAAAATACTATATTTTGTATATATAATTAAATAATTAAAAGTATTTATTGTTAGTCTCCAATCTAGCTAAAAAAGTAAATGACTAATTGTCATAGAGATACCTGTATATTATTGTATATAACTTTAAAAATATTTTTCATGTAAAATCTTACAAAACTTGAAATACAAGAAGACAATTTTGTAGAAATACTCTTATAAATGTTACATATGAGTTCTATATTTACTATTATTAAAACAAAGTTTGCATATCAAGTACAGCCCAAGATATATGTGTTTATAGTACATGTACATATTTCCAATTTACCGTCTAACTATTGGTATTAATTTGTTGACGGAAATTAACGTTAAATAGGTATCTAAATTGGTGTACAGATCACTTTGCTGATGATAAATGTTGAAATTTGAGTTGTTCCATTATGGTCGGAATTAGAACGCAATTTATGTGGCTTCAAGCGATCGGCCGGCTCTATTAGAAGGGAGAAAATAAATACATTTGCTGGCCATATACGTTAACTGACTACAAATATTTGGATTTCTTTTTCTATCAGTAAATGGTAATATGAGTGTTTCTTTATTTTTATTAAAAACTTGCACTGAATGTTAACAGAACAGGTATAATAAAAAGATACTAGAATATTTTTTTATACATTATTTATATTATTAACCGGGTCTTAACATGAATAATTTTATGGCAAATATTGTATTTACCTCTCTCGACGTTTAAGGTAAGGTAGGAAAAAACAATATAGAATGCGTGTTCTAAACGCATCTTTTGAGGTATGCGACCAACGCTGATAATTGAATACTAGGAAATATTAAATCATGTTATCAGATCGTAATATATGCCGCATTTGGGCACTATATAAAGTCTTTTGTTGTATAAAGAGTTTTGTGATCAAAAAATTTTTAAATTCATAAAATTACATATGAAGCAGAACGTTATTCGTTATTATATTAGCAGCTCTTGTCTCGTGTCACGATTCTGGTTGCAATTGCGTACCTCGAAATCCATTTTTACATTTACATGTCATCATCTTTATTTACCAATTTATCTATTACTGAACGTAGCGTAGCTTTTATCTCCTAGTTTTCATATTATTCAAGTTTTTCTTTTATATATTTTCTAATCTAAACTCATATTTGATTTACGCTATACAATAAACGGTAACGATATAAAGGCGTAGCGGTGTAGGCTAACAGCAGTAGCATACATTACGAAAAAAATACTGGCAATACGTGACTGACCGTATTGATACTGTTTGATTGATTGTGATATTTACCGAATGCTAGGAATTGTGGAAATAAGCAATTTTTCTGACCAAAATATAGGCGAGCTATCGGGCCAATATACAATACTTCACCCAAGTTTCCACTAAAAGTATATTCATATTTACGATCTAAAATTTCACACCGTTCATTTGGTCTGAAGAATATTATGTTATTATTACGTCCTAGTTTAAATTTTCCATTTTTTTCTTTATTAACAAAACGATATTTTGGGGGAACAATTTCTTAGTAATGGGAAACTATCATGGCGAACGTGACACAATGCGCTACCTGCTGACCTGACTACTAAGAATCAAGATCATCATCTCTCACTGGTGCCCACCAGCGTATACCGTTAACGTAGCGTATATTTACTATAATCATCGATTATAAAAAAATAAAGTATAATAGTATATTGTTTAATAATTTAATAAAATTTAATAAAGCATTTCTGTAAAATGCAAATATTCATGTCGATGTAAATTCTAATATCTTGACTATTTCATTTAAAAAAATGAACTGCGATTCTAGCTAAATTGGAAGAGTTTATATATACCTATACTCTTTTATAATATACACTTGAACTCGCTATCACAAAATGCACGTAGAATGCATTGTGACGGTAAATCTGACAGATATTATGAATTCAGCACTTTCACTTTGCTTGTTGGTATGAATATTCAATATAGAAGTGATGGGATATACGTAAAAATGATCAGATATTCAGTCTGATCTGAATAAAATTGATATATAATAGTTACATATATTTTACAATATTATCATTACAGAAAATCAATTATCTAAATTTGTTAATTACATCTGTTATAATATGTAGCTTTATAACATTTAAAATATACTAAATAGAAATAGAAATAGAAATAGAAATAGAAATAGAAAATCATTTATTCAAATAAACTTAATTTAAGCACTTTTGAATAGTCATAACAATTTGTTTTTTATCTACCACTCGTTCGGAAAGCTGTCTCATCACAAGAAGAACGAGCAAGAAACTTGTGTGTTGCTCTTTTAAATAATCCTTGTAAGTTTACATTTACAAGTCGAAACGTGTGAATACAAACCACCAACAAGCACTAATTTTTTGGGTCAAATATAATCATGCAATAAGATTAAATCAGTCGTAGTGATAAGAGCAGACCAGTCCCTACAAGCAGCACTCGTTCACGAGTATGACGGATGATCACTGCGCTCGACCATATTTTAGATTGACCCGGCCCACCACGCCGCCACATGTCTGGACATTTTAGTGAGCATGACTACTCATTCCACACGACCACGTCACAGCTACAAAAATTACTATATGGTAGTTACAGTATTCGCACTTTACATAAGGATGCATGCGGCAATCAATACAAAAGCCGCTACGCTATCATATATCAAGAAAGCAGTATGAAAATTAAAATTATAACGTTGTCCGCATAAACTTATTCTTGCTATATATTGCTATCATCTATAAATTCATCTATCTTATAATAGGCTTTTTTACATAACATTTGTTTAATATAAGATTTGAATTGCCTCTCTGTAAGATTTAGCGTAGACTCTGGCAGTTTATTATAGAATCTTACGCAATTACCATAAAATGAATTACTAACTTTGTGTAGACGGCATTTCGGTAAAATTAGCTTATTTTTATTGCGTAAGTTTCTACTTGTACAGTCTTTAAGTTTCTTGAAACTATCTAAGTTTTTCCTTGTATACATAATATTTTCATAAATGTACTGTGAGGCAACGGTGAGGATATTTGATTGTTTAAAGCATTGACGTAATGACTCTCTAGAACCCATACCATAAATAGAACATATGGCTCTCTTTTGTAAAATAAATATAGTATTTATATCGGCAGCTTTACCCCATAGCAGTATGCCATATGACATAATGCTATGGAAATAACTAAAATATACAAGTTTTGCCGTCGCCACGTCTGTTAATTGCCTTATCCTTCTAATTGCATAAGCAGCAGAACTAAGTCTACTGGCTAATTTTGAAATATAATAATATAAAGGTATATTATATATGCAACTGAAATGCAAAATCGTCATTTATCAAGAATGCTAGACCAATTAGTTTATGACAATCAATCTGATTAATTTTATAAACACAAACTTAATAAGATAAAATGAATCTCACTGCGATATCAAAAAGGATTTATTTAGTTAATGAAGTATCTGAATTGCGATAAATATAACTCCATATTGTTAGAGCATTATGAAATGCATTCAAGTCTGTAATTCCATCAGGAGGAGAATATGCCGGGCGCAGTGATCTCGACGCCTTATCGGGCACCTGTGGACTGTGGGAATAAAGCCGTCCATTTGACGAATGAAAGCAGATCTTATGTGGAGTGCCTTGTTTCAGGAACAATGTTCATTTCTACTTGCACAAGTAAAGTAAATAGACGTCTAAGGTAATGAATTCTGATTACTTGAATGTATCTCTGTACCTAATTCTGCTATTATGTTGTATCATAGGTATTGCATATATTTACTAAATGAGCAAACGTCGAAAGAGTCGTGGATCAATAGTTTACCATCCCGACTTATAACAAAGGTTATGAGTTCGATTATAATTGATACAAAAAACATTGTATTTCGATTTATATTACCAACTTACTTTCCGATAATCGCCGGTAATAAACTTAATTAATCCAAGCCACTGTGACTGTCGCCCTATGCTATTTTAGACTAGAATCTTTTCAGCGAAATGTCAATTTATCAAGTTCGACATGATATCTGTAATTGACAATGCTTCTGAGGACGCCATCTAGGATTACAACCGTGAAGGTATACTTTTCAACACATAAGTGTTAAAAAAAATTAAAAGAAATTAAGACAAAATGACTTGCTTTTAAAAATTAAAGCTTTCATTCGCAGCTAACAATGTATAATATTTATAGTAGCTACTTTCTCTCCGTTGGCCGTAAGCGTGGGATGCATTATATTATTTTGGGTAGTATTAAGTTTATAATTCATGAATGTAATAACGTAAAATGGAATTAGATACTTATTATTAGATTTTGTATAATACTACAGTACAGTTGTACATTAGTTATTTATTTATAATCTTTTATTTATTTCAATTAAAAAAAGTTTTCCTTATGATAAATACATATTATCATAAGGAAGTTCATTTCAAATTGATTTATTGATGTTTATATAGTTTTTATAAAAGTAGAATTAAGACAATTTTTAATAACTATATATACATATCTTAATCGTACCTGTGTAAATTACACATTAAAGAGTAATTTTGTTTAACAAATATTTTTTTAAAAAAACATTTTTATCTTATGTTTTTCAGTTTTAAGGAAGCAATCACTAAGCGTAGTTTGATCAGTAATATAAGGAGCGTACCATTCTCGGAAATATACCTAGCAATCACACGAGATACCGGGGTTCGTGGGGGACCCACCCTTGGTGGAGTGGGGGTGAAAGAGACTTTTAACTTGCAACGCAGAAGTAGGGTGTTATAAGTTTCAAGGTTTTGTCTGTATGAGTGCTTGAAGCAATAGCAATAAATTTTTATATTCCTTAAGAATGTTTTATTTAGTACATTTATTGATACTAAGATTATTGGAATTAGAAATTCAACAATTAAGCGCTCAAAAAATTATTCCATAATCTATCAAAATCAAATGATATAACAGAAGTATAATTTATATTCCATTACAATGTATATTTTGTTATAAATGCAAAAGTATGTCTATTTGTCTGTCCACTATTCGATTAAATGTCTATACAATAACGAGAAGTGCTATTGTATGATTGACAGATTGATCAACGTAGGAAATTCCAAAACTAATAAAAAAGCACACAGTGAATATTGAAAGAAACTTTATGACGTAAAATATAATATTGCTTATTATATACCGATATATTCTTATATTACAACAAATAGCGATTTTTGGAATTTGGATACACAGTCTAAAAATAGAAGACGAAACTGGGAGTGACATCAAATAGCCTTTGTTAAAGTTATGAATATGTGATTAATATAGCTACAAAGGCCATTAAAATTTACGTGGGAGGATTGTCACTTTTGTACTTAGTATTGTGGAATTTGGTACATTATGAATATATAAAAAAGAATGAATATGTAATTAGTACTTTTCAACCACTATTCTTAAAGACCCTAGACCAGGAAAGGTCTTATAAAAACAGTAGGTTAGGTTAGTTTATTATTCTGAATGCACTAGCCAACAAGTGAACAAGCTACCTGATTAAAAATAACTGTTACATATAAATTTACCTAGCACTTTGTCATCACAAAATATATTGTGACTTTCGTCGTAGATACAATTAGTGACCATTCTGAAGGAATAATCCAGCATGCCCTGTCATAATGCCTTCTATCATGTCCTATTATTTCAATGCTTATTTATTTTATTTTACATTATAGATAAAATACGAAAATAAGTACGGAATTATTATATTTCTAGAGTTAATGGATGTTTGTCTACTACCTATTTTTGTTAGGTTATGTGATCTATTTCTGGTGGATGGAATTTAATGAGACACTGTGGGAGATATAAAATATGTACATATACTCGTACGTAGTAATAATTTAAAAACCACGTTTATATTTCCGAGATATCATAAATTCTTATATTTTATTAAAAAAAAGTAATTATATTTGACGATGAGTAAAACATTACATCAACAACGGCGCAGTGAAAAGTTTTCAACAATTTCGGACCAGTCCTGAATATTAATAACGTTAAGCAAAATCCATTTTAAAGCAACAAAGACCAGAGAAATAGCGACGTCCAGGTGTTACCATCTGAGTCTCAATTTCGAGGCTCTATAATACCACCAAATCTGTCGCTGTCGGGCGCCCGGTCTGCGTTCACTTGCACCGCTGCAAATTAATACCTGTACACGCCTCTGCTACCCTGGTACTATGGTTTTAATTTCGGTAGGCGCCGCTGATTTACGATGTCCATATGAAAGAGCGACCAGTGCGTACGACTTTTTAAATATGACCTGCAAGTTAATACGAAAACCCCCCGCGTTATCATTATTAAGATATTCCAACAAGGGCAGGGTAGGTCAACTTAGAGTGGTGCTGACGACGCCGCCTTTTCAGGTCGGCAGCGTAGAATTAGTTGGGGCTATTCATTACGCGTAGGAAAGCGGTGTGATGTTGATTGCTTATTGAAGTTGTTAAATAGTTAAGGGGTATTGGTTGATGGTATTGGGGTGCGTTCAAACAGGTTATTTTTCAAAATAGGTAATAATAGCAGTAAATCATTATATATTATCATTACTGTATAGAAGAAACGACACTACACAATGTTTAAGGTTGCTTCCCGGCTTTTACATAATGCAATTTCTTAACAACTACGTCGTATGATTTAATACCACTGTCGATTTTTAATAAATACATTTTATTTACTGCTTTAATTTAAAATCGTCTATTTATGAATATATTAAATAGAGTAAAACTAATGCAGTTCCAGGAATTGCATTGTCATAGTTGTACTATGCGGTCTATTGTGTAACAAAAGTATTTTACTTTTTAAAATATGAAAATAGCCGATGTGATCAGGTAGGGCGAGCTAGGAACAGAAATAGCGGGATTTTATCTCGCGACGCGATGGCATGAAACTCGGGGATTTAGCTCACAGGTGTTTCTGTATTTTGTATAAAATATTAAAATGGAACGTTCACGGGCACGTTACAAATTAGAGTTCGCAATGACTCACATTGTTGCGTTTTCATATTCCATTATTTTAAATTATGGTCATTTTAAATTATGATCAAAGATTCTCCACATATAACATTTACTCAAAATATTTATTTAATAAATAGCGGTGCACGTATTTCACGTACAGTCGTCGACGACAATATGGGCATAACTTCGTCAGTGTTGACAGAGTTAAAGCAAATTTAAGGCAAAGAACAAATGTAAGTAACATAAGAATAAAAATGATTATTTTGCTTTAATCTGCCAAGCATAAGCATCATGATAGAAATTATATATTTAATAAACATTTTAATCAAAAGTTATAATTATTTGTACACAAAATTAATTAAAGTTATGGCCGGAAAATAATAAAATATATAATACAATGGCGCCGACCTCTCTTATTAAAATGCATATATTAAATAATTTATTTTATTATTATTTTCATTGTATATATATTTACATATAATAAAATTGTAAAAACCGTGATGATGTTTGTTTGTGTGTTAATATTTCACATGACTGGTGGAAAATTTTATAGAATATGTTAAATATAATGAAAATATAAGCTCAAATGAGTTGGCAAGTATACATAGAGGTAGATACAGTTTTATTAATTAATAGTACATTCATAATTAGTGAAGTCTCGGGCATCACTAGTATTGTGTTACTAGAGTAGTATAAAAAAATATGTGGCGAATAAATATTTGAGATTAATAAAATATAATAATATTGTAAGCGAGTGTGTGTATAAAATATATTATGTGAACAGGTGCTTTATCATAACGCAAAGCCGCGTGTCAGAGCGCAGCGCTCGCATGATGTACAGAGACCTTATGGGCTTATATTTAACCCCAGTTTACGCGCTTCCAGCATATTAGTGGTTTCTATAATAGATTTTGAAATTCTTTGCAATTAAAAATATTTTATTTTATTATTTTGGTCAGATGGATACTTTCTTTTTCAATATAGTTTTTTTACTAGAATATGTACATATATCTCTATTTTGAACAATTGGCAATTATCAAAGTAGATTGGCGAAAAATATGAAAATAGGTCTAGAATTAAAACAGATAAGGGCACGCGTTTCGTACCTAGTCTTACAACTTCATTTGGTCAGAATGTATATAGTTGGGTATCCGTTTACTTGGATTCTTCGCGCGTACAGTTATTAAAGAAGGATCACGTTCCATTCGTTCAGTGAATAATACAATATTTTGTCCAGCAATGTATCATTTATATATTTATGCATAGCACATTAATTACATGCCGAGTTGTAATATGGAGTGGGCAGAGCAAATGGCAGGTTATTCTTGATTCATCTGGAAGTGTACAAATATTTAACTAGCCGAAACGAGAGATTCTGTCACTCTCCACATAACATCCTTTCTTACTGGATAATAGATTTATCTGATTATGATGAGCAGATTGGAGGACGTCAACTGTTAAATAAAGGCTTCCCTCAAAGATCTCCACCACGATCTGTCCTTCGCTGCGCGGCACTCGGGCACTTGTAATGGGAATCTTTTACAACAGTTCTTTATATAATACATAAATAAGAAGGTTAATATATATTATTCAAAGTTAAATGTTTCTTTTAATATAATTTACTTATTTCCTTCTCTATTATACAGAAAAATTACAAACTAGAAATAATTCCGTATTCTGCAGATTACGCAATTACATGTCCATCTCGCGATCCAACGTTAATCAGTGAAGACCAACAAAAGGGAATAAGTTATTCGATTTTACCGCTAATAGAGCTACGAATAAACAAACAAGATTAAGTCGGAATAAGCTGCCTTATAAATTTATGGAGGAATCCCTTAATTCCTGAAACTGATGTCAGAATTTTAAGTTCTTTGCGGGAAGATTGCAAGGAAGTTTGTTAATCCAACTGAATGCATAGTCTACTGCTCCGCAACTAGTTTTAGATGAGACTTTTCGTTTGATTTGATTCGATAGAAGTAAGTAAATACTTGTAGTTTTAGTTAGATGCATACACGTATATAATAATAACAACGTTGTAGAAAGTGTTAAGTTAACTAGTTGTATACTAATTCCATAATAAGATTTAATTGAGAAACATCCTACTCTGTACTGGAATAACTTTTAATAACTTAAGCATACAAAATATTTTTTAAAAGGTACTTTTTACTTCAGAAACAATATTATAGGTAGCTGCATAATTAGAACACAAAGAAAGTTAATGAAAGGGGAAAAAAAGAATATGAAATATTATAATAGTCTAGTCTGGAGCTAAACAGAGCTTGTGTCAGAGGTACGAAACATGTGAGAGAAATAAATATTTTTCCGTAAATACATAAAAATAATCATAACAATACAAACAATAATATTTACGAATACAAAAGTTTATATTGAACCAGGTATAGAAACCGCGGTGTGCTGAACCACTAAACCACCGAAGTAGTTATGTATATTTATTTATTTTAATTTTATTTCGGATTACATCCATATTGTGTTAGTAAAAAACTTATAAAACTATGTTAGTAACTTATAATATACAGATATACACATCTATATCTCTTTTAAGATATATATCTTAAAAGAGCCGGCTTCTGTACTAAAGCTTCTTGCATTATTAAAGAAAGAAGAAATATCGATTAAAACTGAAATAGAATCTGAACTAAAGGCTAAGTCACATAATTTCCTTCTAGTTATAATTATTCAAGATTCATAAAACTTTGGACAGTTCACACTAAGTTGGTACATGGAATAGTTTTACCGTAATACTCGAGTGATTTATGTGACATTATTATTTGTTTGAGACAGCGAAAGTAACTTATGATAATATTTCGTAATGAATAGTCAAACTAATATTACTTATAGCAGAGTTATGCAGCCAATTATCTTTGAACTCCTTTGAGGCCAGCTATTTTCTAATATAGAACGTATAAGTCAAGATTGCGAAGGTCTCTAATAACTGGTGATACGCACGGCTCTTTCATATGGACGCCGTAAATCACAGACACCTAGTGAAATTAAAATACCTCACCAGATTTAAGGATATATATATATATACCCCTTGGACTATAATTTGACTATTGAGTGTGTTATGTGGTCCTGGTATTTCGTGTTGGTTAGGTTATAAATTATAACTAACTGCGTGAAATTACTTGACTTGGGTCAGGTTATTATTGTTGCAATAAATTACTGTTAGTTACATAGTCTCTATTGAATATATTGTTAATATTATGTTTATGACTATATTCGTATACTTGCATATCCGATAGTCTCGACTTATTCCGTGCACATAGTAATATGTATATTACCAATATACGTATAACATCGATCCTTTAAAAAATGTGTTTATTACAGGGCTTCATAAAATTTGGTGCAGAATATTGCAAATATATACAACTTTGCACTGTCTATACATTAGTGTATGGACATTGTTAAACATACATCTCGAATATCATGAGGTTAGTGAGGATAATTCAATTCCAAATATAAAAAGATTATAAAAATAGGCAGAAATGTATTAGCCTTGTTTATTTAATTTAAGAGGTCATTATGTCGTTATAAAAAACGATGATTGTTGATAATTTCTAAATCGAATTTCTGTTACACAAGTACTTATTATTTATACTAAAACCCTGTTTTAGTAAACAATAATTATTTTCATTAGCACACTATTTTCTCCTTTAATTAAATACAACTATGTACATTTTATGTGCCACCAAGATGGAGTGACGAACACAAATAAAGTTTAAACAATTATCCTGAAAAGAAACTCTTTGACATAGTAACTTCATGAAATTCCTGTATATATTTATTTAGTTATAATTATTTAAATTAATATTATTTATATGATACTACAGTGTGTATAAGTTTTAAATAGAATGTAATTAATTGTGTTGTTCTTTGCATACAGTTTATTATGGAGTAGAGCTCTGTAACATAAACCTGAGCGTAAACAGTATGCAGTCGGCACTGTCCACAGTCAGGTAAACTTTTTGACTTCCGTGCACCGCGGCACGCGGTAGTGGTTTTGGAGCCTTCGGCTGTTGGTTTAGGACCTCGTGCTGACCTTTTGGTTTTAATATATATGTATTTTAATTCTCACATGTATATAAAACTAAATATATTTAATATGAACATTTAAATTAAACCATTACTAACCATTCGTTTCACTCTTTTTGGTTAGAAGAAGAACAGCCATTAATTAATACATTTGTACATGTTTAATATAATAAGTAAAACAAAAGATGAAATTGCGATGATGATATTCATAAGTAATTTTTCATTAACATTAAAGTAAATTTTATTAATTCGTAAATTACTAAATCCTAATTAATAATTAAAAGTAATTCACAATGAATGAGGCCGCGGCGGACAGTATTTAAAGGGACCCCATAAAGTTCTAAAACAGGCCGATTTGCTCGGATAATAATTATAAACAAAATTACAATAAAACTTGACCTTTTATTTTTCACACTGTGAAAAACATTGTTCTTTAATATTAGTGAATCTAACTATCTTATGTGTGATCAATGCTGACATAAATTAGATAGTACGTAAGTTGGTGTTATGCTATGCAGACAGTTAAGTCGATAATAAACAACAGTCCTTCTAATAATCGTTTCTAAATCCAGGCCATAAATAAATGTAGAAGCAGGTTGGTGCAATTAAAACTGCTAATCTCTACAACAACAAAACATTAAAGCACATTAGTAAGTACCAACAAGCAGTTAAGATATTACTGCAAATATCTTGTTTTAGCCATATAATACCGGAACTTGACAATACACGTTAGAAAAGAAGATTATCTTGGATTTGCCTCTACTACAGGTACAATATATGATAGCTAAATGGATTAACTTATACATTAATAGAACTAAAAATGTATTTGTATTTACATATTAACTTATGTTAAGTTATTAATTATAGATATATTAAAACTTCAAGTCCTGTTAATATGTGCTATTTGGTATTGTATTCACGTAAAGGTATCAAAATATAGATTTGTATAACATTTGTTTAAAAGATCAATGGAAAAGTTCGTTAATAAAAAACAAATATTATTTAAGGGCGCTTATTTATATTAAATTTATTAAAATGTTGTTTTTGTGAAAAAATCCATTATTGTTATAACTAATATACAATTTGTAGTCTTAGAAACTATTGCAAAAATTGACAATAGACAGTCATTAGAGTCGTTTAAATATGTGAATATTTTTTACCCAATTCAGAAACGAACCTGAAACCACTAGGTAAATGAGTTATTCATGTATGAAATCGGAAATTCTCACCATGGGCATATATCCACAAGTACCAGTCCACAAATATGTCGTACTGCGCGTATAATATTGAATTCCAGAACGTAATAGGCTTGGCAGGATTATTCAGGCTACATTATTGTTATTTGCTTAAAATGATTATTGAAATTGTTTGGATATTTAGTCGTACTACTTTAAAATGTTCATGATCATTTGGGCTTAGGCTTGTTCAATATTTTACGAATATACATATTTACGAAATAATTCGAATTGATAATTAACAATTGAATAACTATTATATGACGATATTGCTATCAATAGTTGACATCATTACTAGGTTGTATTAAATGATAACTATTTCTGTATATAGGACGATATTTATTTTAATCTACAATACCCTGATATGTACCTATGTATATCAACGAAATATTTATATTATGCTTAATAAACACCAAGTATTAGCTGACGCAAAAGGCACGCCAATGCCAGTTCTATTCTATTTAATTTACATCTAAACTGAAAAAAACAATTTATATAATATATATTTGACAATGATGGAACATTGATTCACAATGATAAAATTATTAATAATTATTACATAAACACATAGACAAAGAAATTATGTTTCACATTTGCGAAATTCAACATGTTTTCAAATAGATTAAAAAAATAATTCTCGTAATACAATCACAACATAAATAACATATTATTTTATGTATTTTAATTTCTATCTAATCATTAAATAATGTCCTATACATTAAATACACAATTAAAATGATATACTTATGTTATTTGTATCGTAACATTATTATTTTTTATTATTTGCTAGGAATGAGTTGATTATGCCAATTGCCGTTTACTGCGGTTATGGTTTCGATACGATGAGCTTATGTCTCGCAACTGGACAACAATGAAATCTTATTTGAATAATAAACAGATAATACACGATCATCCCATATTATCGCGTAATCACAATTCAGAGCATTTATTTGATTATATTTTCTGTTACTTAATAAATTTAATAAAGTAGGGATTTACTACAAATCTCGTTATATATTTATATTACTTTACCTTTATCGACTTTGTAACAAGTCGAATGCACGAGTACCTCTGTATACTTATCTCAACTTGCTTTTGAATCCAGTTGAAGGGTCATATAAGGCATATGAAGGCAGTGAAATTATAAGTTAAGTGGCATGACATCTTAGGCATCTGGAATGGCAACGCATGAGCTGTGCCATGTAATATTAGAAAATACATGTGTTCTAGTTTACTCATTATTGTACACAAATTTTCTATCTGTAAAGAAAAAGATTTGGATCTCCAATTTATTTTAATATACGTAATGTAGCAAGAAACATCAATAATAACAACATTTATATAAAAAAAAGAGTTGGCGGTATTAACAGAGGAGAGTTAAAAATAAAATTATATAAAATGTATAATAGTTTTTAGAAAACCAGTATTTTTCGTACAACGAATAAGTATTTCCATTAAAAGTGGCGCACTGCCCTCGGGCAGCGATTTGGAACAACTTTTTTCTTTGTATGTGTCTTTTTCGTTTTTATTTTTCTTTATTACTAAAGGTATTATTTATAATTCAATTGTACTATTTTGGAAAAAAAAGCTGTTATGCCGTTCAAAAGCAACAAAACCCATTTTTTCCTACAGGCCAATTAATTAATAATGTTATAATATCAGAATATTCAATCACAAATAAAATCAATTTCAACTTAAATGCAATTAATCAATAGGTCAAATTGATTCGGTGTGAGTATTTTTCTTTTTACTAAACTATGCTTGCCTTCAGTCTACTACTGATTTGTTTGGCGGCGAATATATGATTGGTATTTTATATAATTTTGTACCGCAGGAAAATTATACAAAAATAAAGTAACTGTTAAAAAAGTATTTTAAAAATGCTCGACATTAGCTCTGTAATTCACTCGTGGGAATTCTCCAGATAATTTCTTTTGTAATTCTTAGTATTATAGTAATGGACCATTATTATTGGAAAGTCCATCCATGTATGCTTATTATACATGAATGTTATAATTTAGGACGACTCGACGACGATTTTCACTGCAATTGTCTAGAAGTAAGCACCGGCTTTGTAATTTGTCATAAATTTTAAAGATCTACGCTATTATTGAAGCATTTCATTTTACAATTTCTCCAATAAAGCAGGACAGTAGACAATTATACTGTATATATATATTAAAAATTCAAATATCCCTTATAAAAGATATGATTGTGTGAAAAACCATCGTTAGTAAGTATTTTGTTTTTAGAAATAATCAAATTAGTGTAAAGACACATTTCATATTACGAATTATACTAGACAATTTTCATAATATAGTTGGTATTATAATTGTATGTAAGTATGAAATTATTGCAACAATTTTCTTAAAAGATAATAATATACAGTTATAACGATTATAATAAAACTAAATGGGACAATCATAATTCGATCGATCATAAAGATAATGACGTAACAGTTTACATGATTGACACTAATTTTGGTAACTCACTACATGTATATATACTGTATATACATATAAGTACGTGTGATCTATCATTACGCAAACAATATAAACCTCTATCATGTACATATTCTGATATATCTACTTCGTACCCGCTACATGTAATTAACTGGTAACTTCAAAATAACCTGTCATCCACAGCGCCTATAATAGTAAGGGAATGTACGACATGAGTTTCGTATCAAGTCGATACCTTAAGCCGACTATCACATAGGCATATTGTACAGTAATTGCCAACTTATGTCTGCCAACCAATCGCTTTAATTATCCAGTCCGTTCATTCGGGTGTGAAGATTATTTCGACTGCCAAATGCAGAGATTCGTTCGTTCAATATAGGCGAGCCTCGCATGGACCGACAATGCGATCCGCGAAATCAGATTACTTTATTGAATGCGAGCAGATCATGAATGAAATTGATAAAATCGTCTGCGGTGCGGATGGTGCAATTTATTCTCGTTCGAATGGTCCTGCTGCCATGGAGCTAACCGTATGATAAACATTATATTTTAGATATTCACGCGCAACTCGCTTTCTATTAGCGAATGTGTCAATAAATTACAAAGGAATTGTTTTAGTAGTTGATGTTTACAATTTCAGAATTTTAACATTTTTAGATTTTACCATCGAGTTAAACGTAGCATATTGAAACATTCTGTTACAATGTCTCAAAAAGATAAAGTACATTTGTACCAAATGTTGACAAGTGTTTTTATTTCTAAAGATTTGTGATTTTTTATTAGAGTTATTTTATCCACAGTTAGATTAGTGGTAACTATTAGAAGAATAATATGCTGAAATGGAAATACTTTGTGGCAGTTGCGATTCTCACAATATCTCTTACCTTACCTATCTTTTGCCAAGCTGTATGACATAGAATGTACACATGTAAATATGTAGTGTATTGCAAAATGTTGTTTGCGTGGGCACCTCAATCTCATCTATTTCTTAAGCAGCTTATTTTACAAGTTGTACTTCGGTTGTAAGGTGTGATTAAGCAGTGAAATTACAGGATAAGTGGCATGGCATATTGATCCTCTGAAATGGTAATGTATGTGGCATTATGACCATTGTCTTACTTGATAATATGATGCTCGTAGTACTATTGATATGTATATATACGACGCTAGCTGCTTGTTATGAGATGGGGCATCAGTTTGTTTGACATTCAGATCATATAAGAAATGTAATAATACAATTTTAAGCCACAACACATGTGAATGGATCAAAATATGTTGTGCAATGTAGAAAACTTTAAACTACTACATTCTAAACAGTTTTCGATACAGATTATAACTATTTAATTTAGAAATTAAACCTTAGGTACCTTAGGTAATGTTAATTTCGTCTATTACATTTATACCTATTCCTATATTACATTTTAACAATGTAAATTTTTAACCAATTACCGGTTAAAAAGGATATTCTCAAGATGTAAAGGAATAGAGAATTATCCTGACAGATGTCTTTTCATTAAGTACAATGTACTCGTATGTGCGATACATGCGAATAAAAATAAATAATGATCCAATTTAATACCAGGTCATAGAGTCTATCTAAAAAGTGCCTTTCGCAGCAGTGTATAAGAGCTAAAGTTACATTTTCATTTTATTGCGCCCGTAATAGGTATAATAGTAAAAAATGTAACAAACTGTTAAAAGATAGCCTGGGAATCCTTGAGGTGCCATTACATCATAACAAGTATTCGGCTAATATAAAATGTGAGGCAAGCTCTCAAGTCAGCAGTTAACAGACTATTATAAAATTTTACAACGGAATTCATCTCCGTTACTTAGTGCTACTTGTGGATAGTAATATTGTAATGTCATCTTTGTTAGATAAATAGCTTTTATCCGTGGTTTTGTCTGTGGTGGTAGGATTTCCCGTCTCGCGGGTGCTATTTATTTACGGCTAGATTGTAAAGTTTGTACATTCGTTACTAACAGCATCCCGCAGGTTTGTCCGCGTGGATTACGATGTAAGTATATTTAGCATATATTTTATTGAAATTCTTGCAGCTATTTAGTATATGTGATCAAGTAGCAAAAGCTAATTTTACATAAAATCGTCTGCGTGGATTATTTCACCGTTTCAGTTAGTCGCAAAGTAGATTGGTTATAAGCTTCATTTCGGTTGGTTATAATTAGTACTTGTCACCAGATAGAACTTCTTTCCTATTTCAATTACATAAATTATCCTAACATCTTTACATACGATCAAACATGCATTTAAATTCTGTATTTATATGCATGTAGTGTCTTATTTTAATATTTTAAATGAATTTTTGTATTTTAATAGAAAGCTACAAGTATATATAATTTACCATTCAAGCAGTGACAAAATTACTAAAATCGGTGTATGGTTCCAGATTTTACTTTACATAACAAAATCACACTCGCGCTGTCTATGTATTTAATATATAATATATATGTAGAGTTATATTATTTTCATTTAATAATAATAATAATATTTCAGGACGATTCACACATTGTCCCAATCTAAGCAGAGGGTTTGTTTACTAGACACAGGACAGTTTGTTATGGATTACTAGACAACTGATATAAATAATTTTTTTTTGTAAATACATACATATGTATAGAAAACACCCAGTCCGATACAAACAATCATGATCATTATCACATCATCATCACTCATGACCACAAATATTTGTACCGTGCGAGAAATTGAACTTGCGACCATCGTAAATATGGTGGTGTGCTAAACCACAGAGGTCGTGAAATTAAGCTACTATCATATTTTGTGCCAGACAATTATTATGCAGAAGTCCACAATGTAATGGATACGAAAACGTCAGATTTGATTCGTATGCTCATTCCAAACTCAAACTGATGGTATGTATGCATAGAAGCGTGCGATATCATACATTTATGCATAGCAGTAATAATATAACAATTGCGAATGTTCTGAAACTAGGGGATAATAGCATAATTAAGTACCCAGTCGTACGTACTCAACTGTTTCTAAATTTTATTCTAAAAGTAATTTGAAATATGTAAATTACTTTATAACTGTCCTTACTGGAATACTTATATCTTAATTTGAAACTAGGTAATCATTAGGTAGGCTGTCATTTCGTCTATTTTTCTTTACATAAGAAGCCTGTATCCGTTTTCGTAATATACGTATCTTCACATGATTTAAGATAAGAACCTTTCAGTTGTTAATTAGTGAAATAGTGAAAAACAAATAGGCAGATACACCTTTGCCTTTATAATGTTACTCCTTACGGACTGAACAAACTTTCAGCCCCTATTTCAATCCCTTTCCTGGTATCTTTAAGATAAAAGATTGTCTATATACGTGATACAATGTATTTTCATGTCAAATTATATTGTGTTGAAAGACAGACACACTTTCTCATTTATAATGTTACGTACCTCTAATTCTCTACCTTTCGACGGTCGTTGGTTCACTCACTTTACATAAATTATTATTATGATATTAATATTTGTATTCTGTTACTACTTCTAGTGGTCTGTTTGATTTAATTTAGTTTTTAAATAAACGTAATCATAAGTGACTTTTACCGTTAAATTAATAAATATCTTTTCTGATTTTATTTTTGTATACACAGCAGTGGTCAAGTGAACAGGTATAATCGCGCTGCGGGGAGGACATTGTTATTAAAAGGGATACTGGCTTTTTTTACAGCAATGTGCTCCAACAGGTTGATCTCAATTTAAAGTCCTTTTTGGTAACTATCGTAGTTATTTCGACATGACAAGCTAAGCGTTAAAAATCAATATTTACATTCGCGTTAGTTCTAATCTGACCGCCACAAAAAAATTACGTTAATTATGTTACTGACTAACTCTCCAGTGATGCAAATATCAATAACAAGCAAAATTAATTCTATGTACTATAAAAGCGGTCGGCTCGCTCTTTAAAAAGTTAAATTCAAAATAGGTATACCCCGCGAATTATGGAGTACACCACGACTTCAACAGTTGACAATGTAGACAGAAGAGGTAGTAAGAGCTACCTCTTCTGAGGTGTAGTAATTAGTACCACATTATTATATGTAATTTAGCATACGCTATATAGTCGTATGTATATTTGTGACATAGATAGCTTAAATATATTATAGCTTACTTTTTATTCTGGACTACCAATGTGTCGCGATCACACGGACGACCCGGAAGATGTCACAGGCACACTATTAATATATTTCTATAGATCAAGATATGCCAGTGTCGTTCAGCTACTCAGCTCCCTCCAATATAAAACTACGAGTAACAATAAAGGATATTTACGACCGACCGACGTCTAGTTGCAGCCGTAAACTTTTTAATAATATTTTTTATCTTTTAAAGCAGAGTAGGTATTACTAAATTCGTAAGGTGCTATTAATTTTCAATTTGTATAATTCTATTATTTCTGTTATACGGATATTTTTAAGTAAGCGGTGAGGAAATCTAATATTTGTTATTTACATAAATAGGCAGGTGACCGAGTTAGACTTTGTAAAAAGTCGTCTATGAAGGTATCATCCATTTCAGCGGCCAAGCAGCTGGATTTGTAAGCTTGTTTTTCAATTTAAGGGTGATATAACATTACATGCATAAAATCTTAGTTTTCCAGAATGGTAACGGGTAGCATCGAGTAACATATATGTTACAAGATATTTTAAAGTTGTAAAAAAATATAAAAAGTAGATACATATACATGGTTTTATGTGATCTCACATATTAGATAAGATAAACTTGTTCACTCTAATGTAATTTAGAGTTCTTTTCTAAATCTAAGAGAAGAATGTTATAAATTTGACTATACTTTTTCTTTATTCTACGATATAATAAATATAATTTTAATAATATTATAAACAACAACTATTGAACGGATTTTGATGAAACTTTATGGTACAGTAATATAGCTTATACATCAGAATAACACATAGGCTATATTTTTTATTGAAATTTAACGTAGGTGAAACCACGGGCACTACTAGTTGTCAATATTTTAGTATATGGTAAGTTGGTTTAAATACTATGCTATGTAACTTGTGCTATTCGTTATAAAAATACGTTCATTCGACATTTCCTTAAGACCCATTGAACGTTTTTGCCAATCGCATGCCAACGATATAATAATGCTTTAACAGATTGGACCAGTTAGGTCGAAAAGAGGTAAATTGCTCCCGTTCCTCTCTAAATAGAGTCACGTAACGTATAAGGAGGTTCTGTATTAAAGGTAAAGGCGAGTTTCTAATAGGCGGCCTCAAATAAAGGCCAGCAGGTTGTACGAATGAAATTGCCTAGTGGAACACATGTTCGTAAGCTAAATTTCTATTCTAAGGTACAGATTTTTCTGCGTCTAACTTGTGCATTAGCAGAGCACAAAGGGCATTGATGCTTTGTTTGGCAATGTACGTGTACTTAGTACCTGTTGTATTTTTTGTACATACCTAAATATTACTACAGTTCTGTCTATTATGATTGAAATATTGTTTCTTTAATGTTATTATTAAGTACCCCATTATACTTGTTGTTTTCCACTTATCAGATTTGTTGTCACTTTTTGTAAACAATTCAGACAGATCGTTTACTACAAGCTTTTTAATTTCTTTCATCAGTCTGTTAAGGAATGCATGTAGAAACATTTAAAATAAGTAGCGACAATAATTTTGGCAGTTTTTCATTTAATCGTGAACAATGAAAAGATAATAATAATGAAAAGTATTTTCTTTGTTTACAGCAAAGACTGAGTACTACAGTTTATAAGTTTAATATTATTTTTCTTATCGAATACCAGCGATTTGGCTTCATCTTTTAAATTTAGGTAAATTATACTTACGAATACTTACTAAGTAATCCTCATAGAAACTGCTTAGTTGTGTTTTTCTGCTAGTCTTCTAATATTAATTAGATATCAGAGAATCAACTACAATGACATCAATTTCAAGCATCTTATGATGGTACCAGTCATGAGATGCCTGAAATATTATGTTTTTATTTATGTTATCTGCGTACATTCAATACAATACAATACATCACCGTATTCAGGTGTTTTTTTTTTTTATTAAATAAGGTTTGAAATATAACAGGATGAAATAAATAAAACAACTGGTTATTGTTTGAACAATGTCCATATTATATTTATTACCACATACACACGGCACGATGTGAACCTTGTCTTAAATCATTGTATTATAATAGGTATATGTACATTGCACAATGTGTATACATACATCGCCATACACGCGCGCCCCGAGAGGCTGTATGATTATATATCTCATAGTATTATGTACGTTATATAATGTAATATTCCAATAAGAAAGTGCACTGGTGCACGGAATCGGGGCGGCGGACATACCCACCGCTTTTTACAAAACATTTTGATATTATCATTACTTTAATAAAGAGATGCCGTAAAAACTAATTTATTCATCATTACGATTTATATCCATATTGTATACAGATTCATGTAACATATTATACACGAAGAAATGACGAAAATAATGCGCCGATACCGCGACGGAGGGTCGCGGGCCGTTCACCTATCGTTATCTCCTTTCTCTAATATTTTAAATGTACATGACACCAAATTCGAACGTATATAAATCCAAATTTATTTTAATGTAAAATCTTAGGTAATTGATTTTTTATTGCTATAGAAAATCAGTCAGCACGCGAAGCACGCAATCGAGAAGTAACCGCGAGAACGAAACCAAGCGGGCGGCGTTGCGCGGGGCGGGACAGGGTGCCGGGGGCGGGGAGGGGTTGCGAGCGCCAGCGACGCGGCCTTCCGCCGTCCGCGACCAACGAGTGCGCTACCGTGGCGGAGCGTGCGTGCCGGCCATCCGGCTGACCGCACCACTCCGAGCAGCAGACGAGGAAGTCGCGCCCGCTACAGCCCGCCGTAATAAATTCTCATAGCTCTACTCATAGACACGCTCTGATGCTGCAATAAAACAACCGATCGGCTGGGGTCGGTTCGTGCGGAGCCAATGCGCGTCCGGTTCTACGCGAATAAGTATACCTTTGGTCCTTGAAACATTAAGTTGGCCATCGCCGAATATGCAAAGCTACTGATCTATGGCCGCCACAGCGACACTACGAACTTTACCAGTCTGTCACGTTATTAGATTAAAATTAATTATTATCTTTAATAACAATATAAAGTAGATCGAGTGTAAAATAACGTAGAATGTCATTATACAAAATATAATAAATTATCTTTTATATTTTTATTATATATAAGTCGCATTATTAGGATCACAATTAACGAATTTTTAAAATAAATTTGAGATCTCGCTTATCATTACGTAGTCTTTATTCTGATATAGAACACATTTCTAATATGGTGACTGAAGTAACTCAACTAACGCGTATACGATCAAGCGAGAGAGGCGACGTGGTTACCGCGACGACCGCACTGTGCGTCGGCGACTGTGCGGTAATCGTGCGGAAACCACCTCGCGATGGTGTGGCTACTAAAACACGGGACATATTACTTGGCGGTAAATACAATATATACAAATTATTAATAAAAAAACAATACTACAGTATGAAAACTAATTTATATAATTAATGTATACAACATTTGAAATTTATTGCTATAATTTTGAAGTTAAATAATGTATTATATGCATATATACATATAAAAATAAGATGGTATATTTGAATGCGAGTGTGATTTTACGTGAGAGATAACCTCACAATATAGCCCGTGCTAGGTGCCTAAGGGTGATACTAACGAAATAACCTCACAAACTCGTATCAACAAACCATAACAACAACAATGAAACTAATCTTTCGTCTAACTAATCCTGATTGCAGTTCGAATGAATCTAATATCGATCAGATGGTATCGACTAAGCGTAGCGCCATACAATGACCGATTACACGATGCTTTTTAATGACCTAGTCTGAAATACTTATTGTTCACAAGTTTCTTATTTATTGACGATTACGGCTATTTCATGTAGTTTTTTAATTTAGACTATTTTCTGTTGAATTTCGCGTAAAAAATTAAAATGTTTTAAGAATCTTCTTGAAAAAAAAACCACAATTTACTTGTTTTTTTTACATGCAAGAATACATTCACGATGTCCAAGGACAGAACTAGGTCTTTAAAAAGTTAGCATACATGTGCCTCTAGATCGGTTATACGTCACGATAATTGACGGTGTCAGACGGACGGCAAAATCGGTCGCGCGTTACGCGCCAGTGTGGCGCTTACCTAAACGTCTTTTTACACATGCGGTTATCTATGTATATACAATAATTGTCGTTATGTATCGTCTCGATGCAATCGCGGCGAACCGATGGCTTCTCACGAACGCGGCGAAACGAACGTCACTCACTATGTCTGTTTGTTTGTACTCGTACTCGCACGGGGACAAGCGGCCGTGTGCGCTTTTCCTACATTAAAAAGGTCGGTAAGAAAATATAATTATAGTGAGGATGTGACAGTGAATGAGACGGCCGACGGCGACGGGAGCGCGCGCGCCGCTCCGCCGCCGGCCCGGACCTAACAATTATAACATCTCATCGTAATAATTAAATATTCTAAGAAAAAATGTCTTAAATACCTATAACACCGTAAATATAAAACAAATAATTACGTTAATTTGTTAGGTATGATATCGATATTCCGATCGTCCTATTGACTTCACACTTTCGATTTCATTATCAATTTCCTAGCTAATGTTTTTAACAACATAATCGCGGTCGCATCTCCAGCGGCGTGTGCGGCTCGGCGGTTGGCGCTCGGCGCTCGGCGCTCGGCGGGTTGCCAGCCGCACCTGACCATCTCAGCGAACGAATTCGGCACGAACGAACAAAAAACGCGAAGCGAGCGCGCCGCCCGGCGACGAGCGCACTCCATCTAACACTCCATTATTCAATTAACTACATACTCATAAGTAATAAATTACCTTTAAAAAGAATATTGATTTACTTCGTATCATTTTCAATATTTTTTTTTTGTA
The DNA here is from genome assembly GCF_030625045.1 of Achroia grisella. Lineage (NCBI taxonomy): Eukaryota > Metazoa > Arthropoda > Insecta > Lepidoptera > Pyralidae > Achroia > Achroia grisella. The sequence continues at coordinate 478 of NW_026712864.1, read as the reverse complement.
ACAGGAAACATTTATATTTATAACGTATTTATATAATAATAGCATTTAAAAGATTGTTTATTATTATTACCTAAAATTTAATACCTAGATTTATAATATTAATGTTTAATTGATGTAGGTAATGAGTAATAATAATAGTAAATAACGAATGAATGCAACCGAGTGCAAGTGTATAGCGGTTGCCAGCGGTTAGCGTCGGTAGTGTTAGCGTAGGTGCCGCGGTAATGTTCGCTACGCTACGTCTACGCCGTGTAGCGCTGCGTAGATGTGCGTAACACGCTCTACGGCGGTGATACGCAACTAACCGATACTATTCCGTGTTCGCTGCAAACTAGACAAAGTGGTCGATAAAATGTCTCCAGTACCTAACGAATATGATTAATGAATTGACTTCATATTTTATACTATTACCTCGAACCTGCGCCATTTCTATATATTTTTATATCCCTGTCTTTATTTTATTGAAATGTTTGTGACG